>NC_137741.1:14475030-15153364 GCF_963264785.1 Psittacula echo | reverse complement strand
TCAAGTGGCCAGGAAGGGTTGAAAAACTGGCACTAAAATCCAGTTGAATGATATCAAAATTTAATGTTAATGAAGATTAAATATCTTCCTTTCTCCAAGATCACTTATTCAGTGATGTTGGAAACTAGAACCACACTATGTTTTCTGCAAAGTTGGTCCATGTTCATGAGACTTCCTGGCTTCACAATGGTGGGCAAGGCTGTGTGAGGAGCATTATGTTTGATTACAATGAGTAATGACTGAAAAGAGGCTTGTGGGTAGGGCATGGAATGCCAGAGATGGGATGGTGGCTATTGTAGGGTCATAGATAAAGGTAATTTGGGGTGCATTTTTGTATAGCAGCAGTCCAGCTGTGTCTGATACAGAGGTGTGCAGGACAGCTGCTGGGTGAACGTGCCTCCATGGAGTATTATTTGCCAAATAGAAAACATAGAGAAAGAAAACTTATCTTACATTTTCCAGTGTCCCCATTTCATAAATATGATACATTAATATTCATTATAGCACATGCATTATCATTTTGGAAGGAGATTACTGGGGATTCACTGTTTTCTTTCCATCATATTTTCCAATTAGGTTCCCCTCTTTTGCAAATAATAAGGTTTTTGTTGCCAGAGGCTTTGCAGCAAAGTTCCAGTCAGGGCTTTGGAGCTCTGCTCAGCCTCCATTTAAGAAAGAAGTGCAAATTGAAGAACAATTATATTTTTAATGACAGGTTAATCTCACTGTGCTAAACATGATTAGAGAATCGCCTAGGTAGTGTAGGAGAGTACAAGAACTGCTAGGAGCCGTTTCCCAAAAAACCTAGGGGAATGGGATGGGTAAGGATGAATCCTTGCAAATGCATTGCTTAGTCAACAGGGGTTGATGAGGCAAACTGACAGAGACTTTGGGGTTCTTAAGGAGAGACAAGCAGATAAGAGTGGAGCAGGAAAGAAAAAGGGGCAGCCTAAGTCTTTGTTCCCTACACCATGAACAAGTCGTTTGGCTCTGTCGTTTGCTCACATGAACAGAAGCATTCAATGCTGTTCTCATTTAGCACTAGCAAGAAAGGTGTATGAGGGTGGATTTGATGTACACTGCTGACCTGTGCTGGGTAGGGGTAGACACGGTCATCAATTTCTGGGATTTGATTTAGGTTCTTGGTACCTGAAGTCCTTCCCGTAGGCAAGAACATGTACAGGCAAGCGCTCTCCTTCTTCAAAGGGAGAAGAAATTGTGAGGAAAAATGCAATAAAGACACTTGGATGCTTAAACATCAGAAGCCCAAACACTAGATGATGCTCAAGATAAACGCTAAGATCCCACCTAAGGCCGCTGTGTGCAGCTAGCAGTGCATCAAGTTTCTGGAGAGTAAGTTACAAGCAAAGGGAAAGAGAAAAGAATGGAAACACTACTCAAAATGCACAGGAATGTCAGCAAACTTTTTCCCTTCCTGGTGCTCCACTGACTCTCTGGCCAATCAGATTTTTTGCCTCATTCATGTGTGGCAGAAAGAGGTGAATCTGCCCTATAGCTTTGAGGGTAGGCAGACACTGGATGCCTACAGTCCTTCATGCCCATGCACAGCAGATGCAAAATGCTCATTGCCTACAATTAGCTGGGCTCTAGATTTCACATTCAATTTCCACAAATTTGTAAAGAAAAAATAAAATCCCACCGAAAAAGAAAAAAAAAAAAACCAACAAACCAACAAAACCACAAGAAACACAAATTTACAGTCAGCCGCTTGAGAGGCTAGCTATTCCACACACACGCATGCTAGTAAAACAGCCCTTTAAAATTGTTGGTGCTGTCAGTTACAAGAGCAGCATTTAACATTTAATGGTTGTTTTTGGTCAAAGCTGTTACTTTTCATTGTTTGCTAGATTTGTTCCTTAAATTTGCTTGACTCTGTGCCATGCATTTCCTCTCGTTTTACTTTATGTTGTTCTTGGGGCTGAATGATTTTTTGTTAGTATTATTTTTTCCCCTTTGAAGACATATTATGAAATTATTTTCATTTTTCTTGCCCATTGCATTGTCTTGTCATGTCTAATATTTACCTAGAGGGCAAGATATCCCCATACAAGCCCTCTAACAGTGCCAACTTGTTCTCTGTCTCCTAGTGTAAAGTCAGTCACAAAGATCCCTAAGAAGTTTGTTGGGTTAATTAGACTAGGCAGAAGACTCCAGAAAAAGAAGTGCCTGGTCTGCCAATGCTGTAGTCTTTACAGAAGTCTAGGGGAAAAGCAGAGTAAAGAGATACAAAGATGACTCAAGTGGTTTGCCTCTACTTATTTTCCATTCTAATAGGCTGGATTAGCTGTACAATTAAAACAACATAAAGTGAGGAAATCTTGCTGTGCATCTTGACCTTTTTTGTGAACTGGAACTCATTGCTGTGAATTGACCCGTTATTTGCCAGGTCTGTTTTAACCAAAAATTCAGGCAGTGACAGGTTTTCAGAAATGTTTGCCAGAGACCCTCTGCAATTCAGAACTTGTGACCAGCCAAGGAAGCCGCATGATCCTGTGATCTCCAAGGTTCTTATTCCTGATATGGGTGATCATAATCTTTATGGCAGGATTTTAAAGGCAGGGCAAGGTGATCTAGTTGTTGGGGTTCATTTGCAGCTGAGATCGTGCACAACACATTTCTATGAATGCCCCCAGCAGATTGCAGTAGGCACCCAGCAAACTGACCCTTCAGACACTGAGGGCACAGACTTCACTTTCCCACATACTGAGCGTCTTTCCTCTGCTTAGCCAGATATTTCCTCAGCTAGACAATATTGACCTATAGGCATTTGAGTTCAATTTCCACTCCTATTACATGTTTCCTGGCATGTTTATAGTGCTTCTAATTAATTATTTGTAATTGCCTGTGTTTTTCCCCCCTTTTTCTTGCCTTTGTTTCTTGTTTCTCTCCCAGCCTTGGTTACAAGATGTTGCATCTCTTGAGGCTACCAGGATAAAAGCCTATTAATAAATAATTAAGTGGCAAGGCTCCAGCAGTGTGGAGTCGCATCTTGCCCTCACAGAGCTGTAGTCTCCATGGCGACTCACTAGTGTGGACTGAAATGATCTCTTTGAGAGAAGGCAGAGGAGGTTACACAGGGCAAAAATGTGTGAAGCTAAATTGTATTTTAAAAAATTAAAGGCACTGTTACATTGACTGGTTCCCTAAATAATCCAGAAAAATTGAACCCTCCTATTGGCTCCATTCCATTAGCATCCCTCACTTCTGTCTGCCAGCTACCCCATGGTTTTGTTCCGGTCCAAAGCCTCCAGCATTGAGGCTCTTCCACCCTTTAGATGCTCCCACCTGCCAGGCAGCCTCTTCCCAATAGTCAGTGCCCCTCTGACCTTCCTGATCTGCAGCAATCCTGCTGCTGAACCAATGCAGCTTCAGTCCCAGTGATGAGATTGACTGATCCCCGAGAACAGTGAGCAACATTCACACCTGCTCCTCATTAAAGCCAGATTTTGAGAAGCTTTTGCTGTGCTTTTCTCCTTTTCTGGCAATACTCAGAGGCAGTTTCATGTGCTGGCACATGAAGTAGCCCTTCTATTTTTTCCCATCGCATAATCCACCTCTAAGTATAGCAAAGACATTTCTTGCCCATTCAACGCAGTAGTTTTCAAATGAAAAGCAGTTAGCTCAGCAGTTTCAGCATCTGTAAAAATATGTCCTTGTGCAGCACTGTGATCTGAAACCCCCTTAGCCTGTTATCAGCTTTCCCTCTGCATTAGGAGCTACACTACTCACAAGCATCCTGATCCGTGTATTTCAGCCAATATAATTTTCCCAGACCCCCACCTCTCCAATAACATTTCCTGGGAACACGAGAGATTTTAAGCTCCTTGTAATGCCAAGGATGTGAATCACACTAATTGTCTCCCAAATTTCAGAAACATCCTGGGCTTACATTTCCTCTGCAAACTTCTGGAGCATTTACATTGACTTTTGGCAGGTAAATGGTAGGGGGCCCAAATCATCCATCACGAAAAACTGCATTGAAAACACATCAAGTTAGGAGTCATGACAGGTAGATAGGTCTCTGCTCTGAGAGAATGAAGGTTTAGATATAACAGCTCCCTTCTCCTCACAGGAGGACACGATACGTAAGCCCAGGTGCCTCACTCTTTCTAATCACTGCCAAGGACCACCACTTGCTGGCTGCTCAGTGTCCACAGCCCCACGTGGTGGCAAGACTATCAGCTCCATGTTACGGTCAGTTTTCTTTAAGCTTCTAGGACAGGATCTGCTCAACAAAGAATGGGTCTGGCCTTGCCGAACTGATATTTGCTGCAAATTGGGTCTTCATGAAGCATACAGCCCTAAGTTCAGCCTGGGAATGGGTCCATTCCTTTTTGTTACCACCAAATCTCTGGGAAAAACTGTGAAATAGAAAAATCTCTCCCATTTCTGTTCGTTGTCTTGGTTCTCCCCCTTTCCTTCTGTAGCAGAAACTAAAAAGGAGGTGAAAGATGGTTTGAGTGAGGTTATCACAGGGATAAAACAATACTTCAAGGAGTTTTAGAGCTGTTTTCATGCTGTTCTCCTGTAGCCACTGAGCAGGTTTTCAGAAATTGTTCCCCTGCCCTTTTCACCTTCACGCTCCTCAATCCCCAACAGACTGAGGCCAGAGCAGAAGAGGAAAGCGGATTAACAATGTTTTGTCTTCAGCAATCTGGCATCTTGTCCTTGCTTCCACACTTCTGATATTCACCAGTACCAGCGGAAAAAAAAAGCAAGCAATCTGAAATTCAGGGCTTGCTAAGGTAAAACAAAGAATAACTCTGTCAATTATGCTGATTCTGAGGATAAATGTTTGCTTTTTTTTTCTTTTAAGCCTGCCTATGGATTCTAATACTGACTCGGGATTTTAAATAGCTCATCTATTTTTAAGTGATGTTGGCAACCTAATTTTGACTCAATAGTTCCATGATGCAGAAGGAGAAAAAGAGAAAAAAGAATAATTGCAAACCACAAAATAAGCAGAAATGGTTTCAGTGAGGTGTTTTGATCACCCCCGTGAGCTGTTTTCTTGCTGTGTTGTGCGTGACTGAAAATCAGAAAGTGAATCTGCCTATTAACAAACGGGAAGCTGACCAAACCAGTTTCATCAGACTGCAGTAAAGAGAGAACAAGGGGAAAATAAACTTAGGTGATTAGAATTATTTCCATGTTGACAAAGAGAGTTTGTGAATGGTATAGGAAAGGCTTCCTGATAAAGAAAATAGGAATTCAAATGCTTCAAATGGGGGGAAAGTTAAAGAGATTCCCACGGGTGGTGTCACAGCCTGCCAGTAAACCAACAGCCTTTGGATCTGCTCCCAGGGCAGCCCCTGGAAAGGGACTCCATCTCTCCCCTGCACCATAATCTGGTCTCTCTATATGCTGCTGCTTGCTTTTTGGAGTAAATTGCAAACCTGCATAAGGGGTTGAATAAACAAATTACTGCCTGTGCATGTGTGTTCATTAGAAAAAAAAACCCATGGTGATTGCTTGGCAGCCTGATATTTCATAATATCACAAAGGGTTTTGAGAGATGAACAGCTACAGCAAACCCTTCATGGAAACCAATATCACCACCTGTGGGAAATGCAAAGATAACAGGCAATTGTAACTAAAAATGCAATTACTACAAGAGAGAAAGATTCACTTTCCTCCATGTGCAGAGAAATCCATGAAAAGATGTTTTCATCCTAAGCCAAGAAGGCCTGAAGCTGAGCTTTATTCTGCATTTAGAACTAGTAATAATCTTTCACCTATTAAGCATCACCCCCAGAAAAATGTATTATTTTCCAACTCATCCGGAAGGGTCTCCACTTCTAGACAATTATTTTGTCAGATGCAAAGAAATAAGATAGAGAAAATAAATATTTGACTTTGTGCATCTAAAATTCCTGTTCTCTTTTTCTTTCTGTCTTTCAAGATCAGGTTTCTATAGCAAAATAAGCGTAGACAATACAGAGGTTTCCAAGTTTTAAAACAAACTACCCTACATTTTAACCACAAACACAATTTAAGAGAAGCAAAAGAGTGTGAAAAACAGGGTAGGTACATCCTGCACATTGTGGGATGTTTGGAGCTGGTAAAACTCTATATAAACCTCAGCCTTCTCTGTCACACTGCATTTGCTGTTGTGTCCCTTGACCTGGCAGCTGATTGCTCTTACTTTAGGTAGACAAGCTCAGCCTTCTCTAAGAGGGTAAATGTTACGATTTTCCCAACCAAAGACGAAAATATTGTCATGCAGGACCCACACACACAGGGTATTGTAGTTTTGCAGGGTGAGGGGCTGTGCCTCAAGAGTAGACCATGGAAGATGGATGTGCTCGTGATCCACACGCAGCTGAAGAGCCACAGTGTGGCTACTGCCACTTTAGTCAGCTATTTACTCCTACGTATTAGCCATAGGACTTCATCTTTTCACTAGTAGCTCCAAACCCAAGGGCTGAATTTGTACTCATCTGCAGCAATCAAAATCAACCTCTTCTTTACTCAACCTTTATTTGCACCAGTATTTAGAACCTCAAAGATGTTCTTTGGAAACAACCCCAGACCACAGAGGCGATTCAAAAAAGCAGGCGGAAGAGGAGTCAAACTTCGGGATTCTTTACTAATTTTAGGTTTGTGACCTTGCAAAGCATGAATATAAATCCCAGAGTTCTGCAGTCAGATCTCTGGTAGATTCTCTGCACCGTACACATTTCCCATGGCTTAGAGGGAAATTGCAGAGGAACTAGGAGCCATCTTCATGGCGTAGCGTGAAAAGGGCTCTCTTGCATTATCTTTTTGCTGCAGTTCCTCCAAATTTAACGTGTTGACCTTCAAATACAGGGTGCCAGCCTTCTGTCTGCAAGTCAGTGTACAATGTTGACCTCCCATGACTGTTCAGTGAGCAGGGTCAGCTAAGGAACATCTCCTTAAGTTTCATGGTTTGACAGAAGGGACAAAGGCTCAGTGCAGCACATGCATCCTTGTTACACACTGTGCTGCTGCATTCTTGGAAAGCCTTTTTATTAAGACGAAAATGGCTAAAAAATTGAAACTGTTACCTGTATCCGTCACTGACTCCAATACAGAGAATGAAACTATTAAAAAATAGGTTCCTTCTTTCACCCGAGCACCACCAGAGGTGAGGAACATTGCCACTGTATGAATTGCCTGGGAGCAGGATCAGCTCCCCAAGGTTACCTCAGGATGTTTTCAGGGTCAGCAATAACCACAGTAGAGAGGGCAGCAAGATCAGGGCATGAGAGGTGAATCAAAAGAAGAACCATTTTTCTAATCTATTTTAAAAGTATTATATTAGCTTGGGTAGTTGGTACAGCTCAGCAAAACCCAGGGACTACACCTTTGGTAGGCTGTGAATAACAGATTATCATCATTTTACAACAGCTACAAATCATGGCAGTGCCATTACATCTAGTGGGAAAACACAGCTGCTTTCTGAGCAAATAACGGTCCGTTGATAGGCAGCTCTCTGACTTAGGAGAGGTCTGACAGTGTATAAAGCCTTTCAGCAAGGAAACTGCTATAAATCTTGCCCAGGCAGGCTGAAGTATCTGAAGAAATACTTATACCTCACTGATCACCGAGCCTTAGACTTGTGATAAGACAGAAATCATTCCCATCTGATCCACTAGCCTGTGAGATATGAATCAAAGAGTCTATGCCCTGTCCGGACCTGACAAGATGTATCAACATAACAAAAACCTTCATCAGCCTGACACCTCTGTTGGCAGCCTCAGGAGAGAAAAAGAAAGGGTGATGCAGTCCAGGCTGCTCTCTGGTTCCTCCAGGGCAAAGCTAAACCTTGCCAGCAAGGTGAGGAAACCCCTGCTAGTGATACCCTGCTCAACCTGCCTGATTTTAGTAGCATCAATCCCATCAGATAAGTGCTTTGCACAGAACCAGGCTCACTGCTTCTGCCTTTGGCATCAGCAGCCACAGATGGTGGGGTTATAAAGTTTGAGTGAAGAATACCCAGTTTTATACTCTCAATAAAAAATACAAACCACCCTTCCCAGTGTAAGATCTTCAAGCATACAGCAGCTTTCAGTTCACCTTTCGCACCTGAAACAGTGCATGCAACTATACAAAGTAAACACAGCCCTTTCTGTTGTGTTTTGAAATAAGCTGTCATCCACACTTAAACATATTGCACTGTACTACATTTCCCCAGGGGCCCTGGCATTGTTACTATCCTGACAGACACAGCCACCCAAGTGACACTTATTCTGACCTTATACACACTGACACAGAAAGGCCTTTAAGACAATGTTTTATCTCAGAGGTGCTGCACATTCACACACACACGCATACACACAGAATTATGTCAGCTGTTTAAGTAATCCCTGCTCAGCTGTCTTTTAAAATGCCTCTTTCGTCTTTCTGTAACCAAGGGCTTTAATATTCAAACGTTCATGAGCACCAGCTTTATTAAAATTAGGGCTTGGGGAAATAGTTTCGAAAAGGAGAAACGAATATTACCCAACCATTTAAAAGATGCTAATTAATGGAGTTCTAAAGCCCAGGGAGGCCATTTGATGGAGCAGAGATTCTTCTACTAGGCAGATTTGTAACTTAGTGGTTCAAGTGGCAGAGGTGGAAATAAGAGACGAGTGAAATAAAATGCAAGTAGGTTAAGAAGAACAATCCTCCAGGTATCAGGAAGACTCCAGAGTTTAGTTCTGTGCCAGTGATTCAAGTTGTCTGCCTACAAGCTCTATGCATGAAGACTTTTTTCAGGCCCTGACACAAAAAGTCCTTGTCTCTTCCCTGATATATCTGCCCTGTGCTGGGAACAAGAAAGCATAACCCACACAAAGAGCAGTGGCTGCCAACTGAGATTGTGCTGCAGGAGTCACCAGTGAACTTGTTTAAAGATAAACCTAATCTCAAGGGTACCTGGGCATATTCATACACCAGTGCACAAGGAAAGAGCTTTGCACGGGGTGTAGCAGAGACACACAAGAATGGTCAGGGCTTTTCACGTTGGCTTTTTTTATGGTTATTTCACCCGAGTGTGTAAAATCAGGGGAACCTCAGCAGCTCCCTAGATCCTGCCTAGCACTTCTACTCTCAGCAGAATAACTTAATTCATACCTGGACCACAAAGCACAAGTACTAAAGTCCTACTTTTTTTTCTCTCTCTCCAGCTCTCCTCTCCTTTCCTGTTCTTCTCCCTGTGCACAGATATAACCCTGGGTCAAGAACTGAAAATACTCCATGGACTAGAAGAATAGATTCTTTTGGTGGCCCTATGTACATACATATCAACTCCAGCTCTGCAGCAGGAAAGTTACCTTTGAAGTCTGACAGTGATTTGTAGCTGAAATTTCAGTCAGAGGCTCTTTTTTACTGATGCAGTTCTTGCTAGGTCAGTTGCTGTAAAAAAGCCAGGGTGGATGGATGATTTGAAAGCCATTGATCCAAAAAGAAAACTGTGAAAGGAAAGGGGGGCAAGAGGGACAGGTACTGGGAAAACCCTCCTTTCCAGCCTACCCTAGCACTCAGTGTGTCCTGGGAGGAAGGAGCACTGCATTCTAGGAGCACAACTGCCCTCCGCAACTGTTGCTGGGTGATTAATTTCACAGGCAAGGCTTGCTGACCCTTTTCTGCTGTATTTAATCCATCACTAGGACTTCAGAGCTCCAAGATATGCCAATTCAGCAAGAGGATGAGGGAAGTTGCCTGTATTCCATTTCATCCAGGTGGGAACTCTGTCCTTGTCCTCCTTGCCTACTTCTTTTCTCCTCTCAGCCCACTTGCTGAGCCAGGCAGATCACATTGCGTGTGGCTGTCCCCATCTCTTGGTTGTTGTGTCACAATAGTGCCAGGAGGTGCTGTGGAGAGCAGCGCCTTTGTATGCCATTCACCAACTTTAGATGAAAAAGGATAATTTATCATCCAGAGATAATCCCAGCCTGGGGAAAATAACAGGAAGGAACAGGACAAATGAGGGAATCAATAAGGAGCCAACCACAGCCTCAACCAACTAGATGTTTGCATGTGCTTGTCTTGTTCTTTCATTTGCTATTCTACAAATAATAGAGAGACCAAATATCAGCCCTCGCCATCCTCCTTCAAGTGCCAAATAGATGGCATTTTAAGTGGTAATCCCCAACCCACCCGATGTCCAGGCTGAAGCTCGACAACGTCACCCTTTGCTGGCCCCAGATCCCAGCAAGGACAAGAAAAGGAAGCTTTTAAAAGGCCCTGGGAAGCAGAAGCCTGGTTACAGCTTCTGGAGGGCTGGTTGGGATAAAACGCTCAGAAACATTCCCATTAATGTTAAACACATTAATCCCATCCCTGGCAACAGCTGGGTGCTGCTGGCATCATGACAAAAGCAGGAGAAACAGAAGGTAACCAAAAGTGGGGACAGAGAGTTTAGCAGCTTTCTGGATACGAAGGAAATAAAGCCTTCCTTATCACTTCCTGTACTCAACCAGTGCTCAGATTCTCTTCTCACCATCTAAAATGAGCACTAATCCCATCGTCCTGCCCTGTCTACAGGAAGACTCCAGATACTGTTATCCAACCTGATGTTCTGAAGGAAATTAAGGCAACAACAACCACAATGGAGCAATCTATAGCAATGTACAAATGGAGCTCAGGGGCTCAGCCCTCTCAGCTGAGACTTTCACTGCCCTAATGAACTAGTTCATGATTGATTTTGCATTTTCAAGCTGTCATTGTCTTTCTTTTTAATTCCCAAACCAAATACACCCAGTTCAAAGTAATTCCCTACATTTTCCTGGTTATTCTTTGAAAGTCTCCAGAGTGCCATTTGCTGGAGAAGGCACCCGAATAAGTATAGGGCAAAGGACATTTAAGTCTGTAAAAATCCGTTAATGTTTCTGAGGTGGCTGAAATCCAGGCACTTCAGTTGTGCAGCTGGGTCCTCTTTCTGTAATGGGACCCTGTTTCGATTGACCTGCATCTGAATTAAGGTTTAGACATTTGACCTTAGCTTGAAGATCTGAGTCTGTCCTGTGGCACATTGTCTCCTTATGTTGGTGGTATTGGGACTGCAGACCTCACATTAGCTCACTGCAATCTGTTTGCATGACATTAATTTGCACAGGGGTGGTGTACCACTGCTGCCTTTCCCTGGTGAGCCTTGGCGAAAGAATCCCTTTTGGCTGTTGCAGTAAAAGCTTAAGATATTTGAAGCAAGATCTGATGTTTTGGATAACACATGAGGTCATAGAGGCTTAATATGTTATTGCACATCAGCAGGGTGAATGTACCTGTCCATACATATGCTCTTTGCCTAGAGCTAATGCAAAATAATATGATATAGCTTCACTTTGTTTCACTGTCAGCTAAGTTAAATTGCATTATTATGTCTTTGTCACAAGCCAAGAACATGTGCCCAGATTGCTACCTCAGCTCTTCTGATGTTTGTTAACTTGCTAAGTTGCTCTCTCTTGATCATATGTCAGAGCCTGGAGACCTTCACAGCTGTCATGAAGTCCTTGGGAGTCCTGGTTTTGTTACCCTGGGATGTGTTCTTATGTACAAGGACTTGTGGCTTACACATAGCACGGGGGGGTTTACCCAATTTTTTTTACATGGCGTGTGACAGGTTGGATGCTTCTTATTGATCAGGAAAACCAGTGTACACCTCCCAAGAGACCAGCACTTCCTGATTCAAGCCCTTCCAAGTTCTTTCACAAGAATTAAAAATAAAAAAAATCAAAACTGAAAAGCGATTTTAAAGAAGAAAAAGGTTCTGTCAAATCCTTGATGTCTGCAAAGCCATAAATAAGAGAGATATTTTCCAAGTTCATAGAACTTCATCGTTTTCAGAAAGCTATTGGGAGGAATGGCATGAAAAAAATGCTGTCTGTTTCTCTGATAGAATACAGATTGACCCTCCTAAATGAAGACAGTTGGCAAGAATGATCCGATCTGAGACAGAAAAACAGAAAAAAATCAGACTTTAAATAAATTTATCTTTTAAACTTCTGTCTCAGCTCCAGCAGCCTGCCATAAAGAAAATGAAATGCAAACTGGAAACATGGGTTTGTTCTAATAAATGCAGGGCGAAAGATAAAGCTAACAAGTATATTTGTTTCCCTACAAATCCCTCTTCATTATAGGACATAGCTGTTTTGCTTAATGGTCACAAATGACTCCAGTATGAACTCAAACAAAGGGAGGTTTCTTTTCTGTTTGGAGATTAAATCATTTGTAAAAATATTTCAAGTGCAGTCGGCATCAACAAAGTCAAATAAAACCTCTGTCTCACACAAGCAAAAATTTGCCATAGCGAGTATCTTTCTATGACAACTGGTAAGAGGTAATTTTTCCCTGGAGCCAACTTCCATTGGATCAGTAATGCTCCAGTCTATAGCAGAGAGAGTTTGCGTTAGGATCTGTGTACCAGCACACGTAACAATGAATCACACCCTACATTGATTTAGTAAACCAATAGGTTTTATTAACTCAACAATGAGATTAAAATGGATTAAAACAGGAGAGGGGCTCCAGCAGTACCACAGTACTGAGCAGCAGCACAGAGCTGTAAAATCTGCCTGAGAATAAAGCAAATTAGGTTAAGCAGAGCTGCTTTGCTACTGGTACCCAAGCGGGCAGTTTTAAAGCCATGAATTCTTCTCCACTCCATTATCTCCAGCCAAGATTTGTGCCTGTCCTATTAGTTTCAGCACATTCAGGATGCCTCACCACCCTCCTGCAGGGACTTCTTTGGGAGTCCTTTGGTGCAAACCAGCGTTTTTCAACCCACCGACCCAAGGAGGCCTGAGGGTCTGTGGGCTGTTTCTAAAGGATCTGCAGTGGGCAGCTGTAAGTCTTGAAAAGCTGTAAAGCTGTTGGTGGTAAGCTCAGAATGTGCACATGGAAAACAAGTAGGTTTTAGAGGCCAGCAAATTTAAAGAGGTTGAAAACCACTGCATATAACTTGTCCTAACATCTCGAGAGTATGTAGGAGAGCCTCCCATTTTGCCTTACCAAACCACCTGCCCAAATGCTCCTTGGACTCAAAATGAATCTTAACGGATATTCATATTATTGCCTGGGTGGCTCTGAGCCCAGCCCTGTGAAGGCCAGTTTTGTAAGAGCTGGCTTGTGGGGTATGGAAGCATAGAAGACAGGGCTGGAGAAGACCCCAAGGAAGTATCTAGTCCTCCCCCTGAGCCAGTAAAACTTAATGAATATTTAATTGCTTCAGTATGTTTGGGGGGTTTTATAAATTGTATGCAATCATTGAGTTATGCCATACATACACAATAAAATTAAGCAAATATTCAATGTCTCTTCACAGATGAAGCTAAAATAAATCTAATTCTCCCTTCCTGAGTTAATCCACCATGAACAAGTCGATCAATAACCACCCTTGTAAGCCATCATCCACCCACCTCACTCCTTCCCACCTCCTCCTGTTATCTGGGAGAGGTTTGATTTAAAGTGCCAATAACTATCCTCACAATCACTGTAATTATGACATTCAGTGTTATTGCTATTTGTTATTAGATCAGTAAAGGAAATCCTTTTTTCTGTCTGGGAATTTGCAAGATTCTGAAATGGTTTTCCCTTGTTCTGGATTCATCAGTGTTTGTGAACCAATAATCTGAAAAAAGTACAGATCAGATCAATGCACAATTCATTTAGATACTTTGGAAGTCTTTCATTTAGATGGTTGAGAGCTTTCTGAAATAAAAACATAATTAACTTAGCTGTTGAAAATGAGGAAATAGGATGGTTTTGCCACTTAAAAAAATTATAGTTTCTTCAAATGGAGAAATTAATTTCAACTGAGCTCCTCTACGAAAGGTTTGCATTGACTTGCTGACATTCACTAACAGAAAGAGAAAACATTTAATCTGATAATTGTCAGCTTACCATTTACTATTGTAAATTTATAAAACATATACAAAGTTGCATAAGAAGTTATTGCTGATGTTCACAAAAAGGAAAAGAAGAATGGCCTGAAGGAGTTAGGCACAACCAGGGATATAGAATCTGAAACTTTTTAGGTAGTTTTGATACCACCTCAGCCTTTGGGTCACACAAAAATGACCTCTAAATCTGTAGCTCTAAGAGAGCTTTCCAGGGCTATCAGGATTTTATTCTAAGATATATATATGCTTATTTTTATACAGTTATAAAAATCCTTATGCATCATTTTAACTCTGAAGGTGTTTATTTAGAATGAACCTGGTCGTATTACTTCTAACCCAGTTTTGACAGTTTTAGTCAAGTGCTATTTGTCTTGAATATTTCAAATCCAGCCTCTCAAGCCTGGGCAGCTGACACAGACTTGACTTATCATAGAGTTCAATCTGCGAACTTGGCAATTACATGAGCAAGTGACTCATGCCTCAGTTCATGTTTGTCTTTTAGCTCAGACACATTTGTCTTGAGAAAAGCTGTGGGAATAATTGCTTTTGGGGGGTTGGTGGCAATTCTGATTGTATAAGAATACTATAAACCACATTCAAAACTTGATGTCACCTTCCTTTACCATCCTGCTTTAAAAAGGTTGTATCTTAAGAAGTTTTCTTCTCATTTTTGGCATCTTGAACTTCTCTGACCCTTTGTCTTTGTCTCTTCACTCTAAAACCTTGAGGCATGTAACGTCTTTAAGCCATTAACTGTCATTTCTCCACAAATGCCAGACTGTATTACCTTTGCCTGGTCTAGCTCTAGCCAGATGATTTTGTCTGTATAAAGCAGTTATAAGGAGCCTCAGCCACAGCAGCAGCTCTGGAAGAAGAACTTGCAGACCACTGGTTTAACCACCCATAGAGGCATGTAGTGATGGCTGCACCGGCAGCTCCAAGAGCCAACAGGAAGTTCATCATCTTGAAGAGTATTTATGAGCCCTGGAGATTTAAGGATGTGTGTGACAAATTGCCTCAGTTCCTGCCTTTGTAAAAAGGGGTCATCCACTAAAGTCCATCAGAGAAAGAGGGTGGCAATCAGCTAATATATTCTACTGGAGGCACTGGAGAAAGTCATTGTGGCATTGGTAGCTCCAGCATAGAAGGGCTGAAAATAGCATAATGCAAGGAAAAGCTGTATTAAAGAGGAAACTCAAAGGGAGATAAAAAGTTCACAAAATATGGTTCCTAAAGAAATTAAGTAAGCTGAGAAGAGGAAAATGACATGAAACTCCAGGTTGAGCATTTCCTTACCCTGATACCCTGCTGTCATGTTAACATGGGTGTTCAACATAGCGCTGTGTGGGAGCATTTGCCTCAGGTGAAGAACAGCAATTACAGTATTTCCAATGTACCATTTATTTCTCCTTAAGCTATCTGAATTGTCCTCTGTTGGATAAAAAAGGCCAACCATATTAAGAGGTCTTTAACCCTGCTCCAAGCGATTGGAGGAAAGGGGAATATTTCTGAACATACCTGCAAAGTTTGTGGGAACAGCCTGGGGAAAATTGTTCCAACAAACGTCTGGTTCATAGCTAGGTTCTCCAGATGGCATCAATATATCATAAAGAGCCAAAGAGAGCCTTCCGGAATGCAAATTACTATTCACATTTTACCTAATTTATGCAAATTAGCTCATTCAGTCTTCCACCTAATCCTCTCTGGAGTTACTCCAAGGTTTGAAAGGAAAGATATTCTTCTTGCAAAATATATATGATCCATATTAATTGCTTCTGATGGAGATGAGTGGGATGGACAGCTATTCCAGAAGTTAATACTTTAATCACTTCACCTCAGCAGCATCCTTGTCTCAGGTGAACACACCCTGACTATCTGTCCCCATTGCTAATGTAAACCGTGAATGGCTGCTTATTTGGATGGGCTCTGCCAGGAAGGCATATTTCAGGAAGGAACCCATCCACATTGAGCCGGGTTGAGGAGAATGCTGGTGTGTAGGTAGATCCGATATGCAGTAGCCCAAATCATGGCTACTCTAGCTGGGAAGAAGGCTGCAGGAGCAGGATGGGGCTTAGTGATGGAGGTGCATGAATTGCCCCAGGGATGTTGGGCTTTGCACAGGAATGGGGTGGCAGAGCTGTGAGAGGGGTCAGACTGAGCTATTATGAGATGTGCTGAAATGCACCTTTTCAACCCTCTAAGAAGGTGGAGAGGCAGCAGTAGTGGAGGCGAAAGGAAGGAGTCAGCACAGCATCTCTGCTGGACTGAACCAGAGACACTGGAATACACTGGGACCCTTCTGATCAATGGACTTCAACGTATCTTGAACCCAGCCAGAATCAGCAAGAGGCACTAGTGTGCTCCAACACCCTTCCCCACTCTGTCCTGTATCAGAAGAGCATTTGTAAAACAATGAATGGAAAAGCAGAAGATAATTGAATTAGGAAGTCTCTCAAAATTATCTGCTTATTATGAAGTGATTAAAATAAGTTTGGGCATATTGACTTTAGTCTGTCCTTGTTTTAATATTTATGTGTTATCTTGAATAACTGTTCTTTAGCCACACACCGGTATTTATGGATTTCTTATACTTGTCTCTTGTGTCTGGATGGCTATGATGAGATACAGAGATAAAAGATTTCTGAAATCAATGAATTAGAGATTTAAGACATTGATATTTCATTGCTTATCTCTGTAGAGATAAGAGATTAATATGCAAACAGTAAAATGTATTGTGCCATTTTGTTGTACCTGACAGGCCTCAGAATAAGTCACAGATTGGGTTTGTCAGGATCAAGTGACAGCATCTAGCAACCTTTACACCTGTACCTGAAGCCACCCAAATCCGGGTGGCTGAAGCATATGTTAGGTGTCACAGGTGAGAATTGGGCCTGGTTTAGATGTACTTTACTGATATCATCCAAGCCTATACACTTGGCCCAAAGGTGGACCTGCATCACATTACACAATCCTTTTGCATTATCTGCTTCCCAGACCAAGGGAAGGGCATTGGCTGGTGTTTTTCAGCAGATACTTTTTTTCCTATAGCACTGTCAGTAACGAGTTTCCTTTTGCCAGTAGGAAAACTTGTCTCTGAAGCATTTTGAATTGACATTTCAAATACATTTTTTTTTGTGTAAGGTCTGCAGGAAAACACTGAAGAGAGTGATTGGTGACTTTCAAGAAATATATATTTTTTTCTCCTCTATAGGGAGCACATGGGATTTTCTGACAACCCCTGGGGCAAGAGTATCACTGCACTACACTATATAGCTGTATTTATATAACCCAACTGATGTTGCCTGCTGCATTTCAGAGGGATCCTTAAGGTTACAAGGTGCAAGAAGGTGGGAAGAACTTTCTTTGTCCTCCCACTAGGCATAATGGTGGGGTTTTTTAATGTAAGTAATATCAGAGCAGAGTACATTACAGTAATTTCCAGGTTATATCACCTCAAGTAGAGCTTTGAACACAATAGTTTGATCATTTTGATGTAAAAAAAAATTATTATGAAGTATATAATTTGTATAAAACCTCAGAAAGTTTGCTTGTTCAGACCTCCTCTTCAGCAAGGTGATTACATATGGGTATCCAGGGACAAATCTCACACTTTTCAGCAAAAGCTGTTACTCATTGCAGTGTACAGGAGCTCAGCAAACTATTCATGAGCTGAACGTGGTCAGTCAGAGCAAGCCCAATCTTAAACTGCTTGGAAAGCACCCTTCATCAAATTAGCTTTAAGGGGACTTAGAAAGGAGCCTTAAAAGGAAGATGGTTAAGTGGATCTTCATCAATTTCTAAACTGATTTACTTGAATCAATGCAATTTTTAACTGCTGCCAAGCTACACTTCTTTAAAAACTGTGGACACTTCCACAAAACAGATCTCAGCACCTCCCTTTTCCAGGGTTTAGGACTTGGTCCAACAAATCACTTAAGCTTGGGCTTAACTTTAAGTGCATGAATACCTCATTAACATCAAGGAGACTATGTTAACTAAAGAATATGTGTAAAGTGCTTTGCTGGACTGTGGCCGCAGATACTACAATCATTGTTGCTAGGTAAAAATATAAGCCAGACAAAGTGTTTCCGCAAGAAGATAGTATGATCTGGAGAATTACTTGACGACAGAAAACTCTGAGAGCAGGAAAATGATTGACTGATTATTTTTCCAATTCATTGGAACCCATGGGAGCATCTAAATCAACTCCTTCTGAATGCTGCAGGGTGACTTCAGACCAGTGATTAGAGCCAAGTGAAATGTTTTGATTGAGAATAAATTAATTCAAAAGCACTGTTTTGGCTAAATGGAAATCTTTTCCTGACCTATTTTGATTTCCTCTAATTTTCCATTTCCAAAGAAAAATCCCAAATGAAAATTTTTAGCTTTATGGATGCTTTTAAGCCATTGGACATTTCCCTTTTTTTATCTGTGGGGAGAGAATACTTCTTAAATGAAAATGTGGCAAAAAATCCAAAGAGAAGAACACATCATTTTTAGCAATGTCCCACTAGGAAAAAAGATTTTTAAAATTCTGGGGTTTATTTGAAAGGGTTGTGTTTGGGGTTTCTTGTTTTCTTTTTTATTCTGTTGGAAATATAACAACTTTAAAAAAAAAACAAACTATTTTAAATGTGGCAAATTTTTGTCAAGGAAGAAAAATGAAAGAAAATGAGTGAAATAAAGGACAAATTGTCTCTGTTCTACATCTCACAAAATAAACTTTTTTATTCCCCACTAGCTCTCGCACTTATCTGAAGCTATTGAACTGGGAATTCTCACCTTCAAAGAAATGCAAGGAGACAACAATTTGCAAATGAAGAGTTTCTCCCTGTCCCAAATTGAAAAGGAGGTGGGTTTTTTTCCACGGGTTCAAACAGTTTTGTGATCAGACTTTTTTCTTTCCAAAATCACAGAATAACCAATTCCTGTTATCAGGGTATTATTGTATTTTATACTATAAAGGCATAGGAAAATAACACATAGGCTAACATCACTGCATGCTGTCTTTGGGAGATTCTTCCTTCAAGCACTGTTTCCCCACAAAGGCAATGAACCAAAGAATGGTCCTGTTTTAAGGTGGTATATAACAATATTCCCCTTGCTTGCCTTGTGCTTATACTCATATAAATCACTGCTCATGGTGACACCCTCATTTCCTAGAGATGGAGCTCATCCTCACCCCATTGGCCTCTGCTTAGTACCAAGTACCCAGCACTATTCAATCAACCACGATTGTATCTTGTTGCTTGTAATTGAGTCATATTGGGTTTTAATGAGTTTAATCGATTTTGATTGTCTCAGGGGCTGCACTGACAGCTTTTTGTCAGAGGCTTGATTGTGTTGTAGAGTCAGGAGGCACATAAGGGGTTAACGAGAGGCTTAGAATGAATTCCTATGAAAGAAGCCAATGATGAGTAAAAGCAAACAGTTTATTTGACTTGAAATAGGTTATAAAGGGCAATAATTGTTTTAAATAGAAAGCTGTTGAATTATAATTGGAAGTAATTGAAACTTACCTGAAATATTGAATAAAACATTAGATATTTTAAATGGTGTTATCTTTACAATTACCATTAGAAATAATTGCAGCTGAAGCCCATGAGCTGCTATGAGAGGAAGAGTCACCCAGAGCCCATTGTTTTCCTCAGTCATTATGCAAAGTATTTAATGAGGAGGTATATATAAATAAGTGGCAGCAGTTGTTTCTGATCTGGTGTTTCCTGAGGGAATGCCAGTTCTACAGAGGTAAGTAAGGAGCAAGTTTCTGCTATATTCACAACCATTTCTTTAGAAATTAGGCAAGAGGTACTTCCCTGGAAGTCTTCCTGCCTTGTTTATTGGATTTGGGTGTTGAGGAAGTTTTCATGGCTGCGTCTTGTCATTCTGAAATGTTTTTTCCTGAATGTTTTCTGGCCACTTTGTACACATTGTCCTTTTTCAAATACCTTGAAAACAAGGAACACTTCTCAGCAAAAAAATACAGCGTTCCTTTGTCACAGCACTCATAGTTTATCATATCAACATATGCATCTATTTTTGGTTTGGTGTCAAGAGTTGTAACTGCCTTGTTTCCTTCAAATACAGTCGTTTCAGAGCAGAACTCATGGAAGGCATGTTACACGGCTGCTCAGCTCTGACCTGAACATCTGCCCAGGTATGGCTACATACTGTTTTCTCTGGAGGGGGAAGGTTTGAATAATCATTCTGCAGCAGACTATGGCTTCATGATGTGTGACAATCTGCCAGTTATTTATGTATTATGTAATTATATTCTATCTCATATAAGATTATGTATAATTTATGTATGTTGTATATGCATAAACATTGGGTTTGATGAACTTCTGAAGCAGCAGCCGTGATAGGAGCAAAACAGCATTTCACCTACAGAAATATCTCCATGGATTCTAATTGGCCCATACACAGAAAGTAGTTTGCCAAGTTCTCCTAGTTGCCATGGGCCAAATTTTCTGATACAAAGCAGTGAAGGAATTGAATTTTAATGATTTCAGTTATTTTTGGTCCCATGGAAATAAATCATTTTTCCCTCCCCTTGGTATAGAACTGGATGTTAGATATTAGTCTGCTAATGTTACATTTCCTACGGACTAAAGTGAGGAAAGAGGAGGAGTATCATTGAAATATCAGTTGAGGAAAATTGCTGAAATGGAGTGGCAGATGAGGAGGATCTGAATGATGGCTTTATCTGTAAGAAAAGAAAGAGGATGGTGAATGTGGAACATGTACAGAGGAAAAAGCCGCTGAGATTCAAGAGAGTAATATAAGCTATAGCAGTCTGCTAATATTGCTGAAGGGTCTATTAACAACGGGATAATTTCTTCCCAGATGATCATCTGTTCTGTCTTAGACTAGTATCTAACAAAGTCATATGTTGGGCATCTGGCTTCTGTGTGCTTTTTCTCTTGAAGGACAAATTAGAAGAGGGATTTTGTTCTCTAATACAGCTTACAAAACCTGTCATGTTTGACAAGGGCAGAAGGCACAAGTGAGAGCCAGTAGAAGGGAAAAGGATTGGTTCTGTGATACCCTGGGCCATGCCTGTGCTTCACTTCACAGTGTGAGGGGACCTGAGCAGACTGCAGGTGAAGGTTCATTGTATCTGGACAACTCCACGTGCTCTTTTAGCATGCAGTAACATGTCAGAGTTCCTGGTTGTGTGCTTGAGCCTTGTGCTCTCTGTAACACTCTAACGTATCTGCTGGGGGGTAAATGCTGAGATGAGGGCAGTAGATCCACTCTGTCACAAGCTTTTCTACTGTTGTGCCTGTGCCATTTTCACAGCTCCATGTCTGCAGATGTATCTCTTCCTACAATCCCACCCTGACTATTTAGTATAGGGCAGTTGATCCTCTAATTACTAGTAACAAACACACTCATACAATGTGATGGCTTCTTTAAAAGAAGCAGTATAATTTCCTCATCATTTGAGCTCTTTCAGTGTGACAGAAAACTAGCAGCAAGCAGGCAATGAGTTGATAAATTTCATTTGGATCTGCAGTGAAAGGTCTGACTTATCTTCCTTGTGAGACTGGGATGCAAGGGTTAGAATTTAAGGAGCCCTTGCTGATGAAGTGATGTGAAACTGGTGCAAGGATCTGTTGGTGACTGGAGAAGTTGGGACATCATGGCTGATTTTTATGGTGCAATTTCCCAACTCCCCCAAGCTTGTCTTCATGCTTTTTTTTTCTTGAGCATCAAGTGCTGTGTGATGTGCCTATCTGGATATTGTGCAGGGTGAATAGAGGGAGCATGCAAGTTTAAATTGTAAGTAGGAAAGGAGAGAAGCACTTGCTAAAGATGTCTAGACACCACAAAGAGTAATTAGCCAGGTTTAAAATTCTGCCAGCAAGTATATACGGCAGGAAATACAAACATAAGGAGAGCAAGAGCTACCAGGCTTCACTTGGCTCCTGCCACTTCATCAGGGCTAATTAAAGTGTTCTTCCCTGAGTCCTTAAAGAGATTGGCTATGACAGCAAACAATTTCAAGTAAGATGTACTAGTCTAAAGTGTGGCGGGGGGAAGCAATGGGGAAGTAGCAATCTGCATTGTCAATTCGCATCTCTATAGGCTCAGTGGAGAACATTTGAAGCTGGATGAAGCAAGGCCAAAGAGAAGGCAAATGGATGCTCTCAAGTTAATTTGTGTTGCCATACCATTTGCCACATCTGAGGCAGAAAGGTCTCGAATGTCTGCAAGGCCCTGTCCATTCTTCTCATGCTTGTATGCTGGAGTTTCACAGTCACACAATGCAATCATAGATTATATTTGCCACATGTTCCCCAGAGTGTGGCTGTAAGAAAGTGCATGTATACATGCACCGTACAGCCAGGCAAGCCAAGTAGCAACAATGCTTTTAAGTAAGCACATTTGTAGAGGCACTGAAGGTAGAGGCTTCTTCTTCAGTCATTTTCATTGCCCTCTCCATCTCCATCATTTCCATAATAAAGTCACCTTGTCTTCCAGTGCTTTGGGAGAAGAATCACAGGACACTGGTGATTTGGAAATTACAGTTGTGATCGCCTCGTGAAATAGGATATTCAATTCTAGGTTCATATAAAAGAGGCAAATGAAGTTTATGGAGATAATCCTATGCTTCCTAAAGTTTCCACTTTGCAGCCAGAAAATGCAAATAAACATGTGTGTGATGTAGATACATCAAAATTGAAGTCACAGGTTGGGCCAGAATCAGGTTGGCAGCTTCCCTTTAAACAGTTTTATGGATCATTAAGTACCCCACAGGAGGCTGACTACACCAACTGCATTTTATTGATAGCCGAGAGTTTCTAGCCTGAAACAAAACAATTATTCATGTTAACTAGAGGCTGGAATAAACTGCCCCAGACCAATGCCCCCTCAGAACACACAGAAACTCAAAATGCAATCTCAGATTTACTTCTTGATGTATTTTCCCATCCACTTAGGATTATAATATCCTGGTGGATGCTTTATTTAAACAGGTTAGCACAACTGTTTTCCTGGGAAGGTCTTTGGCAAGCAAATAGACAGGATTTTTCACATATGCTCCAACAAAATGTCAGCATATTCGTATAAGTAATACATATTCCTCTAAGAAAATCAATGAAAATTGGCTTATTTTACCAGCAGAGCCAGCTTTCATAGTCCTGTGTGTCACACTTTCACATGAAGTTCTACGTTCAGAAGTAAGCGAAATGGTGCATGGTATTCCTGTTTACTGCCTTCTGTCTCAGATATATCCAATGAAACTTTGGAAACGATGTTACAAATTCTCAAGAAACCCTTTAAGTATCACAAATGCTTTCAAAGGAAACAAATATGAGCTGGTGTACATAAAAAGTGTTAATCACTCTGTACTTAGCTCATCACTGACCACTTCACCATCTCCCACAAGACCAACCTACCTTAGGATACTGGGCAATCCTATCTCTCCCTATTGCACAGAGGAGGTACAATATGCTGGAGGACCAATGGTTTAAAATAAGCCCTATATCCTCAGTCAGTATAAGCTTCCCAGAAAACACCAGTATTTACATGGGGAAACAGACTGGAAAATCTGCCTTTAAGTGCTGCAATGGGAGCTAAGCTCTTCTGAATGTGTTTTTCATACACAGGACCTCTCACAGTCCTGCAGGACCAGTATTGGACAGGAAAATGAGGTAGCCCAAATTGGGTCCGCCAAAATCATGACCTGATCATTAGACCAGCAGGTGACCAAGTAACTTTAACACTCACTGCAGCAGCATTTCACTTTAAAGATCTGATCTTGTCACTCAGCTAAAGCTAATCTGCTGCCACCAAAATGAAAATAGTCATCAGGCCTAAAAGTTCATATATTACTCACAGTTTTGTTCCAATGAAATAGATGTGGGATTTACTGCATTGCTACCATGTGCCTCAAAAACCCAGGACAAAATCAGGAAAAAGTCCTGGACAGTTAAGCTAAATGTACCCAAAGCTTCCCTGAATTCAACCATATCT
Source organism: Psittacula echo (assembly GCF_963264785.1). Taxonomy (NCBI): domain Eukaryota; kingdom Metazoa; phylum Chordata; class Aves; order Psittaciformes; family Psittacidae; genus Psittacula; species Psittacula echo. The sequence goes on along the minus strand of NC_137741.1, from coordinate 15,129,515 downwards.
TAACACTTTGCTATTGGTATGGAAGTCTTCATGTAAAGAAGCTAAATCTGGGAAGCTTCTGAAGTGATAAATTAGTTATGAAATGGGAACCTCCCTTACAGGCTGTCTAATTATTTGACAAGATGATTAATCTCTTAAGCAACTGTAGAACTGCTGTTACCTTGATAAGTGATGGAAAAAAACTTTGGCAGATCCCATAGGTCTTGGCACTGTGATGTCAATAACACTACAGAAAGTTATGTGTAATAGGCATTGAGGTCAAAATGCCTCCATAGGAGTAACTGGAATTGCTTATTGCCTCAAGGTACTTCTGTTACTAATTATTTTGCTGCAGCTAATTATAGTTTGCCTGTTTAGTTGCAGCTAAGTTTAAGAGCTGCCTTTATTCCCTTCAGGAAGATACTGAATCATGATAGGAAAGGACAGAGCCTCCTGCCTTGTTAGAACAATGGTATTGTCTGCCTCTCCTCAACAGACAACACAATTACAGCCGACATAATAATTGATGCTGAAGTTTTCCACTGAGAAAGATGGACACACATTATTATCCCATCAATCTTGTTCCACATGGTGTCTTGTATCTCTGGTTTTTCCTACTGTGGCAGCAAATTGACTGAAGTACGCTGAATAGTCTGTTTTCCCAAGGGTACTCAGTGACGGAATGAGGGCATCTCACAGGGCACAAGGAGAAAGGTGAGCCCAGAGAAAAGATCACTCAGTGTGAATTGAAGCCAAATTTACTTCCACAGCCTTCTTTATCTGCTTATGTCTCCATTACATAGTATTTATTTCAAAGGAAACATGAGCATGTCCAACATCTACTGATTACACATGCATTGCATTACACTGAGCAACTGTTCCACCATTAACAGCAACTGTCCCTTATTCATACCCAATTCTATCTGAGCTTAAAGACAGACTCTAGTGAGAGATCTGCCAGGTCTGTAAGTCCATGAAAACCTCAATGTGAATGAGATATCTATCTATTTGACAACTTTCCAGTCATCTAATCTACGTTTCTGGTTTGCCCAATTTATGCTACTACTTGGCACATGTTTATGTGCATTTATTACATTTCATGTGCTTCATAATATCTGCATCCAAATCATGGAGTCCAGCTTAGTCCAAACCCTACATCCACTGTTTTCTATCTCTTCTTAAAAACCATTTCTGTTCGTATCTGAAAGAAACCTGATTTCTACTTGTCCACTGCTTTTCCCCAGTAGCTGAGCAGAAACTTATTTTTTTTATTTAATGACAATAATATTATTAGTCCACAAATATAATCATATGTTTTGGTTTTTTTAAAAAAAGCCTCTAAAATACAGTGTTTGGCATAGCTGTATTATTCCTGTAATGAATAATCACTGAAGATACTATTGTGGATGCAGTTACCATGCAGCATTGTGAATAAAATGCTCTAGATGGAAAATTGTACTTCAACAAAATGTATACAATAGTACAAATGTATTACTGCCCATTAATATGTATTAAGTCAATGAAAAATGCCTGACTGAGCTGGTTTACATAGATTAGGAATGCAGGCAGTGAAAGGAAGCTTTTGGACTTGATTAAATGGGCTGTGAAGATAGGAGGAACTCTTATCCTAAGCATAGAAGTGAACCTCCAAGACAGGCTGTCCAGTTGCGCTGGTATGGTTTGTTCCTTTTCTCATGCACATCAGTGTTTTTATTGTGATGAAGAGTCAACATTCAGTGCTCCTGATGCATCGGCTCTACTCAGCTGTCTTGAATCTGTATCTAAAAGCTTTTTATTTAAAAATAATAAAAAATAAAACAATTCTCCCTAAGCTAGGAACTTTGTAGGAATCATCTCATTTGCTTTACTGTTTTGAGGATGCAGAATGTGAGCTCCTGACATGCTTGTCATTGTCAAGACAAGCTTATCTGTGCCTGAAATAGTCATTAACTGTGCATGACATGCAAGGTTTGTTCCAGCTCCCTAGTCTGCACCAAGTGGGGTATTCCCACAGCCTTGAGGGGGAGCTTTCACTGAGAGACATCAGTGTTTCAAATGATGCCAAATGAACCCTTCTGTCCAGGCATGGTTAGTTACACATATAAAACCCCAACAATTTCCCTTTCCCTTCTGGCTAACAATCTTGTTATGAGACAAACTGTTGTAATAGTCATATGCTCAGCATAAGATGCAGTTTTCCCTGAGTTTATTTAGTAAACACACTGCGGTTCACAAAAGAATCCATCAATTTGGTGGCTCTCTCAGCCCCATGGCCTGTGTAAAGCCTTACTTTTGGTGTGGGGCTGACTGGCACTTTTACTTTCCTCTGTCTGTGCAAGGGGAGAAGCAATGTTGGAGAAGGTTTAGGTGAGGAAAGGCAGAATACCAACTCCAGGGGTGTGAGGAAGAAAGAAGAACCAAAAGAATTTGTGGATGTCTGGACTCAAGATTAGTGGAATATCAACAAGCAGCACATGTTTGGAGGCAAAACATGCACATAATGGGTTTTGAGGATACAGAGATGCATCCTAGAGTGTACATGGATTTTTCCATACTGTTCAGCACCAAGGTACACATGAGTTACTACCAGGAATGTCCCTTGGGTTTTTTTTTTTCTTGCAAAGCAAGAAATATCCCAAACAAAACCAAAATTCTTCTGTGAAATGCTCATGCTCAAAGCAGGATCAGATCAGGACTGAGCAAGAACCTAGAAGCAAAGCTTTGGTGTACTAGTTCTTAAAGGGAGTGTTCTGGGTTCAGCAGTAGCAGTCATTTTAGTCCGTCTTAGCAGCTGGTGCAGTGCTGTGGTTTTGACTTTCAGCCTGGGAACAGCGCTGATAACACTGATGTTTTTAGTTGTTGCTCAGTAATGTTTGGTCTGACCAAGGACTTTCTGAGTCTCCTGCTCTGCCAGGGAGGAGGGGAAGCCAAGAGGAAGCAGAGACAAGATACCTGACCCAAACTAGCCAAAGAGGTATTCCATACCACAGCACGTCATGCCCAGGATGTAGAACTGGGGGCAGTTACCCGGAAGGGCTAGATCACTGCTCGGTCGGACTGGGTATCGGTCGGCAGGTGGTAAGCGGTTGTATTCTCTTCCCTTGTTATTTCCCTTATCATTACTATTATTGGTAGCAGCAGTGGTGATTTGTGTTATACCTTAGTTACTGGACTGTTCTTATCTCAACCTGAGGGAGTTACTTTTTTCTCCCCATCCCTCCAGGAGCGTAAGGGAGGAAGTGAGACAGTGGGCTGCATGTTTTTTTGGGGTTGCCAATGGGCTTAAACCACGACAGGGACCTACAAATTGGGGCACATTGAAGCTGGCTTGCTATCCTCATGTAATAGCTGGGTGTCTCTAACAACTTTAGTGGAGTCCTTCTTCCAAAAGATGAGGATTTGTATCACTTTGAGACCAGAGTCAGCCTTTGTGAAAGCAGTAAGAGCAGATCTGTCTCTCATGTGCATCATATCTACTAACTGCACAGACAAGGCTGGTGAAGTTACAAAATATGAAAGAGCTCTGCCTTGGATCAGCACCATATATGATCTTCATTTAACTCATTTTGCATGTAATGTCCTTCAGATATGATCACTAAGAGGTCTGATAGTTCAGTAGCCCTTATTTGCATAAACCAACTTAATTTTGACACTGAGAACTTGTTTCATAGCACTTTCCTGAATGAAAGACAAAAAAGAGGGCCTTATGTTTAGGAAAAGATCTTTGAATATGACCTTGTTAGGACTCATGTTATCTAAACCAGTGAAAAATGATATTATAAATGACTGCAAAGGATTTACTATCTTCTTTGCACAAGCAGCCTCATAAATTGTATGTCTAATCTCCAGTTTTGCCCACATCCTCATCCAGCTCCATCTGCTTTGCATAAAGTTAGTAAACTCCCAGCAAACACAGCTGACCAGCATGAGAGCAAAGAGTGGAGTCCCTGTAGTGTGCTAAACCCCTTCCCTCCAATAAAATCAGGTGGGATCTTTAATGACTTTCTTTTACAAGAATCCTTGAAATGATGGACCTTGGATCATTCTCTCCACCTATGTTTTTATGTACATGGTTCCCAGAGCTCTCTTCACGTTCTAGCAAGTGTATCGAATTTTGAGCTATTCAAGGGATTTTGTATATTATTTATGAGGATTGATTGCTTGTCTCTCATGTGAAGGAATAAATATAAAACTCACTTTTGTTCTGTTTTTCCTTTGCTCAACATCTCTGATATGATCATGGCTTCATAACAATTTCAATATATTATTGCCAAAGGTATTATAAAATAGGGAGACATTATCCTTCAACTTGTAATTCTTTCTCTGCTAAATAAACTCAAAAGCTTTTTCTTGTTTGTTTGTTTGTTTATTGATCATTACTTTGGAACATAGTAAATTAAGTTAATGCTGTTAAACAAGAGCCCAAATTCCCTTGTAGTTTCACCAAAATGGATTTCAATTAGCTAAGCTTCTATGACTATGCTATGATGCTATTCTTAGGCAGGTTATGACATCGTCAACAAATCAGTGAAATTTAAGCTCTTTTTATTGTGATCTTGAGCTAAACAATACAGATTTCTTGTGCATATGCCTTGTTCCCTATATAATGGGAGCTTCAGACAGTGTGGTCAGAAATAGCTCTTGACATGAAACACCCGCAAGTTACACTGGCATTGTAAGACAGATCAGTCTCAAAGTAAGTCTGGAAATGGAGGAAAGGGATAAAGGGCAGAAAGTCCAGGGTCATCGAGATGTAATTTCTGCCATCCCACTGTTCCAGCTGTGCAGCAAAGGGGTATTTGTGACCCACTGTCTGACATGCCCTTAAAACCAGAGTCTGTCGTGGTCAAAATTAGATACTTATGGATGCACAAAGAGATTGTTTCCTTCTGCCGTTATTTCACCATAGAAAATATAAACAGGGAATTATCATGCACTGGCTGTTTCAATCAGAATTCGGGGCTATCAAATAAATACAGTTGACGACAGGTTCAAAACATACATCGGGATGCGTTTTGGAAGCCCTTGCCACGGGATTTTGTGGGTGCTAAATTTTAAACTCAGATGGGTTTAAAAAGTGTCTGGATAAGTAAGAAAAGAGAGAATTCTGTAAGAGATGATTAAATATAAGGATATCACCTCTAGTTCAGGAAGTCCTTCACCTGTAAGCTGTCTTTCAGAATGAAAGGTGCTCTGACACTATTCACAGCCAATTTGCTACTAATGGCCAAGCTTAAAGAGTGCTTGTTAGAAAGAACATCTCATTAGCTAATCTTTAAATGACTTCTAAGTTCCGTAGCGGGGGCTGTGAATAGAGAAATTTACGCCTTCCCTGATGAAAGGCTGAAGTTGCTCCAAAATACAGCTGTGTTGACATTACGGCAATGTCTTGATCTGTTGATGTAGAAAGCAGGGACAAAGCCCCACAGGGCTGAGCAGCGTGTAATCCCTGTCACAGTCGTGCAGTTTGTAACCTCGCAGCAGACCCTCCTGATTTAACTCTACTTGGTTTTACTCGATTTTTGCATTTACTCTGCTCACTCTGTATTATAGTGTCTACTACATGGATTCCCAGTCCAGGGTGTTGAATTGATGTTTTATGGATTAGTGTAGAGAGTGTATTCTTTGAGTCTACTTTATGTAGTCATCCCTATTTATCTTGCTGATGCTAATCTCACCTCTTGTCACCTACCACTCAAAAAATAAGCCCTTTAAAGGGTTTTTTTATCCCATTTTGAGATATTTTCTTGCTATTCAGAGATTATGCCTTTGTCTTACCTTTTACTTTTCTCTTCAACTAATGGCTAAACAGCTGCAGCAACACGCGACTTCGGAGCACCCTGCTGCTGTTCTCAGAACCAAAACAATCTGTACTTAAACCAATTTGCTTGTAAACTCGTGCTTCTCTGCCTCCACCCTGCTAAACTGCTCATGCCCATCTTGTCAATCTGTTTTACCAATGTAAAGATCACTCTATCAGTGCCAACTAGCCCACTACAACCAGGGCTGCAGGTTATACCTAGGGAAGAAAAAATAATGTCTCTGCCCTCATCAGCTAACTACATTTTATTAGATCCATACAATTCAGATCGATCACTGGGGTCTGGATGAAAGGCAAGGTCGTTTTAAAAAAAGGAATGATACATCCCTGTCATTGGGGTGCAGGATTTATGTCTGGAATCTACATTAAATGGAATCTCACAGCTATCAGGGAGTTGTGAATATTGTATTTCAGTCTGAGCTAAATGTACCTAACTGCAACGCAAAAAATATGTGCTAGAAATCGACTCGAACTGGTAAGATATGAGACATTGAGACTGAACACAAATAATTCTAAGCTAAGGCACCAGCAGGAGACTGATAGAACCTATAACCAGGAGACTGGCTGTTTGTTTCCTTATTCATACTGTTTTATGATTTCATTTCTCTGTGCTGATTAAAAAGGGACTAAAAAGCAGTGCTAGAGACTGAATATTTTGGGCATGTGCTGTTCAGATCTCCCCAAAACAGCTCTCCCACAACCATTCCCTTTCCATCTTTAAATTAGCAGACTTTTTTAAAAGCATCTCTCCTAACTGAATGCAGTATTCTGGTGGAATGAGATCATCCTCTGAAACGTAAGCTGAGTTTATGAGTATCTTTTACCAACAGGTATCTTCTTGTCCTTTAGGTTAAAGTGCTTTTGCCCTCTCCTGGTGCTTACAGCACTGTATAGTTATATCAGTCTTAAAACTTTTAGGCTGTACAGCCAGGTCTTCCTAATTCATCTGACAGGACTAGTTCTCCTTTCTCTTGGTCACACTGTCCTGTTCTATAACTGCTCCACTTTGAATCCACTGCTCTTGGCCATGGGGCACCAGATCAGGAGATCTGATCTTACACAATAGAATCATAAAATGGTTTGGATTGGAACAGACCTTTAAAGATCATTTATTTCCAAGTCCCCTGCCATGGGCAGGGACACCTTCCACTAAAGCAGGTTGCTTAAAGCCCATCCCATCAAACCTCGCCATCAGTACTTTTATGTTTCAAGTAGAGCAATATACAGCTGCTACGCTCAAACCCCTCACTGACTTTTTAAATGGTGACATCATATTGTTGGGTCACAGATATCTTATCATCAATTCTTACACCTATGTTTTTCTCCTTTTATATCATTCCCAAGTGACAGGTCCATGGATTATAGTAAAAAATATTGCTACTGTTGCCTAAATACACGACATAGCAGTCTATACTAGAAGGTCCCATCCTTGACTATGTTATTCTAACTCCTCTTACAATATTCCAACCTGTTTTCCCATTTGCAATGTTTTCCAGGTTTGTACTCACAGGTATAAATGTTATTGGCAATTTTTATACACAGATATTCAAGACAATTTAAGCCAGATCATACTCCAGGAAGCTCCTTTAAGATTGCCATTGCTACCCTTCTTTCCACCTGATGCTTCTTCCTTTAAAGAAACCTATTGTTGTTTCCCCTTCAGCTGTTTCCTTGTTTGCCTCTTGCAGTTCCTATGCTAAACTCTGTATTTGCCAACTAAACTAATAATTTCTCATGCAACACCGTATCTAATGCTTTACTGATATCCACATAGATGAAATCTGCATTTCCTTTGTCTAGAAAATCAATTACTTTATCAAAGAAGGATATCGAGTTAGCCTGGCACTCTCTTTGGTAAACCTATCTAACATTTTATCCCATTTTACATTTACTTCCATGTCTCTAATTATTCTTTTCTTAAGAATTTACTCTAAAGCCTGTGTGTAGTCATCTCTTGTTTGTGATCCAAGTGGCTTTGACTTTGGTTTGCAGGGACGCAATGTGGCTCATTGTTCGGACTCAAGATTTAGATGCAAATGCCTGTACAGTATCATGATGTGCACTCAGAAGCATTCGTGCATGGGGAGTGCAACAGGAGAACTAGACCAGTGAAAGGCTAAATCCATATGGAATTCAGGAATATGTGAGGAAAGCAACATTAATTCTTGCCCTATTCTTATGCTTTTTTTTTTTTTTTTGGCCCCTTGAGACAGCTGCCCCTGTGCAGCTATTTTAATGGTCTTCTGATGAAGATGTTCTGAGTTTATCCTGCTTCCATCAAAGCGTGCATTGCACTAACAGAAAAGTGACTCAGAGGGTGAAGGTTCTGGCACAAATAAGCATCTGCAAATCTACTGTGACCAACTGAATTATGTCCTTTCATCTGTTCTGTCTTTGATGTCCTATCCAAATCCCAAAGGGAAATTCAGGTGTGACAAAAGCATCTTCTGCTCCATTGCTTGATATTTTACTAGCCATTTCACATCCTTCAGAAGAACAGGACTAGTAATTGGTTTTGCTGGGGGAACACCTCAGAGATAAATACTGTTCCTTTCTTTTCCTCTTTTCTCTTGTTGCTCTCTTCTGTCCCATTAAATATCCTATCCTCACCCTACTGAAGCTGCTATAAATGAAAGCCTGTCAGTGCTGCCATTACAAGCCCTATTTGTAAACAGTTTATCATTCAAAGGCAAAGATTCATTTTCTCTCCTTGCCACAACTGATGCTGGGTGGAAAAGGTCAGGCAGGGGCTACTGTCTAACATATAGCTTCTCTGAATTTTTAAACACAGCCATAAGCATTGTGGAACAGGGGTGGGCCAGCAAGGCTCCAGTATAAAGAGACACCAGCATTTCACCCTATGCAGCCAGGTGCAATGCGGGAGTGGAAACTGGAGTCTAAAATACTGAATATTGTAATTATCCTTTATCCTGCCAGCAGTCTTAACTGGATTCCCTAAGCCAGGCTCCTTCAGAGTTTGTGAGATACATGAACCAGATCTGTTTTTGTAATCTGTGCTCATAGAAAAAGAAATTATCTCTGTTCTTTCTAAAGCAGACAGAAATAGCAGAATTTCCTGGAACCACAGGGAGACAAAGAACAGAACACAGTGTCAATAACTCCACATAAATTTAAACCTCTGCATAAACTTTTGGATTCTATTGGGATGAACAAGGAAGAGAGAATGATCCAGGAATGAAAGAGAGAAATTTGACCTGCATTGTGGATAGATGGTCTGTTAGTAGAAGAGTAAAAGTAGGATAGTCCGATCGCAGTTAACCTCCTGGTGACCAGATTTCTCATCCATAAAATGGTAATAATGACACTTGCCTTGATGAAGTACTTTGAGATCTGTGGTGGAAAAGTGATGTATAAAGACAGACATTGTTATTTCAAAGGGACAGTGAATAGCAGGTGCCATAGATGTGGAATTACACCATAGACAAATATTGCAGGGAGAACAGTGGGATTCAGCAGTACCCTATAGTCTCTTCTAGCTTTGATAGTGTTGGTGGTTTTCCTATTAAAGTATGGTATTTCAGGTAATTACTCCATTGCTCGCTCATTAGGGAGGGGATGAGAAACAGTTTATTTTGCTGGAAGGACATAATAAGAGTCAAACAAAATAACTAGAATAATTAACAAATTCACTTATTCTGTGTAGGTTCTGTTTATGTATCACCAGCATCAGTTGCCCTTTGGGAAAAACACTATTCTTCTCCCTAAAATCTACCTATTTCATGCTGAGTACGGCACCTTTCATGTAATTCCTTATCAGGCTGAGTGTACCCATATCTGTCTCTCACACATCACTTCCAGCCTGTCCCAGGATACAGTTTTGGGGGAACCACATCCCCACCTTTGCTGAACCCCTACTGTTTCCAGGGGTCATGCCAGACTTTGCATGGATGCCTCCTTTCATCTTCTCCTGTGCTCCAGCCAGTGCTTGCTGAAGGAAACCAGAATGAAATACAGCTGAACAGAGTAATATCCATCATGAAGGGATGTGGGGAATATGCAATCATACAGCCTGGATGCTTGGCAGCTCTATGTGCGACAGGAGAGGAAAATCAAAGTGAAAAGTGCATGCATCAGAGGGACAGCAGCCGGGGCCCTTTGATTAATCTGTACAGAGTATGCCTGGAAAAATCAGAGGGGATTCTTATCCAAACAGAGGGACTAAAGTCAGGCCACAGCTTACACCAGCACAACTGCAACCAGAGCACATTACTCACTCCTCAGATGAGCACCATGTACAAAAGCTGGTGGCCCCATTTACAAAGACACCCCCCTGCAGACTGCATTGGGGAAGAAATACCAGTGCAACGTATTCAGTTGCAATGATGTAAGTCCCGAATAACTTCAGTGGTAACACACAGTCCTCTTTATGTCCCTAACCTCGTGGCTCAAAAAGCATTTCAGATGTTTAGACATATCAACGAGGCAAAGATTTTTGACCTCTGAAACTCTTGAGTTCATCTGCAAGGAGATAAATTATCTCCTCTATCAAATGTATTCAGAGAGGCATAAAGGACAGGGTTTAGCAGCCCTGCTTTGCCACAGGCTGTTCTTAAGCAGAGAAGGGAGAAACTCAATGAGAAGGTAAAGGAGGATCATGCACACATACACACCCCTCTCCTGCCCAAGGTGAGCTGCCGTCTCCACTGGTTGCCTGCTGTCCTGCTGACTGCAATGTGGGGATCCAGCCAGCAAATTGCCACCTAAAGCGTGCACAATCACGGGCATTTCAAGTAGCTTTCAAAATCCCTGTCTGGATAATGATGTAGTGAGCACGTCAGGCCTGGCCATCCAGCTGAGCTAAGTACACAGCTGAAGAATGGTGCAGAGGGTGATGAGGCAGCTGACAAAAGTGGTTCTGCTGGCATCATTCAATCACCTGTGGATCAGCTGGCTTGGATTCAGGCAGCGGCTCCTTCCCTTCATGCGCTTTTAAATCCCAATCTACGCAAGGCAATGTGAGGTGTCTGTAATGATGCACAAGTTGGAGCATACTGAGAGATTGGCTTTTTAGCCCTGTGTGCCAATAAGCGGGCTGAAGTCTCCATCTCCAGGCTTTTCTCAGCCTCCCTCCACCCTGCAGACTGGGAGACCAGCATCTGCCATGTGTTTCTTAACTCATCTACAGTCTTCCCCTGCAAAACCCACGTGGATCCTCTGTTTGTACAACTGTGCTAGTTTGAGAAACCACTATTTCCCCTCACTCCCTTCTTTCAGTCTTACTTTGCATAAAGAAGAAATGCTTGGGATAAAATACAAAACATTCCCATAAAATCTGTACCATTCTCTTCAACCCTTCTCCCTAGATTGAAGCTAAATATAACAAAAGCCAGGCTGCCGGGTGGAAAAAATACAAATCACTTAAAGAAAGGTGTGATAAATTAAGCCCCAGGTTGCTCTCATACTGTGGTCTGGATGAGGTGAATGTCTTCTGTCTATAATGGCACTAGCAGGACATTTTTATGTACCAATTTACAAGGGATTTGTGATCACTGAAAGGAGATGTTGCTGTAAAGCCTAGGGGTTGCTGAAACTTCAGCTAAAACAGTGCAGCACTGTGTCCAAGAAACAGTTGCTGATCTCTTGCATTTGTAGAATCATTTTTAGATCAGAAAGACAGTTTGGGATTATTTTGTTTCAGTGGGCAATGCAGATTTGGTAACAGCAACTTTTTTTGCAGATTTATATTTGCTTCACTGAATCCTTCTCAGAGGCTGGAGGGGGAATTTAGAAACTTCATTTTGACATTGAAGTTGTTATTCAAAGCTAAATGTTTCATTTTGTTGCTTTCAAACAAAATATTTTGATCTTTCCTTTGTACATTTAGTTTGGTTACAAATTGCCTTCCCTTCTATTTTGAAAGGTGTGCTCAAAACCCAGCTGTTAGTTCTTATAAAGGGACAAAAGAGGTGTTTTGCTCAAACCAAGATGCTTTTTTTTTTTACCCTTTTACTTTTGGCTTGAAAATAACTGGTCAAAAACAAGACAGAAAAGATGTTTTCTTGCTAGTGAACCAAAAATTAAATTATCTGAAAAGCTCTTAATCTCATTTCAGTATAAGATGTTGTCTGCAGAGGGAGGTGAGTGCGCAGTGCACTCCCGTACAAGCTTAAAACCCAACCTGTTGCATCATACCTCCCCCAGATGTTGTCCTCCACTGAGGACAAAGTTAGACCAGGAGAAAATAAGTTTTCCCTGTCAAAGGTAGAAGGAAACTTGGATTCAATCCACTTTCCTTAGCTCACCTAGGGTCTGAATTGCCCTCTGGACATGCCTGTTTCTCTTCAGTGGGTACCCAGGGATTCTGGGCCAACCTTATGCTGAATCAGACAGTGTAAAAACTGGAAAGCAAGAATCCTGGCCTTTGGTGCTCATCATGAAGATTGTACTCCCAAGGCAGGGTTACCACATGGTCACATTTTGGCCCAATTATTAAATCACCAGTGACCCTAGAGAACAAAATAAAATCAGAGACTTTTGTACAACACCCTTCCTATGAGGTTGGTTAACTACAGAAGGCTATAGAATAGCTTCTCATGAGCTTCTCCTTGGTCACTTCAGCCAAACCTGGGGGGATGCAGAACATGGAAAAGGTTCAAACAAATATCCACATGTCCAGGCTTTTGTCTGAGTTGGGCATGGACTTGCTCTGTTGCAGCAGGCTGAGAAAAGCATCTTGGGAAGATGCCTCTGACTCAAAGGTTACAATCATGACCAAAGTAATTTTGTGAGCCTAAATAATGATGCTAGGCTTGCCGTTGGGGTCTGAGCATCATCTTCTGCAGTGGGAAAAATGTAATATTGCACCTCATAATTTAAGAGTCCCTGAAAATAAGGTTTTTAAGATTTCTTAATCCATTCCATAGGTCAAACAATTCCTGTTTGTGGCTGAAACCTTCCTGTCTCTGACTCATCTGCTTTCATGCTCCATCTTGTCCATGGGCTGAAACCTTAGACTCATCAGCTCCTGTCATCCAGAATGTGGTCTGACAGTGACTACAAAACCTCTCTGGGGAGGCTGTGAGCCTAAGCAGCTGCTAAAGCTGCACAAATGGGACCGTGTGGCAGCCCACAGATCTGGCCTGCACATTGTCGACATATCACCTTTTCAAACACACAAGCGATGCTCTTTTTTTGGCCTTGCTGATGCACCACCACTGCCTGTCTCTAGCAGAGCTCAGTGCATAGGGGGAATGCAGGGAGGCTCCTTTCCTCCTTGTTCACTGCCCTATCCAGATCCTGTTTTCCCATCAGCAGCAGAATCCATAGGAGACAAGGATGGAGGCTCTCATCTGTGGGATGTTACGCTACAGCAGCATCGCCATCGGGCTCAGGTGTCAGCAAGCCGATTGGCACTTTTGCTATTGCAACAGGAGCGTGACCTTTGTTTCTCCGGTAGCTTGATCTGCTTTATCCAGGGAAATCACAGCAAGTGCACTGTGCCAAGTCCTGATCCCACTGAATTCAGTGACACAGCTCCAGTTGACCTCGATGGGACTGGGATTTAAAGTAGCACCATGTAATTCCTATAGGTGTCTTGTGCAGCTCTCTCTGCACTCTTATTTGACTTTCACACTCTTGATGAAAACGTGTCTTTATAAATTTACAAATAGCACAGCAGCTGTGTGTTTATATAACCTCATTTGAGGGCCACATGTATCCTCACCCTTGTGCTATTAATATTTATACTGTCACAACCTCATACACATAAAATACCTCACACAAATACACACACTTGCCGTGGAACAATAAGGAAAATAGATTAAAACCCCTTCTGACTTAGTCATGTTCTAGAAAGACTTTATGAAGCAACTTTTCACTAGATCCTGGTAACTTTGTCTGAACTTCAATGCTTCTTCGCTCAGTTTCTGTGCAGCAACACCTCTCCCTGATTTGAAGTGACCAAAGTCCAAAGCGTTTTGCAGAACAAAGTGAGATATTTCAGCCAGTTGGGAGATAGACAATTTATAGGGCAACCAGGACTTCAAGCGCTGCAAGCTATTGATAGCAGGGCAAGCAACTCCAGCTGCTGCTGCTGCTTCCCAGCTATGTGATGAGCATTGTTCAGGAGGCCACAATGGAGCTGGGTAACAGCTCTTGACGAAAATTACTCTTTTTTTTTTTAGGCAAAAATGCAGAATCAGGCTACTTTAGTCAATCTGCAAATTACTCAACTTGCTTCAAATGCAAACAGGAAAAAAACCTGCAAAACATACAGCCTAGATGCTTTATTTTGACAGCTTGGATGAAACATTTTGATTTCCTCATGCTGAAAAGCTTAGCATTCTTGAATTTGCCTCCATTTAATTCTGTCTGTTCCAAAGATGAAAATTATTTGTCCTATCCTAAATATTAATTATTTTTAAACTCTGCTTTTCTAGCAAAATTGGCCTAAATGATCATTTAATGTTGGCCAAGTGCAACTTCTTCTCTTCCCTCCATGCTAATTTTCCAGCTCAGTCAATGAACCAGATCCCTGTAAGAAGCCCAGTCCAGCTTTTTTTTCCCAGGTCCTGAGCCAAGGGTCAAATACGTGAAGGTTTGAGTAGGACAGACTTTGCACACCCCTTTGCACAGAAGTCAGGAGGCAGAGAACAAGCAGCCTTGTGAAGACTTCTCCTTTCCTTTTACAAGGAAACTTTGCTGTGAGACCACATGGCTGTTCTGATGCCAGCAAGTTCCCTGCAGATGGAGAGAGCAAACAAAAATGTGCATATTTACATTATACATGCAGATTAGATAGTGTGCATTCCTCACAGCCTGTCCCTGAAACACCCTCCAAAAGGAGCGTGGGGGAGAATGCAAAGAAGTTGAGTCCAACTCTCTTATTGTCTCTCTCCCACACTCCTCCTCTTAAACAATTTGTACCCTTGGCTGATTAACCCTTTCTAGTGACCTGCATCATGGATAAAACTCTCCGTGCCTGGCAATCTCTACCTTAGTGCAAAAAGTGGAACTGTTTGCTTTCAGAGTACTGTTAAATTCAAAAGCCAGCAGAATTACGTGCAGGATGGAAGTGATAATGATGAGGAAATTAATTACTGCATTTCTTTGCATTACCTGGTGAGATAACAGAATGGAGGTGTGGGTACATGTGTGTGCACATAAGGAGTTACTCTGACATGGAGCCAAAGCATTGAAATGGTGAACTGAAGCCCTGTTGTATTTACAAAGAGCTTTTGCAACCAGGCTGACTTCCACAGACCACCTCATCCCTGAAACCCTTTCTCCAAACACCCCTCCTCAGCACTCATAAGCTTGTTCCTTCTCAAAGCCAGTTTCAACCTCTCCTTCACCACCCTGTAGTATCCATTCCTCCTCCAGCCTCACCTCTCCGGGTCATTGTGTGGAGCTCCTAGGGCTCTGTAATTCCCTCCTGAGCATAAGTGTCCCCACCTGTTGAACTCCTATTGTGAGGTCATTTTTGGGAGAAGTGGGTTCTTTGGGGGAGTAAAGAGCAAGCCAGTGATGGCATCCCATAGTCTTCTCCTGAGGAAGGTCAAATATAGCTTTTTTGAAAGCAGTAGGTGTACAAATTAAAGAACAGTGTCAGACCCAACTCCTCCCATATTATATTGGAAGATCTTTGGACTCACAGCTCTTGCCTTCTTCTGAGCCTGGTCTTAGATACCTGCCTGGCGACTGGGCTGCTCAGCCCCATCTGCAGTGAGAGCAACAAGAGAAGAGCTTGGGCCCACAGCAAAACCATCAGCTTTCTCCAGGTGTCCCTTTCTTAAAAGGCCTGGACCTAGATCTCTGCATGTGCAAAAGAAGTCTGGGATCATACTTTGCTGACAGATCCAGAGCAGCAAGAGCCTGCGGGTAATCAAAGACCATTGCTTAGGCCAAGAGGAATCACCCTGCTGAGCACACATGCTCCCGCGCTCATCCATAGCTCCTCTCTCACACTGCAGCACTCACATTTGCCCTCCCAGACGGGATTCCTCAGGGCACTTGTCCTTCTAGCTCTTCATGGGGCGGTCAACACACTCCCTTCGTCTTCCTACACAGCTCAGCATCGCAGCTCAATTAGGATCTACGCCCCATTTCTCTGCAGAAAACCCTTGCCGTGCTGTGCCAGCTGCCACCTCGCTGACAGATGTTCTGCTCAGGCACACTTTATCAGTTTTACATGGTGGCTGCCTGCTTAAATATTTCACACCTCGTGCCAAACTTTTAGTGCTCCCAGTCGGAGGGAGCAGTGTAGGCAAGTCCAGCCTGGGCTATGCACTACTTCGAGGTGCTGATCACTGAACTCTTCATGGACTTCCCTGCAGTTAGCTCATAATGCTGTGCTTGGGAGGAAAGAAGCTTTCCTTTGAAGTGAGATTGACTCCAGCCTTTTGAGCTGTAAGGAAAACTGCCTGCGCAGTACCAGCTGCAGGAAAGAGCTTGGCTAAATGTAAGGCATGGAGGACTGAGAGATTCATGGCATCTCCCAGGCAGATGAATAAATTATACTTTTTGATATATTTTTAAAGGTGCAGTTTTCCAGTTTATATCTGTGAGTTATAAATGCCTTTGACTTATTTCCATATAGAGAAATCAAGAGGTTATTAAGCACTGCAGTGGGATGGGGAGGTGAATGGCAAAAAACCCAAAGTGGCAGGTTCTGGGATGGAGCACAGAGAGTGCTGGGATTTCTCAGGGTACTGTGGGTTTTAAGTGTTATGAAAAGTTGGTCTTTAGTGTTGTGGCATTAAGAAGCCTTCTAGCTCCTCTGATAGACTTTAAAGTGTTCTTACTGCCGTGGTAACAGTGATAGCAGAGCAAATGAAATACGGCTTAAAATCATAAGGAAGCTAAAGCAATTTTGTTGTCTCATGTTGCACATTTACAGTTTCTTCTTCAAAGACCTCTCATGTTGCTATTTTCTGTTCTAAATTGCCTTTCATACCACTTTCACCAGTATTATAGCTGGGTGCTCCCAGTATTACACCGAGGAATGTGACTAATATCCTTTACAGGTAGTTTGTGATGGTACTTTTTTGTGAAGGTTGGTACAGGCTGGACCAATGCAGCTGTTTCTGACACTGATTAGCTCATGTGGCTGAGTGAGATTGCAGCTGTAGCTAAAAAAAACCCTAAAGGCTTTTTCAGGTCCCAAATCAACCCCTAAATATATGTGGAGACTTAAAATTAGGAAATTGCTTTTGCATTTTTAACGAAGCTGTTTGAACACTCAGCCCTCATTCACTTAGCTTATGCAGTATTGCACATTCAGAGCCTCGGAGCCCAGTTTACTTTAGTGCTACACCAATTTTACTTTCAGGCAGTGTAATTCTCTGGTAAGTCAATGCCAATCCTGTTGTGTTCTTTTAAGGTGTAGTGTTCACAGAATGGCAGGCACAGAGTTAAACAATTAGACCACTGCTGTCCTAGAGTGTAGGAAAATGTGATGATGACCCAAGATTTTACTGCAGAAAGGGAGCCCCCTATGCACTCCATGAATGAGGCTGAAAGATCACCCCATTTACAGCATCTTAAATGCAGGTCTGGTGTAATTTTGTTTAAAATTGAAGGAAAATAGTAAAGTCAATGTGGCACAAAGTACCATGCAAGTGTTGTGCATAAAAGCTTCAAAGGGTACTAAAGTGCCATTGATTACCTCTGAGAGGATCTTTAAGATCTCAAGTCCAAGATAAAGAGCTTACACATACACTGTAATGTTAAACCATCATCTCTACCTTTGTAATAACCACCTCTTCTCCGGTAAATGAATCTAGCCATTAGCATCCTGTCGGGGGTTCTCACTAAAGATATACAAGGAAATCACAGCGAGTTACATTCCTGTTATGTTTAACGGTATTATGCCCTACAAAGCCACCAGTGGTCACTTCTGCTTTGACGGCTAAGAAATTAAGAGGGATTAACATTCTTTTCTTAATGATGGCTTAACATCATATAATTAACTAGGTTAGAAGAAACCTTTAATCTAATATATTAAGATAGTATACTTTTGGGGACCGGAGGAGAAAATAACATGTTTGGTTGATATTAACATGATTGCCATGTGAAGCATTTGGGTAGATACTGACTGTCATTTTGAGGAAGAATTTAGAACAGTGCAGGATGAGCATGGCATAAGTGATGTGGATTTAAACCTGATAGAGCGCAAAGTGTGGACAGGGAAATGAAAAGGGAAATCAGAGTATTTCCATGTATAACCTCCAAAGACTGGTATTTCTAGCTGTCTTGGAAAACAGTGAGCCCCAGAAACACATGTCCATGGGTGATTACAAGCTGGAACGTGCGTTCAATGTTCCTGTAAGGTAATGGGCTTAAGACAAAGGGGAAGGAGAGTGGAAAGTGGGAGCTGGTGTTAACTACAGGCAGGTATCCACACTGGAAAGCTGTGCCATGTGCTGGTCTTCACAGGTCAAGAAAGCTGTTTGCAAATGGAAGGTGCTTCAGAAGAAAAAAGATTCAGTAAATGTTTCAAAGACAAGAAATGTCACCTTAGATTCAAATCTCCACCCAGGTACCTGACCAAAGACCAACTGATGAGCTGACACAATATGGAAACACTTACATGAGGAACACTGTGGTAATAGGCTCATCCTGAAAGACAGAAACAGCCCATTACAGTGGATTGAAATAAGCTAGACAATGCATTTATTGCATTTAGTGTAAAGCATCCTTCCATCATTACTGCTTATCTCATCCCTCTTCACTAGCAGCTCTGTTGCTGTTTCAACCCTTGAGCAGTTTATCTCATTTGTTTTCAACACTTTGAGCTTGTCCCTTGCTTTTCCATTGCTGAGTTGCTTTTTAGGGAGGTGGAATGAGAGATAATGACAGCAAGACATGTTCTGGGAACACCATCCTCTGCTTGCAAGCCTCCCATGAGCATTTTTAGGGTCAGACCGCCTTCTGAAGAAGAAAGCCAACACTAGAACCCCAGTCTGTGTGGCCAGTGCCTTTCTGCTGTTAACACACGGGCTGCGCACAGTGGGACAAGGAGCAGCTTGTGTTTGCAGGGACCTCCAAGGAGAACAGCCTGGAAATGTCAGAACTCCTTTCCTTTACAAGCCCGCTCTTGGGAAGCACAAGAAAAAGCTCAGTCCAGCCACAGACTGTGGTAAGGAAGGGGCTGTCATGCAGAAAATCTTGGCAGAAACCTTCAACTACTGAACCCTCTTCCAGCACCACAGAACTAACCCAGCCAAGCGAGCGACAGCTACTAACAGGCCATCTCCCAGCCTGGCCCGCATCCGACTCACTGTCTGAGCCAATGCTCACTGTCATTGTGCTGCCTTACCTAGACAGAGCCAGGCAGGTGGCACTGGCTTGAAGCCAGAGAAAAGCAGTTCATTCCTGGGGAGTAGTCTTCCATCCGAGGTGGCACGTGATGGGAGATGTGCTGTGTGTTGGCAGCAAGATCTGATGTGCCTTATAACAGTTTCCGAATCTTTGGAACTAGCTCAGGCTTGAAATTCAGAGGAATTTGGTTAACTTGTTCTGTTTTGTCTGAATAACACTTATTTTTTTTTTCTTGCATGTGGCTTCTGGCTTCAGCTCCTGTTGGGAGTGCTGAAATTCTATCACAAAAGCTGCATCATCACTTAGCTTTTTATTACAGTCTTTCAGCACTACATGATTGCTGGTGAATCTCCAGCCATGCTGGAAATGGGAAGAAACAACCAGCAGCTCTTTAGATAAAGCAAAAAGACCATGTCCCTCTGCAAACAGCCACCCCCATTTGCATTTCCCCTCTCCTCCAGCAACTGAAGCTACCATAAGATGGGATTAACTGGAGGTCTCCTTTACCGTCAGGAAGGTTATTTGCAGAGGGAGGTTTTTTCAGAGTGAGTGACAGCACTGGTGAGAAGGAGAGAGGTCCTTTGTAGGGTCTGTAATACCCCTTCTTGCACTTCCCATTCCTTAGTAATCTCTCCTCTGCAGACCTGTCCTGCTCAACCCTGCCTACCAAGTAACTGCGGAAGGAGTCAAAATACAAGGTATGGCAGCTGCAGGCATCGTGTGGTAAAAAAAATCCCTGCATTCACATGCACAAGCCTAAGAGGGAGAAGGAGAGAAAGCGCATTAAACAGAAGACAACATTTGCAGCAGGCTGGTGTGTCCTTGACCAAATGAGACATCAAAGACAGCTTCAGTGATTTACTCTTTGACAGGCTGGCATCTCTGTGATTCACGGAGCTAATCAATTAGGTGATACATTCCCCCTCCCTGCCACCCCTTTATTTTTAACAGCTTCTTGCCAAGAGTGGAAATGCTCCAGAACAGAATGAGTACCAACATCCAGACCACACTACTAGAGCTGAGAAATACGAGCCCAATGGCTCTGAAAGAGGGTCACTGCCAGAGGGGATTTGCCACAGTGACAAGGGCAGTTTAGCCTCATTGACAATGGATGCTACATATTTCTGGGTCATAAAACCTAGTCAGTGTTGCACAGTTGCACAGCCACTTCGTTTCACAGGACTTGGGTCTATCCCTACCTCACCCCTTCTGTGCCACATGCAGGCTTTACAAGCCATCAAGCACTCCAGTCCTTCAGCCATATGCATACAGGACACTGGCCTTCTGAAGCACACTTCCCTCTCAACATACATATCTGCTCCTACAGGCAATAATAGTGACCCTTTCGTAGACCCAAAGTAACTTCATAATTCCGCCTTTGCTACATTCAGGCACACAGACATATAGATGCACACAAAAGATGCACGCAAAAATGTAGAGGCACTTCAGGTATCCATATGCACACAGATACATCCCTTGACCATGCGCATGTTGACGTTCAGTTGCCCAATCCACACTTAATGCATTTTACACATGCAAGTGCTCACCCTTACTTCACACACTCTGTGGCATGTCTGCACCAACCCCAATGTATGCACCAGCCTTCTGCCAGTGCCTGCTCTGATGACTGCTAATGAGGGAAAAAATAGTGAAAAGCAGCATTCTCATTGTCTGCTTCCTCTTACTCATTTCTGGTGGGATGCAGGAAAGCAGAGCATGGTTTTACATCCCAAAACCAACAGCATCTGCAATAACAAAACCCTTCAAACCTGTTCAGTTTTGAAACCTTGACATCTAGTGATCAAATACAAACCATAACAATCCTTCATTTTCCAAATGCTGCATCAAGGGATAGCACGCTCCTCTTCATGTGAAAATATTATGTTGACTGTCCTATTGCAAAATGAGAGACACAGTCACAGCAGAGCAATTCTCAGTGAAGAGCAAGCCCTGGGAGGCACAGAGGCTTTGAAATACACCGCAACAGGCTTCTGGGACTGAGCTGGCCAGCTGCAGCTGGCCAAGTACTGCAGAAAGCAGCCTTCATTTAATGTTCTTGTTTCCTCTTTCCTAATGAGAAGATACAGAAATCTGGCCACAGTACACTCAGGGAGATGAGAGCAGTGCTTGGGGCTCAGGGATTAAACCCCTCCATGCATGAGATTCTCTGCCACCTATGGTTATCCCATGACAGAAATCTTCCTAGGGATGCACATGGGGACTGAACCATTTTGAGTCACAGCCAGAGTCTGAATGAGCAAGTGCTGGGATGCTGAGCCAGCCACATCAATATTTGCAGTGTTTAAAATTTTATTGAAGATAATATCAGAAATCTCTAGTCTTTATGGCTGCAAGACTTTATCTTCTGAACATGGCCACTGTAGTGCTTCCCATGTGAATATGCTTATGCACAGCTCAAAGCAGCAGGCATGAGTCTGAGCAGGTGCAGAGCACAAGGAGAAAGCAATAGAGCTCCTCTGATGCAAATGTGGGTTCAGAAAAGAGACCCAGTTATTCCTGAAAGAAAGGGGATTTTTCCCTATTTGTCACCTGTCCTGATGCTTGACAGAACTATTTCAGGGTAATTCCGGGTGAATGTTTCACTCCTGGTCTTTCTAGGAGAAACATGATGCTAACAAAGATGGAAGGACAGTGTTGTTCACCCGCAGGGCACCATCAGAAAAGGTGTGTTAAGAAAGTGGGAACCCACACAGGTTTTACCCCTGCTTCTTAGCATCATGAGATATAATGTAGTTGAATGGTGAAGAAATCCTTCCCTCTGGGTTCAGACTGGAGATCTTTCACTCTGGCACATCAGGTTTAGACAACGCAGGCAAAAACTGACAGTCTTATCCTGTTCTCTCCTCTTGGTAGCACAGACTGTCTTGAGCACCCTGGGGTGCACCCAGCTGAGCCCTGGCTCCTGGCTTCCTCTTGCTGCTCAGAAAAGCCTCCTGCGAAAACAGAGACATTGTTGAATATTCTCTGATTTGATCTGGATGAAATCTCTCATCAGATCCTGCTGCTCTTCATGGCAAAATACCCACAGGCAACAGAGTCCAATTTTTACCCGTTCAGCTTCAGGCATAAATTTGCTGTTTTCAAAGTGGAGACAGCATCAGATGGCAGAGCGAAGGGGGGAAAAAAAAGTCCTTCACCAGCTGTGAAAACTGCCCTTTTAATTTTCATGAAAAGATATGAGACAAGAACAAAAGAAATGTTCTGCTGGCTGTTTTATTCCTCATTGGTGTTGTCGACAGTGAGCGTTTCCTCTCAGCATTCAACTCTTAGTTGTCATTAGCTGCTGGATCTCTTTTCAGCTTCCCTCCTTTCTCCTTCATGAATTACATCCTTCTAGATATCACCTCTTGAATTCACATTCAACTGGGGGGGGGCAAGCTTTCTCTGTTCTGCCTGTGACATGAAAATGGTTGTTTCCTCTTCTCCTACCCAGGTTCCTCTGTTGAAGTAAATTCGCTATCTTTTTCTGTTGCTCTACTTTGACGTCCTGTTTCAGATGTTAGTCTTTCTGTTTTATATCTACACTGTGTCTCATTAAAACTGTGCATCAGTCCAGATTTCTCCTCATTAGAACAGGCAGAGCTTATGGGAACACAGTTGTAATGAGGGCAAAGAGTATGGCTCAAAAGCAATTTCTAATAGCTCATTAGCAAAAAAAAAGATGACACCACTTTTGTTTCCTTATTCCTGTTAAAGATCTGAGAGTCATCCCCTTCCCAGCCCATGGAGGTTAGCAACGTTTAGTCTTCAAAATCAAGGCAAAGCTGTCTTTTTCACTGAGGACTGTCTCGCAGCCTTACAAGTGTCCTGGTCTCCTGTGTCCTGTGATTATATCTGCAGGTGTTTGTGAGTCACTTAATGTGGTTGCTCGGTGCTCATTTATCACCTCAGTGCTCCTACTACAGCTGGGAAACAGCAAGGGAGCAGTGCTGCACACTGGCAACCCAGCTGCTGATGCTATTTACCTCCCTACTTCAAGGTGGACCCAGTCCTGCTCCCTGATATTCTGCTTCTGTTCACTCATAGTTGCTTACATTTGTATGACAGTCTGACCTAGATTTGGAGTACAGATGCAGTTCCAAATATTTTCCAGAATCTTGGTGTGAGATCCTAGTCCTGGCTGGTGATGTATTGAACACATGGGGAATGTCAGATTTCCCTTTTTTATGCAAATTGACAAAAAAAAAGGGAGGTTTTCAAGCATGGAACAAGCTTTAAAAGAGCCCACCTTGTCTTTTGTCCTCTTCCCCTTCTGAGTAACATCCAGTAGGAGCTGCTATATACCTGGAAGTGTTGTCAAGAGCTACCTGTTCTTTCAGCTGTAAAGGAGCAGAGCTGAAGTCATTGATGGGCTTTACCCTGCCCTTACTTCAGCAAGGTGGCTAAACACTATGGAAACGATGTGATAATCGAGTACAGACCTTAGAATTTATGCGCCTATATTGTTACGTCGCTGGAACATCTTTCAGGATGAAAAAATTTACATTGTAAAATATCAGTGCACTAAAAAGCTTAGGAGGATCTTCTTTGCATTGACAGCCTAGCTCATGTATTCTTGTTAGCTATTCACATTGCCTATCAGAGAAAAAGGCTATCATCGATGATGTTTAATGCTGAACTTTTGCTCCTTTCAGTGAAGGCTCAAAATGTAACATTTTGACAGTCTCACAAGATGCTGAGGCTCTTTTTAAGTGAGAGCTGACCTGGAGGGTGCCTCTTCTGAATGGGTGATGTCTTCAAAGGACTGAAGAGTGATGAGGCCACAACTTGATTGTACCTCATCCTCAGGAAAAGTGTGGCTGGTGGCATCTAGCAAGCTCAAACTCCTGCTCTGCAACTGCAAGGCATTTAGGGAGCTGCTTGCTTCTGGCATCGTGTGTGGCTGACAGTGCTGGTCAGTTGAGATAGGAAGGTATCATCTTCCCTGGAGGACTATGCTCCTCAGTCAGAAGTAGGAACACAGCTACATTTGAAAGAAGCACTTTATTTTTAGCTTATGGTTCATAATTTCGCTTCTATACATCACTATGACTCATGTTTTTGTTCCTCCTTCTTGAGCGAGTGCTTGAAAAGAAAACATGATTCTTTCTTTGGTGCATGGTCTCTCTGAAGGCTTGTTGTTGCAGTGAAGTCTGGCAGTAGCAAGGGCTCCTTTTCAACCAAGCACTTTTTCTGCTGTGAGAGTTTGGAGAAATGTCTTCTTTTTTCCCTAAGAAATGCATTGGTCAAACCTGTCTGAAACAGAAAAGGCCTCCAAATGGAAACACACACAATGGAGAAGAGACCAACCCATGCACCAAATCCTGTTCCTCACATCATGTCAGCCCTTTAGCAGATGTTCAGTCCAGATGATTCCCCACAACATCTGTGCCGTATCTTCTACCTGCTGCTAGTCACAAAACACCTCCCTGCAGGACCTTGCAATAAACTTCAGATCCTGTGTAGAAAAGACAAAACCTTCAAACCTGCAGTGTATTACAGAGAAATATGGGGGAGATCAAAGGCAAAGAAAGGAGCAAACAGCTCCCAACAGTTACCTCATGCTTTCTACATGCACTAGGGCTGACTTTTCCTAATGTAAAGCCATGGCACTGTGCTAACAGCTAGCACTTTTTGTTACCCTGAAGCTCATGGCTCACCTAAGCTTTCTCTGATCCCTCCAGTGAGCCATTAGTGCACCAACTGTTGTGAGGTTGTTTTAGCAACAGTTTGAAAAGTGATTTTTTATGAGCTGTTTATTACCTTCTCAGATTTATTATGTTCCATTCAGACCGATTATGTGAAGTAATAATAAAAAAACCCTCTAACAAAAACACGAACTAAAACAAAACAAAACATTATTAATAATTTCTTCCTTTATTTCTTTCCCCTACACTTTTGGAATAAATGTCAGAATGAATTCAAGTCAACATTGTCAAAGGCAATCATTGGTCTTGAATATTTCAAACTCTGAGTACCTAAATGAAGGTTCTTGTGAGTGAATTTACTTGCAGGAGGTGATTTATGGATCCATCCCCAGGTGATTATCTACCTCCTTCTTCCTCTCTCAGGAAGCTGGCTGTCCCTGGCTGGACACATAGATGGACACATACCTTTGAGAGAAAAACATATTCAAACTTTCAAACATTTTCAGAGCTTGATGGTGCTGATGGGAGCCTCTCCGTAGTCCAGACATGAAGGACTGCCAAGTGTTGCACCAAGCAGGGACTGTGGGAAGGATTTCCTCCCCAAGAATATGGGGCTACGCAAACTAATGTCAAATTGGTCAGAAGCTTCTTAGTTAGATGGTAAAGGGGAGTTCTGCCAACAGCACTAATCTCTGTGATCATACTTTGGATAAAAGCTAGACTGTTGACAAATTAGGTTTTTTCCCATTTATGTTGTATTTTCCCTTAATGGTCCCAGCTGGAGCTCAAAGCCACAAATTTCAGTCAAGTTCCAGGTTTTGCTGTGCTCTGGAAGTGATGTTCATGCAAGTACATGTGCAAAGTAGATACCTGGCCAGCTGGTCCCCAACATGGCTGCAACAAGCCCAGTACCCCTCCATCCCAGCCTCAGCAACAAATGAGTTATCTCATTCCCCTTGTTGCCAGTGGGAGCAGGTCTACTGATTGTAAGAAAAGCCCTGGGAATTGCAAGTTGAGGCCCTAGGAGATCCAGTGGGACTGAAAGCTGGACACATTTTCACTTTCCTCTGACAGTTAATGAGATTAAAGCCCAGGAGGATTCTCTGACAATTACCGAGTGTGATGAGAATGTGGCTCCTGCTCAATGATGAACAGAGCTCATACCAGCAGCCTTCAACAAGGAGGTAGTGAGTCTTCACAGGAGTAAACATACCCTTTGTGGCTGTGTGAAGCACCAACGTGCCCCTGACACATCACTCCTCATGATTGTTTGTTTTCTTTCTTCTGGTCTGTCCATTGACTGAAGAGGCCACAGAGAAAGAACTCTTCTTCAGCCATAAAAAATGGATTCACTCAGGTTTAGCTGTGGCATCAAGACAGAAATAAAGATCTTCAATCTCCCCTGTAATTAATATCCATCCATCAGCTTTAAAATCACCTGTGTATAATAAATGCAAGAAGCTAAACATATTGCTGCTGAGCTTCTGCTAGTTGTCATCCAGGCAAGACAATTTATGACGCCTTTTCTGAGCATCCTGTCGAGGGCTCATTCATGTAGTTCCTCTAAAGACCAGATGCAGTCTTGAGAATATGAGAATTCAGAGATTTGCCCTGCTGCCTTATCATTCCTGATAAGTGTTCTTGTTTAATCATTTCCCTGCGTAAAGCCTAGGGTTCTCTTGTGTTTGTCTGTGTCATATTAATAAAGGTCCATTTGGGAGGACGCTGGGTGTGGAAATGATTTGACCGAGGTTAAGTAACAATTGTACAAAATTGTTTTGACATTATGTTAATATCTGCTCATGTATTATCCCCAATTTAAAGTTAATCACCAAAATTACCGTTGCAGTTCCCAAAATCTAATGAAATAAGATTTGCTGAGGTGTGAATAATACAGAAATTGAGAAGCGCACAGTCACTATGCAAAAGAACCAAAATAAACTGCTAACTTTAACTCTCTGCGTGCTCATATAAACTGAGCTGAGTTCATAAGTTATATCAGACCTTTAACACTTTGATATCATGCTGGTGACTGAGCACTGGAATGAGTGTCCTGCCTGTGTGTGCACAGGGCTCAATGTACGGGGGTCCTGCTCAGTTGCCCAGCCAGATGTTTCAAGCTACTAAGCATGAATTGGTGCTTTTACAGTCAATGGGTTTGATCATGGCTTGGCTGTGCTAGTATAAACTTATCTGATCAGGGAAGATAGAGGCAGACCACCACTATCATGAAAAAGCATTTGAAATAAGTGATTACCATAAATTCAAATCAAAAAGCTGAGGGGAATTACAAGGAATCAGAAGAGATGGAGGAGTCTGTTTGTCTTTTGTGTTACACCTAAATGAATATGGAGGAAATAGAGGAGGAAACGTCAGTGCTTTAACCAAACAGCCTGGTCCACAGCTCACTGTTAGCTGATTTAAAAACAAAACAAAACAAATACAGAGTTAGGTTTGAAAAATCAGCTAAATCCATCCTCACATGGAAGCTTGGTGAAGGAAAAATTCAAAGCAAAGAATAGCTGTTTCTGTAGAAACTGGGAAAAGGGAAATGATGGTGGATATGAACCAGTGCTTCAATCACAGCAGAGACATATATAGTAATTAGATCTGGAAAGAGCATCCAAACAGCACTCCTGAAAGCTTGTTGCCTTAGATATGGGGGTGGGGTGCAGTGGGAAGGGTGGGAGAATTGTTAGGCTGAAGGCTTGGATGAGAAGGAAGTAAGTCAGAGACACAGCTGTGATCAAGGCTGGGTGGTTCAGGGTGAATTTGCAGGGAGGGTGATGCTCTGTGCTCATCTGTGCCATTTCAGGTCCACAAAGCAGGCAGAAAAGGTCAGAAACAAGCAATGTGTAGCTGTGGCAATGGTGCAGAAAGCAAAACACATGGATCCAGCTGCCTCACAAGAATATGGAAGAGAAAGAGAAATGAAAACGAATTGTAGAATACCAGGTTGGAAGGGACATCAAGAATCATCTGGCTCAGCCTTTCTTGTCAAAAGCACAGAAGGGACCCAAGAAAGGAAGGAGAAATCAAACTCTGACAATTGCAGCAGCTTTCTTTCAGAGTTGCCCCAGGGATAACTAAAAGTTGCCATGAATTACAGGGCTAGTTCTTGTGTCCAGACTGCAGTACAAGACAGACAATGATGACTCACTTAAGGTGCTTATACAGCCACTAGTAGAAGCAGCCACAGATGATCCAGCCTTTGATCCTCACTTCATACCCCAAACCTGCTGATTTACTGGGCGAGGCAGTAAGGTTCACATTTCCTGATAGGAAATTCCACTTTTCACATGCAAAATGAAACAGTCTGCATTTGCATCTAGTTTTCATGAGGCTGGGTGTACAGACATATAGTCAATCACAACCCAACCTGTTCCAGCACAGTAATTGCAGCCAGTGTTGTGGATAACAAGTGCAATTTCAAGTGTGGAAACAAGCCTGAAAGAGGATGAACACCTGATCCTCTGTATGCCTGAAAAACCTACAGAATAGTTGCATTGTTGGCTTTAATAAATTTCACATGGAGATTTCATATCCTCTCTAAAGTGGTTCCACCAAATCCTGTTTTCAGCCTTCTCACCTACCAATATCTGTAAAATGACCCTTGTTCTTCTGGACACTTTGGTGTTGGGACTTTTGCTGTGACATCCAAATGAGGATGTTTTGACTCACAAAGATGAAAAATTAAAGGTGCTTTTCTCTTGACGTTTTAATGATTTTTCTTATAGTATGATGGAGCCAAATGTCTATCAGGGCAAAATTGATAGCAGCTCCCAGAAATAAGAGAAAATGGCCCAGGCATAACATACGTCATGTGTGGACTCTAGCTGTGTTTCAAAAGGAAAGCTAATACATGGATTTATTCCATAAGTTATTGGAGTTTGAAATAAACCCGTTGCTACAATGGTGAGGAAGGAGGTACATTTTAGAACTGTTGGTAAAACAGGAATCCTTCTTCCCTGAACTTTCAAGGTCAGGCTCAAAAATCTGTGGCTTTTGTAGACTTAGTCTAATCTCTCTTGCCTTGCAAGTACCATGAGAAAATTGAGGTAGGGAACCTGTCTTCTGGTTAATATGGCATTAATGCGGAGCTATGTGTGACGATGTCACCCTCTTGTAGTTAGGAAGTGTAAGTGCACTTAACCGCAAGTGTAAGCTCTGTGGCAGCACAACCTTTGGTCACATCAGACTGCCTGAGGCAGTCCAGATCTTGGAAGCCAATTAGCCCCAGGCTCGGTTAATACCGGGCTGGGAGCGTAAGGGGATTGCAGACTCTGAAGGCACAGACTGAAATCTGTGGTCACAAGTGCAAAGTAAATAGTAAACCGTGGACCACAAAACAATTTAAAAATAAAAATTAATTAATTAATTAAATAAATAAATCTCTGAATCCCGTTACTGTCACCTCTCTTAGCACTAGGCAGGGATCAAAACGAAAGAACCCCTTAGTGTTGGTAGCTCTGGAGAAGAGCTAAGCTCTTCTAAACTGAACTACTAGTCTAGTTAAGTCTATTGCATGATCTCCTGGAATAACTTCCATTTCTAATATAGTTTTGTTAACATGGAGCTTTCCAAACTCATCGAAATCAAAATGCACACTGATTCTAGACAATTGCTAATTAGACAAGATTTAATACCTTAGGAACCCTTTGCTTTATCCTTGCCATGCCCATTTTGCTTTTAATTAGAGAAGGCTTTGTGGACAGACTGGTGCCTGCTCAGCCATAATTTTTTGTCCCTCTTTGATTAACAATCTCAGCACCATCTGCATTAGCAAGTGTTCATGATTCATTGGCATTTTTGTTTTCTTGCAGAGGCTTCTGGGAGGTTACTAAGAAACTTAACATTTCTGTAGGGCTGTGTTACGGTAATATCCAACATACACAAGATTACTTAATTCATTACATTTATTTAGTATGCTTACAACTGAAACTACAAACTCTACTTTCTAAGTACAGTTGATTGCTCTTAAATCTAGTTACAACAGTTGTCTGAGCAATCCCAAACTTCTCATGACTTCAGGCAAAGAGAGGCTGTTTCAGCTCTACCTTCTCTGTAGCTGAGCAAGCCTTCAGGTTTTGTAGGTGAGTTTGGCTTGCCTCTTCCCACAGAAAACAAATCATCTGCAAACTGACTCCGGCCAGCCTTGCTGAATGGCTCACAAAATGTTCACTTAGCCTGAAGCTGGGATTTGTGTTGCCTGAGCCGAGTTTCAAGGGAGGCAGCAAGGGTTTCTGATATTGGGTGGATGTCAGGCAGGTTATGGAAGTTATGAGCAAATGTTCATGCCTGTTTCAGACCCAGTGTTCAGAGATGCAGGCTTAGCAAAGTGGAATCCCTGAGAACTGAAATCCTCATGTAAACCCCAAAGAACTGCAATTACAGCTCTCACTGCTTTTTCCTCTGGGATGTGGCTGTCAGCTGAGGCCCATTTGTACATAACCTCAGTGTTGCAGATACATCCAAGGCTTCTGAGACAGAAGTCGTTCCATTTCAGCTTGTGATGATGATGCTTTAGAAACCACAAGGAGAAACTCCTGCTCACAGGTCCCTCTGAGTCACTTTCCAAGCTTTTTGGCTTCTCCAGAGACACTGGGCTGTTTTACTAATAGTTTCCATCATCAGCCAGCCTAAGCCACTGTCCGGTCCCCTGCACACAAGGATTAAATGGTGCATTACAGCTCTGGACTCTGGTGTATTCGTTCTGCCTGAGCACTGCGAAGCTCTCTGGGGTCTGTTCTCTCCTATACACCTTGGCCTGGGCCCTCCTTGAAATTGCTTATCTTTTGTCTACAGGACCAAGGTCCTTCTGGATCTGAAATCATAAGGCATTGAACAACTTAAAGCCACGGGCACACACTAGCCAGGGGAATTTACAGGTTCAGCCCCTGCACAATGAGCCAGCGACTTTGCAGCACAGACTGGCAAGTTGAATGGAAGAAGGAAGCTTGGAAACATTATTAGTCTTAAGGTGAGTCCTGCTTTGTGTCATTGGCCTAGTACTCTGCTCAGGGGAAAAACCAGATTATTCCTGATATAAATCTAGGATCAACAGTAAAAGACTCTTCATGGCGGATTTATTAATCCATCTTGCTCCAGGCTTTCTAAACAAAAGAGCTGTGTTTCTTGGCTGCCTGTGAGCAAAAGAGGTTAATACCGAAGACTGCACAAGGTTCTGCAATTAGACAATTTCTTTGTAGCATAATGTAGGCACCAAAATGACCTCAGAGGCCTTTTTTTGCTGTTGCAGGAGCATATTGGACAAGTTTTCTCAGCAGCTGTGCCTTAGTGTTTCGTATTAAATGTGCTGATTATAAATTACAACAGCTACCCTAGGATCTTCCCATCACTTTGGATTTCTTCATGGCAACTTTCTTTCTTTTCCCTTGCCTCCAAGGGGTGCTTTGCAAATATGTACCATCCGGTGGGAAAGCAGATGGAGGATAATAAAAGTTTATGTTTTATGGATTCATACAAAGATTGTTCTGTCTTTTTTTCTTAAAAAATATATTAAAGAAAAGGACTTGCCTCATATTTCTCTTTAGGAAAAGAAGTTTCAAGCTAACAGGGTAGAACTCATAGCCGTGGGAAAGGTGGAGGTGTGCATAGCCAGAGTATCTGAAAAGACAGAGATACTGGAGCTCATGATGCAGATGTATATTTATTATTCTTGCTTTGCCACAATTCAGACTTTTTATTTATATTCTGGTTAACGCCTCCCACCTGTACTGCTTCTACCCACACCGCAGCAAGTTCGATATATGGTGTGTTTCTGCTTGCTGGAGTGAGAAGCTCATGGAAGACATTTGAGGAGAAGGGTCAATTGCAGCCCTCTTGGCTATCTGGGAGAGGGACACATCAGCTCTGCAAAGTGCCCCAGCTGCTGGGCATCAGTTCACCATTAACCTCAATTTCCTCTGCTGAAAGGCCTGTGCAGGAGGAGCTGTGGTTTAGTTGCTTGAGTGAGGAGATGGGGTCTTCTTTGATTGTGTTTTTGTTGGGTTGATTCTTCCCTCCTCCCCAGACTCCAGCCAACCTTGGCTGTAAGATGTGTTGCTGGCTTTGATTCCCTTTAAATAACTGTTTCGTTTGTGTTGCTTGTGATGTTTTCCTTTCTCTTTAGTGTTATTTCTGGGAGAGGTTTATGTGTAAGAGCTGTTGGTCTGGTGTGAGCAACTAGTGAAAGCTACATTATGATTAGGTGCATTTATTTTTCCAGTTGCTTTCTGAGGGCAGCTGGAGTGTTCATGCTCTCTTAATTGAGGTGTGATTTTTCACTGAGAAGCAGATGCTCTTTGTCATGGAGGAAAAGGAGCACAAGCTCCTCTTCAGCTGTGTAGTTGTACCTATGCCCTGTAATCAGTGGGTTTTATCCCCATTTGCAGTGTGGGTCCCCAAAACTGGAGTGGCATGATGGATTTTCTTGCAAGAATTTATGGCTCTATTTACTCTTTTAGCTACCAGTTGCAAGCCCTTAGAAGTGGTCTGCAGATCCCAGGAGTCTTTAAGTAGCAGATTGAAAACATGGTTTGCAATTGTTTGAGAGCTAAGCTCAGAGCCCAAGTATTTTGGTTGACTTCTGAGCTTTGCCTCTTTCTGTTTTCTTCCCTTCTCCCCATTGCACTCATTCATCTCAAGGGACCTGAAGACTCCCAGCTAAAGAGAACTGAATGTTTTAACAATGGTATTGCAAGCTTATTGGAGCCTGAAACACAGCAGGAGGTTTGCTACCCAGCATTTATGCTTATTGTGAGCAGAAGAGCTGTTAGGATGAGGTTAGTGACATATACCACCTCTGAGTTGGCTGAGATGCAAGGCCACGAAAGCAGCCACTTGATTTTAGGGACAGGCATGGGAATGGGGCTCTCCAAGCAGAAAACCATTGAAAAGCCAAACTGCTCTGGCTGAGACTGATGCTGAACCGGTATATTTTAGACCTGCTGTTTATCTGTTGTGTGTATTCTGCTCTAAAGCTGGCATACCACATAGACGTTAGGAGCAGCTTGTTCACAGTTCAGGGGAAAAAACCCACAATACTGAATGTCAAGGGCCTTTTTAGACCACAGGAGAAAGGGATGTAACAATTTCCAATGTCTGTGTTTGTCTAACATTGATTTCCAAGTGGGAAACAAGATGGATGTTTTTAACGACGGGATGATGAACCCCTGTAGTGGTTGCTTAAGGGATGTGGCAAGATCTCTGTAACTTAAATCCAATACCTCGAGTTCAGATCACTTTCCTGAAGGAGGCAATCCAGCTCAACGGTAAAGAACCACTGGATGAATTTTTACATCCACAGGTAAGTGAGAGGTCAGACTGGATGATCATAATGGTCTTTTTTTACCTTCAGAGTTGAAATCCTGGAGCATGTACTTTATAAAAGTGAAATCAAAAAGATGAGAAAAGTCTTACAGACAAATATTGCCTGCCAAACCCAGTTATCAGGACTGCAGTTCAAAGTGATCTGTGCCCTTGCTGGGCAGGAAACTTTTGACTGCTGGTTATGGCAAAGGATGTAAGTGCTAGGAGAAGCAAGAGGGCTGCAAGAAAAGGGTTTCCAAGCTCAGGAAACCTGCACTTTCCCATGTAAAGAAGACTGGAAAGAAATATGAATTGTCTTAGGCTAAGCTAAAGTCTGTTTCAGAAGAGAACCTCTCAGAAGGGTGCAGGATCTAGTGTGTTAACAGTGTGGCTGGAGGGAACAGAGGTAGAAGCTGCAAGAAAGCCATAAGAGTGGCTCTGAGCATGAGTGAGGATGAAATGGGAGATGGGCAGCTAGTGCTACAACTATGATGTGTCTCAAAGCTTACTTCCTCTCCTACCACTGCACAAGTGGGCATGAAACAGGTAATCTCACACCTTTAGTGTTCCCCTGCAATCCCTTGTAAGACAGCAAGAAAAGCCATTGCTTTCCAGTGCAGAAAGTGGGGAGATGGCAGCTCCATTAAGGAGCATTTTCAGCCAAACTTGCCTTATATCTGATGCACCACATGCATACAGGTTATGAATAATTTCTTCCCTAAGAAATGAGCCTAGGTTAAAAATAGCCTCTGCATTTAGCTGCTTGTTGCCTCCTTCCTGCTCGCTGAGGCCGGAGATCCGTTGAAGTGCTGGCAGTCATTTTTAATGTGGAAATGTTTAGAAGCCAAAATTGTCTGGTATCCCTTGACAATATGGGGAGCTCTGGGGATAGCTGTAGGGCAGACAATGGAGTCTGGTTTTCTCCTTTTCCTGGCTGGGAAGGGGAGGGTAAGAAGTTCTCTTTGGAGACAACATCACCATTGCCCATTCCAGCCTTGACCCTCTGCTGAGGTTCTTAACAAGGGACCAATTAACACTTGATAATCATGGGATCATAGAACGGTTTGGGTTGGAAGGGACCTTATGATCATCTAGCTCCAAACCCCCTGACGTGAGCAGGGACACCTCACATTAGACCATGTTGCCCCAGGCTCTGCCCAACCTGGCCTTGAACACTGACAAAGATGGAGCATTTACCACTTCTTTGGGCAGCCTGTGCCAGTGCCTCAGCATCCTCACAGTAGTTTTGTAATGTAGTACCCGGGGTTGCATTAAGATAAGATACTTTCAAGTTACACAGACATCTTAATCTGTCTGGCATATGGGACAGACTCCTGTGTTGAACTTGTGAAACAAGGCATGTGTTTGGAGGGTCTATGGTAACACTTGCCCATCTCTGCTCCTCTTGTGTGGGGTTATATCTGGAAGGAGCGTGCAAATCTGGAAGTTTAGGAGCTAAACTATGCTGATGATTTCTCATCAATTCTCAGCTCAGTGTTTGCACGAGTTTGCCACCAAATGAGAAGCTGGGGCACAGAAAGGTAGTAAGATTCCCTCATTACCTGCTGACCTGAAGGACTGAGTAATAGCTTCGAATGGCACTGTAACTAACTATACATTCCTGTAGTTTGCAATGAAATAATCGGGATTAAGCCCAAAGGCATGATTAAAACTATGCAGCTCACACTGGTGAAGAGAATGAAAACAATCAGGATTTTACGCTCTGAACGGTTAATGCAGTGGTTTTTACTCTGACTAATCAAAGCTCTTGCAGTGGGCAGGGTTTAGCAGGTCTTGCCTGAAGAAGAGTTGGAGACTTCTGGTCTCTGTGCTTAGAAGAAGGGAAGGAAGGGGGAATGTAGGAATATAAACATCCCCTGGCACCTCAGATATCAAAAACTGTGAGGAATGTCCATGGTTGTCATGGTTTTGGGCCTCTTGAGCCTGAAGTTTATTCCCTCAGTGCAAACCTGAATGTTCTCTGCTTATCAAATGCAGCTATGCCTTTGCTGTGGCAGCATCCCTTCCATGGGTCCTCCAAGTCCAGCCACTTCTTCCCTTCCTCAGCTGCCAGAGCAGTGCATGCCCTCAGGTCTCAGCCCTTCTTCCTTGTTTTATGGCTACACCTTGTCTGCTCACAGCTTCAGAGATTCATTATAAAAAATGATCCATTTTGCAGAAATCACAAGGTTCTGTGTCTTCCACTTAATTATTGTTTTATTTTAATAAGCAATTATGTTTTGAAGGCACCTCAGTGCTCCAGGCGTTACCACTTATCACCTGCTGAGTGATTTAAAGCTAGTGAAGCACATCCCATTTGCAGGTTGGAATAGGGCCTGGATCCTATAAGCTGACAAATGAGTTCAGAAATACTCCATGTTTGTAACTCATTGCTTATGGTTTCATCTCCTTGTTCTCAGAGAGGGGCCAGTTATGTGCTAGTGGGGCTGGAGGGTTGTCTGTTCCCTTGCTGTTCAGATAAGAATCAAAGGGCTCATTAATAAAGGTTGTGAAAGGGAGAAGACTATCTGTTGGCTGTTCTGTACTATTTCCACTGCCAAGTATCTTCTCTCTCTCTGCTACAGACCACAATACACTAGCTGCTAAATCAGCCCACAGCTTGGGTATCCTTCGTGTGAGAGATGCAAATCACCTCCAGTGTGAGACTGCTGTAGGGGCAAGAAGCCAACTAGTCTCAGCTCTAGAACTGATATGGAAAACAAATATAGGAGCATAGGAGTTGTTGGCTGTAAGAATAAATCCTGAGCATTTCCACAGATTGCAGAACAGAGACCTGGGTTATCAAGCATTAGGTAGCTTTCTCCTGGAGCTTTTATGACCTAATTGTTTGGTTTTTGTCCTCCCACATCTCCTTGACTTCCAGGTGGCACAGTTGGAAGCCTATTTGAAAACAGAAACCCATTACATCTTTTATTTTTTATGTCGCACATTAAAAATACGACACAGCAGCCAGGTCTGCATTGAGCTCCTCAGTTGGGAGGCTGAGCAGCCCAGATCGTGCGTGCCATGGAGCGTTATTATCAACATTAACTACAGTATTAGTACGTGTGCCATATGCTCCAAGGTGTGTGTGATGTGATGGTTGGAGGCAGTCTTGGACACAGT
Organism: Psittacula echo; assembly: GCF_963264785.1. Classification (NCBI taxonomy): domain Eukaryota; kingdom Metazoa; phylum Chordata; class Aves; order Psittaciformes; family Psittacidae; genus Psittacula; species Psittacula echo. The sequence goes on along the minus strand of NC_137741.1, from coordinate 15,093,350 downwards.
GATCATGAAATGATGGGGTTTTTGATTCTTAGAGAAGCAAGGAGTGGGGGTCAGCAGAACTGCTGCCTGGGGCTTCTAGGTGGCAGACTTCAGCTATTTAGGAGACTGGTTGACAGAGTCCCTTGGGAGGCAGTCTTGAGAGTCTTGAGACTCTCAAGGCAAGTCAGAGCCTTGAGAGCAAAGGAGTCCAGATAGGCTCGGGAGGGAGAGCAGGAATGAGGTGAGGTGAAAGGGAGGGTGGTGCTCTTCCTGCAGGGAGCTGTTTCCTTCCCACTTGCTGCCTGATGAGTCCTTTGTGGGGAGTAAACTTGAAAGAGTCCTTTTCCATGATGAAAATGCTTATTTAAAACTGTAGTTGCTCTGAAGTAAGTAGGGGGTAGAAGTTCCTGGTGAAGTGCTGTTGCCTATAGGCATGTCCCCTGAGGTGGACGGAGCTGATTTGCTGCTGTTCGTAAGCTGCAAGCTCTTGGCCCATGTAGGCAATGCGTCCGGGCCACTTTCTTCTCCGCACTGCCCATTTTTCTAGCCAGATTTTGGAGAAGCACAGCCACTTCTAAGCAACAGCCAGCCTGAATTACATGTCAGAACAGCCTTTGTCATGTTCCCACCTGTGCATCACCAGAACGGGCCCAATAAAAAGCCTCATTTCTCTTTATTTCCTTGTGATTTTACCTCGCCTGTCCATTTGACCTTCTACTGTCATCCACTATTTCTTTCTGGCTCTATGTCTACTTTTATTTTGAGAATGAGGATTCCAGCATATCCCTCAACAGAGAGAACGGGACTGCTAGAAAAGTGTGTGTGCCAGTGTCTGAAAGTGTGGAGCTTGCAGGGGCTATTCCAGCCCTCCTTTCTCATCCAAGCTCTAGGCAGTACTTGCTCTATGCTTATCCCATCCCCTCCCAGCCTCAGGCTCCCTGGAGATGGGTTAGGATGCCTCAGGATGCTATTTTCCACAGCAGTTCTGGTGTTCTCAGCTTGGATTTGGGGCACAGCTCAGCAATGTTTACTTGTCACATCCCCACCAGGCTGGAGACAGCAGTGCTAATATTGCAACAAATTTAGCAGAGCTCAGTGATAGGATTTGACCCAAATTGCAGAGGGAAAAAGAAGCAGCTCTGTAAAAAATGAAATTCCTCTGGATGATAAATTCTATTAGAAGCAAATAAATAAAAAAGCCAGGTATAAAAGGCGCACATCCTGATTTTACTCTTAGTGTGATTTGAACATAATTTGATGGGGCTCAGCTAAGCAAGCAATGCAGAGACCCTGAGGGATAGGGCTACGTTTGCTGAGAAGTCTACATCATGCTTCCACAGCGGTAGGAGAAGAGGTGTGAATGAGATTGTATAGCATCAGATCTCTTTCTCCCTGTTGGAAGGTTAAAGAGATTTGAAATGCACTTGAAATCAAATAGACAAAGCTGAACTTGCAGATTGTGTGGGCAACTTGATTTTTCCTGGCCTTCCCCAGGGCAGAGATCCCTGAAGATGCCCTAGGACAGACTTGTGAAGATAGGACTGGGCTCTAAACCAGTGTGCAGACCTGCTGGGAGATACGGTCTGGGGCAAAATGAAAGTGAGAAAATGGTGGAAAAACTCAACTTTGAGAAGTTCCAAGAGCTTCTTGGGTGAAGATGTCCATCTGCTCGTGTTGGAACTAGATGACCTTAAGGTCCTTTCCAACCCTAACTATTCTACGAATCTGTGATTATCTGTATCAGAATAGATCTGTCAACCCTTATGGACACACCCTTGCTTGATGTAGGGTCTACACGTTCCCTCCAGCCTACTTATTTCATTTCCCTGCAACTAGAAAGCAAGGCTTCTGTGAAACAAGATGTTTTTCAGACAGCTGAAGGGATTTCCTTGCTGCCCAGCACTTAAGGAAAGAGTGAAATATTTGCAATTCAATTGGACATGCTTTTAGAGCTGCAGTAAGGAGCAGCAACCACTATCTAACTGTGCAGCAATTATATAGATGTCACTTTATGCTCGAAGAGTCTGAACTTGCACATGTATGGCATATAGAGATACAGGGCTTGGCTTGACTAGTGGTGGTTAAAGATCCATTTCTGAGTTGCAGCAGAGCACAGTCCAAAGGCCATTGAAGGATGTGACCCTTTAGAGTTGTAAAATCCAGACATTGGAACTGGAGATGAATCCCAAAGAGGTCTTACAATGGTGACTCCATCCTCCTTCCACTTGTCCTATGAAGGTAAAACAAGTATATTCCCCTGAACATTTCCTCTAACATTTCCTCAAGTGTTGTTTTTAACTGTTGCTGTTGGAGTGAGGTGATGTTTTTCATACACAGTCTTGGTGAATGTGCCTGAGGCAATGCTGAAACATAAGTTCTCCAGCTTGTCTGTCTCCACTGTTTCTACACAAGGCTTGGGCTGGGGAATGAGCAACTACTCAGTAGTGAATCCGAGCCACAGGGGAATGGCTGGTGAATCAGGAGGGACACCTTGATAAAAAAGCTATTTGAAGGAATATTAATTATCAGGCAGCTAGTTCTGGACAATTGAATCTCAACTCCAGATGTTCCCATTCTAAGTGCTTTAGCAAAATGCTGAATTGATTACTATCTTGTGAGCTCTGTGTGTGTGTGTGTGTGTGTGTGTGTGTGTGAGATAAAACTCATGACTGCTGAGCTAAAGGGACTGTCTGATGATAGCAACACAGAGCAGTGAGTTTCTCTTCACCTTTTTGAACTCGTGCTTTTTTATCTTAAGGAAATCAGGCCAAGTTTCAAAAATGTTCTTTAATTTACAATCTTTATTGTAGTGTCATGGTGCTGATTAAAGTCACTGAAGGCTCCACTGTACATGGCTGGATTGAAATAAGAGACATCTGTTTGGTCTGAGCCTTGTTTAATGAGGGACTACAAATTTAAGGCCGCCTTGATTTCTGTATGTCTATATAACAGGTAGAAGGACACAGGGAGCAGACTAAAGAAGAAATAAGCCATTGGGATAAAATGAAATCAACCTGAGCTTTTAACCCAGGCTCTAATTGAACCAGTGCTGAAGTTTAAATAAGAAATTCTTCCCCCTCCCCAGCCTTTAAGCTCCAACCAAGCTCAGAAATGTCAGCTTTATACTTGACATTTTTTGGGGAGTGGGCTCTAAGCACTTCAAGGTAAGGGAAGATGTGTAACAGGTAAAGTGATATTTTGAAATGAGATTATAAGGTCCAAGAGATTTGACTTATATTCCTGCAGCTGGATGGGAAGAGGTTTTGTTGCAGACCAGATCCATCTTCTGGTGAAATCACAGATGTTCAGTCAAAGCTGGCATCACCCTAATGGAGATGGTTCTCACAAAAATGTTCTTCTCATAGTGATTAGTAGTCTGGTGCTGAGCTGATCCAATGCAGTTTCTTACTTGGGCAAACACACTGATTTCAATGAAAACATTCCTGGCTTTTGGGTCTCGCTCCTTTTCCATACTACAAAAGCTAAACTGACAGTAGTAAAGGAAGAGAATTAGATTCATGCTTCTGAAAATATGAATGCTTTTGCTGAAAGTGTGAAAGGTGCCTAACGGGCAAGACTAGGTATAGAATACAAAACAGTCAGATTGCTGGGCAATACTAATATGTTGTGCTGAGAGGGCAATTTTATGTTTTATTTTTACCATTCCTCTGCAGAGTTCCAGGGCATGAAATTCTGCTGTGTTAAAATCCACTATGAAGACCTCAGCGCTGTCCATGAACATTGGAAAAAGACAGCTTTAACAGGGGAAAGAGATCTGGATTTGATTTGCTGAAATACCCATCTACTTATCCCTTAGCATTCGGTTACACTGGATGCTTTTGTTCCAGCCAGGGCTGCTCATCTGTGAGCGACAAACTGATGGCACAAGCCTCTGCACACAACCTTCATGCTCCCCCATCTGCGGCTTAAGAAGGTTCACAGACCACACCATTTGCAGACACTGTCTGGATATGTCAGTCTCTGCCATCACTGATGTTTGCAAAAACAGGTAAATCAAGGTGAAAAGCCAAATTGAGGGCAGCTGTAAAGTACAGACTTAATAGTTTTAATATGCAGAAATTTAAGAGTAATTAATCTGTTCTTTTAAAAAATAGTACCTATTTTTAGCTCTCAAAAGAGGTTGGTTTTTAGGGATTAGTGACAGGCTGTGCTGCCAAGGTGTGTAGGCTGATTTTGGAGAAGAATCCTACCAGCTTGCACGGAGGGTGATGTCTTGCAGACTCCTGAGAGCAGCACACTAGCCACAGGAGACTTTCTATTAGACTTGGGCTGTAAACACTGTAGCTGAACTGTTCCTCTTTATAGATAGTTTTAATACAGCCAGCTCAAAGGGGGCAGCAACTCTGAAGGAATCCAAGATAAACTGAGTATGCTTCCTTCTGAAAGAACTGTATTGGATAAGGCAGGCCATCCTGGCAGCAGGACTTATGGAACAGGGGCTATTTATGAATAAAACATGATAAATGAATATGGGAATTTTTTTTCTTGTCTGCATATAGCTACCTGATCCCATTTTAAATGCCATTGATCCTCAACAGAAATTGTAACCTTCTGGGCCATGAACCGACTGGCAAGAGCTATGCTCTGACATAGCTCACATGGGACTAAAATCCAAATACCCAGAATATCACAGACTCAGATTTGGGCATCAAATCTGAGCCTCTGGCAGGGAGATACCAAATCCTAGGCTCAACCTTTTCTAGTTAGTTAGCTTCCAAGCTCAAAATGACAGATGGTTCCTGCAGCTAACAAACTGATGCTCCAAGAGAAGAGATCAGTGGGAACAGTTGGGCATTGATGAGCAAAGGCTGAGAGTCCCCTTCATGACGTTTAGGGCTTTGTAATAATAATTAGATCCTAAAATGTGTCAGTTCTGCATGAGACAAATCATTGGCGTAGGCCAGGAGCATGTTTCCATGGGAGTGTGTGTATGTGTATCTGATTTGCGCAAGAGCTTGCTAATGCAGCTGTGACCCTGCATAGCCATATCCGAGTTTGTAGGCTAAAGAAGTGGGATGGAAATGATGAGAGAAGGAGGGACTCTTGCTACCTCCTAATTTCCACTGCCTTCACCACTGCTGGCTTTCATAAAGCTTTCCCCCCACAGGGCTGCAGCAAGTGTTGCTGCTGTAAAGTCAGTGAGGGGCACAGCTAGGGTACAAGGGTAGTCAAATAACAGCTTTCTTTTCCCATCAGAAAAGCTGTTGGATACAAATTGGCATTTGAGTGTTTTGAGAGAACAAAAGTATTATGTCTGTATTGTTTCTGCCTCTTGTCTCAAAGATTTTCATGCTCTGAGAAGGGGCGAGGCTTTTCATCCTAGGGAAGAGGAGATGCTGAGGTGACCATGGATGACTGCAGAAGCAGGGAAAAGAGGGAGGGTCACATGAAGTAGATTTGCTCGTCTGAACCATTGTGGTGTTCTGAAGCCATGCTTTTTCTGTGCATCCATATCATTCAGGGGCACCATGGCAAAGCAACCTCAGCTGGTCATATCTGGCTTCCGCAGATCAGTAACAATGAGGGAAGTTTCCCCTGACTTCCACATTAAAGTGAATTCCATGTTGTGTGGAGGGAACCTACAAAGCCAGAGAGGGGGAGATGTGTTTCCTTTCTGTGTCTTGGCTGGGTTGCAAAGCATGTAATCTTGTTCTGTCATGCAAAATTCCCTCTTTAATTTGTGAGGGGTACTATCTTCTTTGCTGGCATGCCAACTGCTCTGAGGGCTGCGTTGGTCTCTACTGAGACCATGAGTTTCTAATACTGGAGAGGGCTGCATTTCAAGGATGAAACCAAGTAATTCCTCTGTCAGCTCATTGTAAGATGTCTCTGGCTAAAAGCCTGGGAAACAATTTTCTTATGACCTGCTGTTGGATGACAGTGGGCTGTTTGATGCTGCCGCAGCCTCCACCCTCTCCATGCTTGGCTTTGACTGATATAGCTCAGTTAAGAGAGAAAAGAAAGTATAATCTACATTGCTGCTGCTGGCAAAGGCCAAAGCGCTGCATGGGGCCCCCACAGAGGGACAAGAATCTATCTGTTGAGATTGGGCCTGGTTTGATTCTTCTTATAAAGCATCTTGGCAGCTGTCTAGATCTGACAGGTTGATAATAAGACTTTTCCTCAATGCAAAAGGGAAAGTAATTTACATTGGCTTCACACCTCTGGCAAGCAGGAAAGATCCTGCCCTACATTAGTGTGAATGGGGAGCAGACGTGAGACTGCGAGCAGGCAGCACCAGGGGGGGCAGCAGCAAGGCTTGATCTGTGCTTGAGCAAGCACAAGGAAATGCCATTTGGAAAACGACAACGGGTGAGAGAGCTGGGCTTGGAATCAGCATTCTGTCCATGGCAGCAGTTCGGAGCAGCTTTCCAGCCAAATCCTGAAGGATCACTGTCTTAGAAGGAGCAGCAGTGCTCCCTGATTTCATTTTGCTCCATGTAGCCCAGTGCTTCTGCTGATAGACTGCTTCTCTCCCTTATTACAGACACACCAGCACCAAGCTGCCCTGAGATTTATTTTTGTGTGTGTCATTGTGTTGATAAGCAGCTAATAGCCACTAGGGAAGGACTGCAGCACTCACTGTGTGGAGTAGGTCTCTCCAAGAAGCCTAGGAATGCAATTACCCAGCCTCTAGCTCTCCCACTACCCGAGGAGACACAGCCATCCCCAAAAGAACTGACAAGCCAAGTCTTAACCTGTATTATATTCCTCTTTAAACCTGCTGTCACACTAGGTCTAGTTCTAAGTTTAGGGTCCCTTGTAAGCTTTTTGCTGGCCGCACCACCTCCAAAAGGAGCAACCCAAGACAGCCTCTCTATGCTTTATATACATACAGTGCAGTGTCAGGGGAGGTAATGGTCCTGGGATACACTTTGAAATCCTCAGATGAAGGCATGCAAGAACAGTGCCGTGTCCTTCGTGGAAATGTAATTTAGGAATCTTTGCTCTTCACAACCCACCAGCTTTAAAGGCCTCTGCCCTCCCTGCCAAAACTGAGCTGTGAAGTGGTAGGGAGGGGAGAACTGGAATTATGTCAAAACAAACAGAAGTGGGTGGGTGGTGAAAGCATTTACTTTGCTGTTCCCTGACCACTGGGATCATGCAGAGGATCTTTTTCAGCTAAAAGGCACAGGCTGGGCTCCAGGGATCTTTCTCTTGGAGCACCTTCTGGTTCAGAGATGGTTTTGGAGACCTCATTCTTCAAAATGAGGTGTTCAATCTGTTCAGTCTGGGCAGTGCAGTCTGGGACACTCAGAGCTTTGCAATGCCCTGGCCAATCTTCGTGGATGGGGAAAGGAGGACACCTGAGTGCAGAGAGCTACTGAAGACCGGCAGGAAGCAGAGCAGAAAAGGACGTTGCACTGTTCGGACAGGGTGGCCATCAGGTAAGTTTGTTTTCCAACCCCTTATTTAATCCATCATTAAAAGAATTATGTTAAAGTTTGTGTTAGCGTATTCCAGCATTGGACACTGTTATGCAGCTGCTTCATGGAAAGTGGAAGTCCTATCTCAAGGTTGTGGCTGATTTAGGGTGTTGGCAGGGGAGGTTAGGGCCATACAGCAGGGTACATAGGAAGGTGTAGGTGGCTGGAGATAAGGTCTGAAAGGCAGATCTTGTGGAATGTCGTTGGATGATGTGGTAGAAGATTGCTCAGGAGAAGACATGAACCCTTTTGAGGGAAGCAGTCTCTAAAAATCAGGAATACAAGAACTTTACATGAATACTAGTTGGAAGAGCAGTGTAAGTAGGTGTGAAGATTGCATCTGTATCCTAGCTGAGCTGTGCTGGAGGGCACTGTACTTCTTGCAGTGGGTATGTTGTATCTTTGTTGTCTGGAGATTTCCAACACTGTCTGTCATTGCAGCAGGTAAATATGGGACCCTGCTAGAAAGGCTCAGCACTTAACAACAGTCTTTACAAATGAGAGATCTTGCCTGGAAGCAAAAGAGATGAAATTAAGACAAGTGCAAAGCACTCCTCTTAGGCAGGCAAAGCAGAATACACAAACACAAAACAGGGAATACGCAATGAGGCAGCAGCACGGCAGAAGAGGACTGGGGTTGCACTGGTTCACAAGTAGAATATGAATCAACTGCTGCTGCAAAACAACTCATTGTATCCAATACTGTATTAACAAGAGTGCTCTTTGCCAGATATGTGAGGCAATTATTACAACCTGCTTGGGGCTGGCAGAGCTTCAGCCAAGTGTGGGTGTCCGGAACTGATGTGAAACTTTATCTACACCCACTAAGGAATTTGGAGAGAGATTCCATTGGGGGGGAAATAAAATAGACAGAACAAGTGAATGATAAGAGGTTAGACAAACAAGTCCTGTCGCCAAAGATTGAAGGCATTGCCTTTGTTCATTTTGGAAGAAAAATGCTGGAAATTGGATGCAGTCAGTCTTCCTGCACATATATAGTACCTATAAAAAGTCTCATGATGAGCTGTTTTCCATGGTCACTGGTGTAAGAAAAGGAAAGTGCTTGAATTCATAGTGAAGATGATTTAATGTGTTAGGAAAAACCTTTTAATCTCTAGAGGGGTAAAATACTGAAGTAGGCTGTCTAGGAAAGACGTGGCATCTCCTTAATGAATTTTAGGAATGGGCTTGACAAACAGCTATTAGGACAAATAGGTATTTAAGTATATTTGATCCTGCCTCTGATGATCTCATGAAATGCCTTTCTGCCATACGTTTCTATAATTAAGCACAATACAAAAACACAGTCTCTTCCTTGAGGAGTTAAAAACCCATCTATAATTAGCCAGAGTCTTTATCTTTTAATGCTAACTAGGTTAAACGTGCCTTATGTGGCAGCTCTGTTAATAAATCACTGCGGAGCAAACATCAGGAGGAAAGGGAACTCTTTAAACCAAAGACCAGCACTGGTGTAACAACATGAGTCTAAAACTGGCCAGGCATAAATTAGGCAGGAAATTGAAAGTAAGTTTTGAACTGTCAGAACAATGATGTTCTGAAACAGCCTTTCATAATGGGAATGCTGGGGGCAAAAATCGAACTTGTTTTTAAAATGGAGCTTGCTAAATTAATTCAAAAAAATATGGGGAACTACTGCCTGCCATAGTGGAGTCCAGGACGAGGAGATCCCTTTTGTTGCTGGATTTTAGGAGCTGAGAGGAAGAGAAGCACTTTTATGCCAGTGGGACTGTTTTCTGCTCTTTATTGACACAAATGTTCCTCCTTCATCGTTGTGCTTTTTCATGTGAAGCAGGTACTGATATGTCTTTTAAGATCTGAAGGTCACATCTCTGTTTAAAACTGCATAACTGCACAGAGGTGGAGGAGGGAAATCCAAGTTCAGGAAGATCTTGAAGGTGACTGCAAGTCCTCAGGTGCTGGGGGTCCTCTTAGTTTTTCCAAGGCTGCAAACACTTTGTGGTGATTGGAGTGAGTGTCATTTGGGGTTAATGTGAACAGCTGGGAGAACTGCCTCAGGAGTTGAACTGAAGCTGAACCTTGTGTTTTAGGGGGTCAGTATGTAGCAGCTCTGTTAGTGAGGTGTTAAAGTGGGGTAAAAAACCACTGCAAAGAGAAGCAGTGTGCCAAATGTAGCTAACAGGACAGCACAGGCTCTGTGCCAGGAGAGGAACTTAATTTCTTTGCTGACAAATGAAACAAAGATGTGATTGGAAATGCCACGCTTTGGAGGTATGAGCAACTTCCCTATAATCAATCATCAAAACAAAATTGTTTTCATTTCTTTGCATTATTTATCAGGTATTTGATGGCAGGCAATATGAGCTGAGTTTTGGTTTTTCACCTGTTTCTTACACTGATGTGATTTGTGGGCTTTGGCAGTGGGATGCTGGTGTGAAGGAAGGCTAAACTGGGCTTCCGTGTTCAAAAAACTTGGCAAAGCCCATGTCTGTGATTATCAGCTAATCATTCAGACATAGGCGTTTTCTGTCTGCTCGTGTTAGGTCTGTAAAGTATCTGGCTGTGCAAAGCTGACAGTGAAACACCTACAGGAGAGGATGTCGAGAAGGAAGCAGTGAGAGGGTGATAAGGTAGAGCTGAGTTGGATAAGAGCCTCTGGCTCCTGCAGTAACTGCAGGAAAGATGTCTAATAATCAGTGTCACATTAGCTTTCCTGGGAATTCCTAGTTACATGAGGCCATTGATGTGGTCAGACTAGAGGGCTAGGTAGAGGAGGAGGGCTGGTTCCCACACCCTGGGTTGAACCATGTGAAACAATTCCCTTTTCTTAGAGGCAAGTGTACCTCTGGATCTCAAGGGATCCATTTTACTTTCCCTTGGACAAGGTGTGTGTGTTATGGGAGAGGAAGCAGGAATTAGTGGGAAGCATACGTTAAGGTGACTCCAGTGACTGGTTTGTTGTCTAATGTGGGTTCTGTAGCATTTGCTGGTACCGGGTCAGGCTGAGGGAGAACATCGTGGTTCAAATACAATAAAAGGGAAGGTTGTGGGGAGATACAGCGAGAATGATATCTACTACAGAGGGTATGCTTTCCATCACTTCTAAGTCTGATGATATTGGCAAGATTTCAAGTCATGGACAAAGAGCCTGTTTGTACCACATAGCAAGTTGAGAGCCTGATTTATACAAGGGCATTCTGCGAGTGCCAAGTAACACCCTGTGTCCTTAGATGAGGGAAGAGGGGCTTTTTCTTCAGGCAGGTTGAGCAGGATATTCTCATGCATTAAATTCAAAGTTGCCCTTAGGCTGCTTTGTACCAGGGTATGTCTCCACACGCAGCATCCCACCTCATAGAAAAGATGCAGATCTCAGTGTGACCCGTAATAAAATACATGTCCTGAAGCCTCCCACTAATGGAGCCTGTCCCACTCTGGTGCTCCCAGGGGGTGCTTAGACTGGGATTGTGTGTTCCCATAGCAGGAAGCTGACACTTCTGGAAAGTCTCCACTCAGCCCATCCCAGAACTGCCCGATTTTGTTGCCCATCAGGGCAGGATGCAAGAGCTGTCTTTCAGAGAGTGCTTCAGGATGGATGGAATTGAAGATCAATTTAAGGGTTCATTCCTGCTCTGAATACAAGGACTTGAATATTTGTTTAAGTATCGCTGGTGTATTTCAGTTTTCATTCAGCTGCCTTTCTAACAGCTACTGATGGTGTGGTTGTGTGTGGGAGTGGGGGGGTTGGGTTTGCTGCTTGCTTTCAGAAATGAACAAATGCAAGGCTGGGAGTCTGTGCAGTTAACACTGGGAATCACCAAGGCATCAGGACCTCCTAGCATGTATAGGTAAACAAGAAAGACAAGTTGATTTTATCACTGGCACAACAGATGAGCTCTAAGCACACATTCACCTCTCTGTGGCTCAGCTTCTTGCACAAAAAATAGGGATCATGATACTTTTCCTCCTGCCTTTCTCTGTCTTGCCTGTTTGGCTGGTTGCTCATGGAACAAAGAGTATTTCTCATTGACTATTTGCACAGTGCTTTATACAACAGACCCCTGATCGCAGCAGGGGGCTTTCAAGTGCCACTGTGTTAGAGTGAGCACAGAGATGTCTGAACCCTGGTGGAAGCAGCAGTCTGTACAGCACTAACGAAGGTTATAGATTAGGCATGTGCTTGTCAGGCTGTAATGTAGTCAAATATCCCTGTAGCAAACGGTGCTTGTAACAAACCACCTTTTCCAGGCATCCCAATAGTAAGAAATGTTATTTTCCATTGCTAATTAGTTCTTGATAGGGCAATGCTTTCATGAAGTTGAATGTGTACAAAGATCTTTGTTTTCCTGCTTTTTCCGAGGTGTGCTGTATGTACCCCTAAGGGTACATCTTCCCTTCTCCTTCATGTCTCTATTTTCTTTTTAAAGTGCCATTTAAATGTTGAGCAGTGCACAGCCTCAAAGTGCAAGGTATTTATGGAGAATTCAAATTGAGTGTTTTTCCTCATTATTCTGAGGTGGTGAATTGCCCTCTCCTTTTATAGCGGCTATCAGGATATAATGAAAATTTAGTTGGGCCTCTTGATGGCCACTTTGTGCAATACCAAAGGCCTTTATGTTTTCCATCACTTCCTCCATCCTCTTTTCCCTGATCTTTAGAAAAGAATAAATCCATCTTCTGATCCTGAAATATCATGGATGATATTTCTAAGTTTATCTAGTTAAGTGTGTTTTCCCTCCATTCTCCTTAACCCCAACTTACCACTTGTCCCCAGGATCAGATTTGATGGAAGCAGAAGAAGCTTTAAGCTTCAGAATTTATTGAGGTGAAACCAGCGTAAGACAATGGCTCTTCAGAAAACAGCTTGTTTGCTTGGTGAGGAGTTGGAGGGCAGGAGGAAGAGCAAAAACCCTTTAATTCAGCTACGTAGAAGAAAAATCAATCTTCCCCAGGCAGACAAGGGATGAAACTAGCTAAATGCTTAAATAATGTTCAAGGTAAGAGACTCTGTTTGCCTACTGTTTAAACTCTGAGTACTGCTCTATTTGATAAGTTAAATAAAACATAAGTTTCCCTGAAGACAGTCCTTTTCCTTCAATTGTCCTTCATGTATCATTATCGAATAGCTCCAACCAAGAATCTGTCTCAGTTCCTGCACTCAAAGCCATGGCTGCCTTAGTGCCGAGGGCCAGTTTGGGGGTAATATTCTGCAGTAATCATGAAAGGAATGTTTCACTTGTCTCTGAGCTATTGGGAAAGGTTAGCAGTTGGGTGGAGGTAACAAACTGAGAAACAGCTCTTTTAGCTTTGCTGGACTGGTGGAACAAGCTGTGCTGTTGATGCTCTTTATATGAAACCTTATGTAGAATTAGACAGTCAACAGGTCTTTAGTGTCACTGGGACCCAGAGAGGTTTAAGCTATTCTTTGGCTCAGATTTCAATGGTGTCTTACTGCTTCAGTTCAGAGTTTACCTTCTTTAATTGGGAAGCAAGTGCTAAGGACTAGGAATGGGGTGGGGTTTTGCTGTGTCCCGTTGCTACTGATGGCACATACCAGCTGCTTCACAAGGGTTATTAACATCCAGAGTGAAACCCTCCTTGCTGCAGCAACTCTTGAACCAGAAGAAGAAATGTGGTAACAAAATAGTCTGTTTTCTGCCTTTTGCTCTTTCTTCTCTCACATTGTCCTCTGTGTTTGGCTGCTCTTTTCTGGCAAAACTACAACAGTACTTAAATATTATCCTCAGGTCATCCTAATGGCCTTAGACTTCACTTGAATATAGACTGGCAAGAAGGGAAATGATCATGTGCTGTACACTTAACTGCATGTTGATGCGTGTGCCTGGGGAAGCTTGGTGTATGTGTGAGCAGACAAGAAAGAGCAAAGCTGATACTTTCAATCTCCTCTCCTTTTCCAGTGATCAAACCTTAGCAACCACCAGAACCGTAACATGCAAACATACGTCCTTGATATTCACCTCTCTTAGATGAAATGACAAAAATCTCCACCAGCTCCTGCTGGCAGAGTCTTTAAAAGCTGCTTTACTGAGCTTTCAGGAGCTAGAGAAACTCATCCTAAGATGCTCTGTGAGGAAAGTTCAAGTTACAATGGCTGCCACAGTCTGAGCAGCTTTACCTCCTGGTGTGAGCTCCTGATTACATGGCAGTGACGGAAGGCTTAGTCATAGCAGCGGGTCTCCAAGAAACCTTGTGTGGGGGAATGTTGCCTTGAGGCAGCAGACAGCGTTATCAAAAGCCTACCAGGGACATACGCAAAAAAGGGGGGTTTAATTGCCAAATTTCCCCTTTATCTTGGTATAATTAACAAGCTGGTGTCTCTGCAGCTCTCATTGAAGGGAATGCTGTGAAACGTGCTATGGATGTGTTAAGGAGCATGGGAGTTGTGTTACTGTGGCAGCGCTTGTGAAGTCCTAGTGGCTCGTTTCAAAAAATCATCAGATATCTAATACATCATTAAGAGCGACCATTTCTTATAAAACACACCAACAAAATACAAGCTTTGCTATCAACCTTCATGGGTTATACTCCTCTCTTCTGCAGTCCTTCTCATGCAATGGGGTTTAGTTGACCATTCTCCTGTAGCAAGAAATAGGCACTAACTTTTCAGATGAGAGGTGGACCGATACTCCCTCGTAGCTGATGTTAGCAGCTATCTGTGAATGGTGACTCACAGACTAATCGGACATACATCCACCGAGGTAATTTCAGCAGACTGGTCTCCGCGTGATACACAATGAATGGGATGACTCAACGCTGCTGCCTTGCAGTGCTGCATGCGAACTGCCCAGGAGGTGACTTGTGGCAGGACCAAAAGTGAAGACTTGAGTTAAAATTTCCATTATGACTCAGCTCAGTGTCATGTAAAAACACACCAGGTCTGACAAGTCGTGCCTTGCATCTGGCGATCACAAAAGTCTGCTCCCATTGCGATTAAAGAGGCATGTTACTGTAAGAGCTGGGTTCTACCTCTTTCGCTGTTCATACATCCTTGCTTTGCAGACAAGATGACGTGTTTGGTCACAGCAATGAGAAGCGGAGCTCTGGAGTGTGAAAGCGAGCTTGGCTGAGCTTGGGTGCGAGTCAAGTTCTAGTGGGAATTATCTCAGGCAGGAACTGGCAATGTTTTTGAAGGCAATAACACTCCCAGGCCTTTTGAAGCCTTATCAGGGATCTGGCTGGTTTATCTCTAATGGCTTTTCATAACGGATGCAGAATGCTTCTGTATGTTACTCATGCATCGAGTACGCACAAATCATCCTGGTTCATAGAGCGATAGGTAGAATTGCAAAACTACACTTAATGACTGGGTGACAGCCATCTGCAGTACGTGCTTTCAATGTGATATTATGAAAGATAATTTTTCTCCTGCCTGTGAAGCTGAAAGAAACCCAGGGGAGATGATCTCTTGGGTTTATTTGCTTTGCTTTTAATCGATTCTGGAGATTAAAGCCTGAGTAAAAGTATTGGCTTGAAAGCCATGGGTACCGAGAGCTCTGGTTTTGTTGGGGGATGCGCATAGGAAGCATTTGTCAGCCTGTCTGGGCCCTGACCAGAGGCTGTCAGGACAGTGTTGGTTAGTCCAAGTGATGTTATTAAGGGGAATGTGACATTGTTTTAACATGCTCAATGGACTATAGAAGCTAAGTGTTTGAGCTGTGAAGCACTGAAGACCAGAAAAACTTCATAAGCTTTGAATCTGTCCTTCACAATAAGATGCAGAGAGAACAGGGACCCTGCTGTCCTGAAGCAGGCTGTAACTTAGGCTACAACCTGGCCTCTGCTATGCTAGAGAAGATTTGGGTTTTGGGGGAAGCAGAAACCATTTTTAAGGCAGGTGCACCCCTTGTTGTGTCTGTCCCTTTAGTGTTCACCTACCTGCAGCAGTGTTCTGCCGATGGAGGTGAGGGGAACTACCCACAGTATATCTGAAAACGTTTTGGGGCAGGGTACTGTAACTGAAGCTTGCTTACTAGGGAGTTAGTCTCTCATCTGCATTTTATTGTTATTAGGAAAGTTTTTTCTTAAATGAGTTTGGAAGCTGGCTAGTTGTTTACACTCCCAACCTGATATTATAAAGCCTACTCAGTCTACCACTTATTTAATAACTAATGCAGCTATCCTGCTAGAGAGCTGAGTTCCCACTTTCCCTGCTCTCTGCAAACACACACACAGAATACTTCTTTCCTGCTCTGTTGATGATTTTTGAAACCGGAGGTTGGATGACAACAAAAGAAGTGTTTGTCCTTTGCAAATTGTTCCAAAACCTATCCCGACTCTGTTCCTAATCTGCCTGTTTTTCTAGCAGCTTCTTTGGGCACTTGAAAGTCATCGCCACCAATTACAGCACCTTTGAAGGACTTTCTCATAACCATTAAAGTGTTGCCTGGAATAACATGAACAAAGACTTCCCAGTGAGAGGATGAATTGGCTGTTGGGCTCTTTTCCTGGGCAAACTGGGCCCTGGCTCTGCTTTCAGCTTAATAACATTTCTACTTACATATGAAGTCCCTGTTTCTGTGCCTCCCTTCAGCTGCAGAAGTGAATATCTGCATCTGCAAACCCTGAGCCCTGTTTAGTCACTAAGATAAAGTGCCTTGAAGATCAGAGAGGCTGGGTCTTTGTAGCTCTGATTAGATGTATTCCCATGGCAGGGAGCTTTCCTGGGCACTGAGTACAGAGGGGTTGGGAATCCTTGATTGACCAGCTTTTAGAGATAACATAGAAATATCAAACCAGAGACCTATGAGTGAACACACCTCTCACAATAATAGGACAATTAGCACAGCAATGGGTGTTTCCTCTGTATTGTGCAATGGCTTGGAGCTGGTCTGGAAAGGATCCAGAATCACAGGAGCCAGCAGGTGAGACTGGAGTCTGCTCACTGATGTGTGCAGTTTGGAATTGCTTAGAAGAGTAAGATCAGAATCTAGCATAGGGAAGAGAGGGGAATCTTTATTTCTGAGCTGATGATTCGTTATCGGCTGTATGGCAATTTTATCCAGGCCTGAGAAGAGCCAACAGCCTGTTTCAAGCAGGTCTTCATTCTGTGCCTTCCTGTCCAAGAAAGGTGAGGTGCAGCTGCAGATCATGCCTTGCAAATGACTGACAAACTCATGACCTGTACGGAAGGGTAGCTCCTTGTGAGGACAGTGGTTCATGCTTTCTCATCCTGCTCAGTTGTACTTGATGACCTCCCAGGACACGCCAGGGCTCGTTCTCAGTGGAAATACCCAGGTTTGTCGAGCAGTGTGCAGGAGTTTTGCAGTGTCTGACTTTGCCGAGTAGAAAGCCTTAGTGCCTGCACAAGCCTGTAGCAAGCTGTGCTGCCTTGAATGTTCCTTCCTTTAGATCATCATGATCCATGTGATTTTTCCCTGCTAGCCATTCCCTCCAAATCTCTGCCCCACATATGCCTCCTTCAGCACACGCATGGCAAATGGTCACGCAAGGTGAGCAGGGGAGGTTTCAGTGATGAAAAAGATACCCATTACTTCAGGGCAGAGGAAATAGCTTTAAATGACATTGCTTCTGGGAACTTACCATTGGATTGGCTGTAATGACCTTCATTTTATCTCAGAAGGGTGTTGTGATGCTCCCCCTCAAGAATTTGCTGAGTCAATGAGGAAGAAGGGTCAAAAATAAATCATTTTGCTTCAGTGAGGCATATTGTTTCACTGGTGTCTGCTCCTGTCATAACAGGTAAAGGCTCAGCACAAGATCCAGGTTCAGCATCTGTTGTATGCTTCTACAAGGCTTTAGAACAAGAGAGGTCTCTTCCCTGAGCTACTGACAGGTCAAGCCTTCAGTCTGATGCTTGTGCTGTTAATCTGAGATGTGGAGGGGCATGAAAGCATAATCCTTTCTTGATGTATGACAGGTTCAGCCTGTGTAGCTGTCAGTGATTTTTGATTAGGCCAGTTTCGTTGGGAATCTGGAAAAATCTCTGGATGCTTTTGTGTTTTCCTGAAGGCCCTCCGGAAATCCATTTGCATGATTAGCAAAAGTGTAAATGTGGATGCAAATGAAAATCACAGAACTGTAGAATGGTTTATGTTGGAAGGGACTTTGAAGATCACCTAGTTCCAGCCCCCTTCTGCTTGCACAAACCATTGACCACATGCTTGTAAGCAGACAAGCTCACCGGTGCTGTAAACACAGTTTAGCAACATGTAGCCCTTTCCACGTTGAATTCATTCGCAGCTGCTCACATATAATGCATTCCTCTTCCTTGCATATCTCTCAGCAGTGACACTGCTGCTGTTTTGGTGGATTGCTTCTTGTAATCTTTCTTCTTTTTTCAATGGTAAACTTGCTCCTGATGTAATTACTGTGATAAAGTTCTGTGGCACGATGGATCATCCTTATAGTACTGTTGCTCTTGACTTCAGACAAGAGGGTATATTGTCTTAAACTTTTGGGGAAAGGGTGGTAAACAGGTTTGTTTTCTCCAGCATCATATTCCTCTGTGTTACGTCTGACAGAGAAGATGGTCCCTGAGTCCATCTTCTACAGCACTGAGGTTCCCTCAGGACTTCTCTGCAGCCTAGAATAATACTGATGAAGTAATGGAAGGTGGACAGCATCTCCTGTAGGAGGTGAGTTAGGTGTCCCCTTAGTCCTCCTGGGCGTATGCCCACGTTGCTGTTGGCCTCTCCCATCAGTGCTCGTGCTGACAGTGTCAGTGTCTCTGTGTTGAACGTTGCAGGGCAACCTCCAACCAACCCTGAAAAGCAGTGACTCTGGGATGGAAGGGGAGAATACTACCATGAGGTTCCCCCTCCAGGCCCGCTATAAGTACAGGGCAACAAATTGCAATCAAAACACACTGATCAGAATGCAGGAGAGTCTTGTACGTACTCATTGCCTGAATCCTGTTTGTCCAAGTGTGGAAAGGCCCAATAACTGTTTGATTCAATGAATTTTTGAGTAAATCAGTGGTAAAAAGCAGGTTTGGGGTCAGCCTGTCATTTTCTGTCATTTTAGAATAGTCTGACCTAGCTTGTCTTTTGCTATTAAAAAACCCCAAACATTTACTTACTCTCTGAAACCAGTTTTTACTATTTGTTTTCATGGTCTCACTTGACAACTAAAACCTGTACCTTTTAGCAGCTTTCCAGTCTCCATTGTGCTATATGCTATGGTGCCTCTGAGCAATTTGCCATAGAGGGATCTATATGAATGTTGGACAAAACCAAATGAGTTGTCAGCAAGATATAGAAGCAGGGAGTTTGCTAGGTTTCTGAAGGATTCTCATTGCAGTGTATTCCTGAGCAAAGGGGAAAGATGGGATGAAAGACCAGCAAATAGTGACAACCTCATGATGCATTAGGAATTTAACTGCTTGAAGGAAGCGTTTGGAGGATGTTAGGTTGTTTGTGGAGTTTATGGGGTCTGCAGGGATTATGCCACTTGACATCTGCATGGCAATGTAAGAAAAGCTTAGGTGCGTATGTGGGAGATAATAAGGCTGCGGATCATTTTGGAGTCAAGAGGAGAGTTTTCAATGCCTTTTCCCATGACTGTACAAGCTCCACAGAATCGGTTCTTTTTCATGCCAAGTGCTTTCTTGGTCTACAAAATGAGTTTTTCCACGGTATAAACCTCCCCTGCCTGAGAAGAGGTCAGTTCCTGCTCAGCAAATCTGGCTACGTGCTCTCCTCCACTACTTTGTTTGAGTGTTCATGCCACCCTACTGTGGCATTTAAGAGCCTGGGCTGCCTGTGAAGCCCACGAAGGCTCCAGGGGACAGTTCCCATTAATTTGGCCCTTTGTGATCCTAAGGACTCACTTTGGTAACTCCTACAAACCCATATGCAACAGGAGGGGTCAGGTGGGCTCTGGTTGTGTTTCTTCAGTGATGTGGCTCTTCAGTGCTCAAGGACAGTAACTGAATGTCTTGTCCAAACCCCAAACCAGTCTGTGAATCCCAGTGCTGTGAACAGGAAGCTTCCAAAGAGCTGCTTCCCTCATCTTATCTCTCACAGACAGTTACTGTGTTCTTGATGTAATTATAGTGATAAAACAATGTGACATAACTGCTGGCTTCTATCATGGTATCGCTGCTGTTGACTTAAGTGACAGGGTAATAATTTTATAAGAGAGCTTTTATTTTTCTCTCCTTGGCAGCCCCTGGCAGTGTTTAAGCATGGGAGCCGATAGCTCTGATAAAGCACATTACATACGTTTCACAAGTCCTAAAACTTTTCATTGCTTTTATTTATGCAATTCTATTTGTTTCTTTTCTATTTGTTCCTGCAGCATCCAGGCAGTGGCTCTCCCCAGCTAGCACAGGGACTGGTGTTTGCATAGTTGGCGGTGGCAGCAGTCATTCATGCTTGATGTTTGGGAGAGGAGAGAGAAAAAAGACTTTTTTCTGCACAATTCACTCACTTGTTGGTCGTTGCTGCATTGCAGACATGCCAGTCCCCATACTCAGATGGAGGAGGTGTCCTTGACATGGCTACTAGAGAAAGCCTGGTTAAAAATGAGCCGTATTAAAAGGATTAGAGTGGACTTGGACATGTCCCCTCACAGAATATACCTGATGCTTCAACTTAACTGGGAAGATGCAGCCTAGAGGCGGGCTGTGCAGGGAAACTTTCAAGCCAATGGGAATCTAATAGTATATATTTATGTCCCCAGATTCCCTTGTCTCAGCTGTACACTTACTGATGTAGTTTCACAGGACTGCAGAGCCTTGCTGATCTATGCTGCTGTCTAGCACTGTCAGCCAAATCTCACCCTGAAGCCATTGGGTAAAGGGGGACATGTGGTACTTCTGGTCCATTTTGCAGCCATCCACACTGACCAAAAATACATATGAGTGCAAAGCATAGGTCTTGGCATATGGAAAAAGCGCTGTTCTTCTCCATAAATGTTTCCAGGTGATATAACAGGGCTGTGCACAAAGTAGGGTTCATAGCTTCCTTCCAGGAGTGCTTGTGGGATCACATTAGCTGGTAGAACTCATTGGATGTCGCTGATAATTCCTTACCCAGCCAGGCTGGGTGTGAAGATCCCTGTGGTGCATCTCTGCGACTGTGCTGCACAGATACTGGTTCCCTGTCCATTTTGGCTGGACAAGCCTAGATGTGTAATGCTGGAAGCTGGAGGGAGAGATGCCCTCATAAGCTCTATTTCACTGTGTGCAAAATAGGCTGTGCAAAACAGTAAAAATACACGTTGTTTACCTTGTACAGTGCAGGAAGGGTGATGAACTTGGGCAATGTATTTATAGGCAGACTGAGTGCTCATTTGCAAGATCTTGAATATTCAGATTATTTTTCTGACTTCCTTCTTTGTTCATTACAAGACACGGAAATGTCTGCAAGAACTGATGTTTGCATTTGGTGACAATCAAATAGAGAAAGGAATCATCTGAGAATATTAATGGGCAGCGAACCTTACAGGGTCTATAGTTTGAGCTTGTCAAAATGGCTCTGTGAGGAGTTTTGACAGTATGCAGTTTTTGAACAGGAAGAACTTTTCATTGCTTTAAACCATCCCACAGTGTTCACATGAGGAATATGGTTTTTATTTGGGCAGTTCATATTTTTCTGGAGTTTTGTTCTCCATCCAAGCAGTAAAGGAAGAGGGGAAAACCTCAAACTTAGTATAAAATCATCTTTGTCTTTGGTTTCTCTTGGAAAATAATACCAACAAGTTGGGGTGGGCAGCTCTCTTGAGAGGCAGGATGGGCTTTAAAACATTTCTACCAGCTTTAAAAGCCATAGTTGGAAGCAAGCCCATGGAAGGTGAGCCCCTCATGATGTCTTTCCCAGCATGAACAACTGGGAGCCTGTGGTTTGCAGAGCCATACAAGAAATCCAAAAGCAAACTTACAATAATTCTTTCCCCTTCTCACACTGAGAAACCACTTTCCCCATGTTTCATCATCACCTATAGGGAAAATGAAAGGTCTCTGACTGATGCAGGTGTACAAGTAGCTGTACCCATTTGCCCTCTGTGCTGCTATGGAGGCTTTTCCTGCCGGCAGCATGCCAAGGGAGCGGGAGCTGCTCTCTGCCTGTGTCTGCTCATGCTGCTTGTTTGTGATACAGTCCCCTATGGCAGCCCCTAATGACAGGCTGAGAAGTTGAAACAGGCACTAAGGGTAAGAGAGGGATGTAACTGCTCTTTTAATGCTTCTTTTGTTGTCTTTTCTATCTGGATTGAGGATGTCTGTTTAATATCAAGTGATGACTGCCCTGACTGTCACTCTCTGGGAGATATTGTGTTTAGGTGCCCTCCTGGGCTTTTCAGGCAATCAAGTGGTGGCATACGGCCACAATATACAAATGCCTTTAAAAATCTTCTGCATTGCTATTGAAGTGCTGATCCCCCTGTATGTGCAACCCATCACACAGCAGAGCGGGGAGAGCTTTTCGCCTAGCACTGTCATTCTTGCAGCCAGCAGCTTTTGTGTGGCTCTGAGCTGTGGTAGAGCCCCAGACAATGGTGAAAGGGAAGTTTTAATAATAATCCTTTCTGCAATTGACCTGCTGCTGACAGGAGCCACCAGGAAGGGCTGGAAAAGGACCAGGTTTACTCCTGATGGTGATTGCACAGCAAGTGCATCTCACTGGAAATGATGCTTGGTTGGGGATGGAAGAAGCTGGTGAATGAGGAAGAGGGACATATCTGAGCTTGGAATAAGTTAATATTGATCGTGAGTGTGAGAAGGTACCAGGCTTCTTCTGCTGTTACACAAATGGGCCAGCAAAGAAATGAGATCGTTCCTTTCCTTGTGCTGAGTTTAGCCATTGCTGTGGTGATGGTCACAGGCACTTTATGTAGCCTGGTGTGGGGATCCTGCTGTGCATTAGACCCCAGGAAATTAACTTTTGTTGCTTTGTCTCTGACCCATGAGTAAAAATACCCCCCATTTCCCTATCCTGCCATAGCTGTTGGGCAACTGGTGAAGAAATTGTGTGCAGTTCTGTGTGTCTAAACCAGCTCTTTATAGCCTGTGCAATGCTCCTTGCTTGCATAATGCAAGTCAGCCTGTGGCTGTGCTGGGCAGAGAAGGGTAGCAGGAAGAAGATGGAAGAGGCTCCTTTCCCATCATTGATATAAACATGTCTTACAAATAATACCTTGTGTAGACATTTTCATAACTAGTGCTGAGACCTAAGAGAAACACAGCTTGTCTGAGCAAGGAGGTGCTGCTAAGGGTGGGGATGCCTGGCTGGTTGGACAGGGGATTGATGGGCACTTCAGGTCTGCAGTGTAAAGGAGGCACATTAGGTGGGGACCAGTTACAGGAGATCTGGGTTAAGATGCTAAACTTCACCAAGCGCACATGGAAAAGCTCCTTCTCGTGTCTGGAGTTTCTTTATTCAGCACCTCACCCATTTTGTTCTCTCTTCATTTCCTTTCTCCTTCTCATTTCCTCCTCCTCAGATTATTTATCACTGTAGCTCCTCTATCTCCCTATTTATCACTCTCCCCTCTCATCCTCTCCTATCATGAAGATCTGTACCAGAAAGGCCTAGAGCCCTGCAGGGATTACTGTGCTGTTTTCATCTTTGTTGGACCCTCGGTTCACATAGAAGATGGGCTGTGGAAAGGACAGGTCTCCAGCAGTGCTTTCTTCTCTTGACATCAATGCATCTTCATCTTGCTCCATTTCCCCTTTCAAAGCATGGACCAGCTTGAGGGCCAAGCTTTCCACTGTTGTGTATGTGATAGACTAAACCTCAACTATGTGAATGCGGTTAATGCGTTACTCCAGCTTCTGAAAAGGGATCCCATGCTTTCATCTTGTTTTCCCTTTCAAAAGTAATTCTGTTAGTATGGCCCTACTCCTGCAGGGCGTCTGGTTCTGCATGGGAGCTGAGGGCTGCTAGCCTGTGTATTAGTTCTATTATATATTGCAGGCGCACCTATGAGGCTGTGCAGCCTGCAGGGATTACATCCTTCCAAAAAAGGGTAATTAATTCCGATTTCAAAATAATATTTTGTTAAAGTGGAAAAGTTTTGCTTCCTTCTTTTGAGGCGGGTTTCATTTTTTTCTTAGGGTAAGGGAAGGCAGAGGAGGGAGTGATGGAGTCAATCCTCTGTTTCAGCTAATCCAGAGTAATATCTGCCTATAAATATTTCAGCAGTTCTCAGTCACTCTGAGAGCGTTATGCTTTGGTTAGGTAGTTCAGATTTATAGGGGATGTAACATCAATTAATTTGCAGCCATAGTTATCTGTATTATGTCACCTACTCAATCACTGGCGCAAGAGATCTGCTGACCCAGGGCTCCAGTATCTTCTTTCTAGGTCAAGCAACAAGTCACTTCTAAATCTTTCAAATTTCTTTCCCTTTCCTGTTGGTTTGTGGATTAACTTCTCATCTGACAGCACTTTGCTGTGCTGTGAGAGCTGATTTTGGTTCCTGGTGAGTGAAGTCCATGATGCTGAAAGAAATGTAGGGACAGGACAAGGGGGAATGGTTTTAACCTGAGAAAAGGGGAGATTTAGATTAGACCTTAGGCAGAAGTTCCCTGTGAGGGTGGTGAAGTGCTGGCACAGGGTGTCCAGAGAAGCTGTGGCTGCCTCATCCCCGGTAGTGGTCAAGGCCAGGTTGGATGGGACTTGGAGCAATCTGATCTAGTGGAAGGTTTAATGGACTCTTCAAAAGATACTGGACTGTGTGTGTCCATGCATGAGCACATGAGGAGATTTTTGGTTTAGTACAGCATTTCACTAGGCTGTTTTTGGACTGATGAATCAACTGTTCCTAGTATCCCAAGGGAAAGGCAGGATTCATGCCACATCAGAGACCTGTCTGCAGACCACTACCTGATCTAGGCTGCACTCCGAACTACCGCAGGCATTGCATTGTTTGTTTTCTCCTGCACTGGATGCAGGAATGTGTTTGGCTGAAGGACGCTTCCCAGAGATAATTCCAGGTCTTCCAAGTTTTAATTTGAAGGCATAAAAAAAAATAAAGAACCTCTCTTCTTATTCCTCATTATTGCAAATGTATGCTTGATTTCCCATGTGGGTTTACCTGGCTTTATCTCTCAGTTGCTGTTGGTTCTTGCTACGCCTTTCAGTGTGTGAGCAGAAACCTCTCTAATACTCGAGATCTTTGCCGCTAGAAGTTGCTAAGTTGCTATTCCCCCACAACTATCTTTTCTGATAAAGCGAAATGAGCTCCTCTTAGTCCCTCCCACAAGGTGCTTTTCCTGCTGCATCCGGTGGGTTTTGTAATTCTCTCCAGCACCATCCCAAAGTGCTTCTTAGCAACCTTTGAAAAATGTATTTGTGAAAGCTCTTATCAGCACACTGACATCGGTCTCACTCATGCAGTCTGGTTATAAGCCACCTTCTCCATCCCTTTGCATGCAGCTAAAGACTGTATTAGACACTACTGACTTTATCCTTCTTTGGGAATAACTCCTCTTTTTGTGTGTGTGTGCACATTGCTCTCTTTTCTTGTTCTTACTGCACAGAGACTCCCTCACACTCCCCTGCAGCTTTCCACCCCCAGTTGATAGGTAGATCTGTCTTGCTCTATTTGTTCCCTGACGCATACCTCTGTGTTTGCCTCTATTAAGGTGTTTGGTTTGCACAGGTCCAGCATACCAGGAGGTCTGCAAAGCTCTGTGGGATGTCCTGCTGAATTGCTATGCGCTGTTAAGCCAGCTTTTGTGTTGCCTGCAAATCTTTGTGACAGGGATTGAATGCTGCGTTGCTGACCAACACTGGAAAGGCTGACTGGTATCAGGCAATACCCATCCCCTGGAACCCCACTGAAACTGGCCTTTTTGGATGCTAATTTCCCCATACTTCCAGCTGTCCAGTATTATGATTTCAGTTCTTTGATTTATTCCCTCCTCCTTTCTCAATCCAACATCAGTCACTACTTTTATAGTAATTGTGGAGAAAACAAGAAATGGGATGAGAGGGGTAATGAGGGATATAAATGGAGAACGGGGAAAATGCTGGGTTTGCAGGTACCAGGTGTAACATCTGTGTGTGTGTATGTGTACGTATTACAATGCAGAGCAGAAAAGCCTAAAGTCTCCTTTAGCACAGCCTGTAATCCTATTAGAAGGATTACTCTGTTGTCCTAGGCTATCTGATCATGGTAAGAACTCATTTAGGTCAGCTGTTTAGGAAATTTACACACACAAGGAAAAAAATATTAAAGAAGCCTCTTGCTGTATTTCATAGGGATCGACGAGTTCCTTTCAGACTTTCTCTGTGCTGTGATTACATCCCCGCTCTTGTAGTTTCTTTGCATCCCTCTTAAACCCTCATGTAAATGACTTGCTTTCAGGCTTTGACTTCTAACGACAGATGTGGTAGCTAGATCCCAGGTATTTCCAGACCTTGAAAGGATTAGAATTGTTAAACATTAAAGTACTTTGGTTTTTGCTCTCCCTCTGTGCGCCTGTGCGCATTATAACTTCAAGAGCAAGGGTATGGGCAAGTCTGATTTGTGGGCAGAACTTAATGAAAGCTAAATCTGGTCTGGCAGAGCCCCAATCAGTTTAATCCCTGCTCTGCTGATTATCAGCAATGTTATAATTTAATTTGAAGCCTTGGTATTTAGAAGGTCAGTGAAGCACTCCCATGCTTTCATTTAGAGAGAGAGAGAGAGCAGGGTGGCAGTCAGTTCAAGTGCCTGTCTCCCTTGGTGCTCCAGCAAGGCCAGGTATTAAGCAGAGGAGAACTTAAACCAAGCAACTGAACAAAGCAGCTGGACACAGAAATGTAATTGTGCAGTCAGGTAGGACCCTTCACGTTAGGAAAAACATGGTGGGAACCTTCACTTCTCAAGCTGGTATAAAGGCATGGCTCTCCTGAGCTTTGCTTGTATTGCACAGCACCCACCCACAAACCTTTGCCACAAAGCTGGGAGGAAGGTGTGCTTTAAAATATCACCTTTTTCTGCTGAAACACACCCCACTGGCAGGGGACTCCACTCTGGTTGTTAAGGCTGTTTCTTTCCAGCCAGAAGGAAATGTCAATGCACACACAAAGGTGTAAATCTGCTGTTACACAGCATTTTGGGACATTAAAGTCTCTTAGAAGAATCTGCCTACAGTCTAACAGGGCTTTGTGGAGATCTACATGTCTGCCAGCCCAGTGATGGATCATGTCTACCCACACTGCTGCACACACTGTAATTCCAGCCATTTCTGCAGGAAGCAACAAGATCAACTGTGCAGCATGTGCTTGTGAGGTGACACTCCAAGAAAGCATCATAGTATGAATGAGTTACTGTGGGTTGAATAGCTGCTGTGTACAGGCTATGGCTATAGCAACTTCTCCTGAAACACCTTGCCTCTGTGTCATTCAGTGCATAGATCTTGTTGAAAGTGAATTGGAGCTTTGCTCAAAGTCATCTCCTTCCCTTCTCCCATGCTGGGATCTGAGCAGCAGCCAGACTGAAATCTTGTCAAGGTTGTTCCTCTCACATACTTATAAGAGAAGAGTGCTTGGTAAGGTGAAGGGAAATGAAAAGCTTCTATGAATATAGACTTCAAGGTGTTGATGTGCATTGGTAGGCTTTCTTCATAGGGAGATGTCAGATTAACAGTGGCAGGTAATTCTCATTTGTGCTGACAAGCAAGGTCCTTTTGGAGAGCCCTTTAAGACATGCTGGTCCACAGGATTTTGTACCTTCATCTCACTACCAACTACTTTGGTAGCTGTTAAGGTTTGTGGACTGACTATCCAGAAGATTCCTCCGCCATCCTTGGTCTTGCATTTTCCTCCAAGCTAGGACAGCAAACTCCTTTCATCCTTTCCTTCACCTCCTCACTTGATGACTTTATTCTGGTTGTAGGGCATGTTTTTATGATCCTTGTTAATTGATGCCCAACCAACATTACTTCTTTTAGCTAACCAGACTGCTAACTTTAAGGGTGGAGGTTTTTACTGCCAGATACCTGCTCCCTCCTCTGTGTTTCCAATGGAGTGCTGGTGACATCCAGTGTCTACTTTGGCTTATCACTGACACGTGTGTCCTACGCTGATGCCCCCAGGGGATGCTATAGATCTGAAGACTTGTTTTCCCCCTCAGCTAGTCTGCATTTGAATGAGGAATCCTGCACCATGTCGAAGGTGTTTGTGACATCTGTAATTCACACATGAAGAAAAAGGAACCTTTGAGGCCAGAGCTCCTAGGAAAAGCTGCCTTTAAAAGGAGAAGCAACAGTGTACAAAGAGAAATGAGAACTGAGAAACAAATCACAGCTTCCATTGGAGATAATGAGAATCTCAGATAGTAACACACCATGCAACTTGCTGAGGCCAGAGTGGTCCTGTCTCTCCTTTCCCCAGAGAGAGGCTTAGCAGTTTGTAATACTCGCAAGGTCACTGCTTCCTTTCCCCCTCTGAAAGCAAAGCTGGCCCTGCACAAAAAGGCTGGGAAATGGTGCAGAAGAAATGCCAAGGGCCAGAGGCAGAGGCAGCTCTGTGCTCGCTGCTTTGTTGCTGCCCGGGACACACAGAGAGAGACTCTGTTTTCACAGGCTGGCAAGGAAGGAGGGAAGTCCCCATAGACCAGATGCTGAGCTCTCAGCTGGAACTCACACTCACCAAAAGGGCTCTGCTGAAGCACTGATGGTGGGAGGTCTGATACAAGCCTGTCCCAAGTATTCCAGAGGCACAGCACAGGACAAAGACAACACTTATCCTCATCCCCATTTTCCATCCCATTTAGTTAATTGGGCAAGCACAAGCCATGCTTGTAAGATTTCCTTCCATGGAGATTCTTGGAGCTGTAGAGTTGCTTCCTGAGAGAATAAATAGAAGCCTTGGTTGCTTGGGTCATTAAACATAGGACAAAGCGCAGGGGAGCAATCTGTTACTGTTGGGCCAGGAGAGACAGCACATGGACCTTTCTATCCCTAAATGCTGTAATTTTTTCACTCATTTTCTTTGAGCTCCAGTCCTGAATGTAGTTGCTGTTCCCATAGTTGTATGCCCAGTGCTGGGGACAGAATATGCTGTTGCTCTCATTCCCAGCATCCTCTCTCCCATTTCACACATCCTATTAGAAAATAGTCCTTCCTCAGCAGGGCTCAAGAGTCCCAGGTTGGTGTGGGTACAAGAGAAGCCTCTGAAAGTCAGCTTTATACTTCAGCAATCTACAGGTGTCTGAACTGCAAATGGTGGGACTGGACTTTAAAGAAACTGAATTTGTGCTGCACATTAATGAGCTTGGGGTGGACTGTGGCTCTGCTTGCTTTGAAGAAAATCTGAGATGAAGGAAAGTGTTTTGATCCTTGAGGGGGTGATAGGGCCCTGGACTGAGCTGCCAAACCACTTGTTGCAGGACCTATTCTGTAACTTGACTTTCCACATATTCCTGTTCTTCCTAACCCCTTCTGATGCAAGAAGTGCAGAGGAGTAATATGTCAGCCAGGCCAAGGCCAGAAGCAGCTGACTCCCAGCAGGATGGTTTCCCCATCATCTAGCTCTGTTGATCTTAGTTTATGCTGTTTGTTTTCTTTAATTGAATATTTTATAAATTAACATGATTTCTGCATAGTGTTTATCTTCCTCTCTGTGAGCCTTTATGGCCAAGATAGCCTGGAGTATGCTAATTAAAACACTGAGCCATGGCTGTGTCCCTAGTTAAGAAGTAAGAAGACCATATAATGTATGAGATGCTGATACAGATCTGGGATCTGGCGAAGCAGAGCACCAGAGGATCTGTCTGTGCCTATCAGTCTCACTTAAGAAGCCTTTTCTATTCATTGCCATTGAGGTCTGTCTCTTCTCTGCCTTAAGTGGATGCTAAGATTAGGAGCCTCTGGGTGAACATCATCCTTCCAGATGCCAGTGCTGCCAACAAGCAGTCAGGTATTTCTGCAGACATTAGTGGAAAGCTCCCAGAATGCAGAGGCAAAGCTGTGCAACGTTACCGCCTGGAAGGACTTTTCCTCTACACTTTATTGGTGAGCACTGCCTTGAGAGGCAGCAGAAGTTGTCTCCCTGCCCCTTAAGATGGGTAGCTGTAAATGCAATGTTCATGCTTATCTTGCTAACCAGAGACAAGGCTGAACTGTAGCTTTTCTAACCTTAGGTGCATTGAGGAACCAGGGAGAGAGCTGCCACCGCAGGGGCTGGACGTGTAGGAGTTAAGTCTCTTATGTTCAGCTCTGAGGCAGTCTTAAGGGGACTTTTCAGCAGGCTGCCTCCTTCCTTTACAGGCCTTTTTTTCACTATTGTTCTTTCAAGATAAAGGACTTGGCTCTATAAAGGAGTAAGCCAAGCACTGTTTTATTACTACCAGCTGAATAGTAAAAAGCCAAGCATAACCCATTTGCTGTTGTACAGTGGTTAAAATCCAGCTCAGTACTTTGCATTCCAAGACATTTTGCCTCATCCTTTTTCCTACATTGAAGTAAGCAGTGAAAATATCTTGCAAACGACTTACACCCAAACACAAAAGCCCCCATGTAAATATGCTGCTCAATTACAGAGGGGAAGTGATTGCACAACAGCAGCTATAGGGATCTTTGTTTGATTTAAGTGAGGTAATGACTTTCTGCATCTGTAAAGGCACTCAGGCCTCAGACTGCAAGCTGGTTACCTGCAGAAACAAATTCAGATCATAGCCAGGCTGCTGATAATGCCTTAGATCTTAACTGAGCAAGAGCCTCCTTTGGGCATGATCTTTTTAAGTGTTTATGGTTGCAGCCTGTGCTTATACATATCTGCAAGTATCTTGCTCCTTGACTGCATGACCAGCCACAGGGTCAAGAGTAGGTGAGTATCAATACTTGTTTGAGGAATTAGTTCTCCTCCTCCCTATCTGTGGTTGTTTTTACCTCTGTAACCCACATTCTTGTGCTAAACTGTGTCATTTTGGCTACAAGCACCTTCCTCTGTAGGATAGCAAGGCATGTTCTATATTTGCACATGCACTGAGAGGATGGACAAATGGGAGGGGACTGGAGGCAGAAGCTATGCAGCGAAGCAAGGAGACACTGCTTGAACAGATGACATTGGCCTCATTCTTACAGCCTAAGAATGAGAGGCCAACCAGAGCTGTGACGGATGTATTGTTCCCAGTGAATTAGGACAGCAAGAGCTGCTGTCTTTAAACTCATTCCTTCCACTCCATACTGTCCTTAAGGTCTCTTCTGAAGACTCTTAACATAGATTGATGGGTACAAATCCTTTCTGTCACATTACCTTCTCTTCTCATTTGTTTAATTTCCAGCACAGGTCGGGTTCCCCATTCTATTTTCCATTTACCAGGAGTCACTATAAGTGAATCTCTTTGTAAGATCAGCAAATCCAGTCCACTTTCCTGCTTGTTCTTTCCCTCAACCACTTCTTTACTGCGGTTTGGGCTGAGCTTTTATTACTTCTGACAGCTTAGGGTTGTGGTCTCTGCAGAATGGCTTCCCCAAGCCCTGTAAGCTCTCTGCCAAAATGTGAGCTAGCTGTTCTCAGATTTAACAGCCTCCTGTTCCAAACAGAGATTTTCAGTATCCTTGGCCCAACATGCGTTCCTGCCAGAGCTGGCCTCATCAGCACTAGAAGCAACCTAACACTCATTGTTTCATTCTGACCCCACTCTTTGCCTTTAAAAACCAACAAAGCAGTAACCTTCTAAGATGCCACTGGTGCTATCACCCATGGGTGATGTTAATGGTAGGAAAATAAGATCAGCAGGCTGCTTTCTGTCTCTTTTTCCATGAGTGACTTGAAGTGCATCTGTAGTTCTATAATTCATGTAAAACAAAAAGAAAGAGCTGGAAGTATGGTTCTGAACAAGGAAAAAAGACTTCGGATTCTCAAAGTCTGAACCAGCAAGATGCATTTCTGATTGTTATTCTTCTTGCAGGGACTGTGAGCCAGCTTGGATAGTCAGGATGTCTCCATGGGGTGTAAGGAGATGATAACTGTTGAGTCTTTCAGCCTCTATTCCATCCCAGGGTTTTTTTCTGTAGCAAGTAAGGGTTAAAGCCACTGGTGAAGTTCCAAGCTCTTCAGTGTTGACAACTTCCTTATGCAGACAGGGAAAGTTTTGGCAATCTTGCTGTGGTGTTGTCATTAACATACATTAACTTCAAATTAATTAAAAGCAAAGATGAGATTCCCAAACTCATTTAACTTCCTAAGCTTTGTTCTCCAGGGATTGATAGTGAAAAAACAGCTGGGCACCCAACATGTCCTTTAGAAGGGGATGAAATGCAGTTAATAACCATTGATATAATGGTTATATCAAAGGGAACGGAAATGAAAAGTAAATTCCCATTTGAAAGAGGGGTGTTTTTACCCTGTGCATTTTCTTCACTCTGTTTTTCCATACAAGAACTTTCTTGTCCAGGAAGATTGGAAGATAGTTGTAGCCCTGATTGTTTAAATATTAATCTGTACTTAAAGATTCGTTTGTGTGCATGAAAGACAGAGACAAGTGCAACGGAAATCTTACAAATGTACTTTCTATCCACTGGATACAGCTGCTTCAGAGTGTGCAGTGATGTTAGTCAAAGCCAGAGATGTTACATGCTTTGACAGGACTAGCCTATTATGGGTTTCAGGAGTACTAACCTGCATCAGATCCACACATTAGGTGGGGTGTGGGGGACCTGAGTTTGCCTAAAATCCATTTGTTACTGTTCCTAACCTGGAAAAGTTGCTTTCCTGAGCTGAAAGTCTTTGCAGAACTGGTATCTGTGTTGCATAAGGGAGAATGTTTCATCTGTAAAGAGAGGAGGCAGAGGTCAGGCTGAGAGGGTGGGCTCCCGAGGTGCTGGCTCTGAAGAAAGAGGTGTAGGCACACTTTACTCTGCAAATAAAATGTGTGAGTTGAGAGCTATGTAAATCTAGAGTAAAACTCTGCTCTTTCCCTCTCCAAATAACCCTCTGCATAGCTACTTATTATTTTGAAGCAATTTTGCTCTCTGATGATTCAGCGAGGGAAGCTGCTGAAACAAAACAGAAGTGAATTGCAGAATAGTTCATATTGCAGAGCAGCATAGGAGGCACACACCATCTTTAATTTTCAGGTTTCAGTCCTTGCTCAAGGTAGTTAACCCTCATCCAGCCAGGAAAGAGTATCTGTGAACCAGCTCATACTCTGGCACTGAATATGGAGGATGTATTAAACTACTTGCAAACAAGCTCCAGTCTAAGAAGGCAAAAAAATCATCAACAGGCTGGTGAAAACATTTGAATAATGAATAAATAGGAGAGAGATGATAATTTATGTCAAGGAGGAACAGGCAAATTTTTTCACTATGCTTTTTTTCATCTTCCATTAACTGACATTTTCCACTAGGATGTGAGGCTGGAGAGCCAAACAGAATGGAACTGCGATTTGGGATGTCCTGGTGGCAGTGGCTTTAGGGGCAGGCAGTTAAACTAAGTCCTCCAGAGCAAGAGGGGATTGTTCTGGCAGCATTGGTCTGATGCTGTAGGATGTGATGGAGCTGCACTGAAGTGCTGTGTAAGGAAGTTTTCATAGCACCTGCCCACAGTCTGCTTGGCTGCAACCCACA
Organism: Psittacula echo; assembly: GCF_963264785.1. Taxonomy (NCBI): domain Eukaryota; kingdom Metazoa; phylum Chordata; class Aves; order Psittaciformes; family Psittacidae; genus Psittacula; species Psittacula echo. Next base: position 15,060,455 of record NC_137741.1, on the reverse strand, counting down.
GAAATCTCAGGCTTTCACACATAGGTTTTGCAGGTCTGCAGTTCTTCTTAGTAGACATGAATGATGGAGGGAACAAGCATTTCCTTAGGGAGCAGTGAGTTAATGGCTCCAAAGCACATTATTATAGCAAAGCGCTGATGTATTAGCCACTTCCAACCAGTGACTGAAGGTCATATCCGTGTGCCATGGACCTTGCACACATGTCCACAGTTTCCCTCATCTTCAGTGAACGTGGTACATCCTTAGCTGAAAGTGGAATTCAGACCTTTAAAATGAGTGGGCATAGACACCACGCTCCTGATGCGTTTGAAATAAACTCTGCAGCTACTGCATGTCTGAGCTATGCTAAATCAGTTCTGGTGAGGCCTCTAGGGCTTTGGAGAAGCCTTTCCAAATGGATATGAGTCATATACCACTTAATCATTTAGTTACTGATGTGGGTTGTTTGTGAGTTCTCCTCCCCTTTCTGTAAATTGAGTTGGCTTTTTTGGGAAAGGCAAGTGTTGGCTTTGCTGTGAGATGTAACTGCTCTGCAGCTGCTTGTTAAAACCAAGCTCTTGTATCTGTATCACTGAGAATCACCAGTAAGCATTGCTTCCTGTGATGGAAGTGCCTTCCATTTAAGACAAGAAGTCATGAGGTGTAGGGGGACTGTGAGGGGAGAGGAAAGGGATAAGTAGAGAGGAAGCATGTTCTAATTTTGGCTGGTAAATGGATTTATACATCTGTTTGAATGAGAGCATAGATTTGCTGATCGGACTCACCATTTCACTAGTTGAACTGCATCATCCTCCTGCTCAGCTGTTGCGTGGTGCTGAGGGAGTCGTGGAGGTTTACAGGCATTACATTTCCTTTCAATATTTGTGTTTCATCCTGCCCCATTTATGATATTTTCCTTGGAAATAAAGTTATTTCCACTGTGTAGGCTTTTGCTTTGCCTTCTTTGTTTAACAGACATTAATTGTATACTGTCTCAGAAGCCTGCAGGGAATGGCAGTCCACCTAAAACCTGAGGTGGCTGGAAAGTTACATTAATGAGCAGTTGCCTGCTTTTTACCTATGCAGCTAGAACTTCCAGACAATTTCTAGAGACCAGATACATCATGGTGCCTGATTCTATTTAATCCAAATAGAATTAGACTCATTTTGCAAAGTTAAAGGAAGTTTGGAAGAATTCCTAAACTATAAGAAGGAATAGATCAAACTAAAACCTAGGTTTCAGGATGGAGTAAGCTGAACATGTTAGAGAAGAGGAGAGCAAAGAAGGATGGCCAAAAGGGAGTGCAACCTGCTCACAAATTGGCAGGTAGTTTCCTTCCAGAGGCTTCTCCAGAAGGCAGGACTTGGAGGGAATAAGAAATACAGTAGCCACACTGCAATTAGAAGGAACCCTGTGATCCTGCTGGAGGCTCTAATGGATGATGCACATCACGTGTCTCGGTTTTCATCTCTGGTGACTAAGGTTTGCCATACTGATGTTTTCATCTCTTGTGATGAAGCCGTCTGCACTTTCAGACCTTCAGGACCTTCTGTACCTTTTATCTTTGATTTGATTCCATCTCATCTTTCTAGCAGCCTTTGATTTCCCAAGTGAATTAAAGTTCCAAATGTCATATATCAGAGGATTGGCATAAAAGGGGGTTTAAAAGGACTTATTTTGGAGCAGTAGGAACCACATGCATCCAGCATTGAACATGTTGCAGCTTCATTTAATTGCTGAAATCAGAGATGTTGGGAATGGATTTAATCTGAAAGTTTGATCTTCTAAACTAAAAGGCATAGGACACCATTTGCTCATCCCCTGGAGATGCTGCCAGAAGTCTGTCTCTGATTAGCAATGTTAATGGAGTATTAACATAAGCCACGCCAGCAAGGGAAACTGTAGAACACATTATCATCAGGAGAGCCAGCTGTGTAAAGGCGAGTAAAGATGATGATAAATGTAGTTTGTAGCTTGGGGAGCTGGCTGCTGAACTGCTCCATCCCCTAATCCAGAAGAAGCAAAGCAAGGATGGACACATCAGCCTGCTGTTCTCTGTATCATTGTATCAAAGAGACATTGAGCAGAGAAAGAGTAGAACAGATGTTACCTTCATAGGAGCAGGGAGATGAAGAGGACTTCCCACCTCAGTTGAGACTTCTGCTGTCACAGTCTGAATACTTTTGGATAAGCTCCATTTTTCAGCTGTTTGGGATCTTGCCTTTTGCAACCTCTGTGGAAGGTTGATCCAGGGTCTAAATATCATGATGGCTCTGGTTCCAACTTCAAACATCTCCAGAGATACCTTGTAGTTGTTCTTGCTTTGTAGGTTTTTTACCCCTTGACTCAGTGTCTGTGAATAGTCTGGTCTGGGAGTAAGCTGTAGAGCTATTGTAAAGCTACTCATTTCCTTTATTGCCTTGGATCCTTCATAGTTAAATATTGGTTAAATATATTAAAAATTGCAAGTCTTACACATCCTCACACGCTTGTCCCACCACATCTCTCATGGTGTCAATGGTACAAACTGGAGAAGATTGTTTCTCCAAGTTTGTGTTTGAAATCATATCCTTGAAGTTGGCAAACTCGGTACATCAGCTCTGTCATCTATAAATTGTGGTGTTTTCTGCTTCGCCATGAGAAGAGAGCAGTGAGCTCTAGATCAGTAACACTCAGAGCTCTGGAGTTGAATGCTTGTGCTTTAATGTGTCAGGACCAACAAGCGTTTTGCAAGACAGTGCTAAATCCTACTGACATGAGCTTGTTTGCATAGCTTCCTGATGCAGCTACACATTTCACCCATTGACCTTTTTGACATTTCCCTGGTTTCCCTCCTGTAGGAGCACTTGAGCAGTAAAGTGCCATACTCTGCTAAACAAACTTGGGATCTCATCAAGTTGACTTATTTGGTATGTATTTACACTTGTAGACTTTAGTACTCTCCTGGCAATTGAGCTTCCTTCCTGCCTACATAAATATGATATCATTATTAGCTTTGTTTAGTTGTTGTTCTGCATCTGTGTGCTTTCCTTTCCAAAGCTGCCAAAGAGAATTGCAGGTGTTGATCTCAATTTGTGCCCAAAGCATCCTGAACTCTACTCCACCTGCCAGCTCTAATATGAGCGGCACTCCTGACCTCCCCCCTAAAACAAACCATAAAAACCTCACCCCAACAGGGTTTTTTTTTTTTTACATTAAGAAGACTGTAGCTTCTGTTAGTGCTCAGGCCTGTGGTTTTGTTTGTTTATACATAGAAGAAAGTATTCAGTTTCTCTCAAAGGTACTTTTCTGCTTTTTTCCCTCTTGTACTCAGACCTGTGATGTTTACTCAACATACAATTTAAGCCAGAAAAACTGCCTTTGCACAAAGGGTCCTAAACTACGTGGGATTCATCTTGTTTAAGTTCTTGTGAAGTGCAGGGAAAGGTGCTTGGAGCATGATCTGGACAGGAAATAAAGATCTTATTCCCACTATAAATGCTGTCTGTCTGAGTAGGTGAGATGAAAGATCTCATACAATTGCTCATAATGTTGTATTAGCCTTCCCAGGGTCAATCTCAGCTCCTATTGATAGTAGTGGGTTAGTAGTGCCCATGTTGATCTGGCTTTGTGGGTGCAGGTGATGCCTTCCAAAATGCCTTCTAAGACAAAAGGCTGACTTCCACTTAGGGGAAAAGGAAGAGCCAGTTGTTGGATCTCCACTTTCTTCTGCACTCCAGGCACTGTTTGGCTGTTCCTGGTCCAGGCACTGCCAAGGTCTGAGAGCAGCTGGCTTTGGTGCTTTAACAAAGAGGCAGATGAGCTATAAGCACACAACTTTCCACAGTTCTGGGTTAAACCAGCTGCAGTGCCTTTAGAAAGGCAGGAGGCATTTTCTGGACGTTGCCTGTTTATTGGAAACTCGCAATAAGGCTCCCCAAAGCCCCCATCCTCACTTCATTCATTAAACCTTTTCTGGTTGAAGAAAGATCTGTTTGTAGGTACTGGACTGAGGAGGTACGAAGATGTGCTAATGCCCGTGGTCTGTACATGCATTATCTTCTGTGCAATCTACGTACTTGTAGTTCTTCCCAGGGAATCTCAAAGGAGAGCTATAGGGAGGGTATCATTCACTGCATGTTCAGGTGACCGGCACTCTGAATGGCTATTCTAGATTTTCTTGCAAGCTTTTGCAATTTTCCTGCTAAGGAAAAATTTTCCTGCACATTCCTTGGAATTATTTTTTACTTTGAGTCTCAGAACTATGGTTGAATCAAAACATTTCTGCTAGAAAAACCTACAAATCTCACTTTTCCAGGCTGGGACCTGGCTCCGTAGTGGATGTGAAGCTGCTGGAATAAGGGTGGATTAGTTTTTCTCCTCGTTGGCTGATAGGAGAGGCTTCATGAGATGAAGGAGAGCTGAAAAAAGAAAGTGAAACCAAGCAGTCAGTTTGCTAACTGCAATCTTTGATCTGTGGCTGTCTGCAAACAGAATCACAGCTCTGTGATTAGATGTACATGCTCATTATGTGTTGTACTCTCCAAGCAGGCATTGTACATATAGCACAATATATACCGCTTCCTTCTGCCCAAATATATTTTTTCATCTATATTGCATTAAGACCTTGAGGCCTATCTTCAGGGAGAGAAAAAATACAATTTTCTTATTGTACAATGCATTTCATTCCCAGCTGCTGTATTAAATTTATTCTTATTTGAAGTAGTGTCTGTGAGTATAAATCATTTAAGTTTATACGTTTTTTGTTGCTGTGGCAACTGTTTGACTAATTGAATTCCAAAGTGTCTCTCTCTATTTCAAAGCGATGATAAAGGGCATGTGTATTCTTAGTAGCAGGAGTCTGAAATGAGGCGTGGGGTGGGGGGTGACACAGCATTGTCAAAATGACATGTCCTCAATCTTCTGTGCACAGGCTTAGTAGTGGTACCTTTAGCAATTGATGGGGAGAAAGGCAAAGGCTGTGGAGGAGCCACAAGCTCTCCGTGTAAGTGCCATACTCAGAAAGGTTGTCCATGCCCTTAGCAGGATGGAGGGAGGAGGCAGGGGGAGCCTGTGACTGAGGCATAGGGAAGGTCCTATTTTGTCTCAGCGACTGTTTTCCCTGTCATTCATCAGTTCTCAGTGGACCTGAAGTGCTAGAGTACTTCATGGTCATAAGCAAGCCTAAGTCATAATAAGCCTTAAGTTAGAACAAGCCCCATCTTCTCTCCATGGGGATTTTGTATGAGCTGCTGGGGCTTGTCTGCTAGCTGGGATCATGCATGTGTTCCTAAGGGATTTTTTTTCCCTGTCAGTTTTCAGTAGGAAAATGCTGCTCAGAGCTATGGCAGAGGGAATACTGGGGTGTCCTGGATCTCCCCTGGGGGTCTTGCAGTGACAATTTCTACCTTGCTCTGAAACAGTGTTTTCCAGCTGCAAAATAGAGGTAGATATCCTCCTAGACCGAGCCAGGAGGACAGAAACATTAAAACTTAACTCTTTGCAAGGGAATTTGTCCCAGGAGGATGGAAGGAACAATTCTATTGCAGACTGAAATTTCCAGGCAGGAGCCAGCCTGCCTGTGCTATTCCCAGCTTGTCCTGGCCACTTTTTTTAGCCTAGAGAGGGCTCCTTTTTTGTGTGTTAATTATGTAGGTGTTTATTACAGCCACAAAATGTTAATAGACAGCCTAATGGAAATCATGCTGGCTAATGAGAAGCTCCTGAATACCTGCTGCTTTTCTCTGGGAATAACAGAAGCCACAATTTAACAGGAAATCATTTCCCCTGCTCCCACCCTGTGCTTTTACCTTGTGATTACATTGTACTGTTAACCTTTCATCTGGCTCTCTCTGCGACCTGGGGGAAGACCAGGACCTCTCCTTTCCCTCTACCCAGAGGGGATGCGAGGGTCTGCTTGCCTTCCCTGCCTTCTAAAGGGTAATCTGTGAAGGGTTTTATGGAGCTTGAAAAGGTTACTGTGTGCATCTGAGCCGATTCAGGGTGGCTGTGGCAGGAATGAAGTACAGGCAGCACTGAGCAGATCCGGTCCTTCCTTCGCCCACCTTTCTACAAGGGATGCTGTCCATTCCTAAGCATGTGCCTTAATCTGACAGACCAGTTGTAGGCAACATTGGCGCTGTTTATTTTGGTGGGGTTTCGTGTTTTTATTCTCAGCCCATTAGGTGCTCCGCCAGCCGCTGCATGCTCCTGTAATCACCTCATCTCCAGTAGGCAAAGACAAATTGCAGCAGGTAGTGCGAAGGGGCAGAACAAGGCGACTCCTGGAGAATTTGGTCATATTGTGAGCTTTCTTTTTTCTTGGATGTATTTTTAAGGAATTTCTAAATGTCTCTAAATCACAGAAATCATAGAATCATAGAATAGTTAGGGTTGGAAAGGACCTTGAGATCATCTAGTTCCAACCCCCCCACCATGGGCAGGGACACCCCACACTAAACCATATCACCCAAGGCCTCATCCAACCTGGCCTTGAACACCGCCAAGGATGGAGCATTCACAACCTCCCTGGGCAACCCATTCCAGTGCCTCACCACCCTCTCAGTAAAGAATTTCTTCCTTAGATCCAATCTAAACTTCCCTTGTTTAAGTTTGAACCCGTTACCCCTTGTCCTGTCACTACCGTCCCTAATGAAGAGTCCCTCCCCAGCATCCCTGTAGGCCCCCTTCAGATACTGGAAGGCTGCTATGAGGTCTCCACGCAGCCTTCTCAGTAAATCAGTAAATGCCTTAAATCAGTAACAAAAGGGAACCTTGTCCAACACGCTGCTTGGCTAATGTGGTTAAAATGCACATCATCGCTTCTGATATGTTATTCAGCTGTAAAGAAAGGAAAAGGATATGTATTTGATGAGAAATGAAGGTGTGTCCTAGTTTTGATACCCAGAAAGCAGCAGGAATGAATAGCTAGTGCAGCATTTATGAAGAGAAGAGCAGTCTCCTGTTGAACAAGAGCAGGAGTAGGTAGAAGTGTGGTGGGTTGGAATAGTGGGGTATATGTACGTGCTCTGGGTTGTGAGAGGTGTCTCACTGCAAGGCTGTTGGTGAGAAGGTGGGGATGTACTGGATTGGGGGTGAGATGTGTAGATTCTAGGGGAAAGGGTGGGTTTGGCTATGACCAAGGTCTGCTTGTGTGTGCACTCGCTGAGCAGAGCACACACCTCATTTCCACAGGGTAGCAAAGATCTCCCTTAACAGGAAAAAACAGCCAACAATCCAAACTTGACGAAAATATAAATAAAAGAGCCCAAACTCTAGAAGCAAAATGCACTGGAGACATTGGAAAGCTGCATAGTTGAAGCTGTGAATGAAACAAGAGACTCCGTTCACTGGGCAATATGGGAGCTCCCACCTGGGACGAAGTTTCACAGTTTTTCCCCAGTGAGCAGGAATTTTATCCTTCTGTCTTTGCCTGCCAAAAATAATAATTAAGAAGAAAGTGGTCTTAACTGCTGCAGAAAGAGCCAAACATTTCCCTTGTGGGCTGGCTTAGTGAACAGTTGTGAAAACACCAGATTTCACTGTAAAGGTGGGATTTCTCAATGGTGAGGAGCTGCAAATGAGGCATTTTGCAGGGTCCATATGGAGTTGCTGGTAGGAACTCAACACCAGGCTCTTGGAAGTGTTTCAGAAGAGGCTTTTGGGAAACAGCGGAAGAGCAGTTCAAAAGGTTGGCCCTAAGTGATACGTAATGGTGTAAAAATAGCATCTGAGTATCTTCTGCTACCTGGGCACTTGTACCTGGATCCTGTTGAGTGATTTCTCTGGCATCCGTTCTCCCTGCCTTGACTTAACGGGTTGTGCAGGTTCTTTTATGATCAATAAATATCCAGGCAGACACCGTGAAATTCCAATCAGAAAAATTTACAGCATTAAGGCAGATATTGTATAGCAGGATATAAATAAATAGAAATTGTCACTCAAATTCCTGGCAGCTAGAATCTGGTGTCAGTTGCAGTAAATTAAGTGTTACTTCACAAATCACCTTTATGGTTTTGCCTGGTGAATGTATCTGTGCAAAGGCTGTTTTTCAGCTTGTAATGGTGAATATCCTCTGGTCCCTGTGATTTCAGCCATGAAGCCAGTGTTGGGAGTCAAGAAGGAGCAAGTAGTCTTGTTTCCGAGTCTTGTTCCCAGCCCCAAGATATACCCAGGGGAGTTGAGTTTATATGCTGAGCTATGCAGGCAACAACAAACCAACAACACGACAGGGAAGTAAGTGACTGGATCCTTTTAAGTCAAGGAGAACTTTTGTCACTGTGGGGGATGCTGCTTGTTGTAATGATGTGGAGACCTACTAACAGAGGGGAGGAGCAGCATGGATTGCTGCGGTCTCTACCAGGATGAAGTGAGCTATGGTTGGTGTAAGCTGTACCTGGGGGTAGATGGGAAGAATGAATCAGGTCAATAGTGAGACCCTCAGTTACTGCAGTTGAGATGACATTTTACCTACAGATTCTTACCTTTCATTAACAGCCAATAACACTTGCTGGCCTGCCCAGCAATACAGAAGCCCTAAAGCACCATCTGGAGGTTCCTACATTGCTGGGATAGCTGGAAACGGTATTAGTTTTCAGCATAGACTTTTATCAGTTAAAGCTGAATGTTCAGCATGGAACAAAATGGAGAGGAGGTCCTGCTAGTTGTAGTTTTGTACTTTATTTGAGAAGAGAGAGCTACATAAACTATGTCAGGAGGGTACAGGTCTACACACAGTTTCATCAATCAATAAATGGAGTTGTTAACATAACACTGAGGATATGATACTTTGAAGAAGACATAGACACATGACCAAGGAATATTTACAGCTCTAACATACAATATATTTATATTTAAGAGAGAGAGTTTCGTGTGCATCTGTGCACACAGATACCAGTGTACACGCGGTGCACGCACGTAAGTAGGTATAAAAGGCTTTAAAAAAAACCTTAAGTAATTCAAGAAATGAGTCTGCCGGTCATTTGCAGCAACTGACTATTTTCAATGTGGAAATGGTCCAGTTTGTGGTGGTCTGGAGCAGAGGTTTCAGTTTGAAATCTCTGTTCTCCAGCAGTCGTTGGCTGAACCTGAAGCAGGTTTCCGGTGTGTGGTACGCTCTGGTGGGGTGGTGACAGGGGATGTGTGAGGTGGATGAAAGGGAAGGCAGTGGAGTTTTGGGGAAGAGGGGATGCACAGCCTCTGGGGCTGGGGCAGTAACACGGAGATGAAAAAAATGACCTTTGGTGATGCCATTAAATCATCCTTTATACTAAACATAAATTATTGACACAGTTTTAAAAAAATAATTTTCTGTTTCATTTCAAGGCTGGGGAGGGAGGAAAGGACAAAGCAGGGCGGGGAGGAAGGGAAGGCCTGGGTTGGGTAAATACCTCAGCACTTTAAAAGGTCCCTTGACCTCACTGCAAATCCTTACTTTAAAAAGTCTTCTTGTAAGTCTAACACTGTATCAGTCATCCCCTTCCAGGGTAGCACCATGCTCAGTGCACATGATGTGGAAAAGCAGAGATCCTGCACATGATGTGGACTGTAAGGGAGCAGCAAAGTCCCTACCTTGGCTAATACTTAGATCAGGGTTCCTCATCCTCTGAGTTGGAGCCAGTGGAGGTGGGATGGGCAGGCAGAGTTCACGACCACCTTGCTCTCACCAGAGTCTCCCTTGAGGGGTGAACTGGGTTGTTCCCAGCAGGGGAAAATGGTGAGTTTTGATTTGGAGAAGGGGAGACCGCAGGATGGAAAAGGTTGAGAACCAGCAATTCAGTTGCAAAATGGCAAATAGGATTCAAAAAATGTAACAGAAGTCACAAACTAAGCAAACATGTAGATTGATGCATGGGGTAAAAAAAAGTCTGTCCCAAAAAATCAATTCAGCAAACATCACCAGAGGATTTGTTTTCTGCTCATGCAGACTTTCAGTGATATTAACTGAGATTAAATTAAGCTGGTTTAAATAGTAGTAACAAAAATGCCATCAAAATGTCTTTCCTCTGAGATGTAGCCCCACCTTCCTCTCAGTACCAGCTCACCTGCCAGAGTGAGCTGTGGAGCAGCACCTTCTGGGGGCCAAGCCTGCCAGTATCACTGAAAGGCAGTTCAGCTCGGAATGGGAGTAGTTTCCTGGAGGTTAAATCTACCCTTGCAGTTTTCTGAAGGCTGGATGTTTCTCCTTGTGGCCTGAGTGCCAGTATGGGAAACCACAGCAGTTTCTCTGCCTAAGCCATCACAGTGCCATACAAGTCACTGACGGACAATACTGCTTCAACACAGATCTTCCAGTCTGCTTCAGCATAGTCTTCCAGAAATTACCAAAGGCAAGTGCATGATGCAGCCCAAAAATACAATCCTAAACACAGCCTGAAGGCCCCAAGACAACCTTCACTTGAGAAGGTTGTGTATCCTCAATTTTCATCTGGGGAAACCTTGCCTGATCCAGAAAAGGCAGAAGGAGTTGTAACACTCACTGAAAGCTAAATCAATATCAGTCATTTGCCTGCACAAAAATCCTTCCTTTCTATTGAAATGACTTATGTAAAATAGCACTTTGTAAATACAAGGTGGGGGAGAGGGAGGTAATTTAGTGTATTTATTTATTTATTTTTGTTCTGCTTTAAGCCTATCTATATGAAGCTCTCATGCAAGAAATTGCCTCCTAGTTTTGCTGAAAATTTAAAGGCAATTCTCCTTCACACAAAGAACTGGCTGGATGTGGGGCTTTGAAGGGGGAGTGAGGGGAACTAAAAAAAGCTCACTTGCTTGTACTGAAACCAGAGCCATCAGAGAGCAAAACGAATACAGTGGAAATTATGGTATTTATAAGGCCTTGAAGCAGAGGAGGTGGGCCTGGGAGAAGCTCAGGAAGGCTGAAGGTTTGGAGAAACCTTCAGAACTCATTCAGATGCACACACATAATTTTGTAGTGACTGCTTCCTTACATCCAGGGCTCTTCTTTCGCAGTCAGGGCTCTTTTCTTCTTTGCCACAGTTCACATCTGACTTTCACTACCCTCACGATCACTGATCCCTCACTGGGGACGAAGTCTTTGCCCATTTCCTTCCTCTTCCTGTGTCCCCATAGGCTTCCTTGCTCCATTCCCTTAACACCATTTGTTCTGTGAGGTTAAATCGCCTTTGCCATCCTCTGCCAGCTCATCCTTTCTGACTTTCAGATTACCCTAAGCATCAGACATCTGGCCTTAATTCTCATTTTCAGCATCATTACTTACAAGTTCTGAGGTCTTGTGTCTCAGGCACTTCTCAGTCCTCACTGCCTCTGAGTGTTCATGCAGATGTCCCATTGTAGTAACTGCAAGTACAGCTGGGCAGTATGTAGGAAATGGGATCCAGAGGAAACTGCTCCTATGAAGTAGCACGTGTTGGGCAGGGGGGGATAGTCCAACTTTGTGCCACACTTTTCTGGTTTTTCTTCATACTGCATTTTTCAGGCATGGAATGGGCCTGTATGCTCCTGCCCAACAGCTTCTCACTATGGTGATGAGGTTCAGGAGATGTTAAATCCTAATTTAAAAGTCTATTTTCCTTAGTGTGATCAAGGAAAACAAGTAGGATGAAATCCCAAGTAAGCAGGCTGAGCAAGCTGGATACTGAAGTACTTGCCTTTTTTGTATGTGAGATATGACTGCTTCTCTATTTGGAGCTTTGCCTGCTAATGCTTTCTCTTCCCGTTAAGGTTCTTCATCTTTGCTGGACTCTTCTGACTACTCTTCACTACACAGTAGTGTGGCTTTGCTATGGATTGATGTCAAAATATCTTTCAGGGGGACAGGGTCATTTATATGCTCCTTATTTTGAATTTTCTGAGAGATTTGTCTGTTTATCCTTTATCAACAGTAAGTTTAGCTGATGGCCAAAGCTGAATCACATGATGCTGCCAATAAAATAAACACTCAATTTCTGAAGGCCTAGCAGGATAGTGCGCCATTTGTCAAACTGTCCCAATAGATGAGAAGATAGGAACCTTTCACAGTCCAAATTAGAGATGGAGTCGTCATAGGTGGAACACCGATGCAGGAAGAAGTGGAGAAGAGAGTATAATCCTGAAGGGAAAATTGTTTTCTTTCACATTGGATTGATTGTTTTGCTTTTTAAACCATCCCACTTTGAAAACAAGATACCGGGTAGCAATTTCACGCTAGAAAAAAGGGAGGAAATAAGGAAAGATGAGAGAGCTGTGCCTCGACCGGTGTGAGTGTGAGGTCCTCTGGTCCTCCAGGAGCGTGTGGCTGCGGGCCCGGCGCTGTCCGTGGTGCTGATCCCTCCTGCTCACCGGGAGCTCAATTGTTGTCGTTCTTGGGGACTGGATTTATCCTCGTTTATGCCTGGTTTGTCCTCGTTGTGAATGCTGCTTGCACCAGGTAGGGGTGGTATTTAAATAAAAAAGAAGGTGCACACCAGACATTTGCTACTGCAAAGCTGCTGTACTACAAAGCTGTTGTATCATCCAGTAGGATCGGTTCTCTTCCATTCCCAAATCTGCCTCTTAACTTAATTTCAGTTTTCAAGAAAGCCATAAGCCAGGATATGTTCTGTATTAGCAGATGAAGGAGAAAAAGGAAATTAAAAGTGAGAGGAGGTTTATGGGATAGATCACTGCTCCTGTCCTGTTGGCCTATGTTCTTGGTTGCCAGGGTGAATATTCTGAGTCTCTTCTCACGGGCAGCAGTGGAGTTTCTTGTATTCCAAACCAACCAATGTCTTTTCTTATGTAGTGTTTGGGGTTTTTTTTCTTGTAGCATTTCTATTCGTCTCTCCTGCCGTTCTGTTCCTAACATCATAGTGATCTTCAGTGCCTCCCAGTATCCACAGCCTTTACTGATTTTAGACAAAGTTGCAGATATTCAACCCCTTCAAGGTTTAGCCTGGTATTGCACAAGAAGGTTTAGTTACAGGAACAATTCAGTCCCTTGCTGATTTCTATTGTCTCAATCTAGCTATATAAGAATGAAGCTGGACTCGAACAGATCACAGCCAGAATCTATCCCAACCATCTCTCCAGCAATCAGAACAACCTGCTGGGAACTGAGAAACAGCTGAATTCTTGGTGAGAGAAATTACAGACATAAAACCAAAATCAAATAGACTCCTTGTGCTCATTCAGCATTTCAAGGCATATTTATAGCTACTGCTGCATGGCATCTTAAATATCTGAGTTTACAAAGAAACTGGATCACTCCTGTTGGGGAAAATAATTTTTCTGTCCTTTCACAATCACTATTTTTGCCCCCATGAAAAAGGGGGAGAAAACACTGAATTAAACACCCATTAGCTCATTATCTCTTCTTTGAGCCTTCTGGATACCCCCAAGATGGATTTGTGAAGATGAAGAGATCTGAAGGTCATCTGAAAGTCACTCCTCAGAAGTGAAGCAGGAGCAAGAGAGCTGGGCAGGAAGCTGATCATGAAAAGCTGGGGGCAGGGGGTTTGCTGTATGAAGCTGGCAAGGGTCTATTAGGGTCTAGTTCCTAGGTCCCTCTCCAGCTGCTCCGAAGTCTCGCTGTCACTGGAAGAAAAAGCTGAAGAGAAATCTCACCGGTGATGAAAATCCCTACGTAAGGGGGATAATTCCACCTTATTTTTTCATTTGTACTTTCAAGAAGACAGAACACTTGGGAAGAAATTTTTTTAGATTTTAAGATTTTAAGAGGGAGAATATTATTCCAGGAGGTTTGCAGTAAAATTGGACAACGGAACACCATTGATTATAGAGAGGTGAGGCAGAAAGCATATGGCTGCCAAGGCCAGAGCTCTTTAATGGTCTGGGAGAAAACTCACTGAGCAGCTAATAGTATTTTCCTTGGGAACAATAGTCAGTGGGCCTCTGGTGGGAAGGGGTTTAGGAACCAAGCTAAATCACAAACTCACATTGATCCCGGACCAGGACGAGATAAAACTTGTCTATAAAATGCCTGAGACTCAACTAATCTCTGTGACATAGACATCTAGGAACCATTGTAGATAGCAGATGGCTGTGCATGGTGAAAGCAGATGACAGATTCTGGGCAGTGCAAAACCATAAGACCTCAAATCCTGATCGTAGAAGTCAGTACTTGAGATTAAATCAAACCAGCTACCTGAGCACAGGGGACTTACACAGCATTGCAAATAGCCAACATACTACAAGACATAGGAGGGATCTTGTAAAAACCTTCACCTCTGTTCTTCCCCCAACACACTTACACACACACTGCCACATACAGCAAAAAAAATATCAAGGTTATGTGTTTCCTGAAATATGCTTGGCTGAATAAATACACTTACAGAGAACTTTTTATAAAGCAATAGCAGAATGAGTAACAGCTCATCACTACCATGGGAAATAAAAAGAAAAGTAACCCAAGTGCGATTCAGCCAGAATCATTCCAAACCCCAAAGGTTGGCCTCTTTTTTTTTTTTTTTTCTTTAATGTGTCTGACATTTTATGGCATCAATAATGCAAACAAAGAGGAAATCATATTTGCAGAACACTAATGCACGGATGTCTAAAGCGAAATACAATACTGATTACTTTTTAAATGAAGCCACCAGGTTTTGATGTGCTGTGGTGGTTAAATTGGTCCATCAAACTTCTTCCAAAGCAAATTCCAGTCCAAAGCAACAGCTTGACCTTCTCTATAGCCTTGTGTAGCCTTTTCAGCTGTATTCTGATTGGGGGTTAGTAAATGTTAGTTTGAAGCAATCTTCTCAATAGGCCTGATTACAGAAATGTGAGGGGCACACAACTCCATCTGAAGATGAGGGGAAACTATGGGCATGTCCCCTCCTCATAGGCTATCCAAAGCCTACATGAAATATAACAGTAAACCTACTATGAAGACCTGTGGATGAGAGGATGGGTGAGATCTGAAAGAGATTTCTAGAAGTGCTGTTGAGATTTTGCGTTAGGGTTAGTGGCTGATCTTTCATGCACTTGCTTGTCTCTTGCCTAGAACCTTCTGCAGATGACTACGGAGCAATGTCTGAATATGAAAATAAGTATATGAATAAGTGTGGCAAAAACACACACAAAACCACCTTTCCCTTCCTCTTCCATATTTTTAGATGCTAGTGTTTGGGTTTTTTTTCACAAAGTGCATCTCAAAGATGCATCTTGAGAACCACAGACAGGATTGCCTCTACCCACACAAGGGTGAGGAAGCTGTTGTGCTTCTGCCTGGGAAAACTTGCTGCTCAACCTACTCATACAGCAAAAGACAAAAGGGCTTAGGTTCTGGCCTATGCTTCCAACTTAACAGCAGAAGCATTCAGTTTGGGAGTCAAGAAATGTCCTCTGACTTGCACTGAATGAACTGTGTGAACTTCTTTAATTCACACAGTTTTGGTTTGGTAGACAGAGTGTGCCTGTGGGCTGGTGGGTAGGATTGGATGCCATCATCTCACATCAGTTGGGAGTTTGTTTGCCATTTAGTCCTGGATCACGTCTGAGCAGAACATTGTGTGTGGGGATTGTATATGTTGGAGTTAATCAGTGCAAGCAGCTAATTGCCACTGGTTAACCGGTGGCTTTTAATTAGGGATGTGTTGCTGGGTGGATACGTGAAGGGAACTGTTTGTCACTGGCAAAAAAATGTCAGCTTTGTAATGCAAAACTCTTTGGGGAAATTAGGAAAAAAAAAATAGGCTGGAGCTACTGACGAGCATGGTAGAAAATCAGTTGCAGAAGAGCTGGTCTGGATGAGGTTAGAGTCATGCTCTGCTGGGATCAAAAATGATAGCAGCTGCTCCCCGACCCCTTCTCCTGTGCAGAAGGGTGGGACACTATGGGCTTCAGCTGGGATTTACAGGAGATACACCACATGCATCACAATGAGCTTTGCTGTAAAATTCACTGCACAGAGGTTAATCTAGATGTCAACACTGCCTGACAGCAGTAAAATTACTCCGGGGCAGTGCTCCTTCTGAAGTCTTAATATAACAGTCAATTCCATCCTGCCTGCAGGAAATGAAAGTTTTCTGCTTTGTGTGTGGAATCATTCGGCGCCAATTTTCTCACTGTTTGAAGTCCAAACTGTTTGTGGTCTTGGGATTCACCTCACATTAAGACTTTTGCTTCATTTAAAAACTCTGCTAGTGAAGTCCTGAGACTGCAAGGACAGGAACTGTGTAGGGAGAAAAAGAAAAGGGCAAGGGGGGAGAAATTTTATCTCACCTACCACATCAAAATCAAACAGCTTCACCAGCACTGTGCTCTGAAAGGGAGTGAATGCAGAAACTATCAAGCAGCAAAGACTGGGGAGGTTGGAAGCCAGCAGAGAGCAAGAAAAAGCAGCAAGAAGACTTCTGGGCCTCCCAGAGCTATGATTTTCTTTAGAGGTATTTCAGTCCTTCCCTGCTGGGACCTTGTCCTCAGCAGCCAGTAGTTCAGCAGTTAAACACCCCTCAGAACAACTGCTCAAGTTCTCAGTTGTAGAATCAGTTGCTTGCGCTGGGCAGGAGATCAGTTCCCATAGAGGACTCCCGATGGTGTGAGGAAACGATGGCTAGATTTGTTGTTCCTCCTTTCCTCTTGGAGAGATGCTACAATTGTGGGACTAACAGGAGGGAGGAGGAACCAATGGTCACTCCTTTAGTCTGAAAACATCTGCCAGATCTGATCTGTGAGAAACTGAATCCATCGAGATGAAACCAACTTGTCAGTCCACTTAGCTCAGCCCCTGAAGAAAGCCTTGAGATTGTGTCCTTCTTTCTTTTTGGACTCTTTTCTCTTTCCTTAGTACAGTCTTTCAAAGTTGCAAGCAATGGGACTCCTATCACTTCTCTCAGGGAGCTGTTTCATGACTCAGTAGTGTACTGGAAAGGAATGATAGGCGCAGGAGAGACGGAATGCTCCTGCATTCCTCTTGGAGCAGACATTGAGGTCTCTGCCTGTGTCATTTATGACACTGCCAGCTAGAACGGGTGTTTCTCCAGACTTGAAACTCAATATCCCTGCTTGCAAGACAAAGGGTAAAGATTTTTTTTAGGACTTAGCAGCTAAAAAAACATTAAATGTGTACTGATGTAAGAGATGGAGTGGAGAAGGCACCTTAGAGTCAAGCAGGTTGGTCCACTCCTGGAAAGCAGCGCTGAGGGGGAATTTTCCCTTTTTCTATTTTTGGTACCTTCTTTAAGATGACGTGCTGAGCAGAATACTGCCTCCATGCAGAATGGCACATGAATACCTGCCATCAAGTGTTCAGAACTACTTCTGGTTTTGTGGGCTTGCAGGGACCCATTCTTCAACCCATATCCTGAACTAAAGGAAACTCATGCATTTGAGTTCTGGGAAATAAAAGCCTTTCACATGAAAGGAAGCAGCTCATATAGTAGTATACTTCTGCTCGTGGCCCTAAAAACATAACTTTTTCAGGTCTTCTTTTTAATTGTATTTTCTTATTAATATTACAAAAAATAACCACAAACCCTAGCATTTGTTTTCTACCTGCATAAATAGTCCCTTGCTTTTACCAGTTTCTGTCTCCTTTTTAAACCAGTATGTGCCCAGCATTATACCCAACTTTTCCTGGAGCTCCAGTATGTTGCTCTTTTCTTTTGGTTTTGATTGTATGCACTGTGCTACTTAAAATTCAATGCCACACTCCTGAAACCAGTCTCGGTTGCCCAGCCCAAGCTACTCGCTTGCCTACTAAACCCACCCTTTCCCTTTCCTTGGCTTTTTAATTTTCCCCCATATTTTCTCACCTTGTTCCACCCACTCCTGGGGACAAGCAGACAGCTCCAAGCCAACCATGCCTCTCAAGCAAGCAGCCTCTCTAAAGGCATTCCAGATTTTTCACGTTTGTTTGTGCAGCACATGGTCTTCATCACCCATCTGCAACTGAGCACCCTGTGGACCTGAGGATAGGCCTGCAATAAGGCAGGCTCTTTGTCACCCCCAAAATACACGCATTGAGGGACATTAAAGACCAGATGGGCAAGCTCTGTGGGAGACAGGATGGACTTTCAGTCTGTCAGATCATTACATGTCTTCCCTTTGTCACATTTCAGCTTTCATCTCACAACCTGACAGACTTGGGTGGCAGGAAAAGTAACGGATGGATAAGACAAGATGGGTCACTGATGAGACCCTAAAGCTGGAGCCACATTTGATGCCCACAGTTTGCATCCCTGGCATATGATTGCCATCTGTACTGTGCACCAAAATAGCACCTCCACCTCTAAGAAGGCTTCATTTCAGTGACACCCTTGGGTGACTGAGTTGGTGGTGCTAAGAGTTTTTAATTTTAGGGAGCAGGATGAAGCTGGGATGGGGAAGACTCCACGGCCCCTTCTCAGCAGTGCTCAAACCAGTGTTCCTCGCAGCTCCATTACAGATGGAAGAGCCTGGGTGGTGGGACCATCCGCCTGGGCATGCTGGAAATTAGGCCTGGCTTGCCTCACATCGGGGGGAGACTTATCAGTGTTCCCAGGCAGCAGGGATAGATCTCTGCTCTCAGCAGAAACACGGCAATGGGATGTATCTCTCCTGGAAATGAAGAAGGAGCATGAACTTGTTTCTCCTTGCCTCCAAACAGTCCCATTACTCAGATTTATGACACTCAGTGAGAGTTTTCCCCAAAATCTGCTTTTCTTCCTCCCCTCACACACATCAGGGCCACCCCAGAGCCCATCTTCCTACAAGGAAGAGCACTATCGCCCGTGTTGATGAGCAGCTCCACTTATGGTCCAAGGAAGATGCTTCTGGAAATGAGGTCTCCGGGTGTTCACCAGGAACTCAGCACAGCTGCTTTCCCTCTTCCCCTCTAAAACCGTCACACCAAAGAGGGATGCAGCAGTTTCCATTGTGTCTTCCAACAAAAACCAGCCTCGTCCGTCTCCCCAACAAACCTCCATCCAGCACCAACAGGCCAAGGGGCATAAAGCAGCAGCATCAGCAGTTGGGGAGATGTCACACTGCAGAACTGCAGCTTATCCTGCTCTTCTGAGCAACTGTTCACAATTAACTTTGATAAAAGGACCTTTTTCTGACATGGTCACTGCACTTTGTGGGGCTAACAGTAAAGCAATCAGACAGCCTAAACCATGGTCTACCCACTTCACATCTTCTGGGGACCCACCTCCTTGCCTTTCATGGACTACTTATTCCTAACCATGTAGCACCAAAGCTCGGTGTCATTCTCGGCTCCTGAGCTCGCCTCACTGTCGTGACTGTACAAATAGGTGGCAAAAGGGAGAGGGTGATGGTGCTGGGAAGAAGAGGAAGGAAGAAAGAAGGATGGAAAGGAGGATGTAGCTGCTGTGCAGAAGGGTGACAAGGAAACCCCATCAGCAGTGTCTGTAGGTGATTTGATAGTGTAAAGGTCCACAACATTGGCCAAAAAGGAAATGAGAGGATGAGAGCAAGAGAGGGGTGGACAGAATAGGGCCTTGCACAAGCTGGCACAGTGCTTGAGAGCCACAAGAGTAAGAAGCCATTTGGGGTAAGAGACAGGCAGCCCCAGGAAAGGGTTTTCTCTTGGAGATACTGGCAATTAACAGACATCATTGGTTCTCCCCTTGCAAAGAATCTCCAGTCCTTTTAGCCAAAGCAACCTTCATGCAAGCCAGGGCTAGCAACCCTTCAGCCAATCTTTTTCACTTTCAGAAGTGGACCTGAGCAGGCAGACAAGGAAAACTGGATGTTGTCTCCCAAAGAGGGATCCTGCTATTGAGGGATGGCATGGTACACTATTCCTGCGTGCAGACTCCCAGTGGCGGTCTGCATCCTTGTCCCGGACTGTGCCATCTCAGGTGTCCACACTGTGAGCTGTTGGTGCTTGCTCAGCAACACTCTGTCCAGCCTCCACTGGCACAAGGCCGTCCCAATAGCCCAAATCTCTCTAATATGCAGAGGAAGGCTGCACCCTTACTCTCACATTATGGGTTATTGCCATTCATCATCTCCCACCCTAGGCTTGCCACTGCTCTTTACACAAGCACAAAATAACCCCATGGTCATTTCCGCCACCACAAAACTCCTTGCAGCAGTGTCCCCTGGCTCTGTCTGAAACCATAAGCCAGGTCATGCCAGAGCCATGGGTGGGAAGTATAGGTTGGCAAAAGACAAGGGGATAAGGAGAGGATGCAAAATCTTCCCTTTCAGTAGCCGGCCATAACCAGAGTCACCTATCTCCCCTTGCATCCTGGCCATGAGCATTACATTGTCCATGGGGAATGAGCCAAGATCCTTTCTGTCTCTTTTTCCCCCATCTGCATTCCCTTCCAGGCAAGAGCCACATCCGAGCAGGCTATTTTTGTGCCAGCAGTTGTTCCATTCTCAAAATTGCCTTGACAATGCCTATGCCACCCATTCCTGTTCTCCTGAGAGCGGCTGCTAAGCTGAGGTTACCCCTCACCCTCCATTAACCACAGGAAAAGAAAAAGACCCAGAAAGGTTTTATATTCTCAGTCCAGACCGGATTCAGGCTCTGACTCAGCCTTTCCCCAGGTTGGGATTGTTTCCTGCTCCAGGGAGATGGGTTGCAGGGAGGATGCTTCTGTCTCTCCCTCCCTGTCCCCACCACCCCCTGTTGCTGCCTGTCAGGCCTTTATCCTCATTGAGATGCAAGGCTGGCCACTTCGGCCATCCGCTGAGCCGTTTGCTCCTGACGGCACCTTCCCCTCCTTCCCCCCCCTCCCGGGGCTGCCTGTGGAGCCATTCTTCAGCCTCTGCATTTCACAACAGCTCAAAGGCAGATGCATCAATCCTTTCAGGGGATGGGGACGTGAGGAGAATGGCAAGGGGCCTGCAGGCAGGTGCTGGTAGGTTCCCAGCCATCTCACAAGCCTTGTCCCCCTCCCTTGTCCCCCACTGGCTCGTGCCTGAGGCTTGGACTGAGGCATTGGGGCAGGGATGGGGAAGGGAAGAGGATGGGGAGGAAAAGCACTGCTGGGGTATGCTGACCCCATAGGCATGCTCAGCTGCGATGCAGGCACTCTCCCAGCCTCCCCTCCATGAGGGGAGCAGGGATTTAATCCTGTCTGCTGAAGATTTACACCAGGGACTGGTGTTAGAGGGCTGAGGAAGGCGGCACAACCTCATGGCCACTAACAGAAGAGTGAGGAGAAAAAGGAGGGGTGGGAACAGCGGTTGTCCCTCCTGCACTGAGCGCCCTGTCTCGTACACTGAAATGGGTTGGGGATGATTCAGGACCGGGTCTCCAGGACCTCCCTCTCGACTCCCCGGCACAGCCGCTTCGGTCCCGCTGCTCTCCCAAGCCCTGGCAGCAGCCAGCATGGGACGGGAGGGTCAGGGTGAGGCCGGCTCGTGGTCTGCTGGAGGGCAGCTGGTTCCCGGTGCGTGTTTTACCCGTAGGTGCCACAATCCTTTGACTGTGTGTTCAAAAGCCTTGAGTCTATACATTTAAGAATCAGCAAATTAGAAAAATTGTCCTGAAATGTTGGGAGGGAGGAGAAAAGGCAGGAAGGCAGAGAGGCATGGGGAAGGGAGGGAGGGAAGGGCTTGGTAAAAGAGAGTTCATCCAGGGGCACTGCCCTGGCTTTGTGCCCATCACCTGCGGGCTGGGAAGGAGGGAGAGAGGGAGGCAAGGACGAAATGGGAGGACTGATTTCACACATTCAGTGCATATCATACAACCAGGGCAAGGCTTTCCTCCCAGGGCTCCTACCCTGGATGGCATTGCTGCCGTAGCCAGTCTAAAGCCCTGCCCAGCAGCCCGAACCATACTCACAGCAGGGTTACAACCCACTGCTTCATTGCTCGGGGGAAAGATACCTCCTCCTTTCTTTCTCTCCTTTTTTTGTTTTTTAATTATATATCTTTTTAAGTACTTTTTTCTCCTTTTTTTTTCTTTTTTTTTTTTTTTTTTAAAGTCTTACATCTTTCTGTAACAGCAGCTTCTTTCTGTATTGGTGTGGAAGTTATATATAGAGAGATATCTATAAATATATATAAGCCAAACTGCCTTACAGGTTGTTGTTTTGTGGGATTTTTGTTGGTTTGCTTTTTGTTTTGCTTTGTTTTCAGTGTTGTATGTGTAGCAGGCACTTGAGTTTATATGAAGATGTTTGCTTGGGAGCTGAGGGGGCAAAGGATTTGGGGAGGGGAAAAGGGAAGGAAGGACGGAAGGAAGGAGCAGGGACTTCTGACAAGTGGCCACTGCTAGCCAAGGATGTCCAGGTAGATTGGTGTGGCCTTGCCCAGAGCATGAAGGATCTTGTAGATCTCCTTGATGTTGAGCCGTTGCTGAGGTTCTCTCTGCCAGCAGCCCAACATGATGTCGTAAACCTCCTTGGGGCAGACTCGAGGCCTTTCCAAAACCCGACCTTGGGTAATGCACTCAATGACCTATAGGAAAGAAAAAAAACAGATGTTGAACACCATTTGAGTGGTTCTTGGGTAATGTCCTGTCCCAGCTACTTCTTCTTGGCTGATGTGGTATCATGTAATGAATAGGACCCCCGAGAAGCCAAGATCCTCAGTGCTCACCTGTTTGTGAGTTGTTCATGTTAATTTTACACTGAGAAGTTTACCTCCAGCTGCAGTTTTGCAGTTCCCAAAAACCTTCCCCATTTGGCACCTACCCACCTCAATGCACTCTCCAAACAGGAGGTCACAGGCAAATGAAATGAAGTTATAATTTATTATGTCAGTTTTTCCTCCTAAGTGAAAAAGTAAAAAAAAATCTTTAAAATCCCCAAACTAAAGTAACATTTTGCACAGCTGAAATGGTATTTTTCTTCCCTGAAAATCAAGAGAACTTTCCATTGCAAAACCCAGGAGAGTTCTACAATGGAGAGTTCAGAGCATCTTTTTCTACCTCCATCTCCAAAGGCAGCTTCGCTTCGTTTTAACATAGAAAAGCAGCTAAAAGAATGAAATTTCATCTCAAATCTCATCTGTGATGGAGGAAAATAAATCTGCAGTGCTAAAACCATGCTCTGGGTCAGGTTGGTGCTGCTAATGAGAGAAACGTGAGCTCTTGGATAGCATTAAAGTCTCTTTGGAGGGATGCCATTGGAATGGACTCCCCTAAGTGTCTGTTTATGTTTTGTTCACTGGAGGAATGGACGTAAAGGGGAGGGAGCTATGATTTGTCAGAGAGCTGCTATTACCATTCTGGCCTCCTTGGTTGGAGTTGATGAGTCCCAGCATTGCAGTGTGCAAAGTGACCTGCCATGCTCTGCAGATAAACACAGGTCCCAAGCAGTGTGTTGAGGGAAGCCACCCAGCAAGAGGTGTTTGGAATTTATCATTTATGAATAGAAATGGGCCTGCCACAGAGCTCAACAGATACTTATCGCATTGCTGTTTGAATATAAATACAGAGGGGAGAGATTAGGACCCGCTGAAAGCGGGCGAGGAAGACACAGCATGGAGAGAAGCCTGCGTTGCCATGAAGCTGGTGGCAGCAGTGGCTTGGAGGAGGAGGTGAGTTATGGTTTCTGACAGGACATCCTTAACATGCACAGGAGCCAAGTGGTGAGCACTTTCTCTCCATGGCAAAGAAAGGGCATAGACAGAAGTTGAGGGACTGGCTGAGGCTTTCAAGCAAAGTGATGCCCTGCCTCATTCCTCTGTTCAGGCAGGGTCTCTTCCAGCCTTGAAAAAACCTGCTAAAAGTGTTCTTGGTGCTATAAGGCCATGCGAGCAGCATCCTAGCCTTGCTAACGTCTACAGCAGCAGTGATGCTTGACCATTGCTTGGTCATTGCTCACAGTCCTGTCCTGGCAGCCTGGATCTTGGCACAGACTCAGTTAACCTGCCCCTGCACAGGGCTCTGAAGTCGGGCTGCCACCGAGACTTCCATTCAAGGCTCACTATCCAGAAGCTGGTGGAGGTATCAGTCCTGTGCTGCCACCCAGGTTCTGCCCATCTCTCCATCAGGATAGTGTGTACTGGAGTGGGAGTCCTCAGTTCCCAGAAAGAAGTGAAAACAGCAAGAGGAAAGGAAAGAACAAGACTTTTTTCCAGGGATCTGTGCAGATCTTAACCAGCCCTCACCCCTCAAGGGTAAGGGTGGCTGTTCTCAGTCCTATTGCCCTGCAAAGGAAACTGAGGCAGAAAGCATGGGGGTAGCTGAGCTGTCATATTCCAGCATACGTATCACCCATGTGCAAGCTACATGTGCTTGTTTGTGTGTGTTTGTATTTACCCTCCCAGGGAAATGCAAGAGCAGCTCATTAAATAGTGTGACAAATAACTTCTGTTGCTGTCGATTCCATTGTTTGTGTCTCTAAAATGTTTGCGTGTGCTACTTTGGGATATACAGTCAGGCCCCATTGAGCACACGAATGGGCAAGTATTAGAGCTGTAAAGCAACACCTTGGATTTGCCATCTCTGCAACTCACTTAATTAAGGGATCTATAGCCAGAAAGCAGAAAATGCACATTTCTCATTACAAAAGGTGAAATTTCTGAAATCCATTAGATACACAGTAGGATAAAAATGTGCAAGGTTCCCACACACTGCTATGTAATGCAGCTTGTTCCTCTCTGTAATACCCCCTGCTATTCCAAGCAAAAATCTTCCAATGCATTTCTGCTGATGTGCCTCAAACCTCTGCTCTGACACCCTGCTAATCCCAGCCAGCCTTCTCTCAACATTTTTACAGTGCAGCCGTATACTGATGGGCTACAACTTTTGCTATTCAAAGAAATAACAGGCACAAACCAGGTCCTTGGGTTTCACCTTTAGTGAACTGGAATAGGTACGTATAATAGATAATATAATAGATATCCCCATGGCAAAAAGCCCCACAGAAATGTGCCACATATAAGAGGCTTTGAACACTTTCTCACAAATTGGAGGCTGTAGTAAAAGCTTCAGCTGTAAAGGAAATTCATGACATGACAATAAGTTAGATCCCAGCAGTAATTTGGGTAGCACCAGTTCTGGCATCACCCAAAGAGTTTATCAGATGTGGTTGTTGTGGAGGTATGTCAGGAACTTAGAAGGGAGAGACTGAGGATGAGCCAGTATATGGCTTTGACCCATCAAACTCAGTTTACCCATCTCTTAAATGGAGATAACAACATTTCTGCCATGGCTTCACCATGGAGGGGACCACCACAAACAGCTTTGCAAGCAATCTGGAAAGGAGAGACAGTAAAAAGTAGTTTCCAGTTGAGGTGTCTCAGCACTGTTGTACCTCTGTGTTTGAGAGCTGAAACCAGGGCTGCTTCCCATACGTGAAGATCTCCCAGAGGATCACCCCAAAGCTCCAGACGTCACTCTCTGTTGTGAACTTCCTGTACATGATGCTCTCCGGAGGCATCCAGCGGATAGGCAGCATGGTGTGTCCTCCAACCTGGGTGAGGGCAAAGGCACAAGGAAATCTGAGTGATGAGAGCCCTGAGGAAGGGGTCACCCCTGAAGTGATCTGGTGACAAACTCAGGGCCTCCCTGTGAGCTCCATCAACAAAGAGCTGCTAAAAGATGCTGGGCTGCCTACTGCCTCCCCAACCGCCCATGGGCTCACCCACCAATCCCACCTGGTTAATATGATGGATAGGGAGGGAAGTGTATAAGATAAATGATGTCCTCTCCTCCCAAAAGAGACTGGTAAAGAAATCATATAACAAAACGCCAACAGCCTACTCCAACCCCAAAATCTGATGAACCGGGAGGCAAGACAAGAAACAAGCATTGCACTGAGTATTGCAGGGCCTCTGAAGCACCCACCAGAAACACAGATTGAGGCTTGTTCCTCTTCAGTAAGGTTTGCTACAAGCCGTGCACAGGCATCTGCACATCACCTAATGGTGTAAAAGGTTTTGTGCTCATAAAACTGTGCTACAGGCCCTTTCAAAGAGTGCTTTGAATAGGTGAGTGGCTGCAGGACCACACTGCAGAAAAGCTGTCTGTTTGTAAAGAACAGGTTCTTATAGGCAGGTATATGCCAAGCATATAATGGAGGCAGGAAAGCCAGCTCCTTTGGAGAGTTTGGAAGTGGAAGAGCCTGAGGGCAAAGTCCCATTTGGGTATGCCAAGCCAGGGAAAGCCACTTTCTTAGGAAAGATCTACCTTTCCCTAGGGCATATGAATCCAGCAGGTATACAGCGAGTTTACAGGACACATGCAGACAGTTTCAAAGCAGATGGATTTACCTTTGGGTTCACTAGAGATGTCTAAACAAGTGTCTCTGAGCAGGACAAGTTTTTCTCTGTTCTGTCCTTCTACATAAGAAGCACCATCTGTGGGGAAATAGCTAATTGATAAGACCAGCCGGTGCTGGAAGCCGGATGGCTGCAAGTCTTCAGCACTCGCTTCTGCTGGGGGCAAAGTGTCTGAGGGTTTAGTGGTGATGAGAAAAAGCACTTTTGTGGCACTGCTTGGAAAGCGGCTTGTCTCATTATGGACACCAAAACAGCAAGTGCTAGTAAGCCTGTAGCACTGCAACTGAACCAAACAGGCTGAAATCTCTCCGGTCCTATGAGGGATGAGGGGAGAAGGTATCTGATATTTAGGGTTTCCAGCACGTGTAGCTATTGAAAATAACAAGACTGTTGCTTGTACAAACAGAAGCTCTCCTCCGAGCTGCCAGTTTTCCCAAGCTGCCACAGGTTTCTTTGCCTGATTAAAGCAGAACTAGTGCAGAGAAGGGTCAGTACAGAGAAACACTGTAGTGCTTGGAAGCAAGAGGGGAAGTGTATTGGAATAGGGTGTGAAATGGGTATGATGCTTTGCAGGCTTTCTGCACAGTAGGTGGGACTTCACTGGGGTTTGACAGAATTTGGACCCAGGTTTGCAATGTTGTCCTTGAAGGTCTGCAGAACAGCCCTTTCTCTATCTCTGAAACACACCCTCCCTCAAAAAAGAGGAGTTTTAAAAGTCTCAGGAACATCTTTGTTTCCCGAGTGCTCAGAGCTGTGATGCATGAAGATAAAAAGCTCATTTCAGCTCTACACCTCCTGTTTAAAGCTGGGTTGGTCGTATGTTCTCAGCTTGCTGCTCTGAACTCCCAAGAATGTTCTCCCATATTGAAAATGGAAATATGCTTTTCTCTGTTTGTTCCTTTGAAATCCCGGCTGTTATTTTAGCTCTTCCCTGCATTCCCAGCTTTACAAGTTGTTTTTCCCTTCTTGTGAAGGGCTTTGAGGAAATGTTATCAACAGACTGGGACATCCATCAAAACTGATTGTTGCAAAAATTGTTTTGTTCTAATGCTTATTTTATTCTCCTTTAAGTTTTCCAGCAATCTCAAAATAATTACTAGCAAAGCTCTCTACATTTGCAATATCCTGAATCTTGCAGGATCATTTGAAATTACAGGCAGTGCAATGTACTGAGCACAGTTAACTCCCTTTTGAACAGGTCTTACAGCTGTTCTGAGCCTATGAACCAGGTCTCCTCAGCTCACACAAACAATACGACAGCAGCATTCTTTGAATGGGAGGGACCTGATTTACACCACTTGAGGATGTGGCCCTGAAAGCAGAGCTGAGAAACCAGTCCCATCTCAGTTCTAATAAGTTAAAGTTGAGGTCTTTGGTCTCCTCTAGACACATCCTGGTGAAGAACTGCCAGTAAAGTGACATCCACAGTCAACAGTTCTCCCAGGGATGTGATGACAGTCCTGGCTTAGCTCATATGGTGGAGTCCAAGGACTACCAAAGCATTTCTCCTAAGACTGTTTGCCATGTGGGACATTTCTTTTACTAAAAGTTAATCCGGTAATAGCTAATAATCAAATTAATTTGGGGAAAAAATACAAACACAAAAATAAACCCAAGCACTTCCCAGAAATGTCTGGATCCCAAAATATGGCTCAGCTGTGCTCACAGCTATTCTTTGCAGTGGTATTTTTTGCATCTCAAATAGGGTGCCACATTTTTGAGCGCAAATGTAAAGTCAAGTCTTGCACTTACCAACTAGCTGTAAGCAAAACAGGCATCAATTAAACTGTACCATAAAACCACTCTAGTGTCTAGCCTAGCACATAAGGCTGTTACATTTTAAAGCATTGCCTTTGACTATCCCTTACTGCTTCCCTCGCAAACTGATTAGGATTAAAATTCCCATTTCACAGATGAGGAAACAGATGCAGGAAGGCAAGGAAAGGCCCTGCTCTGAAGCTGTACAGTGAGTGAACACTAAGTCGTCTTCCTGGTCTGCAGTGAGCCATTCACTGTTATTTGCTGATGTAGCAAAATGATTTAGAGCTGAGCACAGAGGGATTGTGCTACTGATGCCATAGGAAGCAGAGTGTGTCCAGGGTGATGGAAATCCTTTGCACAGCATGTAATGGCTACGAGCTGTGTTATGCCACTGTAAACTTGCACGTGATTCCCACAGATACATACTTCTTTTACAGGACCAGCTATTTGCCAGAAGCATAAAAGCAAAATGATGCTATTAAATCAGGCTGAAAAAAAGGATTCTGTGTTTTATTTTTTCAAAGTCGGTTTACATGGCACATCTTTGGCTTTGGAAACAATTGTTACCCCGTCTTTAGAGAGAAGCATTGTTTTTGTTTCAGTCAAACCTGTTTGCTCAGAGCTGGGCCTGGCAGAGTTCACAAATAAGTGACTGTGCAGGACTGATGCTCATCAGGAGTGTGCTACTTCTGAGTCTTTTCTAAACCAGTCATGTCATCTTCCTTTCCTGTCTTCCTCCATTTCCCTTGGGAGCCAGGAATGGGGGAGCCTAGCCATCATGCACCTTCATCTTCTGAAGGCCCCTAAGGGTAATATATGTCCTCAAACAGTGGCATTGCAACATCCACAACCTGGAAGAAGGGTTTGCTTTCAAGCAAATAAGGCACGTAAATCCTCTTCTCTTCTTCTCTATAAATCCTATGATGCTGCCAAGCTAACCTTTTCTCCTTGTTATTTTAATGCTTCATAGACCTGCAGACTGGCCTCTTTATCCCATTGCTATGTCTGTCTAGCTTTGCTTGACATTTTTAGTTCTCTAGCTTCCTCTCCCTAGATCAAATTCCTGTGCCCACATTGACATGTTATTCCCACTGCTTTGCTCTTTCAGTTTGCAGTACTATCCTGGTAACAGGTAGAGGAATCAGTGCATATCCTCTTAGCAGCCAAGGTTTCTTCTGTCTCTGTTTCAAGCGTCACCTATAGTATAACCTATTCATTTCTATTCTTTTCTAATGGATACTCCCAAGTGCATGACCTGGTCTACAGCCGCATGGTTCTGATACTCCAGGGTACCTGGCCCCTGCTCTGCAGCTTCATTACACATCCAAGCCTGTAGACCTGTAAGATAACCAGCCACCCCCTTTGAGCAGCTTATTGCTGTATTAGCTATGACCCTTGGGGAGCTGGGGGAAGTTTGTGAAAGGCCAGCATTAATGGCCATTAGGGAGAGGGATAATTACTTAATGCTAGTACAGCACTTTGAAGATGTAAAGCTATATAAGTGCTACGTATAAGTAGTATTATAAGGCTTGAGGTTTGCCTGCTACCAAGGAAAGCTGGTGCCTGGGGAAAAAGTTCTCCTTGTCCCAGCTTTCTGAATGATATCCATGTGATTAGGAAGGGAAATATGACATGTTATCCCCATTGAGTTTGACAGTACAGCAGCAGGCAGTGGAGCAGCAGTGTTCAGTGAAAACTGTGCAATATATCTGCAGTTTGGGCCACTAACAGAGGTACTATGGAAATCAAAAATGAAGGGCTGAAAAACCCTCATGAGAACTTTGGGCTAGTGGGAATTCAGATACTAACCTGCTAAAGGCAGCTTTGGTGGGCAGCCCTGTTTTCCCCCTCCCAGCTCATATCCAAGCACCAGGGCTGCAGCCCAAACCAGTATTCAGAGAGGACCTACTAAACCATCCACTCCATGCTCATAGCTGAATGTTGCTTCATGGATCTCAGCTAAGAACAGAATTTGGTCTTGGTCATACTCTTACACTGTGTTTTATTTTCCTTTTTGTGCAGTTTCCTTCTCCAATTCAAAATAATTGAAAAACCAAATCGGTGCTTTTGTTTTCCTTGGTCATTTGACATTTGCTTTCCAAGGTCATTTGACAGCTTTCTCCCCATTCCTGGCACACTTCAGGGAGGCTCTGCTCCTGCCTTTGGAAAACCACAAGAACCAATGTAAGTATCTTCATACGATATAGCATTATCTGAACTTTCCTTCTAGGTGCAGGAAGCTGAGACATTTGAGTTTGTAAGGAATCATGTACCAGTATTAGAGACCTTGGCACTGTTTCTCTCCAGGAAAATCCACCTAACACTCAGTCCACTCACCCTAGTGATAAGACACACATTGTATGATTGCTGTCTCTGTTCCTACTGCTGTAGGTAGGGATAACTTGGGATCTTCTCTAATTGCAGACCTGGCTGTCATCCCAGGCTGTGCTGCACCAGAACATATGTCCTTTAGTCCTTGGCTCTAGGAGCTGGCTGATCCCTGGAAGATACTTAGCTCTGAACCTTCCCCAGCAGCCAGATGTATGTCCCCATCAGGACACACTGATTCCTGCTGCGGGCAGGATGTGTTGTTAGTCAGCAGTTCTGGGCAGCATTCTGGTCCGAGAGGACCCAAGGGCAAGAATAAAAGCAATGCAAGCAAGCAAGCTGGAAAAGCTTCTCTGTTTGGCTGAGATGAGCTCTTGGAGAAAAACAAACAACAAACAAAACTGCTGCGGATCAAGCCTGTGTGAGGTGAAGTTTGACAGATCGGGTTGAGAGGCACGAGAGGGTGGCTGCTCAGGGGCAAAGCAAAGGGCAGTATGTGCTCATGGCTGGGAATCCAGGAGGAGACACCCCTTCCCCACCTTCAGTCCTGGATCCAGCAGCACTGAGACCTTTCCCTATCAGATGTGCCTGTATTTCACCTGTGTGAGTCCTGACAGACTCCTGGGCACCTTTTGAAAAGCAGAGGGATTAACTCTGATGTGCCAGACAGGGCTGAGCTTTGCTGAGCCTCAGCTGTCCCACACTTCATAGTTTTAGCTGTCACCTTACTAGGCTCTTAAGTACCCAAGTGCTTTGCATCAGAGGTAGCTGAATTTAACTGCAAGTTGTGACTAGATGCTATTCCCAAGTACTTTATCTGTAACTTCTTTATAGCTTATCCAGAAAGAAAGGTGCTACCTATATCAGAGACTGCACCACTGCTGGGATTACCCTAGCATCAAAAAATCCCCAAGGTGTTCTCCTGACTGAAAGGTATCATGTGTTACGGCTGTACCAGCCCCCAGGCTGATCCTCTTCTAAGTGATTCAAAAGCCATCACCACAAACTCTTGGCACAGCCCTGTCCTTGCCTTTAGGTCTTCTGCCTCAGCTGTTGCTGCTGTCAAAGCCAGGGCTGAACATGAGCTTAAAAAGAGTCAGCAAACCACAAAAAGCTTCTGCCAAACATTTCAGCTTACTTGAGTTATTGTGTCCTCACCATGCAGCACTCTGCGTGTATAAGCTCTGCTTTCTGGGAATGGCAGATATGATCCTCTCCTAACCTTCACTTTCTACACCAACCACCTCTTCCATTTCAGGCTCTGGCAGTGCTGCAACATGGGGCTTGCTGCCTGCTCCCCTGCATGCTATGACTGAAGGCATCGCACAGCAATTTGCAAGGGAGCATAGAGGGGTTTTAGAGATACACAAAATGCACAGAGCAACCTGTAGCTGTTTCTCCTACTTGCATGCAGCTGTGCTGGGGATCCAGCCTTGCCCAAAGCTGGGGAGATGCCAGCCACCAGCCGCCAGAGGGGAATGGGTTGGACTTACCCAGAGAGAGAACGGGGAAAGGAACCAAATGTCCTTGTCGTGAGGTGATGTAAGGAGCCAGATGGACTTGCTCAGGAGCAGGAAAGACTGACCAGGCAGGGTTAATGGGAAACTGAGAAAGAGGTGAACCCTTCCTGCTGTCAGTGGGACCGTTTGGCAAGGGACTCTTTGCTCCCCCCAGATGCGCACACCGTGTTTAAACATGAGTCTAAAAATAAAGCCTGCCATTGACATTGTTTTTCCTTACTTCATTTAACAACCTACTTGCTTTATGACCTGTAATCCTGAATGGTCATGTAATTCACAAGCAGGGACAGCAGCCCTTCTCCCCCTTTCCCTCTTCCCTGCTCCACTGAGTGTGTTTTAATCCCACGGTTTTCAGCATTCCTAATGATCCATTAACAAGCTGTCAATTACTTACGCAAATAAGGAAGGGCAGACACGGAGGGGTGGCTGCAGCTAGAGGTAAATTCTGCTACCTCAAACCGGCCTGAGATAAATTACTGCTGCTCTAAGAGCTGCCTGTACCCAAGAGTCCTCTCAGTTATATTAGCTGCCATCTAGAAATGCCAGAAGTAATGCAGAGGATGCTTAAGAAAAGGGAAACAGAGGAGTAATCGCACATATATTTTTAATTATGTTTGCCAATAATGTATTTGGTGTGCTGCTTACCACAGATCACCTCTCTTCTTCCCAGAACTCCAAGCAGCAGCACTCACTGCTAGGAAGGGGCTGCACAACCAGCCTGCAGAGGAACAAAGGCCAGTTTCTCTTTCTTTTATAGAAGAAGATGCTCCAAAATCCATGACTTCCAACAGCAGGACATAAACTGTGAGAAAGCCCAGCCATTCAGCTGGGGAGGTGTGGGAGCAGAGCAGCTGTAGTTTGCAAACACCTAGTAAAGAGAGGGTGCTTCACTACGTCCTAGCAGGTCCTAAAGCGCTGTCCTAGCAGTTGCTGATAGAGCCTTCACAGATAGAGAGGTGACCAACCTTCCTGGTCCCATGGGCCACCTACTGAAAGCTTCTTGTGGTCCAGAACAACAGGACCTAGAACTAGGATCTCACACAACAGAATAAAGTGGTATCACTGGGGAGGGATTCAGTGGTGGGACACCCAGTGGCTTCCTAGAAGTCCCACTGCTAGGCTGTGTGTTGGCACTGGGAAACTGTGCATGCACGTGGTGGCTTCTGTGGTCTTCTGTACCACAGCCACAACATGGGCACCACATCTGGGCTGTTCAAAAGCAAAAACTAAGCTACCTTTCTCCTAGTTACTGCCCAGATTACAGCAGAGGCTGGGAAGACCCTTAAACCTATTCAAACTGCAGCCATCAGATGGTTTGTCAGTGACAGCATGGATTTACCAAGTTGTCTCCAGGCTGGAGACCCTTGCACCACAGGTTTTTAGGACAGGCCTGCTCAGAAACCTGCAATATCCATGAAACAGCACGGCTGTCAGCTGGTTCCAACTTCAAAGGGGATCTGTAGTCTGCAAAGACTGTATGTGTCAGCAGAAATTGCCCATGACTGATCTGCATTATCATTTTGCAGTGAGCTGGTAATACTACAAGAAGTGTTTAATAGCTCAAAAGCTAATCAGATAGAGGTGAAGTTAAGCCATCATGATGCAAGAAATGCGTCCATCAGGATTCTGCTCTTTTGGCGACAGAGAATGAAAATCAGCTCAGTTGCTGGCTTCAGAAAGTCAGAAGGAGCTTTGCCTAATAAATCTTAACCTAGTGATGTAAAAGCAAAATCTCAAAATGGCCTGAGAAATGCAGCTTAGGAAACACGACCAATAAAGCACTTGCATGTGTGATCACTCTGTGCTAAATGTTTTCAGATTGGTATCTCATAATCTCCCCTTCCATTGTCCCTCTCTCTCTCTGTCCTGACAGTGACTCCTCTCTGGGTAACCACTAACATTCCGTCTTTGTCTGCAGCCAGAGCCATCCCTGACTGACGACTATACATGATTTAGATAAGGCTCCATTACTTAGCTTCTGGATGCTGGATAATCAGTTCAACTGCCTCGGCATTAATCATAATAATATTCAAAATTCATTAGGCTAAATAGTTTGGAAATCTATTTCTTGTTAATGTCAGATTCACTGAGCAGAGGCCTGGCAGCATACAGAGAGAAATTTAAAACAATGCAGCCTATGGGAACTCCATGTAGAATCACAGAATCAACTAGGTTGGAAAAGACCTTTCAGATCATCAAACCCAACCTTTACTCCAGCACTGCCAAGGCCACCACTAAACCATGTCACTAAGGGCATCATCTACATGGTTTTTGAACACTTCCAGGGATGGTGATTCCACCACTTCCCCAGGAAGCCTGTTCCAATGCCTTTTCCTAATATCCAGTCTAAATCCTTCCTAGCACAGCAGTCCCATTCGTTATGTGTGATAAAGAATCCTGCCTGGTTTGTCATTTGTGAATGTTGTTAAGCAGCAGAGCAACACTGTGAGCATGCTGCCTGTTGGTTGATCAAGGGGCATCTAAAGAAATACATAGCTGAGTATGGAGTTTTTAAAGGGGAAGGTTAGTTGCTCAGATCTGCACCCACAAATCTTAATAACATCTTTTGTGTCTGAAAACTGGGCAGTTAATCCAGAGACTCTCATGCGCAATCATGGTATGGAAGTACAAAAATCAAAATCTGTTTAAAATAGAAATTCCTTGCTTTCCTGGAAACTTACAGTATTTTGGATTGGATGATGGGGCCTTAGCGCTTTAGCAAGGTGAAAAACTTTCAGCAATAAAGTAGCTGGATCGTTCCTTCCAGCCAGTTTACTGCAGGCCAATTGAGGACGGTTCCCAGTGGTGCTCTTCCTAATGGTTTATTTGGCCTGTTTAAGCATTTTGGGTGATGGTGCTTTCCTTCAGGTACAAGTTCTCACCCTCCAGTTGAACAGAGGTTTCTCAGCAGGGAAACACCACAGAAATACGGAACAACTTCAGAAGATGCATACACTTTCTCTCCTAATGAAGGCAGTGCAGGCACAGATGGCATCTCACACAAACACATTGCAAGCCGAGTTGAAATAAAGAGCTCATCATCAGAGGCTGCAGTGTCACACCTACTAATGATGTGCTTAAACTCATCAGTGCTGGTGGGAAAGCTGTGCCAGCTCTGGCACTACTGAGTGGAGAGCTATATTTCACAGCAGAGGCAAACCCCAACCTGCCCCTCTGTTTCCATGAGTTAGGCCATGTTAAAGACATGTTGAATATATGATGCTAATGGCTAAACTTCCTAAGACCTAAAATAGGGGAGGTTGCACTGGACATGCCCTTCCCATGCCTATCTGAAGCATCTCTGCCTAACAGTGGTGTGGCACACCCAGGAGAAGCTGGGGTTTTGCTGCAGAGAAAGCAAAATTTGAAGGAATCAAGCATTGCATCCTCTTCTACTCTATTTTTCCACCTGAGACTGTCTGTGCATTGAAGTTTCCTCCATGCTTTACCAAGTTTCCCAAATGCCCTTGAGAAGGACAGAGTGTCTGGAGTCCCATCCATTCCAACCACTGTGTTAAAACTCTTCCTCCCCACTTCATCTAGCCAGGAGCATAAATAAACGAGCAAACCCACAAACACAGGAACCTGGTTGGTTCCCAGATGCCATTAGAGCCCTTGAGCACTAAGTGGCCATCACAGATATCACTAGATGCCTTCTGCTGCCCTTCCTGCAGCCAAACGTTCTACCCCGGTGAGCTGCGCTGGGACCATTTCACAAACCCAGCACCTGGTAGGACACATCTGACTGGTTTTGCTGTAAGATAGGACTGCTTTAGATCAGATATAGTCAGCTCTTTAAATAAATAGTGTGAGTTTGCCTAGTGGAGTCTCTAGCCACCAGCTCTCCATTAAGGTTAGCCACAAGAGGAAGGACGGAAGGAGAAAGTGAGTCTAAAGAAACCGCTAATGTTCTGCAGTGTCTGATAGGATGAATGACCCCTGCAGACATATGCTGAGCAGACAGGACAGTCCTCAATTATGTCATTGCTGGAGCATTTACTTCAAGGAGAAACGTGACTACAAATGCTGGGGTTAAAGCCTTGGCTGGTTTCACTGCCTCTGGATGAGCCTCTCCAGGTATGTGTATGCAGCATGCACAGGCAATGACACGCATGTCTGCATATGAAACAGCTCTACAGCCCAAAGAGTGGAGCTGAACAAAAACCTGATTAAATTTCATTCTGCCCTTTTTCCTTTGTGAGAGATGGACCTAAAGGATTTGCTAAGGTATTGATGGGTGCCAATCCATATATCCCAGTGGGCAACCCACAGCCTCCCTCAGGAAATCACGAGCAAATCTTGCTTACATGATGGAAATTTCCTGCTTGCCACACTGATTTTCCCCAGCCTCATCCTTACCGCTTTATCCCTGTGCTGACTTCCATATGCTTCTCTCAATGTTTTCTAACCTTCAAGCTCACAACTTTGCAAATATTTGCAATCAGGTAGCACATCTCCCCACACTCATCATTCTTTAGACAAACTATTTACATACAGCTCTTCCTATCCTCAGCAATCAATTGCTTCACACTGTCTTTGTTTCTGCTGCATCTCTCCAGAAGCTGTCGACCTTACGGATACTCTTTGTGGGGCTGAGTCAGAGACATGTGCCTGTGTAATAACAGAGTATTTAAAACAACGATTGCTGTAGAGGCACACACTTTACTCTTTGACCTGGATTCTTTACATGAAGGGCTTCAGAAGAGCACTTGTTTCACTGGCACACTGCTTGCCGGGGAGCTGCCATCCCCCATGAGACTGTGCTTGGCTGGAAAATGCAACCTGGCCTGGAGAGGGCACAATCTCACTTTACACTTTGCTGCATATTCATCAGAACATCTTGGTGCTTTATTAGCCACTCGAGAGGCGCAATAGGCTGCTATTGGAATTTGTGCTTGATAATCAAAGGCATTTATCATAGAATCATAGAATCTTTCAAAACGCTCCACAAGTAGGTGTTTTATTTGGGTACGTGTGAAAAATGGAGGGCAGCAACCTGGAGGAAGAGGCAGGGAGGCAGCAGGCACAGGAGGGGTGGTGCTGCTGCCCACCCCTCATCCTGATCCATGGAGCACCCCTGCTTTGGCATCCCACATGGCCCCATGGACACCATCCAATGGGTCAGGACCCAGCGGCCACGCAGCGCTGTGGCTCGGCAGAGTCCTTCATCAGTAGCAAAGGTCTCCCTGAGGAAGCTTAAAGAGCAGCAGCCTTTGCTGCCATTCAGCTCCCAGCTGCCCGCACATGTAGCTCCCTCAAATCCCTCCTTTCTATTTTGGCTTTCCTGCATTTCCTAGACAAACTGCTCCGGGTTTTCTCCCTCCTTCCCACTGACAGGTACTGGTGGCCTTGCTGCCCTCTCATTGCACCTCCCCCAGCTTGAACTTTAAACTGTTTAACAGCTTTAAATGCACCTAATGAGGTTTCAGCCTGCACTTTGCTGCCATCCCTCTGCTTCTCTGACACAGGGAAGAAGAGTGGTTTGGAAACCTACCGAGGACTTCCCTGTGTTGGAGGTCTAATTACATGGTTACTGGTGACCTTATAAGTACAGGGTAATCTGCTGTATAATACCAGGGTAAATTATCCCAGTACTTCTGTCTTTTCCACTGCAGCCTTCTGCAGAGATGGAAAAACAGCTGGTTAAACGGCAATTAATCTTTGAACCATTTGACACTTGCCCAAGCCAGTGAGAAGTAACTAGCAGAAGCCCACTGGCTTTATGCAGAGCAAGGGACCAGCTTAGGAGGCACTGCTTTGGGATGTTTGGTGTCACCTGGACAAAGCATGGGGTATTTTGTCAACCAGCCTCTCCAGGCGCTGGGGACAACAGGTCCTAGGTGCAACTGTCTCCTGCTTGCCCTGCAATAGGCATTGTGTACTGAGGGGAACACACCCAGAAGGATGCAGGGGGAAGGCAACACCAGGGGCATGTGGATGCCTGAGGGGAACAGACACTCTGTGTTAGCAGGATGCGGATGGAGGTTCAGAGCAGCTCATCCATGATGGAAGTGAGCAGTCTGGAGCTCTTCCTTACCCTCACCGCAAGGGAGGTGTGTGGGAACAGCACCAACGCTTCCCTCTGAAACCATCCAAACCAGCCATGCACAGCCCCAGGCATCCACCCTGCAGAACTCCATGAAAACCAGCCCAGAGATCTGCTTTCTCCCACCCTGCTGTGAAATGCACTTGGTTCCCTCCCACACTAACAGCCTGTCTCCCTGGGGCTGGGGGCTGCCTGTCTGACCCCTGGTACCTTTATGGCAATGAAATATATTTGCGTACCCCCTGACATCGTTCTCTCTGGAGAGCTTTGGGTTTTTATAGTAACTACAGTAATGATTTTCAGATTATAGACTAATAAAATATCCTGATTTGTTGGGAACATTAAGGTGGGCACTGTACGATTCTGGTGACATTTAAATAGTGCTTAAAAAAAAAAAAAAAAAGGAGGGGGGGCTCTAAGTGCATTTCTTTTCCAAACAGGAGCACTGAAATAGAAAGTCAGAATCCCACACGCTGGTACTGAGATCAGCTCTGACACCTCCCTCGGTGCCTGCTTCACTTGAATACCTGCCAAGCTAAATAAGCAAACATGGGAATGCAGCATCCTAGTTGGCTGTTTGTGGCTTCCTCCTTAGTCACTCTGGTCACTCTGACCTGATCTAAGCATGTACCACTCCCTTGTGCCATTGTTCTCTGTGGGCTGGCTCACAGCTGATGGGTAACAGAGTTTTTGCATCTCAGCCTGTACTCAGCTATTTCTCACCCCTACCCATTCATTGTGCACTCTGATTAAATAACTGGACAACACTGTAAAGCAAGTCATGGTCTAGAGTATCCCATCATTTCAATGTATGTGCTGCACCAGCCCCTCTCCTCTTCCATGGTTTGGGGTGAATAAGACTGCTTGTACAGTATATATATGTACAATGGCTTATACAGTAAAGCAATAAATGGCATGGAAAAGCCTGCCAAGAAAGAGAAAACCAGCCAAATGTTTAGCTCACTGTTGGTTATACCTGGCAAAAGAGGCAGAGGGTTATACAATGAATACTATGGAGCAGAATAGCAAAGAAGTTCCTTTGTTCTATGAGTACTTTTGCCATGTACCTCAACTGGATCATACAGATTAACGGCAGGTGATTATGTAAAGTCTGTCCTACAAGACAGAGGCAAGTGTGAGCTCGGGCCTCCTCATTATCATTACCTGACCTTGCACGTTCCCTCTTGCAACCTCAGCACTTTTTTGTGGATAGGATTTCTGGATGGTTATTTTAAGAAAACTGTGTTATATTTCTTGCTTCTGTGCCAAGTACCTGCTGTTTAACAAATGGGCCATGACTAAGCATAGACTGGAAATTAGAAGCATCTATGAGTTAAAGCAATGAGATTGGGGGACTGTCTTCCCTTAGGAGAACATTTAATAGTGGTGCTTGATTATGAAAAGGATAAATCTGATGTGATTGATGCTACAGGGGATTGGATTTGATGATCCAGGGAATCCCTTCCAGGCCTCTCTACTCCTAATGAATTTATTTTTAAGGGGAGGGGGAGGGAGGAGGATGTAGTGCCCTATTGATGGCAAACAATGGCAAGGCTGCTGATGGTTAGTGGGTCTCCATCCCTTGATTTAACCACTTCCCATCACCAAGGTGGAGCACGTGTCTCTCCTGGTTCTGCCCATCTGAACATACCAAGCAGAGGTGGGTGCCAGGATCCTACCCGCTTCCCTCTTTGCATTTTCCAACTACTGAGGACTTCCAAAATTCATTCTCCTTGAACCAGTACCACAAATGTGTCAGCTCACAGGTTCCCGATAGATTTCTAGAGGTACTTACCTGTCTCCCAACACCATAATGACTGTGTCCCTTGCAATCTTTTTTGCATGTGAATCTCCTTACTGAAGATGAGCAGGGATCACCCTTAACACTGGGAAACTGAGGCACAGGAGGACTAACTAAATTTCCTGTGGTGGCAGAGGACATAGGTAACATGGAAGGGACCTGCAGCCCAGACCAAGGCTGGGATCTCACTGCTGGCTCCTCTTCTGCCTGCACCTAACTGGGCTCTCCCTTTCACAACAGGAATAGCAGAGCCCAAAGCATTTTCCAGCCCAAGCATTCGCTGGTCTGGGATTCCCATCCTCTGTCAAGTCAAGGGGGCTGAGCTGGAGGCTTCGGAGGTTGCTTCAGAAGGGATACACAGGGAAAGTGGTTATGCTCCTTTTTCCCCTTAAGTAGTTTTAATTCTCTAATTCCTACTTGCTATTAAGATAAAATGCTGTGATTTCTGCAGGATCAAATGGTGCAGGATAAGCTGAGGGAGTTTATTAATTAGCATGCTTTCAGGGCTGGGGAGAAAATAGTAACAATAGGGTTGCACATGATAGCTATAAACATGACCCAAGCATTACCTGCCATGACATATTAGTCAAGGGGAACCTGCCACATTAGTGCTGGGCATGGCACTCTGAGAGTGAATAAACCCCATGAATCAGAAAGCAAGGCTTTCCCCTTCTTCTGGCTATTTACAGACATGTGCTACATTTATCCAGGGCCTGATCCTGCAAAAAATACCTGGTATAGCACTTCTGTGTACGAGTGCTCCTCTAGCTTCCCCAGGGATTGCTCAGAGCAGGGAGTGCTAAGCCCAGTGGTAAGTGGTTGCAGGATCAGATTCATAGCGTGGCAAGCATTTCGGATGAAAAAAGCTATAAAGAAGTCACATATTATTATGTCACATTGCAAAGGTCAACCCCAGTATTTGTTCTGTCATAAGGACATGATTGAAAGGCAAAAAAATAATGTCAGGGCACAGGGGGAAATAATTTTTTAAGAACTGCCTTCAGGGCTGAGGATACAAAATTACATCAGAGCTTAGAACTGAATTCCCATCCACACCCCGCGATTCAATTTTGGCTCAGAAAGGCATCAGAGTAACAAAATCACCTTTCCATGGCACATCATCTTACCCGCTGACATAGCCCCTGTAAATCAGCAGTAGCTAAGCACACACTCCAGTGTGATCCTGGTAACAGCCAGGAACTGCTAGAGCCCTGCTCCATCCAGGATCCCAGGAGGGCTTTCTGAGATCCACTGCTTAACACAAGCAGGCATTTGCTTAATCCCCATTGCTGCTGGGGCAGGAGGAGCAGTGGTGGCACTGGGAGGAGGCTGGGTGGTGGGACAGCAATCCTCTATCACTTGGCCAGGAGCACACGCCTCCCCTAGCAACGTAACAGGGATGTTTGGGTAGTTGGACCCTGCTAATCTTTCCCAATCACAGCTCCTTTCCAAATATTTATGCCCATCTCTCTGGGCTTGCTGGCAGAGGGAATATTGAGAAATAAAGTGTCGAAGTCACCACTTTCCTGCCTTAGTTTATGAGGGCTCATACCTGCTCTGCACAGACAGTGGTTTTTGGGGGGATTAGCTCAATCCACTTCCAAAATAGACTCAAGCAAATGCTTCACAACTTTCTGGATCATGAGAGCACTTCTTTGTATGCCAGCAGCAAAACCCCAGAGGACAATCAAGTCCAATGTTTGCCCCTCTCACAGGCTTCCGCAGCTCACCTCCAGCAGCCCTGTAGCTTGCTGGTGGTGGCTCCTGCAATGCTGTGACAGCTGGGGACCCACCAGCTGAGCATCACTACACAGAGGCTCCAGCATGCAGCAAGCACAACAGGACGATGGGTGAACAGAGGTGTTCCCAGCCCTCAGCTGGCTCACATGGCATCACATCAGCCACCACCTTGGCAAACCCAAACTCTTCTGCACTGTTAGAGCATCAAACTCACACCAGTCCCTCACTGCTGAACCTGCGGGCAAGAGATGGGAGCAGCAGTTGTGCGGTAATGGTTGACATCCCCTCAATCACAGACGCAAGCACCCAA
Organism: Psittacula echo; assembly: GCF_963264785.1. NCBI lineage: Eukaryota > Metazoa > Chordata > Aves > Psittaciformes > Psittacidae > Psittacula > Psittacula echo. The sequence continues at coordinate 15,018,902 of NC_137741.1, read as the reverse complement.
ACAGTCAGACACCAAAGCTGTGTCTAGACTAGCAGACAAAAGGCGTCAGGGCTGGCATGTGACAGTCCAACTGTTCAAATGGTCTGGTTTTAGTCCATGTTAATTTGACAGCATCCAAACAACTGTTGAGAGGGCAACACAAGTCAGGGATGGCTCCTGGTGAGCAGTGCAAATGCCACCCTGCTTGGATGCACAGAGTGGTTTAGCTGCACAAACTGCGCTGTACTCACTGCCACCAGAGCCAGAGGATGGCCCATGCTGTCCACTAGTGCAGACACAGCCTGAACACCCATGGAGGAAGATTGCACTGAGGACTTTTGCATTCATCCCATATTAATCTCACCATATAGACAGGCCCCAGAGAGTTGCTACAGTAGAAACATGTGCAGTTCCCATCACACACAAGAGCCCCTTTGCTGCCAAACGCACTAGACCCGACCTAGCCCCAAAGCCGCTTGACCCCACGTGTCGTTTCATGCTCAAGCAGCACCAGTCCCCCGCTTCCAGCTGCCCCAGGGGTCGAGATCCACTCACTGTTGCAGCTGCCGGCGGTGCCAGTCTCTGTCGCTGCCACGCTGTGCTGAACTGGCCCTTCGGACGCGGCCCTTCCTGACAGTGAATGGGTGAAAACAAGGGAAGGAGACAAACAAAAGAGAAGGGAAGGGTAAGAGAGGGAGGGAGGGATGGGGGAGATGAAGCAAGGGGACAAGAAGGGAAAGGGTATGTCTTTAACCGAACCGTATGTCTTTCACTGGCTGCAACATCCCAACACTGCGCAACCCTTTGCTGTAAGGGCACAGGGCAGGCAAGACCCTTTGGCCCTGGTCACCACCACCGTGCACCCCACACCATCACCTGCATGAGTGCAGAGGGAGGTTGAGAGCCAGTGGGGGTTCAGCCTCCTGAAACTTCTCCTTGGACTGTGAAGCCACATCCCTTGGACCCAGATACTCTCTCTGGACAGGAGAAGTTTTAGGAGGCTCAAGCAGTTCCTCTGTGTCTGGTACTTGAGCATCCTCTCAGGCATGGTGCAGGGACCAGTCTGCCTCTGCCAGTAGAACAAGATCCAGGCCTGACATCTTTACTTGGGCTAGACAGAGTTAAGGGCATTGTTGGCCAAATGTCACCTTGTACATCACCCTAAAGTCTTTGTCCCATCAGTACTTTCACAGGCTGGGGAAGGAAGAAAAACCTCGTCCCACAGCTTCTGATCACCCATAAACCTGCCAGTGCTCACAAAACTGAACCTTAGGAGGGGACAAGGGAAGCAAAACGATGGAGCAGAAAATACAGTGCTACATTTTCCCATGCACCAAAGCAGGAAAGATTTGGCAAATGGAAGGGAGAAGGAGTAGGGAGCTCAGTGTGCAAATCAAGAGGGAATGACAACAGAGTAAGGTCTGCTGACTTTCTAGTAAGGTGTTCGTGTTCCCACTGGGACATAAAAAGGGGACGGAGTCCCAAAATGAAAGGGCAGTTGGTGGAGCAATGGTGGTTTGGGGGAGACTTCTGGCTGTGCTACTGAGCAGCTCAGGCTGACAGCTATCAGGGGAACACCAAAAATACAACCTCAGGGTGTGTCTGGCTAGTCATCACCCCGCACCAGGGGTGAAAATTGAGCTGCTAAATGTAGCTGACAGCTCATTCTGCTTGGGGAATTGTCCCGTGAATGACTGGCTCACCTCCCTTCCCAAAACCTTGAGGTAGGAAATGGGTGGGGGAAAGGCTCAGAAAATTGTTTCATGATGGTTGTTTAAATTGCCTCTGCATTGCAATGTTAGGGGAAATGAAAAGAGAGACCTCTCGCACAAAGCCAGCTGTGGCAGAGGTATGGACATTGGAAAGAGCAGAGCAAATGAAGTCATCCAGCAGTGGGGAAAAAAACCCATCAATATAATATAGTGCAGAACAAAGCAAATTCTACCTCAAACACAGAGCTGAAAGAGAAACATCTTCCTGTCAGATCTATTACCATGCATTTATTCCAATAACAAATAACTAACCCAGAGAGTAACCCAAACCTGATTTATTCCTCCATCTAAGTAAATATGAAGAGGCAGCTGAATCTGACTGCAAAACCCACTGATCTCATATGTTTTCCTTGTATGTATTGGAAAAAAATAGGAGTGGAGTTTCTGCCTTCCTGCCAGGGGATGCTGGCAAAGCATTTGAGGTATAGATATTGTATCTTGTCACTAATGACTGCAGGGAACTAAAAGGGATTTGGATTTTTTTAATGCTTCACATTAATTGATAATTTGGTCTCAAGAATCCACATTGGAACACAGGATTTGCTATATTGGATCAGTCTAGTGGCTCATAAAATCTGGCGTCTTGCCTCAGTGATGCTCAGAGAAATTATCATCCAGTGTCTTTGTTTATAAGGTTGCTGGCCATGTCTGTAAGGCCACAGAGCTGAAAGAGATGAAAGGTCTTTACAGCAAGTCTCTTTAAAAACCTAAAATGTGGTTTTGGCAGGGTTGTATGACATCTCTTTTTTGGTTTTTAATACAAGAAACAAACTCTGTAAGTTAACTATTTTCAGCAGACCTGCTGCTGGTTTTGCTCTTGGTCACCATAGCCCAAATAATGAGAAGGCAAACTTGTGTTTTCAGAGGGCAGATGAGAACATGACTGAGGCCAGACAGAGGGAGATGCCTTGTACTGAGCAGAATAATATTGATTAGGCAGTGTAAAGATTTCCCTCACTAATTCCTTTAGCAATCTTATCATGTGTTGCCCCCATAATTGGATGTGGAAGAGAGAGAGCTGGAATCACTTAAGTGTTCAAAGCTCAACACACACTGAGAATAGATTCCTATTTTGTGTGCGTGTGCAATTTTGTGCATCGTTGCCCCTTGATTGTACATTGAACATGCTCTCTTTGACAGCCTAGCCCTAAACAGCCTATGTATTAAAGACAGCTGCTTGGAAATCGGGGCTTTCTCCATCCAGCTGGCGTGGAGAAGGAGCTTGCTGTGGCTGTGAGGGAGGCAGGACTATGAAACAGGGGGGGATCAGGAAAGGAAAGTCTGTGGAAACCTGAACCATGCAGGAATCAAGAGGAAAAAAGAAAGGCAATGGTTTCTTTCCATGCAAACATCTTCATTAATGAGGATGATGAAGATATTTGCACCTCAATTTTTCTAGGGAGGTCTTAAATTTGTCTTGAAACAAGGCATAGTTTATCCATGCTCCCACTAAATTGGCTTATAACTTCTTTGTTATTTTGATGTTCATACTGAGGTTTGAGGATGCTCCCCACCATTCCTGACTGATGTGTGACCTCATGTTTGTCCCCACAGTAAACGAGAGCTGAGATCATGGTCCTGCAAGTGGAAAGGCAGGAGGAGGCCACTGGCAGCTGGGATGCAGTGGGGAAATGGGTCCAACAACCTAGATAAGGTGAGAGAGGAGGGGTTTACACATCCAAATCTCCTTTGATCGTAAGTGGCAGTGCTCCTTCCAAAGCATGAAACATCCATTTCCATATGCTCAGGAGCATACAGACAGTTTCTGGTCCACCTGGGGCTGATATGATGAAGTCTGCTGGCATATGGCTCTCCATCCTCTTCTGCCCTAGCTAGAGTTTAAATCAGGCCACCTTGGTAAAACCCAGGAACCATCAGCTTCTCTGGCCTGCCCTGTACAAAATCCTTCCTTGGTTTTGGTGACACTAAGGAGGAACATGTGTTGGATGGATCTCCACCATGAGAGAGTCTTTCTGGCTCAAAACTAGGTACTGTGCTCTTTCCCATGTATCTCACAGCTTTCAGGCTAATGGGATGTTCAGAGTGGGAACAGCAAGAGGAAGGGAGCACATTGCATGCAGGCAGCCTCTAGCAGGTGGTTGGGAACCATGCTTGGACAATACAAATTAGAACAGGGGGAAAAAACAGTTTCAAAGTGAAGAGGGAACAACGGACACTACTCAAGGGTGAATGGGGATCACAAGTAGCTTCTCTTGCCTTTCTGGATGTGCTGGCTGCAGCCAGGAAACACTGAAAATGGGAGAGTCCTGCCCTTCCTAATTAAGTTTTATGGGAAGGGAATTGCTCTGAAGGAAAGGGCTCCTGAAATCCCTGCAGGAAACTTGCTGTCTCTAGTTTTCACAGCACAGCCTTGGGTAGTTTGGCTACACTGAGAAACAATCCCAGCTTTCTGAACTGAATCTCTGACCTCCTGGGGATAGCATCACTACCCCTCACTTGGCTCCAGCATTTGACTGGCTACTCTCCCCACCTCAGAAATCAGTGGCATAGAGATTTCCTGAAACACAGAGGGTATTTAGTGTCTGATAGCCTCTGTTAGATTACTTTGCTTTTACAGTTCTGTTCAGTCACTTTTTCAACCTATTATTTCAGCTGTTAGCACCTACCATCTTCTGAGTCCCACCACTTCACTACCCACTGTAGCATCTCCATTGGATCCAAACCTGTCATATACATCACCAGGTGCTTTAGGTCAGGAAACACTGAACAACAAACAATTCCTCCCTATTTGGCTACATCTATGACCTCCGCTAATGGAAGGTCAGGAGCTAAAAACCACCAGGAAGCTAAACTGAAAGGCTTTGAGCTCACAGCTCTCTGGAGCTCAGTCTGATTGTTGGGGAGAAAGCAAAAGCCTCAATTAAAATGACTGGGAATGGGACTAAGCTTTGATTGAAAGGTCATAAGTTTGATTAGGTCTCAGTAAGTGTGTGAGGGTTTGGGGGGAACATAAGGTTAAGCATGGAGGTTAGTGTTTGGGTGAATATTTAGACTACATTAAGCAAAAAATCAGAGCCAAATGACTTGCAATGCAGCGGTAACATATCCTGAGCTGGAGAAGAGGTGAGGCTGGAGGTGAAGTACCATAGCAAGCAGGTTTCATTTCCCTCCAACAAACGGCTCTTTTGTGTCTGTGTTTCAAAGAAGATGTCACCAGATTGTGAGAGCTCTTCACCTGCCACATCCCTCTCATTAATGGAATGAAATAAATGGCAACAGCATGAAAACAGCAACTCAAGCAGGAGAAAGACAGGTAGACAGTGAGGAAAAAGGGAAGGGGGGAAACAGGGTGCGAGTGGAGGTCTTGGCAGGGTGGAGAATTAGGGCAATTACCATTTCTGAGAAAATGCCAGAAATACAACACAATCTAATTGGCCCAATTAATTCTTCTGCACTTGAGCTGTTTTGTGTGAAGGGCTCTCAATGCTTCAAGCAGGAGGAAGGAAGAGAAAAAAACAAACCCTCAACATTTGTTTTTCCCTCAGTGTAGAAATGGGGAAGTGTTGAGGCAAACATGTCTGGCTAAAACACAAGATGATGCTGTTACATCTTCCTTTCAGGAGATAAGGAACTGTGCCACGAATTCAATTTGCAGAGGTTTTTATAGAAGCCACAGAGATATCAAAGACCAACACGTTCAATATCACACTGACTTTTCCTGCACGCACAACACACCAGGACAGGCACAGAGACACTTAACCCACGCACCCACATTGAGCAATTCCGTCACCTCCCCTGTTACAGCCCTACTGCAAATTAGGAGAAATGGGTTCTTTGGCCCCAGACACAAGTCAGGAAAGTTGAGAGGCACCATGGCATGAGCCTTCTACACCTCATGGTGCATAGAGGTGTCATCTAGGAGGAATGGTGGCAATGAAAGCAAGGAAAGAAATAACAAATCAGGGGTTGAGGTGATGGGAGACATGGGGTGAACTGATGCTTTAAACAGCAGACTTCAGCTCCTGCACATAGCAAGACTACAGCTCTGCATGGCTGGCTCATCTCTATCAGTACTAGGGGTCTCCAGGTCACATCTCCAGGTCACTATGAGACATTTTTGCCTTACTTATGCAGGTATGACAAAGCAAGACGTGTTTTCCAGGTTCCCACTTAGTACAGGAGAAAATGAAAGTCCTTTTTACTTTTAAGTCCTTTCCTTAGTTGCACATACATTTACAGATATGAAACCTTCCCAACACCCAAGCAGAAAAGAGAGTAGCACATTATACATTTCACCTCAGAGAAGGGGTAGAAGAGACAAAAGGTGACACTCAGCTGCTTAGCATCTGTATGGCTCTTAGGTGCTGGGAACAGTACTGATGTTGGAAGCTGAATGTAGCACACACATTGTACCATGTACACAACATCCCACGTAACAGTCAGCATGGGCAGGGACTGAGTTTGCCTTCCTCCATCCATCAGCACTAAAGCAGAGCCTGAGCACACTGTCTGGGTGCATGGAGCCTGGCTCTCTGTGTGGAGCTGGCTACTTCTGCCAGCATACATCAGGTCTATTGTAAAACCAGAGTGGTTTTCTCCCTGCAAACTGAGTTGGTACCATATCTCAGGTAGACATTCCTGTTGGCATTCCCCTTCATAGGCGATGGTGCAGAGCACTAGCACTTTCATCACTGGGCTCCTTCCTGGTGTTAACAGGGCTCGGCAGCAACTTCCCTGTGCTAGAATCCATCTCCCACACTGTAAACATGCTGCATGAGACAGACAGCACAGCAACAAAGAGAGCATTGAGACACTGAAGTGAGTGTTGTACAGTTGAAGGATACACATGGGCATTAAGGGGCCTTGGCAAGGGTGCACAAACAATGCTGGTGGGAGAGAAGAGCTAAATCTCTGCAGAGAGAGATCAAAGCTGGTGGGAAGAGAGCACCATTCAACGACGGTGTGATCACTTAGGGACCATTTTTCTAGGAGACTGTGGGTCAGACTAAATCTGCTTTCAATGTAAGGCTTGTCTATTAGTCTTATCTACCATGCTGAATGAGCCTCCAAAGGAGCACGACCCAGGCAGCTGCTAAACCGCAGTGATCTATTACTTGCATGGAAACTTCACTGGATAAATAACTGACTGAAGCCAGGAGAAAGAAAACAATCTTGAACTCCAGAGAACTAAAGTAAGAGACGGACTAGATGGAAGATGGGCATCAGAAAGCAGCCTGACAATGGGTACTGAAAATTATAAACAATCTGGGGGTTTTGCTGGCCATTTTATAGAAAGAGAAGAAAGAAAATGTTTACACAGTGAGCCCTCATGCTTCAGAGGAAGAAGGGTCCTAGGCTTTTTAAAGAACACTGACCTGAGGCCAAAGTCATAGCAGAAATGTTGTTTTGGTCCTGATGGTCTAAGGATGTGAGAGCCAAGGTTCATAGGAAGAGATATTTATCTTTTATTAAACCAACTGATACTGCTGGGAAAAACAAACAACAAAAGAAGAGCTCAGAGAGGGCTTGTGAGCCTAAAATTCATTCTTTTCCCCCCTTCCAACAATATCAGATGTTCTATTAAAAGATATTACTTCCTCCTGCAAACCTTGTCTCTCCCAGATCCAAACAATGCTCCATAATAGCGAGGACAGAGAAACAGGGGGCAGTTTTGTTATTATGTTTAGCTCTGTGCTGATGGAAATAGAAAAATATTTTTAGAACCCTTTGCAGACCCTGCATGTCTCTTCTTTTTTGCCAAGCAGGTGTCCTCTGCTTGATGAACTGTGACCAGGAGAACACGCAGGTCAGACCTCTGGGAAAGGATGGAGCTAAATCCCCAAGAGGTTTCGAGCTCAGCCCAGGAGTGGGGCAGGATGCCAGAAGGGTAGGACATAAGAGATCTGGACAGAGGGATGTCTTAATGAGGTTCAATGCCTACATAAATCCTTCCTCTACTCAACATGTGTTTTCACTGCTGATGTCCCTCCCATGTCAGGACATTATCTTGGAAGTTATTAAGGGCTGCTGACTATGATTTAATACAGTGTTCTATTCTAAAGATGAAGAAATAACGTCCTTTCCTTGGGCGGCTGCCACATGATTTTGTTTTGGAGTTGAAATACACATTCTGATGGACAAAAGGAAAACGATCTGGATTTTACTGAAGCTCAGGTGAATCCAGAGCCACAGAAGGGCTCTGTAGCAACCAAACCGCATTCTGCTGGGTGGAAGAGCAGTTGGAGGTGCTAAGTCCAGCGTTGGTGATACCTCCAGCTCTGGACAACCCCTCCAGCCACTGTGACAGCTTCCAGCTCAATGGGCAGCACTGTGCAGTACCATGAGCCTGACTTGCTGCAGTCTCCATGCCACACGTGGCTGAAGCAGTGACCCCGACTTGCAGCATCCCACCACCTGCTGTCACTGAGTCAGACCTAAAAAAAATCCCCTGCTCACACAGGTTCTTTTTAAAGAAAACAACAAGGAAAATGAAATCCGCCCAAATCTTTTCTCTCCGATATGGATATATTCCATCCCGCCTTCCCACAGAGACCCACACCAAAGATTACACAGCACGTTACACAACACATCACAGAAAAGCTTCTTCAGCACCCCTGCCTTTACTCTTCACACAGAAGATGGGTTACTTCTCCCCATCTCCCCAGTCCTTCCACATTTCTCCACTTTGTAATCAGATGCTGTTTCACCTCTCCCCACCACCTACACCTCCACAGCCATCTCTCCATCCTGTCTTGTTAAAAGAAGGTTTAAAGGTAATAGCTGATGGAATCCTTCTGTGATGCACAAGGAAAAGGACGCACCTGTCTTCAGGCAGAACATGGAAAGCCTTGTGGAGGGGAGAAACAAGCCTCTCTGCTGCTTTTGTTACACTAATGTTTGTTTTCTGTATCCAAATGTGTAACAGGAAATTAAGCAGTTCACCTTTATTAAAGCACTATTGCATCCCACAAATGCAGGAGCCAGATGGTGTTCTTTCTTTGTTTTTAAAGATTAAAAATGAGAAAGAAAGGAAACGGCTGGGAGCTAATCCTCAGCCTGGAACACGCATATCCACATGCCCAGTTATCTGTGCTCGTGGAACCTGGGCACGAGCAAACATGGGGACCTGGCAGACCGATGCGAACCTGCTTCAGACCTGTCACTTTGTGTCAGCTTTGAGGTAGAATCCTTCCCTGTGTTCCCAGAAAATGACACAGTACAGTACAGAAACAGAGCACAAATGCACAACTGTTGTGAAGCCATACTGCTTTCCTCACCTACGTTTGTAGAAGAAAGTGACTGCTGCTTTGTACCAGAGTTAAAGTCAAGTCTAATGCAACCAATTCACATGAGACCCATGTGGCTTCATTATAGTCACAAGTATGTTTCTGTTCAAAATGTTGACTACTCTTGTTTGCAGGGAACTTGTAAGTGCAGGTTGTCATACAGAACCAAATAGATCTCCCAATCCAGAGACAGCAAGGTTCTTGCCAGCTCTTGCGAGAATGAACGCATGGTGCTGTGCAAAGGCAAGGTAGAGAAGAGGTACGAGGCAGTGGTGGATAGGGAAGGACAGTCTGCCACACAACTGTACGTGCAAGCGAAGGGTGAATAGTGAGATCAGCTCCTGGTAAACACATCCCACAAGGTAGTGATTAGAGAAGGAGACTGAGAAATGAACCTATCTTGGTTCTTTACATATGCTGGGAGGAGCGTGGTTGGGCTGTGGCTGGAGGACGGATGAAGGTCCAGGTCCTTCATGGTCCCTGGACTTCTGCTGGGGGGGAATATGGACAGGCTTCCCAGCTCTGCCACTGAATCCTGCTTTGACCTGGATGGGCAAATCACATAAACCCTTTGCCCCCCATGCCAACAATGTAAATATGCGCAATGCACAGTCCTTATTGTGCTAGGACCCTTCTTCAGACTGTAACAAAGAAAAGGTCTTCATGCATGCAGAGCATGGACTTGCTGATCAGGAGTCCTAAAGTACTAAAAGTCAGTGAAAACAGAATCGACTATGAACAAAAGGCTCTGTTAGTCTGAAGCTCAGCTCCTGTGCTGGTAAACAGGTGATAACTAGACACCACTTTGGTCACACACTGCAATTTGTGTTAGCAGAGAAAAGTCCACCAAAACATCTTAAGACACTGCACAAGGTAGCACGGAGCAGTCCTCAGCAAAGCATTTGCACAGACAGGATGAGGTCTACAGGACACCACCACCACAGAGAAGACAAAAAACCCCCACAACAACAAACTGGCCTGTGGAGACCATCTCAATTCTTGCTTTTTGGGGGCCCTTCCAGCCTTCATTTGTCAATAGCAGCAAATTCTCCCATTGCACAGAGTGTGCTTGGTGCTGCAGGCACACAAGCTCAGCTGGGATCATCTCAAGCGGTGTGACAGGGATTGTGGTTGGGATGGGTCTAACATGGCTGAGTGAAAAGAAGTAGGCAAGAACACGGGTAATCGCATGGGCTGCTTCTCATCCTCCCTTGGGCTCTTTCTTTCCTATTTACTCTTTCCTGAAGTTTCAGCAGTGATGGGACCATAGCCACATCTCTTCCCTCATCACTGCCCAGTAACTGCACCAACACTTCTTCCCAACATGGACTTCAATGCTGCACAGTGAACACTGGTTCCCTCACTGGTAGTTAAACTTAGTGATAAGCCAACATCCTGGGCTGGGAGAGGTGATATGTCTCAGCAGAAATCTGATCACATTTTTCCTCCTCCCCAACACAGTAACTCCACTTGGCAACTGCCTGTCACTTAAAGAAAAACCTTCTGAATCAGATCAAGACCATAGGTCAACCCTTTCTCAGGTAGCTGATAAAAATTATCCTCAAAGCCAAACATCCATGTTGTAACCAGAAATAAACCAGCTTTAGTCCAAACATCAGGATAGAAACCACTGCTCCTTTAGCCTGAAAAGCCCTTCCCTGCTGGTGGATGGCCCAGCAACAAGTGTCTACTCCAGTGTGCTTCAAACGCTTCGCACATCACAGCCTCTCCTGTAGCTGATGGTGAGAATAGTGAGAAACACGCTGTCCCCCCAGGGAGGCTGCCGTCCAGACAGACAGGGCAGTGCAGACAGGTACAAAGGGAGTGTGCGAGACAGGGGACATTACGAGCACAAATCACAGAAGAAAAGGCTGGAAAGGCATTTCTGACTCCATCCCTAGAGACAAGTGCAGGATTAGCCTCTGCACTAAACCCAGGCATTTTTATCTAGCTGCTTCCTGAACTTCTTTAATGACAGCCACTGGGCAACCTACCTCTGGCAAATTATTCCATTGCCTAAAGGATGACCCTGCTGGAAAAAAATGTTTTAAGGTTGCACCTAAATTGTCTATTTTTTCCTCTTCCGTATTTTATGCGCTTATCAGTCAGTTTTTCAGTTGCCTTCTCTCTTGGTCCCTGTATTCAGTTTCTTTAATCTAACACTTGAGGTTATAGCCTGTAGTCTTTGTAATCTCTTTGGATTACTTTCAATTTATCAATGCCTTTAAAAAACAGGGAGAAAAATAGGAAGGAAGAATGGGATGACTTTAGAGCCATACCAAAGCATATGATTGTGTGCTGGGGTATCACAGAGAGCTCTGTGTGTGGGCATCTGCATGGATGTCTGAACTACAAGCATGCCCAGACCTGAAAAGGAGTAAGGACAGTGGTTTAGGCATGCCTGATTGACATCTGTGCGCAGGTTTTAATGAGGGAGTAACAAGCGAGTTTAAGAGCTCCAAAACCTGGTTTACTATAACATTTCCTAGTCTCCCTTTGCTCTGAGCATCAGAATGCCTCTGGATCTGCCTTACCCTGTAGTAATCAGTGCTGTAGACATCTCTTGACATCCCAAAGTCTCCAATCTTCACCAGCAGGTTGGCTCCGACCAAGCAGTTCCTTGTGGCCAGGTCTCTATGGACAAAGTGCTGGGAGGCTAGGTACACCATTCCAGAGGCGATCTGGCTAGCGATGTGGAGCATCTGGGATAGCCCTAGCTCCCCTTTGGCTTGTCGAGGCTGCCCATCCACGAGGATCATAGCATCTGGGCCATGTGCCCTATAGGGAGGAAGAAGCAAAAAGCATCAAGTTGGGTCTCAAAAGTGACCAGGAGATGGGAATCCCACACAGTCGCTGTTCCTGCTGGGGTGGAGGCCACAGATAAGATAGAGACTGCCAAGACAGAGGGACTTTTGGCTTGGTGCAACATGGACATTCTTCTCTGGCAAGATCTATGCAAAACTAATGAGTATTTACATGTTTGCTCCAGTTAATTCTTATACTTTGGAAACCTTCCCAGAAGTAGAAGTATCACCCTTTTTTTTTTTCCACAGCCATCATATTCTTGCTACCTCGTCTCTTTATTAATCCCAAACAGCCTCCTCAATTTCCTCCGAACACCATAGCACCAACCAGCCACCCTCTGATAGACACCAATACAACCAGAGATCATGGGAAAGGTTTCAGAGGAACACCAGCAGCTTCATCCTTGGAAAACCCCTTTTTATACCCTAAGCTATCCCATAGGTAACACAGGTACTGCAAACTATGAATGCATGAGCACAAGTCCAAAGGTTACACCTGGATGTCAGCAGATGCAGAGAACATCCTGGGCAACAAAAGGAAATATTCTGCTGAACCAAATGCATTGTAAATGCAGGACTTAAGGTCAGTCTCATTCCTGTCCTGTCCCATTTTCAGTCCCCTTCCTCACTGTGTACCAAGCCTGTCTTTGCCTTGCTCCCTCTGTGATGTCTCTTCCCCTGGTAGAGCTCACCCTGTGGTAGCCTACGTGAAGGTGGAATAACAAAAGCCCTCATATTTAGGGATTTTGCTGTGACTAAGATACAGTACAGCATTTCCTCTGAGGCTTTCACACTGTTCTCTTTGAAGCCATTCTTGGCATTTCACCCGTCGTTAGCAGTAACCCCCCAGAGAGATAACAAATTGAAACTACATACACAGAGCCTTCCCTCCTTCTTGATATGGGACTGAACAACACACAACAATATCCAAATTGTTCTCTCCTTCCTCTCTGTTCCCTAATTCTCTGTTGTCTTTGAGGGTGCACCAAAGGGATTAGCATCCCTTTAGCGTTTGGGGTTCAAGAGATAGTGTTTCAAAGCCCCCCTCTGCAGCTATATGCTGCTGCCCTGCCACTGGGAACATGGCTCTGAAAGTCCCGTCCTGTTAGAAAGTACTACTGTAAGAGAAGAGGAACTCCATAAGTGAGTGCTGAGGAGCCAGGAGTGGGAAATGCTGCAGTGAATGTGGGACGAGCTGGCTGGGAGCAGCACTGCAGGCAGCAAGGCTGGGGCTGCTGCAGGCATCTCAGAGGCTTGTGGGGATGGTGGAAGCATACTGGAAGGACTGCTGAGGGCAAAGAGGAGCTGCAGAAGAGTGTATGAAATGACTGCTTGCTGTCTTACTTAAACAGCCCACAGATGGGTTTACCCCAGGACGTTACTTGGTGGTGACAACAGATGTCAACAGTAGGTGAAGCTGAGCCAGGACTGAGAAGGTTAGCTAAAAACAGCAAAGCAGAGCAAACAATAGCTTCTAAAACTGTGCTGGACAGGTTTGTACCAGTCCTGCCTTGCAGTTACACCATATTTAGCTGCAGCTGATACCTGTTGTCATCAAAGGTAAACATCCCTAGGTGAGAAGTGAGGGATATATTACTGTCTCATTACTGCCACCTTTTTCAGATACAATAATGGCCCCCAAAAAAACGTGTCTGAAAGGAACAGGTAATGTTTAAAAATGGTCAGCCAACATCTTTATTTCACTGGCTCTTTATACATCCTACTATGTAGGACACATCTCGGTATGTCCTATATAATACACTTCTCTCCCTCCCTTTCTCCATCCCACATGGTTCTAGTCCAGAAGAAAGAAGTATCAAAACATTTGTGAGATATTAGTACATTAAGTTGTGTCAAGAAACCTACAGGGAATATGAGAAGGGTCTGCCCATCTTTTCCTGGGAAAAAAGGTTTAATTCAGCTCTACAGAGAGGTCATAAAATTGGGTGGATCCTCTGTTAAAGAGCTCTTGGGCGTTTTTTCCATTATGGAATGATGGAGGGTTTTGTCAACATAGGGAAGAAAATCACCCTTCTAGCTTGCTCTGCTGAAATTCCTTGTTTTGTCCCAAGACAATCCAACTGTGGGGCTGCTGCACTGGGAGGGTGGACACAAAATCATGAGAATTTGCAACTTTTCTAACAAAATCTATTGCCTGTCTGAGTTAACAGCAAAAGGCCATGACTTACTGTAGACTGCATGTAGGGTCTGTAAAGCCAAAATGCAAATATCCCTACTTCAGATTTGCTGCTGTCATGGACAGAAAATGAAAGCCAGAAAACCAGTGACAGAAGGACAGGGAGGAAGTGATGGGCATATCCAGTGAGTCCAGAGGGAAGGTGGTTGCTGCAGACCCCCAGCAGCAGGTCTGTGTGCCAGGAAGCAGTCTCCAGCCCCTGCATGCACCAGTCCTTGGAATGCCATTTTCCCTGGAGAGCAATGCCTCCGTTTCTCCATGGCAGGATATTTTCACTGTCCCTTTTGTATTAGCCAGGGTACTGCATTCTCCCCCTGTGCAAACAGCAGGATCAGTTGTTGCACCACCAGCAATGGTAGGTGTTGATCCTAGTGCTTCCCCTTGCCACACCAGTTGATTTTACTGACCAGTAAAATTCTCTCTTCTCTCAGAAGCACACAAAAGTCTAACACCACTTAGGGGAATTTATTGTGCTTTTCTCTAGGAAACTGGGTCTAAATTGAGCTTTTTCCATTTTACTGCTTTTCCAATTTCTGCAGTTAAACTGGGAAGAGTCCATCTGAGTGTCTCATACAGATTCCCAGCATCCCTGGCCTCCAGTGCCTGGGAGCAACCATCTCCTGCTGTGGGCTGAGTGAATCATGTCACAATGCCAGGCACTCCTGCAGCACCAACTGTCTCTGACCCCCTTATAGCCCCGGTCCTCCAGAGCTTCCCACCAGCAGATAGCTCACCTGACAAACAAAGGCCAAGACTATCTTTCCGTATGCCCCCTTAGGCTTTCTGAGTTCTTGCGTTGCTGGGTATAAGCTCCCTTGTCCCAAAATCCAGGTTCCTTTGGGACACTAAGGGATTTCACTGCCTATCACACACTTACATGCAAAGAGGGAGCTTGTAGCTGCTTGCTCTATAGCTGGATGAGGAGAAGCTGGCAGCTAAATGCAGCTGGAAGATGAGTGGCTGCAGTGTCAGGGACCACACATCTGGAAAGTCTATTTTCCTTCATAAAGGCCAAAGATAACATAACAAGCTTTCTTCTCCAGTGACACTGGGACAAGCCCTGGCCTCCTGGGGCAGGAGTGTTTCTCAGACATGTTCAAGAGCAGGGCTGGGACATGGAGGTGAGGGGGTCTGTAGCTCCAGCATGGTTTCAGCCTTCGGGCATACTGTAGTATGAAGCAATTCCATTGGCAGTGGGCACAAGACATCTCTTTGAGACAGTAAGAGAGACTGTTATGGACTATATTGTTTAGGAGGTCATCTAGAGCAGTGAAGGAGGCTATGCCTCCGCTGTAATGTCTCTTCTTTCTCTAAGGAGAATAAGGTTGATGGTTCTGCCAGGAAAAAAGATGGGTCAATTTCCTGCTCTTCCTTGGGAAGCACTTCAAGAACATGGGCTCTTGTGCTGTTTTTTAGACTGCCTTCCTCCAGCCATGAGGCTGAGGCACTGTCCTTAACACTGCATCTCCAGTCTGCACTAAAACACCATTTCAGCCCAATGCATGATTTCATGCCGGTAGGCACAGTTCAACCTGCTACTGCTGCTGGGAGGTTGCTGACCCCCTGCAAGACAGGGTACCACAAGAGAGACTCCTAGAGTAACCAAGCCAGCTCCCCCTTGAACATGGCTCTGAGGAGCTCTGCTAAGCTAGTGTAGCATCAGCCTTCACTTGTCCTACCTTGCCAAGGATGTCATCTATCCAGAGGCTGAGACAGAGACAGAGCTATAAACATCATATTCAGTCTACCCACAACTATGCCAAAATGAGGAGGGAAATCAATGCAGGGATATTGCCAGCTCAGCCACTGCCCTGCAAAAGCCCCTTGGGAGCTGCAGACAGGTTGGCACTGCTTAGCAGAGGAAAGAAGAGACCTTTGAGGTCCTTCCCCATAGTAATTCTGGTGTAGGTGATTGCTCAGAAATGAAAACCTCAGGGAAGGACCTGTGTCTCCTGGTCAGAAACTGACTGTGATGGTGGAAAAATAAACACCAAGTGTATCCCAACCCCACATCTCAACCTGCTGTGCTCGAGCTTCTTGTTTCTGCTGCAATCACGCTCACACTTAGCAGTCAAAACAGAAAAATATCAAGGGTCCAATTTTCTAAATACTGGGAAATAAACCTACTAATTATTTCAAGGGTAAGAACCACTCCACTTGCGCACAGGTTTCACAGTGTAATTCCTGTTTCATGAGAGAACAGCACCACAAACATCCTCCACAGTTGCTCCCTGCCCCCCAATGCTGGCAGATTCAGGGCACACAAATGCTCTGCGTCATGCTGATGAAATGGTTGAATGATGACTTGGGGAAGGAGGCTCCAGGAATTTGCATCTCTCCAGAGGCAAGGAAGGCAATTAGAGCACTTTGTCAGGCCTTGTCTAGCTTCTGGAGTAGTGTGGTGCCACAGGTTAGGGTATTTTGCATCTCAGTCAGGATCTCTGTGGATGAGGCTTAGGGAACAAGGACCCGAGATGGGCTCCACAGCACCACCTCCAACATTTCCCAGTTCTTTCCTGAATATCGGAACAAGAACTAGAGATCAGTTCTCATTTAATCAGACCAAGAACTCCAGCAGATTTCTCAAAGGAATATTTTGGGTTTTGTGCTATTGAACCAGGAGTTGGGTGACATGGGGGACGATGGCTAGTGGCCTTCCTGCTTCAGCAGGGCATGGCTTTGCCAGGTGTATGGGACTCTGAGCTGCTGACAGCCATGGCTTTATGTCCTTCTACCTCTACAGGGATTGCAGCCACACTTCATGCAGCTTCAAATCTGCGGGGGTAGGAGAAGTCTGGTTTCCATAGCTCACAGGGATCATCCCTGAGACTACCTAAGAGGAAATGTTGGGGTAGGGCAAATAAAGCACCAAATCTGGGGAGCACCATCATCTCCTACAAGCTGTCCTTGGAACAGCTGGCTCTCATAACTATTCCCACCAGCATCCAATTGGTAATGTTTCACTGGTGCACTACAGAGCCACAGTGAGACTGTGGAGAGGTTGTACAGCATCTCCTGAGCCCTCCTTCACACATACCTCAGGAACTTGTTCAGGTCACCATGCTTCATGTACTCAAAGACCATGATGAGCGGGTCGCCATCACCACACACGCCATAAAACTTGACGATGTGCTCGTGCTGCAAGTTGGTGAGCAGCTCTGCCTCCCTCTGGAAATCCTTGCGGGCTGCCAAGGTGGGGTCTTTCAGCGCCTGGAAAAGGGACATGGATACACACAGGGTGGGCTCAGGTAGGGGCAAAACCAGATCAAATGGGAGGCAGCGTCACAGAGGAGCTGATGAGGAAGGGCAGGGAGAGGAACAGCTGCCACCAGCCCAGTTGCATTGGTTGGTTGCTGGTAGGTGCTGGTGGCACCATCTCAGTGTTTCGTTTATGTAGTTACAGACAGATCAGGTTCCCCAACTCATTTCCCAGGCAGGAGCAAACATGCCTCAGAGGGTAATAGCTTCCAATTATTCCCAGCTTGGGCAGGATTTGTACTGGTGACCTAGGGGTGAATGGCTTCATATCTCATTATTATTAAATTCCTGAGCCAGCCGGTCCTTGCTATCTGTCTTTTATTTTGAAAGAGCTGACTTCAGTGCCTTTATTCAGAAGATGGATTTGCCTGGCTGTGCAGTTATTGTGTGGATTTTTCAAACTGCCTCTGAAGAAGGACACTGCCAAGTCTTTTCTCATAATTTTTAAAACCATGGTTTTATTCCCTGCTGTTTATAACAGCTCCCCTGGCAGAGTGATGCTGAAATCAGTGCCCTTATTGAGAATATCTCATCTTCCACACCTGAGCACACCACTTTGCTATTGCCAGGTATCTCTCAGGCTCCAGGCTGTGTGGACCAGCCCAAAGTCGCTATGAAGATGTTGTTGTGGAAGAGTTTCCCAGTGTTGTCTGGCTTGTCCATGCATTATTGGCCAGTGACATTGGATAGCTAGTTTGAAAGCAGTGTGTTGTCTTCCCAGTGTAGCAAGGGAGGGCACTTAGTGAAAAACTTGAAGTCCAGAACATTTGACAAGATGGGATGGCCATGAGAATCAGCACAGCCTTTGCAAACAGTAAAAGAAATGAAGGGGAAATCCTGGTTTTAAGTTGCTGGGTCTCAGTTATACCCTGCTCATCCTCCACATGCCTGGACTATTTAGTACCAGCCCCAGCTTTATGAAGCCTAACAGGTATCAAAAAGGATTCAAAGCAGCTTGTTCCAGTTATCCTCAGATTCAATCTGTTGTGCACTGGTTCCTCTTCAGTGGTGAGGGCACTGGGTAGTTCCCCCATTACCTGCACACAAACACACCTGCCTCCTTCTCCCCATGCCAACGGGAGAGGTGGCGCCAGGAGGTGCAGGCTCCAATTTACATGCAAAAAGGGATGTTAAGCATCAGAAAGCTGTGCCTAGAGGAAGGAGCAGCACACTGCTAATGCACCTCCGGCTGGTCCATGGCACTGCTGGGTGCGATGCCTGCACAGAAGTAATGAGTCCTCCAGAGCAGGTGGTTTTCCCCTTGGAACAGATCTGCTGTGAGGCTTAGGACATGGCCTCATCTCCTCCTTCTGTACCTAAACTCCTAGTCACATGGCATGATTTTATATTAATTCTATGTCTTCTGGAATAGCTTGACTAGAAATATTTAGATGGATGTTAGTTACACGTTGCAGATGGCAAAGCATCCATCCTTATCTCAGGCACCCAATTACTTTTAGTTATTTCCTATCTTCATAATGTTGATGCTACCTTAATTTTCCCCCAAGAAAACAGTTCCCTCCCCCATCACTCTTTTCTTCCCCTTTTTCCTGTAGCTGCATGTAATATTTAAAGCTGCAGTGGGTTTAGTCTTCCTCTCCTTCATGCACAATCATTTCTACAAGGTGTTAGGACTGTAAGTTTGTAAATAACACAACAACAACAAAAAGAGATATTAAAAGCCCCATATTACTAAGGTTGCACAGCCAAGCATTTAAAAATGAAGGAAACCGGAGCTGGAAGTGGTAGAACAGGGAAAGAAAGCCAGGACCAAAGGAAGAGAAGGGATATCTCAGCAAAACCACTGGAATGCCTCTCCTAGGATGGTTTGGGGTGAATTGTATTTGTGTCATCATCACATGATTCCTGTGTGACATCCGGCAACTCACTCAGCATCTGCAGGTTGCAGCCCTTGTCACGAAGTGTCAGTTGTTCCAATATACCTGGGAAATCTCCTCTCACGGGGCATCAGGGCCAGGTCTGAACAAGTGCCGTGTGTTTATTGCTGCAGCAGGGCTCAGCAAGAGCCTGGTACCTGCTGTTCATGGGCTTGAAAGGCAGGTCGGTAACGCCATCTCCCCAAGTGGATCTTTCGGCTCGGTCTCCCTGCTTCTCCATCTGTCCTCAGCAAAACGGGGATGATACAACCCCAGCACGAGGCTGGGAGGCTATGAAAATGAGTGTACTCACATCTAGAGACCTCTCAGATACAGGAGTGATCACCACAGTCGAGCATCCCATAGAGAAATGAAAAACGTGTTCGGAGGACATGCCCTGAATACCAGCGCCTCCAGCATTTCTAGTACTTGACTTTATAACCTCAACACTTTTTGCTAAATATAGGTTTTGTGCATTTCTTCGGATGCTTTTAGAAGCAAGCTGAATAAAACACGAAGCTTGTCTATGCCATCACATCAAAACTCAGCTTATCTGCGGGGCTGCAACCTTTGGATACAGTGAAAATCTAAGTCCATTTAACCGAGCGAGTAACACAACCACTTTCTTCGGCCCTGGAGGGAGCCCCTGAGAGCAGAGCAGGGGCAGACTCTGAGCTGTGGACTCAGCTGCCCTAACCAGCGTGTTCGGCTGCTGCCCTAAGCTACAGAGACTGGAGAGGTAGTTCTCAGCCTCTGTCAGGACCATGAGGTCTTCAGGAAATGCAGCCAAATCTCAATATGTAAAGCCTTTATTCTTTCCTTTTTTTTTTTTCACTTTCTCCTTTTTTTCTTTCCTTCTTTTTTTTTCCCCTTCCCCTAAGACTTAGAATGTGGCCTAAAGTAAAGGGATTCTTTCCCTGCCTGCCTTTCCAGAGCTGGCAGGAATCAAGATTTGAAGGCCCTGCTCCGAAGCAGGAGCTGTATGATCTTGCAGGATGAAAGGCACTCTGGAGATGTAAGCTCATAGTAACAATTAACAGAAACAAGTTCAGATGCTGTTTCTGCCTACATGCAAATGAAACTCAGAAGGCACTTGAAAAGTAGGAGTGCATAAGGAATGGCTGACACTGAAAGGCAGGTACCAGATATACACTCAAGCAATTAATCACACGGGTAGCTGTGCTGGCTTAGCTTTAGCCAGTCTCAGAGGTGAAAGGTGCGATCTTGCAGTTTACAGCCAGAGCATAAGGGAACAAATGAACTAAAAAAGACCCAAAAAGCTTGAACTGCCAATGATTAAAACAACTCTCAAGTAACTGAATGCCTCCAGCTTCCTGGAGAGAGTGCTGGAACCTTTCTCCCCGTAGAGCATCAGTTCAAAAGCAGATCTTCTTCCAAGGAGTTAGGAGACATCAATTAACTCCCGAGGATTAAACTATGTGCATCTGCTAACTGGTGCCACTTGAAAGGATAGCACATTTCTGCACCGAGGGATGCCCTCTGCTCAGAGCCACATGATGGGGCACAGCTCACATAAAGACCTTCACAAGGATGCAAACAGCACCACACAAGCCAAGCTGAACTTGCATGGGCTCAAAGTCACCAGAACAGGAGTGATTTGTGGCTGGGCAAGCAGGAGCTGAGTGAAGCCGAGCAGAATGGCTTTGCCCACGTTGCAGCAAATCGGTTACTTGTGCTTAGCTCTTCAGTGCTCATTTTTGCTAAGGCCCTTTTTGTGTTTTGGTTTCTGCATGCTCCACAAAGAGATAAAATCCAGACAGAGAAGGCCCCAGTCCTTTGCAGAGGGGATGGGGACTCCACACTGTGCTGCTGCAGCTGCATGGGAGCTTGCAGCTTCCAGACCAGCTTCTCCTCCTTGTCTGTCTCCTGGCTGCATCAGCAGGAAGAGAGGTTTTGGCATTGCTGAGAACAGACAACCTTGAAGCGAAACACTGAAACTGTGTGACTAAGTGGATTTACCACAACCTCCGGCATCAGATAAATCTCTGCCCCTGGCCCCCAGCCCTCCCCTGCTTCCCTTTCCCACGCAGGCTCATCCAGCCTCTCTCCACCGGCCAGCCCCTGCCCTATTCTCTGCCATTCATCCTTGGGATTTACCTTCACTGCCACCAGCATTTTGTCGTTGGTGGGGCTGAGGTTGTAACACTCGGCCAAGAACACCTTCCCAAAGGCACCTTCTCCCAGCTCCCTCTTCAAAACGATGTCTCTCCTCTTAATATGCTGGACATCTGTTGAAGGGAGGGGAGGAAGAGGGTTGAGGGAAGAATGAATCAGAATTAATTCAGGGAACGGAAAACAACTAATTCAATTTTCTAGCAAGTCACAAAGGAACTGAAATTGCTTTGCAAGAGTGTCCAGAGGGATCTTCTTACCCACCCACAGAACACAGCCATCTCTAGGATGGAGCTCGCCTCATGCGAAACATCTGCAAGGAGAGTACTTGAGGTTTATCATGTTCTCTCTGCAAGCTCACAACAAGCTTGTCCTCAGAGAGAGGAACCTCTGGGGAAAAATCAGCTACAAAGACCTGAATCTCTTTGGAATTAACCTGGAAATAATTCATCTCCTGTGAGGTCACATACTTCAGATGCCAGGCCAGATGAGATTCGAAGGTCCTGTTGAATTTTGAATTTCAGTTGCAATCAGTTTAACTGCAAACTCAAGCAGATTTCTGAGGCTGAACCTCAGTAAATCAAAGCATTCCCAAGGGGAGGAGAACCACTGACCCACATGCACTTTAAGGCACGAGCAGGAGCCGGCTGGGAGTGCTAAGTGTTGCCCCACAGCAAGACGCTGACCTTGCAGCCATCTCCTATGCGACTGTTCCCCCAGAAACAAGGTCATCCCAGGATAAAGTCACTGGCACAACAGACAAAGTGAACCCATTAGTTTCAATGATCCTTTCCACTGACATTTAGGACAGCGAGGACTGACAGAGAATAGCTACCAAGGTTTCAGGAAGAATCAAAAGAGCAATAGCTACTAATTTAACAAAGGTACAGAGGCCTATGAAGATTGGTTTGCTCAGCTAACAGGGTCATTCATAAGGGCTAGATCTACGCAGCTACTAGACACCTAGTACATAAGCATCTAGCAGGAGATCCATAAATGCTGCATCATGGTTAAATGGCACTGGTTGCTGGGAGAGCCTGGAGGTCTCCATACTCTCTTTTATGGGAACAACACTAAGGCACAGCTGCTTGTTGCCAAACCTCTACACACCTTTCTGGCACCAGAACATTCACACCAATCCTCTGGCCATACAAAGAGGCTTTTTTTAATGCCTGGAATTGACTGTGGAAGCAAGTAGATGTGCACAGCCACCATAGCAATTTCTGGAGGCACAGTACCCAAAACTTCTCTCTAAACTGCCCTTTGATGGAGCTTACTGCCTCCCTTGATAACTATGGTAGCAAAGACTACCCCTAGCTTCAACCTGATGGTCATGGCAGTGCAGAGAGAACTACACACTCTTCTCCAGTGCTTGGTGAGCAAAAGCTCTCCTCAAGCAAATGCATTAGGTGGGACGGTGCCCTCTTTCCACTCCTACTTTGGGGCATTCATAACTTCGCACTCCCTCTGGTTGCTCACGAACTGGACTGCTTTTGAGTCTTTTCTACCACTTCTTCCATGTGCACATACAGGTATGCCCCCCTTCGCACAGATGCATTTCCCTTGGGATACTGCAGATGCAGGAGGTGGAGGTGATGAACACCGTGTTTCAAACTGGCTGCAGGGAAGCATCACTAACAGTGATCACAATCTGCCACCAACTCCTACCACCCAGGCTCCCGCATTGGCATCCATATAAACCCAGGGGACCATATGCCCCACAACAACACAGGTACCACTTAATGTACTAAAAAGCTAATGGATTGGAAGATTAACATCCTAATGGCTTTCGTACAATTAAGCTTTTTAATTAGGAGCTCACAGGCAGGTTTACGGAGCTGCCACTTCTGGCCCTTTTGCTTGCTTAGGAAGATGGATGCTGTGAGATTGGATAACCAACAGGCCTTGTAATGAATGATGCTTCCATAGGGAATTCCTGTTGACCTTTTCATTAATTGTTCAATAGACTGAAAACTGTTACCAATATTAATAACATTAGTAACATTAAGGCACAGGATGGTAGGCACATCCAAAATGACTTTGGTTTTAAATCCGCAGTGACAGCCAGGGAGAATAAATCACATGTGGACTTTGCCTTCTCCACCTGGTTTAGTTGAGTGTTTAAGGAGTACCTTGAGAAATCTGAAATATTATATGTTGAAATGTTGAGTGACGCACTTGGGTGAGGAAAATCCTAATCTAAGAAAAGCTCAAATGGCACCAATTTATTTCACAGAGTAGAGGAAAAGGGTTTTTTAACTCTTGGCAAGCATTTCTATAGCACTCATCACCACAGTACCTAGAATTTACTGTATTGACAAACCATGTATCTGCATTCTTGGTCTCCTGAATAGCAGCAGTCAAGAAAGCTGCAGGGAAATGATCTTGTATTAAAAGGAGCCCAAGAACACTTTAACAAACTCAGAATCCCAACAGAAATTTAGCAATTGCAACCCAATTGCCCCTTTTGATGTGAGATAAAGTTAAAAAGGAAACTTTCTCAGAGTAACCAGCAATGCTGTTTGAGATGATTTCCTATTCGAGTAAGTGTAACACCATGAGACCTGAAGCAAACCTCTCTTTCTGCACTCCCCAGGGTGTTCCCCAAAATTTGCATCTCCAAATTCTTCCTCCCAATAACATGTTAATAAACTGATCAGATGTTTCTGGGAGCCGGCATCCAGACTGTGCAATTATGTCTCCATTATTAAAATAATATCCCATCTGCCTTCAAGACCAGGTTTCACAGCAAGTTGTTGGGGTCACCTGAAAAGATTCAGGGAAAATTTATATGAGGAATTGAAGGAGGTATTGTGGCAGACAGAGTTAAACTGAAGAACGAGAGATCCTTTTGAGGTAGCAGACTCATAGCACTGAGGGGTTTAAAGTAAACTTGGATGGTTATAAAAACAAAAGGTTCATGAAGTTAAGCAGTTTGACAGCAACTGGGCAATCTTAATGTAGAGTCAGAAAAGTACATTTGCTGATTCCAATTTTTTCTCAACCTTGAATGGCCATAAGTTTTGCTTCATAGTATTTTAGGCAGAAATGGAATAATAACTGAGTTACAATAAATTGCTTTTTCTCAGGCAACAGGCCTAAAGTACCAAAGTTTACATCAAATGCTTCCATTCACAGTGAGATCAGCACTATGATTAATTCTACGTTACTAATAAATATGGACTTTAAACATAAAGCAATGACAAACTGCCCTGGGACTCTGCGAGTGGCTGTGTTATTGTGTTAACCTTGCATCTCGGCTTGTCTGTCCTGCCTGTAACTCACAAGGAAGGCCGAGTAGCCATGAAAGATGCTGTGCTGCAAGGGCACCTGGGAGGTTCATCTGCATAAATCTGTTTACCTCCTCCTGGAGGAGGCTGAGCCCTGTCTGATAAACAGCTGGTCTTTATTTGTTTTAGGCAGGCAGCGGTGTGCTAATCTGTCTCGGCTGCGTTGCAGTCAGCCCTGCTGACAAGGTGTATGCAAACTGGCTTCCCGTTAAGTACCACTCTTTTTTTGTTCCTTCCCCCCCTGTACCATTAACTTATAAAAACAAGCCAAGAAGACAATTCAAAAGAACAACCTATGCAGGAGCCACAGCGAGACCTGACAGGAAAATAACCAGACTTGACAGCAGGATGGGAACTCATTCAAGGCCATGCTGTATCTACAGGAAAGGATGTGAGTGCACTACACTGATGTAATTCCAGTTTTAAATGAAACATCTTGCAGTCCTTGTTTTGAGATTACTATGTTGCTGCATGACACAGAAGGAGAGTTGTGCAGGTCCTCCACCTTCTGTCTTGTACATCAAGTCTTAGCACACAAGAATGTGTTTCAAGCTCTCGTCTTCGCTGATGTTCTGAATAGCACATGAACCACATCAGAAAACATCCGACCTGGGAATGCCTCATGACTTCAGTTCAATGATGGTGAGCTAGAGCATTAACAAGGGGGTAACTCTGGGACACTGCACTCACCTTTACAAATTTCCTCCAGTGCAGAAAGCTCTCCTTTTCTCTGGAAGAGCCACAGAAGAAGGGTTGCAGCTTTGGATCTGCAATGGGATCTTACCTAACCTCCTCTGAACCTTCTGCAGGACGCCTGACTTGAGCTGTGCTTAAAGTGCACTTAGTCAGAAAAGTGGTTCTCTAAAAACAGCAACTTCTTCCTCCCCATATTTGCTCCCATGTGTCCCTTAATCATGTCTGCTCCTCTCCTTGACACGAACATATTCTAGTTTGCTAACCTTGCGAACCCAGCACAGCCATGGGATACAGGGAAAGAAGAGGGAATAAGATTAATTCTTCTTCTCTTATACATCAATCTACCATGTCCTGATGGGTCACTTCTGCACTGGCCCCTGGGACAGAGCCTAGAAAACCCAGAACATTTTCCCTTATATCTCTGATCTGATGACTCTTCACCCACCTTTTACACTCACATTGCAGAATCTCTTGCTTTTGGCAAGATCAAGGCAAAAAGACCCCTACTCAACCTGCAAATCCCAGTTAAAGCATATAGAGCTGGTAACAGATTGTGTGCAATGAAAACACCTTTTTTCTAATAACCACCACATTTCAATCACATGAGCAGAAATTGGGAAGTTGCACGGGTGCATTTCATGAATCTAATTTTCCAATTATTGTCTTATTTCTGAATCAATCCTGGGATCAGAAGAAGAAGAGATGGGTTCGGTGACACTGCAAATTCTGCATTTCAGATTCCCATCACAGCCAGCATCCTTAAAACCATGGTTTGATAATACTCTTGAATGCACGTGACTGTGTTTGGACATCGAGGGCTACAGGGGGAGGTAAATGGACAAATCAAACTCCAAACAGAGTAAACCACGAGCAGTGCCAGTGCTTAAGTTACAGCAAAATGCAAACCTACTTAAGCTGAATAATTTACACCAAGTCTGAAATTAATTCCTCACACCACTTTCTTTCAGACTTCCGAACAGCAGCCTGTCTGGTTGCTGTATTTCTAGTGGGTTTCCTCTCTTTGCTATGGTAATTCACAGACAACATGTAGCTCACTAGGGAAACAGAATAAAATAATAGAAATTTCTCCTTTTACTTTTGCCACCTTCTTTACCAGCAGTTTTCTAGCCTAGAAAAGGCCACAATCAATTTTCTATCAGTTTCTTTTCCTCCACATGTGGCTCTGTTTTCCCAAGAGGCAGGTCCTTTCCTGCACCTCTCCATCACTGGCTCCTCCCTCCCTCCCTTAGCTTTGTCATGTCATGGCATTTCTTCTGTATTTCTTGACCCTCTTGTTGTTCAATCCCTGTTTTAAACCTGACTTCTTTTAGATGTTTTTCAAGGGTATCTTGATTTGAGTCTGGGCTGGACTCTTTGTGGTAACAGCCTTGATTTTTGTAAGCTTCTAAAGCCTCATTTGCATCAACAGCACTTTATAAATGATAACAACAATGACATTTTTCAGTAGTGGCTGAGTCATTGGCTGTAACAGCTAATTTATGCCAAAGAATTGTCTCTTTTCTTTATACATAAAGTGTCCATAGAAAGGTAGCAAAGTTCTCAGTTAGTCAATATGATTCATTCACTTCTTTTTTGACTCACTGCTAAAATGATTCTTATGAATAAACCCTGCATAGCCTCCCTGCTCTGTGACAAAATCAAATAAATAAAGCTTACAATTTACACTGGAAATCTTGCCATTAAGACAGGTAACTACCAAAGTGCCTTCCATGTCAAGCAGTCAGTTGCAACCTAGATGTCAACCAGACGTGTTGATCAAGGTACCTGATCAGAGCAAAGTGTTCAGATTGGGTAGGACCAGATCAAAAAGCCTTGCCAGTGGAGAACTGATAAGTTTCTGATTCTCTTACAGTGAATGTCTCTCACAGGCTTGTCTCACAGTGAGAGAAGATAATGCATAGGCCAGCTGCACAGAGTCTGAGTCTCCCTCCTGACCTCGTGCAAATCCATCAAAGTCAATGAAGGATATTGATTTCAATTGTGGACTGCTGTGAAGTACATGGAAACAACAGGAGAATCAGTCCCACATCGTTTCGAAAAATGGAGACATAAACAGGCTGTTTCTCTAGGTGGACTCCAAGGTAGCCCTCCACTTCTGGTGACTTTTCTCCCACCTCTGACATGAGCCACCTCTGGGAAAAGGCCTGGATACACGCTGCAGCAGCTCGGCTCTGTGCCTAGATACTGGTTCTTTGCCAAGTTCCTCTGTTAAGGCACCCTTCAAGGACTCAGATTCAAAAGAATTGTGATTATAAGCACCAAGCAGTTCTGACAGCCCTTTCAAAAAGACCCCAAATCATGAAGGTTTATGTAAAGCTTATCTGAATCTCTGGGAATTTGTGGAGTGGACACAGTCCTTGGCTGAGCCACATGTTGGGCTCCAACATGTGGGTGCACCAAAGTCCTTCCCACCCCCTTCTTTGTACCCCTGTGGACATGACCACCTCACTCAGACCTTTCTCTTCACTTTGGGAGCATTATTTCAACATTACTAAATCTGCATGATAGTTCTGATAGGCATTTGTGTGTGTCCACACAGCAAACATAGAGGGAGAGACTTCCATGAGAGATCTTCCACGGCACCTTTGGCCTTGATGGAACCAACCTGAAGTGCAAAGGGTGCTCTCCCTTTTACTGTGTTATCCCTCTCTTTACATCCCTTCTCAGGCTTCTTGATCTCCAGCAAAACCAATATAAGTCATTGACTTCACAGACTCTCTTCACACTGTTTCTCATCCCTTGTACCTTACCAAGATGCTGGCAACTTGCTTCCAGGCAGCCCCTGGTGTCTGACTATATATTATGTTATTAGTCATGATCGTACCTGAAGACCTTCATAAAGACCTTAAAAGACTACTTCATTTTTCTACAGTTCTTTGCATTTTCTTACTGTTCCCTTCTTTCCCTGGGAGCAGCCAAAAGTCACAAGTGCAGATCCCTGAAGTGAAGGAGGCATTATTGCCCAGCTGACCCTGCAGACCTGGAGCTAATGCACTACATGCTGCTAAATGGACCTTGGTAAAAGATAGCAGGCCATGACGCATTTAGCTGGACAATCTGGGCTACAAAAAATTATCCAGTAATACCAGTCTGTGCCAGGAGCTGACGTTCAGTGTAATAAAGCCCCAGAAAGAGAACAGAAGAGCAGGCTCTGCAAGCCAGACTTCTGATGCTTTGAAAATACCTTACATCCACCACTTCCGAGCATATCTCTAGCAACAAGGACAGCGTCAGCTCCTCCGGCTTTTGCTGTTGCAATAGCAGGTAGAGAGAAAGCCCTGACACAAAAGGCTGCCTTTCAGTTCTCAGCTAACTCCAGTCAGCCTCGATTCAAGCTGCACAGAGTGATTTGATTAGAAGCATGGAGCGACTGGATTAGCACCCACTGTGCTGCCACAACTTGAGCTGCTGCATCTCTGCTGCAGCACCAGCTCCAATATCAGCCACACAGCAACCACTGGCAATGACAGCTGACATGCACAATGCCCTCAGAGCTGAAGGTGAGTGTAAAGGGAGCGTGTGTGTGTAAAGGAGCTGGCAAAAAGGCAAAGCACAATCACCCCTTAAACCAACAACCCATCAGATGCAAGCCCAGAATCTGCCAGGCTCCCTTATCACATCCCACTGAAAACCATTTGGAAGCAGGTGACGTCTGGTGTAACATACCTGCAAAGTTTTAAACCCAAACCAAAGCAAACTCTCCTCTTTTTCAGGAAAAATAATCTGAAAAACAATAATGTTAGAATGTGCCTGGCACCACCCCACAAACACTACAAGCAAAAACTTCTGTTTCAGTTTAAACCATCTGACACTCCTACAGGAACAAAACATGATTTCAAACTCTTCTCATCCATTTCAGTCCCATAAATCTGAGTACTAACATCTTAGTAATTATCTTGTGAAGAGAGCAATATAAAGTGTCCTATGGAACTGGGTACTGATCAGTCTCAGCTGGGATGCACAACACCACATAGTCCTGCACAATGAACTGCCATCCTGGAGAGATCCCAAAGCAAAGGAGCTACGGCAAGAGAAAGGCTCCTGTGCATCACCCCCAGCAAATGTTTGACAATGACTACAGCAACAAAGAAAGGAAGCTCCCGGCACGTTGGACCTTGCCCAGCAGTAGGCTCTTGCCTTTAGGACAGCATCCACCTTCTCATTTTGCAGATTTGCAACTTACTGGAATTACGCAAGCAAGAGCTTATAGTAGCAGGACCCCTCCTTAATCTGACAAGATAAATCCCTTCACTTATGGGATGCTGTTGTCAATGGTTAAAATAGCCATTTTAACATTATGGAGACCCGGAAGACTTCCCGAAAGGAATCTGATGCAAGCAAGACTCCCTGCATCCACTGGGGTCAGGGGAAGGGAGAAGGCACACAGCTGTAAGTAGTTCCCAGTTGTGGCCCAAACCAGTCCCTGCCTCTGCTCAAGGCACACGTCAAGATTCGCTCAGGTCAGGACAAACATCCTGGTCCCCCTTGCTGCTGTCACCTCTACAGAGCCTGGATGCAGGTTCACCCTGTGCCCATCCGTGCTTCTATGTACCAACCTTAGCTGGCTCCCAGGGGAGCACAAAACACTGCTGGTGGAACCAAAACCTTAGTAACATTGCAAACAAAAACTTAAAAACTGACCAATGATTCCCATCATCTCCTGCACCTTCTCAAGTAATTTCTGTCTGACACTAGACTGCAAAGTAAAACTGCTTTTCCAGCTTCAGCAGTCTGTCTTGTTAGACATCCAGCACCCGCTTCACATCCTGAGGTTCTGCCTTTTGTCTACAAGAGTTAACTACACAACTGGGTTCTTCTGAGGAGGAAGAATAACCCCATCAGAAGACAGGTATAGGAGGGACCAGAGTGGGCTGCAGAGGTCTTTGCCTTGGATGAAATGCCCAAGAGCCTCAGCGTATCATAAAAAGAACCGTACACAAAGCATCATCCTCAACGGCACACTGGTACACACAAGCAGCTCTTGGAAACAAGGATTGGGATTCTTGGCAGGGTAGGAGGAAAAGGGAAAAAGAGAGGGGAAAGAAGTCTTTCCGGTGAATGTGTTTTCTTTCCACCAGCCAGGCCCCTAGGTCCCCTGCTGCCAAAGCACTCAGAATAAAACATTAATTCAATACCACACATTTAATTACACATTATTTGAAAGTGAATTTATTTAACAGAGGAAAATAATCTTCAGAGAGCATCTGCCTCCCTCAGACTCATGCGTCTGCAGGGAGGGGGCTTGGAGAGGAGATAGGAGGAATAATGGTTTGTTTTACATCAGCAGCTATTGCTGTTCAGTTCACCTCTTCAAAAGGGAAGATTTTAAAGAGATAGAGTTGTGTTTTGCAGGAACTTACCAGCTGATTTGATTTTCCAGGTACTTTTCACTTGATTGGAAAGCGCTGCTGCAGACAGATATCACTTGTCTTCCTTTTTCATTATTTTTCTGAGGAAAGGGAGGGATTACTGGTGGAGGGACGGAAGAGGATTGGCTGTCCCTTGAGGGACCACACAATAGTCAGATTTCAAGGCTTAAGGCTTTAACAACGCAGTAATCAGACACTTAACAGCATCCTATTGCTGAGATGGATAATCTCAAGAAAGCTGGAAGCGACCAGGGCTCAGCAGCAGCCTTGCAGCTTTGAGAGCGTCTCCCAGCAGGAATACAGAGGCTTACCTTCTGCCCCTGAGGTCTGAGGGGCTCTTGGCTATTGGCTACTCCAGCTTGCGAGTTCATTGCCATGGCTCTATCAGCTCCAGCAGGGCCACAAGCCTGGCAGTGCCTGCTTTCAGACAGCATCCAGCCTCCTATTCCCCAGGCAAAGTTCCACGGCAGAGAGGTGGGGACCGACTCCAGTACCTGTCACAGGCAGCAGCTCTTCCTCGGCTGCGGGTGAACCATGCTGAGCTGCTGCAAGGCCAGAAAAGAGCTGCTGGATCCATTGGAAGAAGGAGTTTGCTATCAGTAAACTCAGCCTGAGCTTTTGCCTTTGCTGTCCTCTGGGTTTTGGCACTGCTGCAACGTCCCAGCAGGACATTGTCAGTCAGGGCTGGGTTAATTGGCTCATGCCATGACATGAGGTTTTCTCCCAACCCTCATCCCTGAACTGGGTATTCGTCACACTCCTCGATCTGGGAGCAGCACTGGAAAACTCCTTCATCTTTGCAATAGCCTTGATTAGACTGCAGTTCCCAGCTGGAGTGACAGGCAGACATCAAAGTGTGCAGAGCATCACTGCTGCTAGCACCTAGTGCTCCCTACAACACATAATGTACACCCACCATAAGTGCAAAAAAATTCCAGATACATGAAATATGTTATGGAAACTATTAAGAAGGTGGCATTAAAGAAGGAGGTATGGTTTGGAAGTGGTTCAAATGCTAAAATACGGCTGCAGTCCCCAGTGCAGAACTCATGCTGAACAGAGCCCTAAAGCTGGGTGCAAAATGAAGAAGTATTTTTAGAAGTGCAGTTCCCTCCAGATGCAGAACTATGGAAAGACCTTCAGAAAAACTTGTTGTGGCAGAATTTCTGGACCATCTTGAAGTAGGAAATTTGGTGAGAGGGCTTGGTCTTCTGCATTTTCCAGCTAGCGCTCCAGGCAGGCTGGAAATGCTTCTGGTTGTTGCCACCCTCGTCATCATCCCAAAGGAAAAGGACAACTTTGGACAAAACAGCATCTTCTGCTTCTTTTTTCCTTCTTTTTTCCTTCTGGGATTCCTCCGTACCTATGCTCTTTCTTGCCCCATGCCCAGTCGTTCTTCTGCCAACAACGTTCTTCTGCTTTGTGGTCATTAAACAAGTGGCTAATGCAGCCAAACTCATGGAACAAGAAAATTCCAGAAATAAGGCCATATGGAGTGAAAACATGAGGTGTTGAAAGACAGATCTCAGGTTCAAGTTATGATTTCATTGGAAAGCCTCTCTCCAATTTGCTCAATTTCCATCTTTCCCCTTCCTTCCCACCTCCTCTGACTCCCTTTCTTGCAGGACCAACACAGGAGGTGCATTTATGTCTATGTCTTGATGAGGTGTTCCCTCAGACTCATGTTTTCCTAACACACGAAATGGACTTTGTTCCATTTTTCTTTCTGCCTGAGGCTTCCTTGGCTTTCTCCCTACTTATTCTGTCTGCACAGCCCCATCCCTTTTTTCATCTTGCCAACTTCTCCTGCAGAAGGAAACCCCTGAAGCAGGAGTAATGTGAGACAGCTCTGCCTGCTGGGCTCTAAAATTACTGTGGTTTGGGCAATTGTAGCAATTGTTATGAAGCAGCAAATTGCACATAAAGAAGTAAAGAGAAGGACGAATTGTACAAAGGGATTAGCTAATCTGATGGGGATAGCAGCTGGTCTCATTTAGCTCTCCAGGTCTGTGCGTAGTTGGGGCTTCCTGTACTCCTTTGGTCTACATCTGATTCACAAGTAGGATGCAATGAATATTGAACTCATGGTCCTGATGCTTCACAAAAGGAGAAATCCACCTTTCCCAGAGCAGGGTAACAACAGGGTGGATCTAGACAGGAGAAAGGAGCCCACCAGTAACCCTGGATCCATCCTGCAGAAGAGGACCTCTGAAAGGCAGTGGCTTGGCCATTCATTTCCATTCAATTTTTTCATTTCCAATTCATTCAACTCCAGAGCTGTTCCATGGTGGGATCCAACTAGTTTCACAGACACTGGCTGAGCAGAGGCACTGTCATGCCAACACTACCTTCCTCTCCTTGGCAGAAACAGAGCTCTTTGGGGAGCAAGAACTGAACCAGGAAAAGTTTTTCTTGGACAAGACTTTGGAAATCTGTGATCACCAGGACTATTTAAGGAACCACATGGTCTTGTGTTAGGACACTGCCTTTCCTTCCCTGATGGTGCTGGTTTTATTGTATCCCCTCTGTGTCCTGCCTTTATTATGATCATAAATGAGAATCCACCTTGGTTTATTGTCTCTGGCTCTCTCCCATGGGGAGAACATGGACACTGTATGTTAGTCCACTTGTCTGTCACCTTTCAGCGATGTCTTACACCATTATGGTCCAGATGGTTGGGGTGAATTTTCAGAGGAATATCACAAACTTCACCATGTATAAGAAAGGGGAGAAAATAAAAATCCTACAGTTTTCTCCTGTGGCAAAACATCAGTGTCTGCACCAGGGGAAAAATACGCAGTTATTTCTTCTTAAGGGCCATGGTGAGACTCGAGAAAACATTCTGCAGTGCTGGTAGCCTCAGAAGACAATGATTGATTGCAGATGGTGAAAAGGTGCATGTTAAGCTTTAACTGAACTATGTGTGAAGACTAGATGATAGCTAAGTTGGTATTCAAGACACATGGGGAAAGCAACCTACTAGGATCTTCAGCTACAAAACCAAGATTATATATATACTTTTATATATATATATTATATATGGCTTAACAGCTTAAATCTAAATGTGTATACTGAAGTTTTACAGCAAGAACATGCTGCTAGTGGAAAGGACCAAAATGAGCAAGATTGCTGAGAAAGGAAGGAAAGGGAACTAATGTTTTGCTGTGAGCTGAGGATGCAGAGGCATAAAAAAGGACCTTCCAAAGCTGGCAGTAGCAATGTGTAGATGAATGTATGTGGGTGGTGCAGCAGAGCACACAGTGGAGTATAACAGTGGAAAGTTCTCTGATATGTCATTAGCTGTTTCTCCTCACTAGTCTAGGACAAGTCTCATTTCATCGGAAAATGTCTTGAAGAAGAGTATATATGTTGCTTTCCTGAATTGTCTTAATTGGAAGGCCAGCATCAGGTATTGGGATGGAAAAAACAGAGGCCAGTTGCCACTAATCTAATCCATCGGTCTGCCTGCAAATCCTGTTTCATTACTGCAATCTGAGTTTAGGAAGTGACCCTAAATTCAGCTTGTATTATAAAGGTCACCTTGATGTTTTTTCTTTATCAATCAGAGTTTAAATCAAGTCCCTTAACCTTTTCCCAGGGCAGAGATTTTTCAAGCAGGCAATGGGCAAACCTCCCCGGATCAATATCTGGGTGCAGGTGAGCACTCAAAGTTCAAAACTTCACTCAGACTTCTGCATTTACACAGCTGGGCAGCAATTCAGCTGCAAACAGAGCTCACACCAAGTCACCTGAGGTCTCCAGAAACTGGAATTGTAGAGAAAACAGTGAAAAAATAATGAAGAAAATAATGAAAAAAGAATGAAGGAAAAAAAATAATTACCAAGCTGTTCAAAATCACATCTTCATTTCTGGGAGGAGTTCAATGAAGGAAAAGATTCCTATGCTGTCCAGCTTGCTTCATTTATCCTTTCTTCCTGGATAGTACTGTGTCTCCGTTGCATGAATTGCAGTCTCCTCATGCCACATCTCCTCCAATGTAGATATATTCCCAGTGCTGCTCACAGTATTGCAGGAGGGTCAAAGAGCTGCTCTCTCAATATGTGCTTCTCTTTTGCTTGGCATTCCTCTCACATACATCCCAATCCAGAAAGGCACTGGGCACGTTTGGGACCTCAGGCACAGTCAGTGCTGGTAAAGAATGCCTCCCATCCATGTTGGTACAGCAAGCACGAGTCCTGCTTTCAAGGTTTCCTTGCAGATCATTAGCAGACATTATGAAAAACACAGGTGATTAAGACTGACCTCCAGGACCCAGCACTTTCAACCACTTTCCAATTGGAAACACTTTCAGCAATAGGTCCTTCCTGTCTTTTGCTCTAAGGCAGATTTCTAGGCAGGATCTCATTTTAACTCCTACACCAATGCTCCTACCCCCAGTCATTAATCTCTGATGCTGGTCCTTGTCAAATACTTGCTGAAAATCTCAGTGCACTGTATCCACCGAATTTCCCTTATACATAGTGGCAGCTGGCTCCTCAGGGAATGCCGGCAGATTAGTTGAGTGTGACCTCCCAACACTTCAAGCCACATAAGTTTGGCCTTCGCAGAGTGTTGCTTTTCCAGGTGTTTTCCCACAGCATCCCTTCAAGTTTAAGGAGATTTCCAAGAATTTCCCAGAGCAAACATTAAACTTACCGGTCTGACTCTTGTCCCCATTGCGTTTACCACCTTCCAACTCTCATCTATCTGCCCTATTTTAGACAGGCAATTTAAATAGTCCGTGGAAAGCTTGGCGAGTCATGTGTGTGCCCAAAGGTGTACACATTACAGGATCTCCATCTGTAGATGACGCTCACCTTGTTCCGTGCCCTTGGACATCTGGCCACTGATATGGGGACAGCTTCCTCTTCATCTTTTATAAGTTGGATGCAATTTTGGCAGATGAAAAATATTTAATAATCCTTCTTTTATCACTGATATAAGCTGCCTTTCGTTCTCTGTCATCAAAGTTCTCCATATATTGCTCTCAAGATAAGCACTTTCTCCTCCATATCCTCTGTACTAGCTCCCTGTTCTCCTCGAAACTCCAAACCCCTCCTTGCTCTGAGGCCCCTTTTGTTGTTTCTCAGAGATACTTATGTGAAAAAGGACCTTGCTCTCTGAAACACATCCTCAGCATCCCATATGGCTGCTGCTTTCCATCCCTTTGTCTTCTCTTGCTTTCTTCTTCCTCCCCTCGCCTTTCACTGTAATACTTCAGCAGTGCCCCATCATGGTCTCTCTCTTCCTTAGCCAGCCTGGCATACGTCAGTCCTCTCATTCTGCCTTTGTCTTTATTTTCACTAGACTGAATGTTTAAGGCAGCCTTCCCAACTGTGTCATAAAGACCTGCATTAAAGCTCAGCCAGCTTTCTCCAACTCATTTTGCATTCCCTGTAAGCCTGCTCCTTGAAAAGCCAGTGGTTTTGTATGACAGCCCTTTCTGCAGACCCTCCTCAGTGCTTCAGCTCTGCAAGGAATATAATCACTGCATCCTAGATGCTCTTCTACTCCAAGTGTATTTATTACAGCTGCTCAATTTCCTTTAATCTGCCATTTCTCCTCCTCCTCCCTCTACGATTGCCGCCTTTTCACTGAACTATAAGTGCACTGAAGAAGGCTTTTACCTCTGACCCTCACTGCCTGCTCCAAGCCCCACCCCTGCACTGACTCACAGTGGGTGCCCTGTGCACTGATTAGAGCTCATTACCCGTGTGGCTTAACGAATGTGCCGGGCCCTTTGCAGGCAAGTGCAAATGTCACAGACAGCACGATCCCACTGGTAACCCCTTGGGACTAATTGAGGGAGAGAAAACAACACTTTCATGTATAAATTGCCTGTATCATCACCACCGAGATGGAAATAAAGACCCAGAAACTCTCCCAGGCCTGTCTGAGAGAGGGAAACCTTAACAACAGAGTGCCCATGTCTGCCAGAGTCTTGTAAAACAGTGTATGTCTGGGGGGTAGAACTATGTTTTTATGTAGAGGATGCGTGTCCCTTTGGTGACAAGGTTGAGCGTAAAACCACAAGCATCCCTTCGGAGCTGGATCTGAAACAGCCAGAGAAGCCCCAGCTGACATGCAAAAAACATCAACGTTGCTTTCCTGTATGTTAAGTTGTGTGAGCACACACACACACCGGGGTTTAATTGGTGTATTAATGTATTAAAGCACTGACACAAACAAACAGGGACTGCTTTCATAAGCTACAAAATCCTTGAGTACATTGTAATTAGCTGGGCTTGTTAAACCACTTAGTAAGCAATAGATAGCATTTGTCTGATGCCCCTGCGCCTTGGCTCAGTGGGAAAGACAGGCAAGTGCTTACATATGAAATGAGTTCAGTTCCTAGGTGAACCCTTAAGAAATATCATTTCATTCTCTGTCATAGGGAACTTCTGCCTGGGGCACATGCAGCTGAGACCAGTGTCAGGGTCACATTATTCCCTGTGTGTCCTGTTCCCTGTCTGGCCATGCACTCCCACATGCTTCCATATGGACCACAATAGTTTGCAGAAAGCAACCGGCTTGCTTCAGTTTCCTTTCCTGTAAATGGCCTCCAAGCTATACCTTTATCAAGTCTTATTGACTATTGATTGCAAAAGTGCTCTAAAAACCTTCAGATAGGGCAGACAGAAAAAGAGAAGCAATGCAGCAGGACAAAACACCATGTAGACAGCATTTCTCAGTAGATACCAAAGCTTTACAAACTAGTTGTGTTCGAGGCCAGGTTAGACAGGCTTTGAGCAACCTATCCAGTGGAAGGTGTCCCTGCCCATGGCAGGGGGTTGGAACTGGATGAGCTTTAAGGTCCTTCCAACCCAAACCATTCTATGATTCATAGGAATTCTTTCTCCTTTGCCTGTCCTATCAAGCCACTACACAATGATTTCACAGGAACAATCTCACCCTTCAGCCTTGACTGGAAGGATGCAGGGAGAAATGCCTTTCCCTGTCCTTACCCAGGCCCTTTATTTGGGGACCAAACCTGGAGCCCCCTGGACTAGAGGTTGTTTGAAGCTCCCTGAGGATATGCCTGATTCTGTTAAAGAGCTATCATGTGCTCGCTCCACAACCAGGCAGCTCCTGGGCCGCTTTGAGAGGTTTCCAAGGAAAGGTGGGAAGGGCTGGCACTGGGAGGGTGGAGGAGAAAGCACTGTTGAACACGAAACGGGTTACCTTTTCAAATGTTCAGCTTCTTTCCTTGTGACATCTCATCTTTTGGGTATTCTGGGAAGGAAATATCTGATTTCTGAACCAGGTAACTAAGGAGTGTGAAGCACATAGCTGTATCTTAGCATCCAGTATGTTGATCTGGATAGGGTAAGGAGAAGGGAATTTATTCACATAACTCCATATGGCAATAGTGCTACCACTACTTTCACCACCTCACAACGTGGACCAAAGTAGTGAGAGTCAGGATACCATCTAAAACACAGCCCAAACCTTTCTGTCCAGCGAGTCATCACTAGGACTCGTGCTGTGATCACCCTTTTCCCACTCCCTGAGAGGTCCCAGGAAAGGAGGGAAGTCATCACGAATACAACCAGAGCAAGCAAGACATCTCTAGATTTACTCAGCACCCCTGAATGCCAAATGGGCAGGCATTGCTTTAATTTTATCCCGAATTCCAGCTTACACCCACAATGAAACCACCGCTCCACATGCTCCTGTGCCATCCAGCTGGCTATCCAGCACATCACCACGCACAGCAGCAGCTTTCAGAGAGTGGGCAAAGCATCACCGTTAAAAACCGCCTCCATGTAAGCCCACCTTGGGCACGTGCAGCTCTGCAGCTATTCCCAGATCCCAACTGGATTCTTCTTTTCATCTTTGTTCTGCCTCCTATTCCAGTGCAGAACCTCAGGCCTGCTGCCTTGGAGCTTCCTCCAAACTGCTGCATTCATCCATTTTTAAAGGTGACCTTCCAACTTTAAAGGAAGTTAGCAAGCCTCACGGTCTTCATTTGCCCTCTGCTTCTTTTCAAGCTGCTCTTTATTATGAATTAAAAAGGGGCCTGAAAGGTTTCTCTATTAAAAAATAAAAATCTTCAGAAAAAAACCACATTTCCACATCATTTCTCGTCCAGTTTTCACGGCAGCCTCCTTGGGTGTCACAGCACTTGCTTGTTGTGAGCTATCAGCTGCCAGCTCTGATAGTGAAACCTGCTTGGGTGCTTGGCCTCCTCCCATCCCTGTGGATGCCTGCCATCCCCACCCTACCCTGCTTTATGCTGTCACTGCTGTGCTGCAAAGCAGTGCCCTGAACTGTTCTGAGTGAAAAATAACCTTTGAGGGAGAAGGGGTGGCAGTGGGGTTATTTTTAACTTGGATCATACCAGACATCCAGGTTAGAGCGTGGCCTCATAAGCTCTTGTGCTGGCACAAATGAAGAGCAGCAAATAAATGAAGTTCTCTTTATCTCACCTCGCTGCCAAAGCTGCATTTTACAAGCCCTGGGGCTGTATAGCAATGGAAAAGGAAGGTGTCTCCAGCCCTTAGCAATAATATTACTCTTGCCAATGAATTGGTCACAGTAATTAAAAAGGCAGTAACAAAGCAACTTGACAGTTTCCTGCTGTTGTGGTATGACATTTTGCCATTTAAACAGGACAAGCAGAACCTGAAGTTTTACTGCAATACAACTGAAATAAGAAAGAAAACTATGAGACTGTGATCTTGAAAAATGAGAGCTCAACTCCCAGCCCTTCTCTTAGAATCAAACAAAAGAAGAAAACATCACAAAGAAAAAGCAAGCAACCAACCACCCTGTTCACTTTTTTTGGCTAAGGGTTCTGGTGTTATTCAGTCAGGTTGTGTTGACTACTTCTTTTTGTCAAGAGCTCAGGACACCACAAACCAGCGCCATATAACCATGCTCTTGATTTAGTCATCGGCATTTGCTTCAGTCCAAGAAACCATAGATATTTTCTGTGCTGTGGACATCTGGCTGCCAAGCACAAGGCTGACACCCACAAACTCATTTCATGCTGACCACCAAATGACCACTCTTCAACCTTGTTTGATCCCAGAGTATACCTGGGACTCCTTCTTTCTCCATACAATCCAATGTGTCCATGCTTTTGCCAGCAGCCTCACTGTGCTCTCGCATGCTCGCTAGGATATAGCCTTTACTCCTTCAAAGATCAGCCACCAAGCTGCACAAGGCTGATTAGGCCCTTGCTACAATTATCTACCAAAAGTAGAAGAATACTTCATGGTTTTAGGAGAAAAGAGAGCTTCCCAAAGTAAAGGCAGGACTGCAAGGAGAAGGTGCTACCAGGTTAAGATTTAGTACAATAAATAATGGAAGGTTCCTCGCCTCTAAATAATGGAAGGTTACTCGCCTCACATCCTCAGTCTTTTCTTAGCTCTGATGCTCGGTTTTATCTTTGGCCATAAATTATTCATGGAGCCTTAAAATATATATAATCTATATCTCCTAGAACAAAGAGTCTTTATTCAGGGGGTTGTGAGGAAGCAGGGAGCAGCATGTGCAATGCCTGTACTTGGGCTGGAATGTTCCTTGGGGAAGGACCCTTGTGGCTTCCCGCTTCTTTCCAAACCCAGAGGCTGTTCTGAGCTTGAAGCTGAGCTCTGTGGGAGACTCCAGCTCAGCCTCTACAACACAGGGATGTTCTGGCTGCTGAGAGTCTCAAGAATTGCTTTCTTGAATCATGCCCAGGACCAGCTCAAAGCCAGGCTCTTCTCATCCATCCCTGGCATACAGTGTACAGATACCACCAGCACACTGTGGGGGACTTAAATCATTTATGCAGGACTACAGATGAGGAAGCTGCAATAAAAGCTTACCTCCATGTCACAGCCTAATCCACTGAAGACTTTACCATCCCGATTTCCAGTTCTCTGCCTTGGGCAGTAGATCACATTTAGTGATTGTGTCTCTTTCCTTGCAAATCCAACAGCACCTTTTCACCATCGATATTTGAGTCCTACTATGCATACAAACACAAACGTACACACATCCATGCACCATGATCAGAGAACATCTACTTACTTGTCCAAAGAAGAACATCACTTCAGGCAATTCCAAGGGTGTTATATCAAAGTAACAGAAGAGATGGCCATCCTCTGATTTGTTGGGGAACCTAAGCAGGGGCCTGGGTAAGATCTGGTGAAAGCCCATGAGGATCTGTCTTTATTCAGAACAAGAACAGGCAAGAAATGGAGAGGTCTCAGACTGGGCAGGATTGGCAGCAAAGTCTTCTGTGGGTTGTGTCCAGCAACCTATGGATGCTTCCTTCCCTGTGCTGGCAGGTGAATGGCCCAGGTAGCTGTCAAACCTGAGCCTAACAGTGCTATAAACTAATGGCACAGACATGCCCCAAACGGTTGAACCATCCCTTCAGAGGATTACCCCAATATATTCCTGCACAGCCCATCTGTTTTCAGCAGTCCTTTCAGGATCAGAGAGCCAGGTTTCAGTCTATGCTGTATCTACAGCTCATGATCATCACATTTCCTTTCTCTTTGGAGTCTTGGAGCTCTTCTTCCTTAGAAGGGCCACTGTCAAACCTTACCCGCTTGGGTGTAATTGACAATATCTTTTATGCTCTGGAGTCTTTTTTATTTCCTAAGGGTGATTCTGGGTTTTTTTGGCAAGAGATAGTCTTCCCTTGTAAGACTGCTATTGATATCGATCTGCCCATTTTCTCTGAGGCTCTGGCCAGCACCACTGGATCCAAGGAAGGAAATTTGGCATAAGATTAGATGCTTCACGCATTACAGTCATGCAGAGGAGCTTAAGGACCTACACAGAACAGTGCCCAACTCCCAGGAGTCCCTCTGCAGTTAACAGGATTAAATGGAACTTTCATTTTAGTCACAGGACAGTATTTTCATCCAAGATGCACTGTCAGGGACTTTGCTGCTTTCTTCTGAAGCCATGGCTATACAGATCTTCTGCTGGGATTGAGTGGCAAGCGTTTCATATGGCAGCAAAAGAGGCGATCCATCTGTAATGCTTTGTTGGCACCCGGCAGAAGCGCTAAAGAACATCAGAGCCTTTTTTGCTTATTGTTGATGAAAACAAGAGACTGGCACCATCATCAAGTAGCCACCCTTGCAGTTTTGCCCTCCTGAGCTTTCTAAAGGAGAGAGCAGCCACCAAACACCTCCCACAGCCTTGCATCTTCCAGCTGCCATCCCTGGGTGGGCAAATAGGAGCAACCCCAAATAGGAGGTTAACCCCAGACTCCAGCAACACTTGGCTCTTCTGGTCTTCTGCTCTCACACAGTGGCACATTTGCAGCGTTTCCAGCCAGAAGAGCCCCTTCTAGTTCTTGAGCGGGGACTGGCAGCTCCTTACTGATGCATCTAATGCAGTTACTTATCACTTATGCGTTTAGAGCAGATCCATCAAAAGAAGTCCTGCTACAGGTCTGAATTCAGCATATTACACACAATAGCTCCCTGGAAGGAGAAAAATGACACTTACCTGTCTTTAAGCGAGTCCCTTCTCAATCACCTGCAATATCTGCGCACTGTCAGATGCGATGGCTTTGGGGGAAGTGTACCTCTGGAGTTGTTCTAGCAGTGCTGAGCATATGACTGGAGCTTAAATATTCTTAAACGTGCAACCCCCTCTGGCACCATTTGATGAACAAATATGTCTCAGGAAACACAAAGCAAACCTGCAGCCACCTTCAGCAGTCTATGGGGGACTGGACCAGGTACCACCAAGGAAGAAGTGACCATGCACAGCTGCTCCTGCAGTCCCCAAATATTGCTTGGCACTGATGCAGCAAAACCAAAATGCTCTGTTGATCCAGTATATCTCTAAAAGTATCAGGCAACAAGGCTTCATAAGGAAATCTGAGCAGATGTACAACTCTTTAGCCTGGGAAGGCAAGTTCACATTGGTAGTGTTTGAAATATGCATACTGCATTACCATGATGTCACCTTACATCCCTGTTACTGGCACCAAGGACTGCATCCTG
The DNA here is from genome assembly GCF_963264785.1 of Psittacula echo. NCBI lineage: Eukaryota > Metazoa > Chordata > Aves > Psittaciformes > Psittacidae > Psittacula > Psittacula echo. The sequence goes on along the minus strand of NC_137741.1, from coordinate 14,976,296 downwards.
GCAGGATCAGGCCCTGGCCACATGCAGAGCACCAACTTGCAAGACCTCCTTCTCCCTTGTATTCTATGTTGCAGTACACTTCATCACCTCACTGGTCTAGTCCACAGACTGCGAACATCCCTCCCTCTCCCAATTATCTTAATAAACAGCCTGGACACAGCTCTGGCTCACTCAAGATAATGGTGACCTGGCCATGATTAGCTTATTCAGACATCCTGGCAGTTTACCTAACCTCATGTGACTCCAGCCTGGCTCTTTCTGACTTCTCGTGAAAGAGGCTGATCTTCAGCAGCAGCTGAGCTGCTATTAATGGATGGAGCCCCACATACAGACATGGGCTGCTCCCCAAATCCAGGCTGGAGCAATGGAGGTTACTTGCCGTGAAAACAAGCTTTTGCCTACTCCAAAGGCTTGGGGAACAGCAGCAGCCTACAGGCAGACCTGGTGGGGTGGTATCAGCACCAAGATATAAAACAGAAACACGGGGTTATGGACAATCCCATATACCGGATTACTGAGGAGCATCTCTGCATATGACATTTCCGCCTGCCTGTCTGAACTCAACCTAAGAACAAAAGCAGCACCCGTCAGCCAGCCACACAACAGGAACATTTGAAGCAAACCCTTGGAGAAAAAAGCCCAAATAATCTGAAATCATAGGCAAATCCTTGCAAAAAGTCAACTCATCTGCAGGAACCGGGCACAGGTCACAAATGACTCACTAACAGCAGAGCAAATCATTTAACCAGCGCTTGGAACAAATCCCTCCACTTTGTAGAGAACAGCCAAAATTTATTCCTGCTGATTTGTCAGCAGTTGCACTCACAAGTTCAAAATGAATATCAAGTTTCACATGTAGTTCTCTTGTACTCACACTCTGCTTTACTGCTGGAGAGACCATCACCTTCCCTTAGAAGAGGAATCACACTGCGTTTATTTACTGGGACTGGGAGCATGGGTTGGGATTTATTCTACCTCTTAATTTGACAAACTCAAAGCCTGAACTTCACCTCAAAGCGCTATCTGGCAAAAGCTCAGTTAACACTCTTGAATTCCTGTGCTGATTTCAATAAGAACAGGCACTTACCACTTCTCTGGAAACCAGTTACCAAATCCCAGTGAGGAAGACGGACAAGCAACCCCCAAAACTGCAACGGTGAATCCAAGGAGTTGAAATTCAGAGCTGAAGAACATAAGGAACTGACACAACCAAACACAGCTACCAGCAGAAGAAGAAAGGTGCCATATCTGCCCTCTGCCTTCTCTGTCTTCCTCATATGTCACTTTACAAGAAGTGCAAAGGAAGCCACACTGGGAGAATTAACTTATTTTTACCATTGAGTTCCCTACGTAATTTTTTAGGGCTCAAGGCAAAACAGTACGTGTGTGATCCCCCATGGTGGAGACACGGGGTAGGATGCCCTACAGCCTGCAGTGCACCCCTGTGGCACAACAAGCTCAGGCCATCAGAGATGTGGGGCTGGCAGTTGATGCTCTGTGGCATCAGACCATATGCTGGCACCACCAAGGAGACTGCCTGTCATGAGGAGAGGGGAAAGGGGGGAACACTGAAGAAACCACAAAAGATATGCCATTGCTTCACCAGGTAAAGCACCTTTTCTAGCTGAGTGTGTGCCACCCTCCTGTTATACTCTTTCCCCTTCAAAGGGCTGTATGGACTTTCCTGCAGATTGTTAAACTTCTCTGCCAATTGATCAAGGGCTGCAGGTGCTGGTAAATACACAGTTAATAAAGATTCTCATTGCGAAAACCACACCAGAAACCTTTCAAAACATTAAGCAAAAATGAAGTCACCCAGCATTGATTTCTTGCATGCTCTCTTCCTGCTGCTCCTCCAGACCTGTGGTTTTTAGCTTTACTACTGTATCTAGGCCTCTTTATCCTCTGCTAATGCCAAGGCTTAACCTCAAGGATCTGCAGCATGTTCTGAGTACAAATCAGAACAGAGTGGTGACGCGCTGCTGCAGTTTGCTGAAACAGCAGAAGCACCTTCCTCCAACTGTCCTCAGCTCCTGGGACTTCTGCCTCTGCCTCCCTGGACAGCAGGGCACAGACACATGCTGGAAAAGCTAAAGACCTGGTGGTAGAGAAAACCATCACCTTCAAAAGCAGGGCTGGCTCTTAAAAGCACATCTAAATAAACAAAAGAGCAGCAAAGGACATCAAGCCTCAGCCAGTGCAACTTGCATAAGCAGCTATGGAGACTCAATATACCTACAGCATCACACACATCAAACACTTGACCAAGCAAGTCAGAGCCTAAGGTCCCACTGGGCCACACACTGCTTCCATCATGCAGAGAGGTATTGTGCCATCGTCATACTGTGCCCATCACACTCACTCCAGGCACGGAGCCTTCACATGGGTACATCAGGCAACAGAGGTGACCAAGAAGCAAACACAAGGATAAACGAGTACCCAACCCATTTGCATTGCATGTCAGAGCCTGTGGGCATGTTAAGCTAGCTCCGTGGGAGCTGGCGGCATCAAAAACATTGTGGGAACTCATATGTAAGGATCGGTTGGCCTGAAATACAAAGCAAAGTGAACTAAGGCTGACCATACCAGCAACCTGAGTAACTGGCTAATCAACCCTCTGTTTGCAATGTTTCTGGGTTGTGAAACATGAGCAGACCCTGGAGCAGTGGGGAGGAAAAGGCAGAGCTACCAACACCCATATTTGTTCCCCACACCTCAGAAACGAAAGAGATATAGGGATAAAATCCAATGCAGATCGGCTGCCCATCCTGTGTATAAGATTATATGTGAGGAGACAACCATTTGTCTCAGGCATCACAAGCATTCCTGGAAAGGTACAGATCTCAGCCATCACCTAATCCTGTGAACCATAGTACACAGTCGCTTCCAGAAGCACACTCATTAGAAGGGAATAGCATTCAGAAATTCACTCATGCCATCATTTTGAGACATTGCTTGAAAGTCATGTCAGGAAGTTAAAGGAACAGAAGGATGCTGGAAACCATATTTCTATTTTGCTCATCAAAACTCTCACCAGGTAATCTAAGAGGGTTCCAGCAACATCCACCAATATCAGCTCAAACACACTCCAGCCTCGTGCCCGCAATCACCTGCAGGTTGGCACAGCAACTTGAAGTCATGTAAATGACATGTAAATATCATCATATAAATGATCATCAATGATACTAAGACACAGCCACTAAGACACATCCTGATGCCACACCCTGCATGTTGCAGAGTGGTTCCTCTCTCCTCCCGGAGCAACCATCCTTACATGATAAGGAGCCCAAGAGCAGCAGGCACTTTTACCCCACTCCATCAAACACATACTTGCTAGCTTAGTATGCTAATTGTCCCTGATTAAGAGACAACAGTTAGCACCCAACAGGAGAACAATTTGCACAGTCAAGCATGGAGACCTGCAGCAACAGCATGTCCTGAAACAAAAAACCACTGCAGCCAGAACAATCATTTAGTGTCAAGCTCCCTGAGAGATAAGTCTCCTAATAAAACTCCTTGCACTAGGTGTAGAAACTTGTCTTGGCAAATCCTCACACAATCTCCCAGCAGTACTGCCTTGTCCCTGAGAATATGACCATTTTGAGCTACAAAAAACAACAGGTTGTCAACTGAGATGATCAGCAGCTAAGCTCTCAGGCAAGAAAACATCTTTGTGCCTGATGAGACTGACAGAAGCAAGAGCTACACCTGAGCAATGTTCATATCACAACTGTAAATCCCACCCTCCGCGCCCCCCAAAGAAGAGAACAAACCGGACTCCCCACACATGGACCATCTCATGAAGAAGTAGACTATGGGATGTGTCATTCTGAATGTTTTATTTATTTTGTCTTCAAAGAAGAGGCCTGATGCAGCTGTTTCGTTAGAAAATAAAGTGTTTATTAAGAAACTAGACATTGAACACCCCTATAGTCTCTGTGAAAAGGGACCGTCCATTTCCCATTAGCACAGGATGATAGTTATGGCAAGATAAGAATGCTCAAAGATGGAGGAGTCTCATTGACAGAAAATGAGGTAATGATTTACAATAATTAAAAATAAAATAAAATTTAACAAAACAAAGAAAACATCCTTAGGCTTGCTACTTAAAGCCACCAATTGCAAACGGCCATGACTGGCTTTTGTTTTTCAGCAGTGAGGAACCAGAGACTTTAATTGGTGTTAAACAAATTGAGACATTGATCACAGTGGGGAGAACTGCTTTAAATTACGCTGTTCGGTCCGGAGAATTTCTTCTAAGCAGAGATGGACCTGAGCTGCAAAATTCAACCCTTCCTCTGCTAAGGTGTTTGGATATAGGCTTCTGGTCCAGGCTCACGGATGTATCTCTACGACTGATACAGACAGCTGAGAGCAGGGTCCCCTGAACAGTGCTAGGGAGAGGAGACAGTTCAGATGGACAAGACATCCCCAGGTCAGGTGGGAGACTTCCAGAAGACGGGGAAATTCAGTTCAGACAAGCACCCAGTGATTCGCACGCTTGGCGAAGCTCCTCCTCTCTCTGTGGATCCGCAGGTTGAGGTGTCAATAGCACACGGCCGCAGGTCCTCTCTGGCGGTGCACCTCTTGCATTTCCAGCTCCGATGCGGGCAGGAAACATTGCTGGGAGTTTTGGTCATGGTTTCTGAAGCCATCCAACCTGAGCCAGGCCTCCGTGTCCTAATGCAGATGCCCCCCCTAAGGCATGTCCATTAACTTAAAGCAATCTGCTACCGTTTCTCCTCTACTCTTCTATTGCACTTTACCTCTTTATGCGAATGAACCATGAGAAGCAAGAGAATGGAATATTCCTAGGGACATCCCTGTGGGAAAGCTGATAGTAAAACCTCCTGGCAATCTCCAAGGTGGTTCATGCAGGTCACCTATAAAGGCAGGATGAAGCAGAACATCCCACTCTGAGGCTTCTGCCCAGTTCTGGCAGTGGGGGGATCGTGACTCTTTCCAGTGGTAGTGACGCTTCAGGGCTGGTGATTTGAGATACCCCTGATGCGACAAGGTCATCTCTGGCCACCAAGAAGGCAAGCAAAGCTGAGTGGCTGCTGAGCAAGCTCCTGGTTCAATACTCCTCTCAGAAAAGGGTCTGGCCACACCTGAAGCTTTTGGAAGGTTTTTTTTTTAGCTCTAGGAAAAATCTGCCTTGCTTACAGGTTATCACTGATACGTGCGAGCACATCTGTTTTTCCCGTACACGTGACATCCAGAGAGTCCAAGGAAAGCCCTGCAAGTTGCCACAAGGGCAGCTGGCTTCTCTTGAGGACAGGATAAAAGGGTTTACTTTTCCATCTGAGAGGCTTTGGATGAAGTAAGACAAAAGTGGGATGGGAGAGGGGGAGAGAATACAAATATTGGCCAGAGAACAGGATCGATACTCCTGTTTATGCCAGAGAAGAACCAACAGAATACTTATTTTTCCTCTCCTTCAGTCAGCCAGCCTCGAGCTGATGGTCCTGGGTACGTGACTGGGTTACAATCAATCTCTAGTTGGGTGGGAATACAGGGGAGAGCTAAAGGGGGCTGGAAAAGGCCCAGCAACTGGGACCTGCGTGCGTCTGATACGCTCTTCCACTTTGCTTACTGCCCTAGTCCTGGCAAGGACACAAACCCTCCTGCGCTATGGATTCTCCATCCATGCGGGAAGTCCAGGCAACTCCTCAGATAAAGCTCATCGTTCAAGCAGCAAGGAGAGACCAGAGTACGACAACGATATAGTCAGATCCAACAAGCCGCTCTAACACATACAAACAGACAGACAGACAAAAAAAGCCTCCTAGAATATGTGCACTTCAAAGATAACAACATTCTCTTCCTGTCAGAGAAGACTTTTCTTTCTTTCTTTCTTTCTTTCTTTCTTTCTTTCCATTATTGTTCCTTCCAACATTATTTTCTGTGCAAGAACTGGGAGCGGGGCTGCCTTTGTTCTTACCAAAAGTCTTCATTCTGCTTTAGGTTCTTCCAGGCTCCCCGCCTCGGCTCGCTCTGGGAGACTTCCCATGGCAGTGCCACATAAGAGGTGATGGCAGCATTCACTGGGTGTTGCGAAGACACAAGCTTACAAGGAAAACTCCAAGCAGGGAGGACATGACTAAAGATGTCAGTTTGGTTGGCTTGGTTGGTTTTGTTTTGTGTTTTTATTTTAAAGCAAAAGTACAATTATTTACTGTGTTATTAGGATGACTCCTTTCAACTGGGTTTTAAATTCTCTTTATTTGCTCTCATTGCTGCTGTTGTGCCTTGCAGGAATATTTAACGAACACAGCGACCATTGGAGGAAAAGAACAACCCTGTTATCTGGTGACAGAAAACCAGTTTCAGTTGGCTTTAACGTGTGTACAGGCAGGGCTGTAAAGTCCTATTAGGAGGAGACCTCAATCCATACAGACCACGCTTACTGCTTCCCACCATTTTGAGGGCACAGCCTATAAACTTGACATCAGAACAGGGACTTTTAAGGAGTTTTTAAAAGCCATGACGTCCTTTGCTGAAATAAACACTGACATCCTCAACATAAATGCCTTGGTTAAGAGGTTTGGAATGTCCAGGGAGGCTTATTGGATTCAACATAATTTCTCTGAAACCTAAAGGGGAAAAAAAAACAGAAAAAAGAAAAAAGCAAAATAAAGTAAACGAAAAAACAAAAAAGAGCAAAACTAGAAAAAAAGAGAGAGATATCGACACACATGTAATTATTAAAAAGAACCAAATGAATAACCAGCAAACGGCTGCCATTAAATTAAAGCCAAAATGCCCTCTCTGGGCAGGGCTACCTCACTCCATCTTTCCATGAGGAACAGGCAATTATTCCATGTGGTACATGCAGACACAAGTGCTCTGAGGACAAGGGGCATGCAACCAGTCTGGACAGAGAACTGGGAACAACTCTTTTCTAAAGGTTCCCACTCACTGGGAGTGAAAAAGTCCTAATTCCTGCCTAGTCCATCTTTCCCTCCAGCAGGAAGTAAGGAAAATGGAGAATTATTCCTATGTTTCTCATGATTTATTTAGTCTGGCTTAATATTTCTGAGGCTGAAGAGTACCATTGCAAGGCTGGGGAGACTCACAGATTTCCTTAGTCCTGGCTGTCCCATCTACACTGAAACTTGCACACTGGAGGCATCTTCTCCTTCCATGACCCCACCTCTTTAAAAGCAATTTGAAGGTTTAGGATTTGCCAGAAATACTGGCCAGATGAAAAGGAAAAATAAGAGGAGCAGAGAACACAGGCATGCTCCTTCCTTAGAAACTTACTGGGCAAATACATTTCCAAGGGTTGTATTAACCATCTCTTCATAATGCTCCTGCCTTGGGATGCCCCAGCCAGGGAACTAATTACTAGTGTGTTTTTAATAATAATTAGCATCTAATCATTTCTATAGTAAAGATGAACATTTTTCTCTAAAGCTAAATAAATGCAAATATTCAGGACTTGTCAGAGAATGGTTCTCTGGACTGGAAGAAGAAAGCCTGTTATGCAGCATTGGATGTAAGCTCCAGGAAGGAATCCTTCTGCTGAGATATCCACAACCCTTTCCTCAAGGTCTGACTGAAGGAGGGCACAATCTGGTTCACTGTTAGGACACATCCTGATGTTTAGCCTGCATTTCTCTGTTTTCTGTCATTTTTTGTGCTGAGTCGTGCATGTTCTTGCAGAAAAGACTCATGCATTTGTCTTCAGGTGTCAGCTCATTTTTTACATTACTTTCTCGGACACCCATTTGTAATGATATTTCTCCTAACTGAGGATAATGAACTGGAAAGAGACATAGGCATAGGTCATTGAAGGTAGCTGCTAAGACTGCAGTGAAGTTGCTTTTAGCTCAGATCAAGCTTGTGGACATAAGAGGCTTCTATGCCAGCTTAGCAAAATCCCCAGTACAGATCCACTGAATTGCCAGGACCAAGACATTGCTCTATTCTGTCCCAACTCTCAAGGGCCCAAAGGGCTTTTCCATGGAAATTACTGGGATGTTTTGGCTACACAATGGCTTTAACATCGGCAAAGTGCTCCCGCTCCTCATACAGTTACAGGATCCTCAACAAAGCAGATAATTTAGCCCAAGCCTGGCATCACTAGAGCAGCATGGAGCAGTTTGGATACCCTTGTGAATTGATCTCAATAAGAAAAGTGTTTTCCACGAGGCTAGGAACAGAAAGTTTCTCACACCAAATTTACACCAGCCAGAAGATTCCTCCCCCATCCCATTTCTTCCTTCTGTTTTTTTCTTTTATATCTATTTATATTTCTTCGCTGCACTATCTTATTCCATCTGCTCATCAAATGCATGCCTTTTTTGATGAACCTGAGGATGAAGACAAAAGCTGTTTGTTTGGTTTGGAACTGCTTAAACTTGTTTGGGGGAAACTATCTGTTATTCTCAGTGGCCCTGAAGGGCTGATCCACATGGGGAGAGTAAGCCAGGCTCGGCTTCAGTTCATGTGTCATAAACAAAATTTATAGGCAAATTCCAAGCGTTGAAATAGCATTAGTGGTGAGAAAGAGCCTAGCTCAACTCTCGGAGTTTAAAGTGCTGATGCTTGGAAATGTGTATGCAAACCAAGTCCATTTCTTATCAGAGTTACTGGGAGACAAATAAACATGGCATCCCTGAACATCGCTATTTATCGTGTTTTGTTTTTCATAATATAAATATGTTTTATGACTACCCAAAGGATAGCTGGGAAAGTCTATGCTCAACAATACCAAGTATCTCCAAGGAGCACTCCTGTCTGCTTTTATTTTCTTTGCATTTCTTAGCTCTGCTAAATTAAGGCAATTCCACTTCTGCCGGACCACATCCAACAGACCTAAAAACCCACTGGGGACAAACAGCCTCAGCAAAGGGACATGTGAAAGATCAGCAAAGCTTAAGGCTGGAGATGCTGAGGGCTCTGCTCTTTGTCATCAGTGCTATGCTGTGAATCCCAGCTGCAGGGATCTCCAGTGACAGCAGGATCTTTGCGGGATGGGACTGCAGCAGGGGTTACTCCATAACCAACATGCAGTTGCTATTGAGGATGATTGTGAAAGTGGCAAACAGCCTATGTTTCTGAAGCTCAGGGGCTGAATACATGCACCACTGGCTTTGGAAAGCAATGCAGCAACATTCATTTTGGCATCCTCTCCTTCTGATTTATCAAGTCCCCAAGGAATCTGAAAAACCCCATGCTTATCTCCAGACCGGTTTTCTCTCTTTCCTCGCTGCTGTCTCCCATATTGCACTGCTACTTTCAACCCCATTCTCTTGTATGGAGCAGAAACCAACAAGGCTCTTGCTAGGTTTATGTTTTCACTGTCAGATGTGAGATGGATGATGTTTACTGAGATGTCCAGAGTTAAATGGGTGAATCTCAACAGGTTCAGAATTTGGATGTTACTATGACAAATGTCACCTTTCTCTCATCAAAGCTACTAGCTCCTGAAAAACTAGTTTGGAAATGTCTTAGAGAATCTGGGGTGTTTATTTTACTTCTTTCTCCCTTCCCCGTCCCCCCCTAAAAAAAAGAGAAACAAAGTGTTCATTTTCTTAGAATGACTTGGGGAAATTTTAAAAGCAATCTCTTTTGTTTGACATTTGTCAGTGCTAGCTGGAAAATGAGAAGAAATATGCTATATTTGACACATTGATTATAGATTTGGAGGGAAACTCCAATATACAAGCCTGAAAATAGAAGGAGGTAAAAACCCCACCTTGTAGATTCAAATCAAAAGCATCTCAAGAGCTACAAAATCAGGAAGGGTCTGACAGGTTGAACTTTGTGCTTCTCCTTCTAGTGAGAACACTTTTTCAATTAAAACATGATACTGTCTCTACTAATAGCCATGGTATGGTGGTGGAATAAATGTATGGAGAGTGCTGGAGAACAGGGAAGGAGGAATGAGCTCAGATTTGCTGTGCAGCTCTAACAGCTTGAGATGGAAGGGGAAGATGGGGCATTTTCTCTAAGCAGGCTGGAAGGATGTGGCAATGGAAGGACAAGAAAATTGAAGGCAACTGAACCATGCAATCAGTTTGTGTCCTCAGCCCTGGCCATCCACTTAGTCCTCCAGAGCTGTCCTGCACTTCCCACCACCCTGGCTGTGGGATCTCAGCCACTGTTCCCCATGCACATACCCAATGCAGCCTAGAGACAGTTCCTGCAAGGAACACTGTTCCTCCACTGACTGAGAACAAGACTAAGGTGACAAACCAGGTAATTTCAACTTGCCTTCATTGTAAGCCTTCTGGTAAAATTGCAAGCACTAAAATATACCATGCTTCTAGGGCTTTTAAGATCCGAGGCTGCTCCAGGTCACTGGAGAAGAGCAGCAGGGAACATGACATGGGGAAGAGAGGGAACCACACAGAAAACAATGCCGAACTCCTCATGGCAGCCCCATCCACCACAGCAGGAGTGGTGCAGCCCAGTTTTGAAACCCAAGGATGGAAACCGCTTCTAAAACATGAGCAAAAATTGCTGTGGGAACAGATAAGAAAAGCAACAGGATGCCATGCGATGCCTGGCAAAAATGGGTTAAACAAAAATAGCAAATTAGGGGCAACAAGCTGGCCAAACATAACACTGCTATCCACACAGCCCACATTAGGCAATAGAGCTTTGATCTCTCTTCCGTGTTACAGCAGAATTTATGATATAAAGGAAAAGCAATAGGGGACTCCAACAACAGAGTACATTTTATCTTTCTCTATGCACAGATATGAAGTATGAATAGCATCAAAGAAGGCATGAAAACCATCAAGCCTGGCCTGCATCCAGAGCAAAAGAAACAGCCATCCGTCTAGTCAAAACCAGGACTGATAAGTCTATATCAGAGGGTAAAGCAACACAGCGGTCCAAGTTCTCTGTCATGGATGGGTTCATCTGCAGGGCTATGATACAAAACTCTCTTTTTTTTCCCCCTCATTCCTCCCCCAACATATAATATAACAGGGTGAGATGCAACTGAGCCTGAGGCCTTGCTTGCTACAACAAAGCAGTCACAGAACGTCAGCAGAAGCACACCACAAGGTTCTCCCTGATGCTCTCAGCTGCATATAACCACATCATCTCCTCTACCATCCAAAGTAAAGTCAAAGAGCCTAGATCTGCTCTCATTTACACCAGTCTGACCCTGTTGACCGCAATGGAGAACTGCAAGAAAATTCAGTCCACAGATGAATTTCACACTGACACACAGACCTCAAGCCGACCTTCAAGTAGATAACAGCCTGCTTAAGAGTCAAGGAGAGCTACAGAAATGTTTATGATTGTTCATTTTCATGGAAACTGGGTCCTTATTATTCCCTTCCACAGCACAGCAGCTCACCTTGTATCTTCATTCATTTTCCAGGGTTTTAACCTCAGGCATAAGAGTCTCCCACTTTGCTCAATGAGACTTGTCATCACTGGAAACCTCTTGGGAATGTGCTAGATGGAGCTCTAGCTAGTTTGTGGCATCTTCATCTTCTCCACAATTCAAAATCACAAGCAGGGGGTCGCAGCACTGCATATGTTTTTGAGGGCAGGAAAGGGAAGAGATGGACTGAGAGCAAGAGAAGCAGCAGAAGCAAATGGGTCCAGAAGATCCCATTTCCACACAAGCTTCTCTCATGCTTAGAGCAGAGGAAGGGGTAGGAGAATACCGCAGGCACTCAGCAGCCAAACAATGCTCCATGAGAAAAGGGCAGTGTTCGCAGCTTTCCACGCAGTGAACTCTTTAAGACTATGTAAGATCCGTTAAACCTTCGGTCGGAGAAACTCCAGTATCCGTTGCATTTCTACAGTTGCCACCGTTACTGTGGGCCATGTCCATGTTAGCCGGGATCACAAGTTTGTTTTCTCTGGAACTCTTGCATGGATGGAGTACTTCCAAGATTCTAAATGATGTAGCCTGATAGCTCAGGAGGCAGAGCTCCAAGATTCCCCACTGATCCCCCTTAGGAAAAGCCCCAGAGTAGGAAAGCACTTACCAGAGTATAAAATAGAAAACATAACAAGGAAAAAGAAATATCTATTTAAGACCAAGGGCAAAATAAAAAGGCTATTTTCAGGTCTGAGATACCCTGTGATTTGAGCCAAAGCTACCCTCCATGTCTAGAGGCACAGCCAATGCTTTTCTCCAGCCTGCACTGAGGTGCAGCTACTTAAAGCCACTCGGAGGACCACTGCATGATGGAAAGCAGCCAGATCAGTTGGGCCTCATCAGTTTGTTTTTGTTAGATTGAAGCCAAAGTATGTGAAATGACTTGTAAAAAGGACTAGGGAAGGGGGAAGCACTGGGCACCCAGCAGTCTCGTCCACAACATGCAGAGCTTAGTCTCTGCCTTGTTCAAATCGTACTGGGTCACAAAGGAGGTACCTGGGCAAAGAGGATGGCTGGTTTGTCCCTCGCAATATCCATCAATATGCAAAAGTGTGTGGCAAAACTCTTGAGGTTTATAGGTCAGCTGTGAGAACAAGCTGCAGCAAGGGGCTTGCAGAACACCTTAAGGTTCAGTGGTAGCTGACATCCTGGGCATCATCGAGCTGCCTCTGTCCCTCTGTGTGCTCACACTGCTGCATCCAGGAGCCTTCTCCTCTGCAATTCCCACCACTGGAGGAACCACCACAGCTCCCTGCCTCTACAAGTCCCCATTTCTCACCACTGCACTCTCTCTGCACTCCACAAAGCCCATGGGACCCGGCATGAAAGATCCCATCCCAACAAGTAATACATCATTTTCATCACTTTGGTTTTCAGATATACTCTTGTCAATCATGTCTTTAAGTCAGCCCTCAGAGTGCAGCCAATTTAAGCACTGTGCTTAACATGACAACAGCTTCTCATTTCCACTTTGCCTGACAGGTATCCGTGTCCCTCCAACACCTCCTGTGTTCCCCAGCTGCTTCAGATAGCAATAGTTACCCTGAGAATTTCACAGTTATTGAAACCACTGACTAATCCGCCCAGAAATGACTATCCACTGGGGAAGAATCTAGTTGGGCTCATGTTCCCTAATTGCTGATTAATTCCAATTATGGTACAGCTGATCCACCAGTACCACAGATCGCCACATCAAAGAGCCAACCAGCAAAGGAAGCCCCTGAGTTAGAACAGCAACAGCCCTGTTGCAAACTTCATTTCAGGCAGAGAGAGCTTCATGAACATTAATTTGTTACGCCTCGCTCATTCCCTGCGGAGGCAGGAGCTGTTATATGCATGATACAGATGGCAAAACAGTGGCATGGAGCAGGACCACGGTTTCTTCCAAGTCCCTGAAGGAACCGCTGTCAGTCACGGGCACTTAACAAGGAATAGCCCCAGCTCCCAGACTCCTGTGCTCTCCGGGAGCTCTGAGGTCTAGAAGGGGACATGAAGGGCTTTGTAAAGCCAGATGGCTGGGATATGAGAGCAGACACCAAAAGGAGACACACACAGTGGATGTGGAAGCACACAACCGCTGTCGTCTGCAGCTGGGGCCTTCCCTGCCCGGGCAGTGCCAATGATGTTCTCCTGCTCTTCAGAGGGCATCATGAAGAAACTGATCAAGGCCCAAAATATATCCTTGCTTGCTTAAGTCTCTTTATTCTGCCATCTGCTCCAGCAATACCTCATGTCATCTGGAAAGGCCAGAGCTGCCCTCCAGGAAGCCCAGGAGCAGTACAAGCCTGAGAGCCTGAAGTGTTGAGTGGAGCATCCTGTGGGGAAACATGATTTTGTGGAGTTTATAAGATGAGGATGGGAACCGAGGAGCGCAGGAGATGTTGGCAGGAAAGGAGGCACCGAGCACTTCAGAGGAGCTGTAAATGAGAACAGGAAGAGCTGAGGGCAAAACCACAGTGAGAGCAGTAGGGAGCCTGGAGAAACAAGGTTCTGTTGATTTTGGAGGCTGTTCGGATGCTGTGTTGTCTGGAATTCTTGTTCTTTGTCTGTGTCTCTCCAATGTTCCTACTCTGCTGATCGCTTTGGAAATGAAGGCTGTCAGTGCAGCTCTTCTTCTCTTGATACTTGCCCCACTAGATGGTTCTCAAATTAAGCTGCCTTCTGCACCAAAACATACCAGAAAAGTGACATGATTCTTCTCAGGAGAGAGCTCCCCATTCCAGAATCTGTTTCAAGACCATGATTTGGTACCTGCCAGTGTGTGGCAAGCTCTAAAACACACACCCCAGGATGCAGGGAGGGCTGTGCTTTCCCCAAGGGAAGAGGGGACAGCAAGCAGGGGAACATAGGTTTGCACTGAGATCATGCTGCTCCTAAGGAACAGTTTGGGTAGTGCCAGCCAAATGAGTGGCAGGGATTTGTGGTGCCCCCTTCATTCTACAGGAGGGGAGAAAGGGATTTGCTCCCACAAAACTCACATGATATATAGCATGTTTTTGCAAGAGAAATACCTGGAAGGATCTTTGCAGCCAACAAAGCAGAGATGGGGTGAGTGGGAAACCCCCCAAGCAGTGCACTGGGGGGCTGCTGCTGTGCAAGGAGAGCCTCACTCCAGCCCACAGCAGAGGGTGAGCTTTGCAGAGCACGGAAGGTCTGGCAAATCACAGCAGGGCAGCAAAGGGAGACCTAAGCCCAAAACATATGCCTCCTGTCAATTAGGAGTCTTCATTCAAATGTGGGAGGAAGGACCAGTGCTCCTTTCCTACAGGCTTTTTCCAGCAGGTGGTCTAGCTGTGAATTGTTGCTCCAGCAGTCAGCTCCAAGCTTAATGAACTACATGGCTGCCAGACCATTCTCTGACCCAGTTTCATTATGGTCTGAAAGTAAGCCTCCCTCTCTCCCTTCTCCCCGTCACCTAAACACATAACGCACTTAAAGCGCTGCAGCCCAATCTTATTTCACACCACGTAATTCTGTGCAAGCCTATTGTGTCAGGCCCACTTGTGCCATTGGCATGTGTTAATCAAATATCAGTAGAGATTAGGTACAGGGAAAGGGCTGAGGTCCCAGCCCTCTGAATGGGGAGGCACTTGAACATGGAAACTCCTGGGAACATGACTATCCAAAATCCATTTTCCTTCTGCCAGAGGCTTTCATCCTTGAGAAAAGGGGAAACAGCTTTACTTAAACAATAAGTTTTTTCTTCTTCTCCATCATCTATCATTAGAAGTCCTGCCTCCCACCACAGCCAGGACATGTCCTTTATGTATGTTATTCCTCAAAGCAAGAGCTGCCCACACCAGGGCAAAAAACATACACTTCTAATGACACTTTCATATCTGCACATGCAACTAAATGTAAGAGATCACAGTCCACAGCCCTAAATTCAATCTCAGTGTCAAAATCAGCCTATGCAGAAAGGAACCAGAGCTGAACAACGCCAAAAGTGCCAGCACAAAGCAGAGAGAGCATGCACTCAACCTGCTGCATGTGGGACACGTGGGATGGCCAGTGGGGAAGCGTGTGAGAGCAAAGCAGAGAGCGATGCTGCGGCACAGAGCACGTGGCAGGGAGCAAAGGAGTGCAGAGAGGGGCCCGGAAGCGCGAGCACCCACGTGTGGGGCTGGGAGCATAGCACTGCTGAGCATTTACTCTCACTTTACATTACAGATTTAATGGCTTTTAACGAGAGACTTTGTAAGCGATCAGGAATTGGAACAAAAGGAGCTGGGGGAATAATTATTCTAACCAGGGGAGCTAAAGAACATGGCAAAATCGCGTGCTGAGCAATCATGCTAATTAAAGGCACCCAGAAGAATCAAGAGAGAAACGCCAAATGGTTTTCACTCTGCTGCCCTAATCCACTAACTGCCTCGTCACTGACTCCCACCAGCTGTGGGAAGGACAGCTCCGGGTGAGTTGGTTTGCAGCAATAAAGGATGGAGCTAAACAAGTGGCACAGGGGGTTTGGTCCCCTCTGTGGTGGGCTAAAGTGATGCTTAACAGTGGCTGCTTGGCACCAGCAGCCAGGGAGGTTGGAGACCAAATGCCCTCATAGCCTCTGGCTGAGCAGCAAGGGTCCAAACACACTTCCCAGAAAGGAGAACAGCTACTGGCAGCTACAGTATGAAGCTAAACACAAATCACAGCCACAGCCCTGGTCCTTTTCAGCTGGTCAGCTGCTGCTTCTGTAATTAGCTGTGTTACATGGCTCAGCACAGTGGTCTGTGTCCAGGGAGCATGTTTCCCATTTCATACCAAAGCTCTGGCAACATTGCACGTGCTGCTTTCCTTGTCTACACAGCTTTGGTCATCACTGAGTTGGATCCACTCAGGTTGGTGCAGTGGCTTTCAAAGGTTTTTTACATCTTCTTTTACATCTTCTACGTAGTGGCCATCATCTTCTACTGTTTAAAGTGCCAGCAGGGGTTCATACCATGATAGCATTAAAAAGGAAGAGCTAACATTGCAACATGGGGAGATTTTCACTCAGAAGTGGAGACTAGGAAATTGTCCACATTGTAGGGAAAGGAAATGAACACAATATTGCTCCAACAGACTAGAAGCTTTACAGACCCAAATAAAAGCTCCCATGCGCTCAGCCAGCTGTGAAACCCAAGGCAGACTCCTCAAGGAGCTGCTGAGCCTTGACCTGTTGGGGATGTTACGGGAAGATCTTCCTCAGGCATTGCTGGAATCCAACAAGGCATCACATGCCAAGGCAGACGGGTGCAGAAAACACGATTAAGAGAGCAAGACACACAATGGTGAAACGGCACGCTCAGTACAAAGAAGTCTCTCTCTGTCCTTTCCAGCCTCCAGGAGAAGGTTCACCTTGGATAACTGCTTGAATAAGATGTGAATGCTTTTCTCTCCAGCAGTGCAGACCTGAGTTTTGCTGCAACGGTTGCCTGTGTTGGCGCAGTGAGAGATGTACATAGGGGAAGTGGGTCAGCAGAAAAACAAATGCTAACAATTGCCATCAAGTAACAGCTTTCTATTTAAAAAGCAATGGTTTGTTTGTTAATCAACAGGTCCATTAACACGGAGCAAACGCCTCTCTAATGGACACCCACAGGATCATGGGCTGAACTATTTGTGTGCAGCATCTTTTGATTGATTCACCCTAAAGATCATCAAGTAAATGAGAGAGGATGTAATATTTCTGCAGGAAATATTCCAGAGCGGATACATTGATTGCGACACTCAGCCAGCTGCTGTGTGCCAGTCTCGTCTTAAAGAGACTTCATATTTGATTCTCTGATTAAATATTTTGAGGCCGAGAACAAATCGGGGACATTGGCTGGACCAGGCGCTTGGCCCATGAAGACCTGGTACCCTGCCAAGGAGGATCACATGAGTTGCCAGCATCCAACCTGCTCTTCTTCCTGCCCTCAGGGCTCATGATCCCTTTCCCTTGGTCCTTGCCTAGCCACACAAATCACTGCCACTTTGCTGCCTTGGCCTCCCACCACTAAATCCTTGACCTAAGCCAATGGAGCCTACTTGGTCCTTGGAGTCCCACACCAGGAACACTGATCTGTTGACTCATTCCTTCAACTCCTACCTGCAGCTAAAGCTGCAAAGTCACGGTCCATTCTGCCTGCCAATGCCTCTCTGACTCCTGCTCTGTCACCACAACAAAGCCATTTTTAATCAAAAGCCCACTGAATGCCCAATGGGACAGGAGGAGGCTGAGAATAAGGAATACCCTGAGAACAAAGGCAAAAAGGCCTGGACCCATAGCAATGAAACCATCAGCTGAATAATTTTCCAGAGCAGCAATCCCGAGTGGCAGAGATGGCCCAGGAGCCAGAGCTAAACGCTTGCTGTAATCTCCAGTTTGCTATAGCAGGCTCTTTTTCCCACAGACCAAAAGCTGGGCTGACACCTCCTTTACGAGCTGCTGAAATAAACCAACATCTTCTGAACCAGCCCTGCAAAAACACAGTGACACTTCCAGTTACAAGCAAGCCCTGCCATCACTCACCACGGCACAGCCTTGGAGTTGTTGAAGCTGCCCTGAATGAGACCAGTGGGGGCCAGGAGAGCTGGGCTGCTGGCACCGCTTCTGACACAACATGCTTATTTCAATTGCAAAACAGCCACACAAATTGAGACCAGACCCTCCTTTTCCCCTCTGAGCTACTCATAAATAACAGAGGCGTAAGGTGAAGGGTCTTTGAGGCAGGTGAAACACAGAGGTACAAAGAACCGAGCGCCTAATTGGAGACAAAAGCAGAAAGCTAAACACTCACCCGGGTCCCATGGGGAGACACAGCTAACCCTCCCCTCCGGAGACAAGCTCCATCAAGAGGGCATCCAGCCAGTTGGAATAATGACTCCTTGAGGCAAATGAGAGGTGCCAGCAGCTACAAATGAGGGCCTTTCTCTGCTGTAGCTTCCATCCTTTCTCCCCTCCAGTAGTGGCAGGAAAAAGGTAATAAAAGGAGCCTGCGGGTCCCATTCAGGCTGAACTACGTGTGCCTCACAGCCAGGCAACAAAGTAAGAGCTGCAGGTATAAGCTTAGCCATGGGTGCTGGGTTCCTGCCTCCACTTCCTTTCTTTTCAAAGGAAACAAAATTGAGTTTGCATCGACTACTGAGAAAATGAGACAACATTATACAGGACATGACCCTCCGCAATCAAATTAGGGCATTGCCACAGCATAACCAGCACGGAATATGTAACCCTGATAGCGTATAGGATCAAGGAGAGTGATTTTATGCAGCAAACATTAACAGACAAAAAAGAAAATTAATCATATCAGGACATCAAGTGTAACCAGAGTGTGAGGAACAAGCTGCACTCCTGTCACAGGCCTTCCCCCTCAAGCCCTTCCTGTGTCCCCATTCAAGCTGGCCTGCCACTTCTTAGGACTGGCCATTAAAAACATGGCAAGTGCTGGGAAATATCTTTGCCACTTTCTGCACAGCTTCTCTGTCTCCCCTCCCCAGAGCTCTGATGGTTAACAGAAGAGTAAAGCCACTATTTACAGAGCAGGTTTCCAGCTATGGCCCTCACTGCGTCAGCAAAATGCCCAACAGCAACACGGTCAAGGTGTTGATTTCAGGATTGCTGAGATCTGCTTAAACAGGGGACTCAACATCCTATTTTTCTCCTCAGTCACCACTTCTGTGTCTATATATACATTGTACACAGGTCATCAGAAAACAAAAACCAAGCACATGGTCCAACTGTGCACTTTCTCCATCATAGTTTCACACTCAGTTCTCTCAGTTCTCCCCCAGCTCACATCTCTCAAATGTGCCCTCTTCATGCCCTACACAGCCCTCCCCCCCAACATATGCCAGTTCTCATACACAGAGCACTTGGTCTCCCATAGGAAAACCCTCATCAACCAACTGTCAAGTAATCACCAGCAGAGACAGCTCCACAAAGATGCTTCAATGCAACCATCCCTATCCAAGATGGGAGGGAGGTCTCCAGCAGTGCTCGTGCATATGTTGGTAGGTATTTATGGCCATGTGGAGGCCACCATGAGCCTCTGGAAAGGTGAAGGTGGGTTAGCACTAGGCGCAGCAGCAGTGACTGATGTTCATCACTCTACTGGGACTGTGAGAATGCAGATGTGGAGCCTGGGCTCTGTGTGACCTGGGAGGTGAGTACTGCCACCGCAGGCAGAGCCAAACCAGCTCAGCACAATTCCCACAGTGCCTGTTTCACTCCATCAAGCACAGGAGTATGCATCCAATATACTCATCCTGCTATATGCAGGAAGGAGGACACAAACCTCCCTAAAACCTATGATTTACATAGCAGTCTGTGGCAGTGGCTTCCCAACTGCATAATGAGTACATTAACTTTAGCCGAGCTGATTCTCCAGAGATGAAGAGATGGAAAAGAATAATCGAAGCAAACTGTGATAGAGTTTTTGATTAAGCAGCTGATGATCAATAAAAGTTATCTGCAGGGCACAATGTGTTAATGAGCTACCATTCCTGTAGCAAAGGAACACCTGAGCCCACGCTCCCCACTCCACACAGCTCACACGTGTCAGCAAGACCTGCTCCTCTAGAACTGACAAAATGAGAACATGGGCTATGGAGTCCACAGGTCTCCCCTGCCCTCTTCCTTTTAAAAGGGCGATGGTGAAAGAAGCCGAAGAAATAACCTTAAAGAGGAACATGGCTAGAAAGAGAGGAATGAAAAAGGTTAACAGCCTGATTCAAGGCTTGAGATGCTGTGTTTGGTGGAAAAAATAAATTGAAAGGGCATTCATAAACTTCTTAGACAGCTCCATTCATTTAAAGAGGCCTTAGAGCTCTGTAGCTGTAACACTGGCACCTAGCACACCTAAAGCAGCTAGCAAGAAAGACCAGGCAGCCAGGCTACCAGCTTTCTGCAACCAGTGATGCAAGGCACAAAATGATCCACAGCACATCCTGCAATTACTGTCCCCTTATCCCTTCCCCCACAGTGATGTCACTGCATTTGGTGTTAAATTTTAATGCTAATATCTTAAATTCATCCCCAAAGATTCTAAGGCATTTAAGAGTGGACTTTATAGAGAATTTCTCATAATAATGTACCACCTGTTTAATAGCAAGGCTGCACAAGGGTTTCAGAGAGCAAGTGGAAAGGAGAGCTTCATATTAAAGACAAGGCTCAGATATGCAGAGACACTAAATATCATTACCTAAACCTGAATTTAGCTATTTCACTGCAACTAATCATCTTACTCTTCCAGAAATGTCTGGAGAACTGTTAGTGACCACAGGGAGCTGCTAGGATCTTTGTATTCCATTTCCTCCCAAAGTTGCCTCCTCCAACAACCCAGCCCAGCCTGCCTACAAAAGGGATTTGTTTTCCCAAAACTCACTTAGCCTTCCCATCCTCGGAGGGTCTAGGGAAAGCTGGGAAAAAATCAGCAGACAGGATACTCTTTCTGGAGTGTCCCAAAGGGAACAGAGGGGAGGAACAGCACATCAGGATTTCTCCCCCCAGTCTCTCAAATTCTCACAGAACTGGGGTTTGCAATTGCCCTCTGCAGAGACCGTGTCAAGATACATCATTAATACTCCTTGACACTGAGGATCTCTTGTATTAAAAAAGCACTGCAATTGCTTAATTCAAATCTCTATATTATTCATAAGATCCGTATCTATCATGGATATAGCATTTACACTGCTGTGGGGAAATTTAATAAATAGAGCAATAAGTGCTTCTTTTCTGCAGGTCAAGATGAAAGTCTGCATCTTGGAGAGCAGTGCTTTGCTTGGGTAGCAAGGCCCATATCCCAGGCTTCCCACTCAATTCCTTCAGCCAGGAACTAAAGCCAAGGTAAAATATAACTGCCTTTCCTCCAAGCCCAGCACTCAGGCTCCAACCAACTTCAACTGAGCAGGCCAGGAGGCAATCCTAGGTGGAATGGGATCAGTAAAACTTGTAGGAAGTCAGCAAGGAGAGGTCTCTTGAGAGCACAAAGCAGAAATATGTCATATGGTAGCATGGCCCCCACGAAAGTGGAAAGGGAGAATTTGACCTAACCTATTTGGAAAAGAGCAGGAAAAGCTCAGAATCATTGTTTTGTGGGATCATAATGTACACCTGACAGCTCCAAGAACTTGTTTGTCCATCTAAATTCCTGACTCCAAAGGACTGGCTGTGAAAAGATTTCAGGTGGCAACTCATAAACAATGCAACATTGTCCAGTGGGCTGAACATGGGCCAGTCGGGTAGCTGTCAGGAGCCTGGTGTGACCTTGAGGAAACTGATGTCTTTCTAGCTCTCTCTCCTCATCCATAAAATGGAAATGAAGATGTTTGGCAGCCCTTTGATGGGCTGGAAGGAGAAATGCCTCTTTCCAGGAAACAGCGGAGGTGCAAGGTGCCGGGTTACTTCTCCTCATTAAGATTAGGATAAAATATACTCCAACCCCTCAAATAGTCAGCTGCCTGCTGTGCTCTCAGTAAGGTTTCCCTGACGTTTGGGCTCTGCTGGGATCTGGCATGGGAACAGGGCAGGCCCACCCCATCTCTGGAATTTGCCCAGAATGTATTTTTAATACAGCCCTTAGTGCATTCATGGTGGGATTCGTATGAATCCATGCTGGTTTCTGAGCAGTGCCAAGAGCCAGGACCACCAAGGGAACAGACGACATGATCTTCCCCACCTGAATAAGGTGTCTAACACAGGGCAGACCAAAACCATCTTATCTGCTTCCGCATGTAGGAAGGAAGCTTTGGGCAGCTACCTCGGATAGAGTTTCTCCTGCTGTCCAGGGGTAACTGACTTGTTACAGAGAGTAAGACACAACAAACAGGGCACTAAGCTGGGCTTAAAATGATCTTTCAAAATGATCTTTCAAAATCGTGGAACCCTTTGCCAAGCTCTATTTCTTTTTCGTTTTGGATTGTGAGCAGTGGGATAGAGCAAGAACTGCAGCCTGTCTAAGACAAGACTTGAAGACTGGGTTGTGACTTCATAGTATATCAAGACCTCAGGTATGGCTTGAAGCATGAGGTCCTTTGCTTTGGTTTACACCTGGTGTCTATCAGCTCCCCTTGCTCAATGCTCCATGTCAATTACAGTGCAGAGATATAAAATGACTGATAGTTCTAATACAAAGGGCCTGTCATTTATTTATTAGCTAGCGACAGGCCCTGCAGTCCAGGATAGATGCATTATAAATCAACTGCATTTCTAACCATTAAAAATTCATCCAATTTATAATGTAGGATGCCTGTAATTTCCTTATTAGTGTTGAGTGTGAAGGATTTTTCTTTCTCCTCCCTTGGTTTTACTTTGCTTGTTTGCTTTCCCAAAGATCTTGCTCATCTGAGGATTAGTTTAGATTAATCCTGCAAGAGGGAGGTGGAGGGGTGGGAAGGGCTAAGGGAAAGGAGACAAAGGCTGAAGTCATTTTGTTCCAGTGTTTCCCTTTAATTGCAAATTTGCTATATATACTTAGGAGACTTGTCTCATAGCCACATTTATGGGATCCAGAGAAAATGCTTGTCCTGAATTTAAGAAATGCTTATAGGGAAAAGAAAATAAAAATAAATAGATCCCTTTTCCCTCGCAAAGAGAAAAAACAGAGCTATAGTGTTGGGACAGGGAAGGATAATGTAAAACCTGTTAAAATGTATTAGCAAGATAAGAAGAGGTGCCCAAACATTATAAAACAGTACATTTCAAATAGATCAAATATATATATATATGAGATATATATATATATATATGAATAGTTAGGTATAGTAACCTTCAGACTCAGTGCTCCAATTCATTGAGGAAAAATAGGTTAGTAGGGCTGAAAGAAAGGTGTGACATATTTGCGGGCCTACAAATCTGACAGAACCAGAGGAAACTGATGCAATATCAGCAACAAATAGGAACTTGGAATTAACATCAGGAAAAGCTGTATCTACAGCTGTAAGTCAACGCTTAGAGCACTGCGTCCCATATTGACCATGCAAACAGCGGGACAGCCTGATCACTGATATCATACATGAAGAAAGCATGAAATCATACACAAGAAGCATGAAAAGCTTTTACTAAGTCTGAGTTTGTTCCCAGATTTATCCAGGTGGGGGCAGGGAGAGGGGGCCCTAACACTATATTCCAGCAGGATCCAGCATTAGATAACTTGCAGTCCATTAGGAATGAGCATGCAGGAATCTAAAAATGGATTATGCAATATACCCTGCCTTAACGGGAGACAAGCCAGAGCATTGAGAGCAATCCTTACATGCTGTGAATTCGACATACTTTCCACCTCAAGACACCTGCATACAAATCTTGCATCAGCTACACGTGGAAATGGGTTTGCTGAGTTCTCAGCCAGATTTGTTCACTGCAATAAATCACTCTGAGTTCAACAAGTGCTTTACACTGAACCACAGTGCAAGAAAGCTGCTTTAGCAGCACACAAGCAGAAGTGGTGCTTCTATTAGCAGCACTATCTTCCTCCATCTCATTGACCCCACTGGCAGGGAACCCACTCCCTGTCCTCACTCACGACTGACAAGAGGGTGCTGAGGCAGACTGGAAGTGTTCAGCAGCCAATAGTGACAATTTCTGCATTTCTGGTATATTATAATATATAATATCATACATGAATATATACATGAAGCAATCAAGCTCTGCTCTACAGAGAGCAGTGCTGTTCATTCTGCTCCATGATGCTAGGAGGCAAAAGCCATCACTGCCTGTCGACACCCTGCCCCAGTGCCAGGCACCACACCAGGCTGAGAAACAGACATTTTGTAGGCAGAATATCTTTTTACATGGTCTTTCCCCAGCTTTCAGGACTGAATGGGGTCTTTTGAGCTGTCTAGCCCAAAAGTAGCCCATGAGATAGGTTTTTCTTTTTGTAACCTCTACCGACATACAGCTTCTCTGCTAGAGAAGCTGTACTTGTCCCACAGGGCAGCACTACTAATAATGTTCCTGCTGTGTGTGCGGTCATGCAAAACTGCTCCAACTCCTACACAATAGAAACTATTTTTAATTAGGAATTGTAATTTAACCAGACAATGAACAAACAATGAGAGCCTGCAATCTTCTAACCAGAAAGAGAGCTTCTGTCTGACCACAATGCACCCACACACACTTCAAACAGCTAGATTTTAAATCTGAAAACCAGCCTGGTTAGATAAGAGGTCACAGTACAATGTCTTTGCAAACCATGGGAGCTCCTCAAGACTTCAGGGCTACTCTACAGCAAATACCATGGGCATATCCCCTGTCCCAGCACGTAGACGTATCCCAGCCTCCAGATACTTCCCCAACAGCCAAGTGTTATAAGTCACAGCCATCTTATTAAAAAGCAAGACAAATGTTTAACTGATGGCCAAAAGATATCAGTACCACAGCTCTACCCACACACACATACATACACCAGCTATTTTTAAAGCAATCCACAGCAGAATTCGCACAGTCAGCGAGCCATTAGAATACTCTTGAACCCCCCTCATCACCCCTGACACCAGAGCTGCCTGAGTTTGCAATAGCCTCTGGTCATACACTGTGTCACTACCTCTTGTCTTCCAGAGACAAAGCCATGGGCATGAGGAGTGCTGGCTGATGAACAGAGCCCTCCTATACATAGATACCATGGGGTCAAGAGCTCTGTAAGTGCAACTGGATAGGGAGAAGAACCAATACCTGAGCATGCAGCCAGTAATATAGGGAATGCAAGCCTGCTTTATCTCCATTTCATCCCACTCCTCTCACCCTGCTACGATGAGTCTTGACTCATGCTAGACCACAGATGAAAAGCTGTGCTGCCGAGCTCTGAATATCCACTAGAAACTGGAGATGCAACCGTCTTTGGTGGCTTCAGGCAATCCCTGGCAGGGGAACTGCCTCATCAGGAGCATTATGATGTCTCCAGCTTTCACAAGGAAAGGCAGAGCCATGAGGGAACTTAGCAGAAATCCATGTGTGCTTCAGCAGCATCGGTTGTGAGGTGGAGGTTATACATGCATAGGTGTCACTGAGCCATGGGGAATAAAGAAGAGCTGATTTATCAAGTGTTTATACCATGCCCATCCCATTGTGCACAGGTGAGGAGCACATGTCCACGTACACAGGGTCCATGGTGTGTTCGTGGCAGCCATGGGATGCTGCAAGAGCAGTGGGAGGGTGTGTGAGCCCCTGTTTGAGATGAGCTGGGGGCTGGATGCAAGACAGAGTATCAGGAGTGCACGTACAAATCCCCCCTGAGATGGTGCATGATTTGGGCAATCCATTCCAACCCGTTTGATGCAAAGACAAGGCTGTCAGGCAGTGAGAGCAGCCGCTGTGCTAGAGCCACTCTAAATCCATGAGAAAACCAGGTCAGGGACTCCTCTCATCTGGCTTGCTAAGTGCGTGACAGTTCACACAGGCTTCCTTTCCAAAATCACCCCAGGCAAACCAACCCTGTTTGCTGGCACCACAGACACTGGGATTAAATGGTCCAGAGATGTTTTTAGGCCAAAGGAACAGGCAGAGTTTTGTATGAGAAAATACTTCCCTATCTGCTCCTTAACATCTGTATCCAGGAGTATTTCCATCATCAAGGCAGCCTCTCTGGAGGCAGGTCAACATTAGCAGCTCAGAGCCATGTTCTCCTTCCTATTGGAGCCTCGTCACCAGGAACATCAACATGTCATCCATCACGCACCACAGCTATGCTGCCAGGGTCACTCCCCCATGCAGGGTTGGAGCCTGCTCATTCCCCTTTGGATCTCGCGTGTTGCTACAGATATCTTCAGTAAATACACATTAAAGTAATAGAGATACGATCTAAAACCCAAACAGGAGATAATCAGCTTGTGTGTAAACCAAGTTGAGGGCCCATCACATCTGGAGCAAGGCAGGGCTGCACTGCTGGCTACAGCGCCTATAGCAGACGGGCCAGGCAGAGCCACGTTTCCCACCCTCTCATGCTGCTTTTTTTTCCTCTTGGTACAACCACACAGACACCATTTACAGAACTGGCTGAGGGCAAGCTGCACGCAACGGATTTGCCAGCTTTTCCAAGAAAAACTCTTATTTCTGTAGACCATCTTGGCAGGAAGTTTGACTTGCTGAGCATGAGTTTGCACTCCAAGTACGATAGGTGGGTTGAGCACTCTGCCCTCTGCAAATGCAGGTTGGACTTCCGGGTTCTGGAAGATGTGGATATTTCTTCTACTTGCTTTTTCAGAGCTGGATGAAATGATGCAGAGCATAAAATACCCACGGTAAGAAAAACCATCTGAGAGGGCTGGTAAGAGCTGAGCAGGTTGCATCAAATCCCACTGGCCATAGGATCTCCGCTAGCCAGATGTTGCAGCCTTTGCAAGGAGACAAGAAGGTGATGCTGGGCACAAAGGAAGCTCAATTCTGCTCCATTGGGGACAGAAGCAGTAATTTTGGTTGCTCACTCTTTTCTTCAGGTACCTGCAACATCAGCTCTGGAAGCAGCCAGCTGGAGCCTGTGGGGTTTCTTCCACATCCAGATCTTTGCAGGGCGTTCACATCAGCATTTGGAACTCAGAGCACTTTCTGTGAGAGGCAACCACAAACCAGAAGGAAGGAGAATTTGGAGGCAGAAGATCATTGCAGGGACCTCCAATGCCTTCCCAGCTGCTCACAGCTGAGTGTTGAGGTTAGAGCTTTTCCACAGACCCAAGCCATGAAACCAGTCTTTGCTAGGACAAATGAGGAGAGGCAGAATAGAGTAGCAAAACTCACATAAATGAGTACACAGCTACTCATAGGTCCTCATTAAATCCCCTCAAAGTTTCTCATTGAGAAGGACTGACTGCGAAGGATAAGACCATATAACAGTGAGGAATACCAGTGCAGACGAGTCAACCCACAGCTGCCTAGTTCAGAGGAGTAATGGGCATTGGGTCCTGATGGAGAAGAGCCTGGGGCTTTCATGTTAGAGGAAAGAAGAAGAAAGGAGAAGTTTGGAGGAACAACGAAGACCTGTGGGAGGCATTGAGACCTGCACAGCCTGGTCCCAGGCTGGGCACAGGGCAGCAGAGTGCTGCTGTCACTGAACACTGGGATCCATGATTATGTTGCATGAAAATAACATTTGACAAATCCTCTTATACTCCTGGGGGAAAGGGAGAGAAAAAGTTTCTCTCTATTCCATTACCAACAGTTTCAGTTTTCTTTTTGAGCCAAATGAAACTACAAGCATTTATGGCTTTATTTTTATGTTCTTGTTGGTTCTGGCAAAAACATGAACTGACCAGAAAGAGTCACTCCGCATACTTTTTAGCTTTTCACGCCCAAGATGAACAAAACACACTAGGCAAACAAAAAGAATTTACAGTGGTAAAGGTAAACATCCTTCTCATTTTTGTTTTCAAGACCCATCAGAAGCAGAGGTGAGGGAATCTATTTGTTTAAAAATATGAGTTTTGAAATGACCACAATGTTCCCTTTAAACTGCACTGAAATACAAGATAAAGACAGGGTACAGAGTGAAAGAGTGCTGATGGCGCTTTTATTGTGTGATTTGCCTTGTTTTTTTTTTTTCTAGAGTACTTCTTTTTAGCCAATTACCATGTATTTACAGTTAGTGTAATTATATCTAATTACTTAATTAGCATGAATACATGTAATTACTAACTTTGAATATGCAATTATGCCAGGGCAGCCTGTAATAAATGAGGTTGAAAAAAAGCCCTCATTAGGACTCCATGGAAGGACGGCTGCTCCACCCGTGTGGAGAATGCATCCCAGTCCCCAGGCTGTGCCAGTCCTGGAAGAGGAAAACACAGCCAGCTCCGGCCATGTCTGGCAAAAACCTCCACCAAAATCAAACCACTTGCTCCCAAAAATCTAGCTTCACAGTGCTCGTGAGATCTGAGCATCTGCTGATGGGAAGCGGACAGGGATCTGCAAAGGATTCATTTTCTGCATTAAGGTTTGGGTTTTCTTCTCTATTTTTTGGGATGAAATACATGAGGGGACAGAACAATTCCAAAACCATGCTGTGGCATTTGAGTAAAGCTGGAGAGATCACATCCAAGAACTAATCTGCATCTGATGCATTGTTCTTATAATTAATTACTACTTAATTACTATTATTAAAGTAAAACAATCTTCCAAAAGGCTTCTTCTGAAACATTACCAACCTTTCACTGCAGAAATGTCCAGCTACTGACAAGTACAAAGCTTGGACTTTGCGAATTCAAATCCTTAACATCAGGAGATGGAGTTAAGGTAAGAAGTTGCAGTTACTGCCAATCCTGCCCAGAAGGACTAATAGCCATCTTCTGGACACAGATGAGGGTAGGCTGGATCATGTTTTACGTTACCAAAACCTATGACCATAGGTTGAAACCCTGTGGTTCTACACTGTATCTTCTCATCACGTATTCTGTCCATGGTGCTTACCACAACAAGTCCTGTTTTTCTTCTCTCATCTGTTTTACTTCCAAATATAGAGAGGTGCAAACTCATCACAACCTACCACTCCTCCTGGTGACATCTGCCATGCAGATATGCTACTTGGTTTCTCTTCCATGTGCAAAGATCAGAAGAAAAAGACTGTTTTAGCTTATTCTTCTGAAACTGATTTGCGGTTGGACTGTCCCCATTGCAAAGCTCTTTGCTTAACTCTCCAGGTAGGGCTGAGGATGTCTGAAAGAAAGACTGGTTGCAAACCCTAGCACTGCTCAGCATGTTGTGGAGTTACAGTGTAAAGATGGTGGGAGCATCTTCTCTAAGGCTTCATCACAAGAAAACACTGTGGTGCAGTTTCTCCCATTGCTTTTTGAGAAGCCCTCAGTCAGGAAGGGAAAGAACCCTAAGCCAGGGTCCCTCTTGCTCCTCTATATCGGGCAGCAGCAGAAAAGAGGTAAGAGACAACTGCAAGAATCCCAGAAAGCAAGAGGTGAGAACTGGCTCCCATGCCCTTCATCCCATCGATGTGAGGACAGCACATCCCCAGTGAGGGACACATCTTTATCTCCTTGAGGACACATTAACAAGAATTGCCCATAGGACAGCATTGCACAGCAGGAGCGAGAGGGGCTGCAGCTCCATGGGCAGGGAGCTGCTCTCCATATTTCAGTTGCAATTCCATTATGCAGAGCTAAGTGGCTGGGAATAAACACCTGTCATCCCTGCGTGATAAGCGATGTTTGCTAGTATAGAGGGTGACAGAAATCTATATCACATCAATGTACTATTAATACTGCATTAAGCATATAGAGTTTGCTCTCCTCATTGCAGTGCAGCAATCGGTATCGGCATGTCCTCAATCCAGACAACATCTGAGAGCACAGGCATGCTTGCAGGAGGAAAGAAAGAGAAAAGCTTCATGATGGAGAGAAATTGCTTGCTGAAGATGCTGCTTTAGCAACACCTCAGTGCATAAGGAAGATGCTGGGTGCTTTGGAGCACCTTTGCTCACAGCTGGACAGCAAAGGGAGGTGGGCGGCAGAAGAGATGACAGCTTGCATCAGTACAAGCTTAGCTGGGAATCAAAGCACTCCCCAGCCCAGAGGAGTTCTCTCCATCACTGACAGCGAATGAAGAAGTGTTTGTGCTCAGGTTCTGCACAGGAGGAAAGAAAAACCCTCTGGCATAAAAACCATGGGGAGAATGGGAGCCACAAATATTGTCCAGCTCAGGTTTAAGTTGAGCGGGGCACATCAGATCAAACAAACCCCTTAGAGCAAAAGCTCCCCAAAGCATGGTTAATTTAAAAGGTGAATTTTGAAACTTTCCAGCCTCAAGCAAAGCCACCATTGAAGTCAGAAGTTTTCTTCAAGTGGAGTCTCGGGGACTAAACTACAAAACACACACCAAATCCAACCCTGCCTGAGGTGTCAAAGCCTGGGTTTTGCCCCATGCATGACAAGTCTAAAAAACACAAGGGCTTTTAGCCTGCCAGCATCCACCTGTGGTTTGCCTTTAGTTAAGCACCCAGAGGGAATGCCTATTTGTGGGGCTTGGTTTCAGCTCCAGGAAACCTGGAGCTCAGAGGTGGTGATTTGCTGTGGATTTCCAAGCGTGCACAGTTGTCACTAGTGCAACATTTCCCCTCACTGTGGTGCCTTCCATGGCAGAAGCGGCTCCAGATGCCACCATCAAGCATCCCTGTGAACTCTTCATATCCTAATCAAATAGCACGAAACTCTGAGGCCAAATCCTGCTGCAAGTAACTTCTCCAACCCAGCCACCATTGACAAGCCCCACAGCGTAAACACACAGAGCAAAACTTAATCCTTTGAGGTTTAAGCTCTGCTACTGCAGCAGCACCTCCTCTTGCATTGGTCGGCACATAGATTAAAGAGATTCAAGAGAGCACAGGAGAGAAAGGCAAAAAATAAAGAGGGGGAAGCTCCCTCCCAAGCCATCAGAGTTTGTAAATCATTCTGAGATGAGGTGCTATAAGAAATGTAAAATACATAATTAACAGCACAGAAAAAAACATGCTATATCCAGTTCTCCGCTCCTGCCTAATCACTGCTGCCCTCCTCCTCCCCTCTCCTCCTCTCCTCTAACATGCATAACAGCATGTTAGTATGGAAATCAAAGGGAGATCTGGGCACGTATATTGGGTACTCCCCATCGCTCTGCCAAGTGAAGCGCAGTGATAATGGCTTGGGCACCAGCTCACAGGACCCAGGAGGGTGCACAGCAGGGTCCACAGGAGCAGAGGAGATCAGCCTCCTCCCTGTCTCCAGGAGCTGAGTTACATCTCCTTCACTCATGAACTAGCAGCCAAGGGGAGAGCAGAGGTCACGCAGTACTCCCTGCCTCTGGCTGAGCCACAGTGACAGCCCAGGTTAGGGTTTTTCCACATTTTTTGCCAGCCTTTTGCTTTTCCAGTTCTACCCGGAGCCAAGACACACCAAAAGCATGAGCAATAGCAGGAGAGGAACATCACCAAACCTCCTGCATTACTCAGCTTGCATCTCAGAGCTGGTAAGAGGCCTGAGAGAACTCAAATACTGGCTGCGAACTGCATGTCGGGGGTTGCTGCATCTCACCGCTTGCATAGCAAGAGGTGTGGGACTCCCACAAAAGCATCCTTTTATCCAGCACTTTTATGCTCCAAATTTAGGAATACAAAACAGAGAGGACCGCTTGGTCACTACCTGCTAGTCTAATGAACCCAGTTCACAACCCAGATTTATACAGGAAAGATGCAAAAGCTTTACAGAAGCCCATGATAACAAGACATCCAGCATCTAAACCTCCTAGCTTTTATCTCCATACATCTGCCCCTCCTATTGCCACGTGTCCTGAGCTTCTCCCTGGCTCAGTGGAGAGCCAAGGAGGCAGCCCCATAGCTGGGAAACTTTTGCTGGAGGAGGAAGGGGAGGCAGGTCCTTTAACCAGCAGGTAGGAGTCGTGTCCATCCCTGCACTCCCAGGCGGCTCTTGCTCATGCCTGCGACCTCACGCTCAGACCCGATAAGGCAAAGCCTGGCTTTGAATGGCACTTTCAGGCAAAGGGGAAGGTGACTGGTGGGTGGCGGAGGGAAGGTGAAGGGAGGTGAAGGTGAGAGTGGAAAGTCTTCTCTGGAAGCCCCTACATGTATGTTGTGATTTCTGAGACCTGAGATTCACTTTGGTTTCTGGACCATACCAAGACCCGCTTTCTTCAAAAACCTCCTTCTCTTCTTTCCTCATCCCCTCAACCTCTTCCTCCTCGCCTTCCTTCCCCTGCTCCCCCAACCCATCCCCTGATCCTCGCAGGGGGCTCTGGCCGGATCGGGCACTCACACGTGTCTGGCTTGTGGCAGTTGTGACCTTGTCGGAAGTACTGGGGGTTCTCGATGACTGGAATGCGGGTCATGCCGATCACCACCGTGTCCGGGCCAGCATCCAGGGATGAGGGCGTCGTGATGCCATGGTTGATGTGGTGGAGGGGACTGGCTGAATCCTCCTCTCCGCTGATCACTGCCACGGGACCTGCAAAGACCACGCACATTTGTCAGGCACAACAGGGGAAAGGGGAAAGGGACCCACAAGACCTGATGACCAGCCCCTGGACAGGATGCCTGTTCTAGCACTCCTGGCAGTTGTCCCATCCCCAGTGCTAGTTTCTCCAGGCAGCTCTCAGGACACAGAAGATCTCAAGTTTCCTTTCCTGGCTTTGGGGTACCAGGCTAACAATCCTGCAGGAGATAAAGTAGCTGCAGGTGACACCACGTTAGAGGCAAGCCCTGCACAAAGTCCTCTCCTAGCTGTCACGAGATACATCAGTTACTGTGGTGCCTGTTTACCTTGTCATCATAAGCTTGTCAGAATACATAACTGAGCTTAAACTGAAGAAACATCACCCCCAAAAGATCTATTTCAACCCAAACCCATATTCACACCATTTCTCTTGCACAATGTGTTGCCCATCTTGTTTCCCCTCCTCCAGTTTCATCCAGACACAGAGCTATTTCACAATACCCTCATTTTTGGCTTATGCTCTATTTTATTTTTAGACCTAGCATCAGCCTTTACTATGAGCTGCCAAGGCTGGAAACCTCAGGGGACATCAGGCCTTAATACAATATTTCCCACTTTCATCTATTCTCACCTGCCCTATGACCTGACTGCATGCCAACATCACAAATGCCTCCATCATGAGGTGAAACCTTCTAAGCCATGCTGCAGCCATTCAGGCTGCATATGCACAGGAACCTGGGGACTGCACTGCAATCTTCCATGAGGACCTCCCTTGTATATTCACAGAGGGAGAAAAAACACACTCAAGTAGAGATGCTCATTTTCTGCTGTCTGGAGGCTACCAGAAGCTCAAGCCAAAACAAGCAGAGATGTTGCATTGAGCCTTCAAACCTATTCAGAGAGGCCAGTCTTTTACCTACACTGCATACAAAATGCCTCTCTCCCATCAGTAATCTACTTCTAATTACACAATTACTTTATTATATATCAGTAGCAACAAAGAGGGGAATCTTCAAGCCATTTTGCTCTCTGGAGCTTCTGGCTCGATGGGGCAGACACTGGCTCCATGTAGTCATTCTGCATTAATCTAGTCTAAAGCCTGCTCATTTTTAGGGCTTCAAGAATTGTTTGTTCTTCCAAGTGGGATATAATAAAGTTATTGTGTAATCAGCAGAGTCCTGGCAGCCATAACAGGTGCTTTAGTCACAAGGAAAAAAGCTTCTCCCTTTATTGTGAATTCCTTCTGGCAGGTTCTGGCTTTTTTTTGACGTTGCTCCGTGAGCCTATGTGCTTTCCAGCTTCTGAGAGGCAAAGGCAAAACTCAGCTCCTGCCGCAAGATGCCTCTGTTGGGACTTCACACACTGTATGTCTCCAAATACAGAAAGCAAACAGGCAATTTCAGTTTGAATGACTTCTGTTCTTTTGCAAGTCAATTCTGTGCATGCAAACCAGGAGGATTGGGTTTTCCATGGTGCACGTGTTCCTTTGGCTGGCTGTGTTGGGAAAGGGAGACTTCTCAATTCCAAGGTGCAGCTCACAAACCAAATCAGAACTGATACAGACTGGTGTAAATAATTTGAGGACAGCATAAGATCTCCCTTGCAGTGGAGCAGTGGGAGAGGTTATTGAGGGCTTATTACTCTCCCTAAGCAGCCAGGACGTTACTTCAAAGGAAGGTACCTAATATGAGGCAGTGGGATGCGAAATGCCTGTCTAGTGAAAGAAGTGAAGCAAGTCTTCATTTTCCTTTGCTTTGAGAGCAGAAATCACACCTTGGTGACAAGGAGTAGAGGACACTTCCTACAGCATTAGCACTGGAGGAGTATGGTTGGTTTCAGAGCCAATCATGAGATGTAAGCCAGGTTGGCACAGACCCTGTTGGAAATGTCTGTGGTTAAAATGCCCTGCCAACACTTAACCCTTGCATAGCTCGTCCTCATTTTTAAGGAGCACAGATCATGGCAGTGTCCCTCTGGCACAAGAAGGTTAGAAGGACATGGCTACACCTAAAAGAGTACGGCATGATCAAGGAGGTTGGGTACTTGTGAAACTAAGCATAACCAGCTTGTCCGATGTTCTGATGGCACTTTCCTTGCCAATAAACAGATCTAGAGTCCAACTTTATTTACACTCCATAGTTTTCCTGCAGCTCACTTCTTTGAGGGCTTTCTACAAGTGTCATCCCTAGTTTCATGCCCCAAACCTTCCTAAAATCTGTAGAGTAAAAGGGAAACTTGTCTAAGCCAACTGTCAGTTGCACTCCCATTCCCCAGAAAACACTGGGTCCTGTGAATGGATGCAGCCTCTTAGTCATCCAGCTCAAGTTGATGCTGTCAAGCTTGGCCATTTACATCTACCAATTCTCAAAAGCCTCAGGGCTGAACTTGGATGCTCCATCACCATCTCAGCACCTTTCCACTTCTGCAAAAGTAGGAAATGCCAAGAATGGCCAAGGCAGTTGCAGTCCTAACATCACATAAAGTATATTCTACCCTTGCAAAAATCAAACAACAATTTACTGCCTCTGACTGCATTTCTAGGTCTTCAGAAACACCCAAAATCAATCCCATTCTTAAGAGTCCTATGGAACACACCAGATGGACACAATGCACTAGCTTTCCAGTTTTCAGAAACCTTTCTGATGACAGAGGCACTGAGGTGGCATGGACTGTAACATAACATTCAGCCTATTCACCCCAATATCCTCCACAGGATATAACTGTATTAAAGACATAATTTACAGTTGAGGGCTTCTCCAAGTTTCTCCTATTAACTTTTGGGGCAGGTGGAAGGAGTAGAAATATGGACAACATTAACTCCTGCAACATTCCTGCAACAGTCATGGCTCTTTATCACTTTATTCTTTCCTTCCTATCTCTTCTGGCTGGCCACAGCTGAGTTCCAGTTCCATCTAAGCCAGTGGCCACTTTGTTTCCCCTCTTAGACTCAGGCAAGTGTTGGGCTCACTGTGCAAGCCTGAGACAGACTCTTAAAACATCACTGATATCAAGCAGTCACTGATCACTTTTATAGGTTTGATTATTGCTCTGACACTCAAAATATATACTGCCATGAGTAACACCTGGATATAAAGCAGCTATCTAGACTTCAACTTTTTTAATCTATCTTGGGAATAGCATGCATTTTTTGCTGTTAAGTAGGCAAAGAGGTTGAGTTTTCCAATGTATAACACTGATGAATGGCTTTATTTGGAAGAATTCTCACCGCTTCAGCAATGCATTTTCCAGGTAAGGTTAAAATGGATTAAAAAGAAAAGAAGTGCGGATTTTAAGAGTTAGGTTTACCTCCCACTAGACAGAGAAATGGGCAGAGTTTTGTGCTATAAAAATGCAGAATAGTCTTCAAGGTAGCCTGGGGTAACTCCAACAGACCATCCTATGATCTTAAAACACAGTATTTTATATTTTGGAGCTCCTCTGAAATTAAAAATCTAAACAGAGATGCAGTAGCTGTTTTTGTGAATAACTCAGCCTGTGTTATGGACAAACATACTGTGGATACTAATCATAAGAAGTCTGTATGTTAATACCTTAAGAAGCCATTGTATGTGCCGAGCATTGAACATTTATACTCTGAAAGGCTTTTGATGGCTCTCTTTCTATGCAAGCAGGGGCCTCACCAGTCAGCAGCATCCACACTGTCTGCAAGGACAGAGTTTAACTGTTCTCCATGCTAGCCCCATGCAGTTTTCCTGCCAGGGAAGCAATGTCAGCAGCAGTAATGAAGCCACAGAGCCACAGGGAAAGGCTGGAGAGAAGACATTAGGGCTGCCTGGGCTATGCCTGGGTAAAGAGATGGTCAGCCCCTGCTCCATTACTGCCACTGCCAACCTCCCCCTTTGCAACACCAGTGGGAGAGTCAACCACAAGGACCAAAAAATGAGGATCAAAATGAATCCGATGTTAACCAGAAAGCAGTGAAGCAGCTTGAAAATGTTGCTTTTGAAAGCATCACAAGGAGCAATGATGTTCTCCCTCCTACATCTCCTCTATAGCCAACTCCTCTTTCCCAAGAAAGCCACCTCATACAAATACCACCATTCCGAACCTCATCTCCACCCTCTTTTCTCCCCAGCATCCTGGTCAGCCTGCCTACCCATCCATCCATCCCAGCAATGTTCCAGTTCTTCTTGCTTTGCATCCACCCTGATATTACCACCTCCACAAATACTTTGAAAATACTTCTTCAGATTACCCCAAAATCTCTGCTTTACATAAAATCTCCTATCCCTCTCTATTCGGCACTCTTCCCTGTAACTAAACTGGAGTTTGTCTTGATGTTTGTCCTCATCTACTTGTTCATCTGGAAGCTCTAAGAAATAGGATATGCCTTTTGGTCCATGTCTGTGAATTGCCTGGTTTGTTCACAGTGTTACATGGACAACTTGTTACTTAAGAACAATAAAGCAAATAGTAATAAATAGCTTAGGGAGCTCCTGTTTGCATGATCATATCATAATGGTAAATTATTTATCAAGGCTAAGAGCTGTACTTTCTGATAAAACATAGGCTCAGGAATATAAGGTACTTTATAAATAACAACAGATTGGAGAGGATAACGGTCACTACACAGACATCCATAACATAATGAATGCTCCAAGGCAGACAGGTGAAGAAACAACAAAAACTCTAGCTTGCTATCACAGTAACCTCTCCAAAGCAACAAAAGTGATCGAAGGTGTAGAAACCATGACCTCCAAAGGAAAACTGAAATAATTATGCTTTGTGTTGAGAAGAGAAGACTGCAGGGACACATGATAACAGCCTTCAAATATGTAAAAGGTTGCAGCAAAGAGAAATATAATAGCTGTTCTCCACGTCCACTGGGGATAAAAGAAGAAATAATAGGTTTAAATTGCACTGAGGGAGATTAGGGTTTGAATGTTTTCCCCAGTGCTCAGCAGTACAGATGGCTGAGCACTGGAACAGATAACCCAGGAATTCTGCGAGGGCTCAGCCGTCGGGAAGGGAAAGGTTAAAGAAACTTTCTTCAAGGACAGTTTAGTGCTCCCAGGCTGCAGCACTTTTCTCCTCTGCAAGGAATACTCATCCCTTTTGGATGCTTCCACAGAAACCCCAAGGAAGGACATCGCCAGTGCTGCAGGGTGGGTTTGGGTAGCATCTGAGGCACCAGGGGTGCAGGACTGGATCGGGATGGGGCACTAGTGTCTCCAATATGGTTTCAGAAAGGACAACTCCAGCCACATCCCAGGCCACATGCTCAGGATAGAAAATGAGTTTGCTGAAGCAGACAGCAATGAGTGCTCAGGGTTGCAGGGCAATCCCCCATTCAGTCCGCATGCCTTCAGGAGCTGCCACTCAGAACATCATTTTTTGATCAAAATGATGACTGCAAGAGCTAATTATGCCATCCACATCTGCCCGTGTAATATAAAGGAGACATATAATTAACCTACTTAATTAGGAACTGTATATGACCCATAACCAGAAAAAAAAGCCTTCCTAGTAAAGTGGGTCACCACGAATTGTATAGCAAGTGCCGAAACAGACCTCATTAAACTCCAATATATAGTATGTATCAAATCCCATTCTCCTCTGACTTCAAATCTCTGTTGGTGCTTCCATATTTCCCTGATCTTAATCTTAAACGCTGTTCTTCAAAAGGCTGTACCACCGACTGGCAAGCAGATAATTCCAAGGCTGGAACAAGCTTTACAACTCAGAGCTCTACATATGCCCATACACGTTTATTTTTAAAGCAGGTAGAAAGCTAACCCTCAAACTATCAGGAAAACAAACAAATTGAAAACAAAAACAGGTCTAAAAATATTCCAACCTTTTGCTGGAGCTAGAATCAAACCACCCCCCAGGGCTGATCCCTGCGCCAGTGAGGGAGGGAACTGAGACTCATAAAACAATAAGCGAACACACAACAAATACAATTAAAACCCCAGCCATGCTCATAGCAAGATTACATTTACTGTCTCATAAAGAGAGCCTCGTGCAAACAAAAGGAAATCAATTTCTTAATTTTTATTGGCAGATGTGGGCTCGGGGCCAAATCAGTGCTTAGTGCCTATGCAGGACATGCCTGGAGCCAGACTGCTGTGGGCTCCAGCATGTCCCCTGCCCTCCTGCAATGGGAAGTAGCTCTTCTCTTCACCCTTAGAGTCTCTGATCCCAACCACAGGATGGCTCATCATGTGGTGCCTCTTCCCCTGAGCTGCAGCAGACCTCTTGCTTATATAAAACACTGGGCTTTAACCAGAGAACCCCCTAATTCCAGCTCTGTGTGCTTGCCATCATGTCTACCAGCTCCAAGTAGCTTTCCCCTCAATCATACAGCTCAATCCTGTCTCCTGCCCCAGATTCTCCCTGGGTTATCCCTGCATAACCACTGCAGCACATCATAGGAGCTGAAGGCATCACTGCAGAGACTGGCCCATATAGCATGGCTGTTGCTTGAACCACATCGTGGCCGGCTGCGGAGCCTGCAAAGGTGCCAACCCCTCCTCTGCCATGGCCCATGGGGCACAGACTCTCCCATCAGCTCTCTAAGGAAACAGCATGCACACAAAGTCATTGAGCTTTGCAGATGAAGACTCCAAGAACATCAATTTGAACTCTCAAAGGGGTCTACTCAAAATGCTTAGTTTCTAGCAGCAAAGGCAAATGGCCAAGCAGCAATCCATTTTCCCCTCTCCTGAATGAAATTATCTCAACAATCTCTAGAAAGTGAAGATCCCACTGAATGTTAAGGTGAAAGGGAGCAAAGGACAGACCCAGGGGACCTGCACCACCCCACTGCTTGGTTGGACATGTGGCTCTTCCCCTAATCTGCTGCCACCTTCCACCTTCTTATAAATCACAGATGCATTATTGTATAGAAAAAGGCTATTGGATCTGTTATCAGTGAGAGATCCCTAAAAAGTGACCCTAAAAGCACTTTTTTTCCTGATGAAACAGCCTGCAAAAATACTGGTGTTTACAGAAGCCCCTTTCCCTCTTTCCATATTGACATTTCCTTCTCTCTCTTATTGTTTCAGGTGTTTGCAAGGTGAAAAGGCAGCTTTTGCTGCGAAAGGGAAAGCATCAGGGCAAAGGGGCTGTGCCACCCCTTTGTGCATTCCAGCCTCCACTCACCCTAGCAGTATGGAGCATCACTCAGAATCCACCAGGGGTAAAGGATCCCCAAACCTCATTCACTCCTCTCATGTCCTTTCTCCACCTTTCTTAGACACAAATCTTATAAGCACTCACGCTCAGGAATGGAAGCATTAAGATCAAATCATATAAAAAATAACGTCAACGCATGTGACAGCAGAAATGCATAAACCCAGCAGAACAAGACATAGAAAATGCTTATAGATGAGACAATCTGATAATTAAAAAGGGAGGGATCTGACAAGCCAGGGCCATGCATGACAGCAAAGCCAGCCAGCACCTGCAGGAAGACAAAGCAGGAATTTTCACACCTAGGCTTAAAGCTCCAGGCCCAGCAGGTACCAAACCAACTCAGAAAGCATACAACCAGGAAAGCGACTGCAAACAGGGCATGGGGGTAACCAGGAGAACACTTCAAGTCCTGCAATGCAAGGAGCTGCTGACTTTCAGTATGGACAAGCCAAAACCTTCCTCCATGTACTAGCAGATAGATACTGTGAAGCTGCTTCATTTGCCAACAGCAAAAGGTTTTCACTGCTGAGGTCAGGTGAAACTAGCTAATGGTGCAGGCAACAGGAGGGGAAGAAAAGTGTGGTTTATTCGATTATAACTGCAGGGAGTAAGACAGTATTTTGTCTAGTGATGCTGGTGCTGGCATTCAGACCATCCTCAGTCATTTTCCACCATTTGCTCGTCACAAGCTAATTTTTCCCATTGCTGGGCATGCGTGCTCCCTGTGGGATGTGAGAAACCAGCTGGGGTCCAACACATCCATCTTTGCAGAGAAACTTCCTGAGACAGCATGCATCTTGGTATGGCGGAGCCAGCACCAGCAGCTCCCAGAGCAAGTAAACACATACCAGGATGAGGCAGGAGTGAGCAGCAGCACCCAAGGGATGTGGCATCTGTGCACAGGCCAACTCCCTGCATGGCCCCACTGCAGCCTTCCTGCCCCAGCCCCAAGGTTAAGACTCAGAAAGGGATTATGGGGCAACATAGATGGCTGTTGGGTGCCAGCTCACAAGAGGACATCAAAATGAGGTCCCTGCTGCTTTATTTCCTATGTACAGGGTGATGATTTCCATCCCTCTTTACAGAACTGGCTCCATTTGAAGCCAAAACCTTCCATGAGGTCTCCATCATCCCACTGCACCCAGCCCTCACCTCCAGAGCTGCACACCATCCTGCCTGCCCCAAATCCTTCGCTTGATGCCATTTACTTTTTCCCCCCATTCTTCCTCTTGACTAGAGATTTACCTCTTGTTGTTTTCCAAATAAAGTCACCTCGGGGGCACCTTGAACTCTGGACTGGCGCAAGTTTTATGAGGCGAGAGCTGGGTAAAGGCCTCAGCAGCACCTATTAATCTCTTGTCTTACTCATCCCTATCACAGACACACCGTAAAAATGATATAAGCATTTCATTCAAACGGCACTGTAGAGGGAGTGGGGAAGAGCATGGGGCCAATTGATTTCCAGTATGTCTGCTCTTTACCTCCAGGTATAAATACAACAGCAAAATCAATCGGAATAACATCATATCAGCCTTCTAATCTCTTCTGTTCGCAAGACGTGCTTTATATACTGCGGTGCATCCTACAGCTTGTCTACAGGAGGCCCCAGCACCTCCACACCCTCCGACTCTCCATGCACAGCCACGTCTTTGCTCTCCCTCCAGTAGAAAAGCTTCAGGATCTGCGGATCCAAACCACAGCTCCTCCCTGTTCCATGCGGGAGGTGCCAAGAGGTCTCCCAAAACAACATACCTCATTGCGTAAGAGCAGCACTAACATATGCTTCTTGAGCCCTGGGTTATGTTAGCCCCTGCTAGAAGGGATGCGCTTGCTTTCCCAATCCCTTCCCAAGTTAATGACAGCTTGCTCAGGTTGATGGACATCCAGGCATGCTCAGATC
This sequence comes from Psittacula echo, assembly GCF_963264785.1. NCBI lineage: Eukaryota > Metazoa > Chordata > Aves > Psittaciformes > Psittacidae > Psittacula > Psittacula echo. The sequence goes on along the minus strand of NC_137741.1, from coordinate 14,935,005 downwards.
TGCTGCCAAGCACACTGAGGCAACATTCACACACTGATATGGATATATGGGGAGGGCAGCAGCAGCATCTGCTTTCTGCACACCCTTAGGACCCCATGGCTGCCTTTCACCTGTAGGCTCACCCATGGCTCTGATGCCATTTCACCTCCTCCTGAACCTGCAGCACCCAGAGGCTAAGTAACCTTACACAAAGCTCAAGCCTGGAGCAGAGCTGCCTGCTCCTCATGCATTTCCTTCCTGCGTTTCCAATTTATCATAGCCCATGGCTTTTACCCTCTTCCCTGGCCCCCAGCCGCTGCAGAGTGAGACTGTGACAAGGGAAAACAGCAAGAACCACTGAAGGTTTCAGAGGCAACAGGTATGACCACTGCTGCCTTTCTGCCCAAGAGTTTTCCTGACCTTCACCGAGACTGGTGCCCAACACTGCTTAAGAAACACCATCAATGGGGAGAAATCTCTGCCAGCAGCAACTCTGCAGCACAAACCAGAGCAGCAGCACATACTTCCCACCAGCCAGGACCAGCATATGCTGAGGGCAAGGGCTAGGCATGTTTCTCATTAACTCATTGCCCAGCCACCTCAGTCCCTCTTCCACCGCTCCCCTTCCCATGCTTTGACCACCACAAAATCAGTCTTGGGTCATCTTGATCTACTTGGAAAGCTCAGCCACCATGAAATCAAATCGCTTGTCCTCTGGCTCCAATCTCTTATTGAAACTAGTGCCAATGGAAGTGTCACTATCAATTTCATAATGTTATTGGATAGACGTAAAACTGGGCCAAGTCCCATATTCCTGACGAGCCATCAAAGGAGTGGGGATTATGGGTAAGGAGACAGGCAGCCCTGGCAGGAAACGCAAAGGCTCCGGATCAATTAGCCTGACGAGGCTATCTTCCAGCCACATCACTTCATGCTGACACCAGTGCCTTCTCCCCAGGGCTCAGCTGCCCCTGTGCAGAGAAGGTTTATTTTCCTCAGCAGTAACCGGGGCCCCGGCTGTGCATCCCATCTCCAAATATCCAGTTTAGGAGACTCCCAGGACAATGAGGGATTTTGCTGTCATTACAGGACATTAATTTTCAGGCCTCCTTATTTTCATTTAATATTCTGTCAAGATAAAAAATAATCACATGTAAAAAAAATAAATGCCTGCATTGCTCAGAGGTTTCAAACTGAAGGGGCACTCAAAATGTAAAGTACCTGGCACAACACAAGGTTTGCCTTTGCTCTGTGTTTTTCTTCTTGGTTTTCTTTCAAGATCCTGCTTGGATCATGAAACTGAACTAGTCAGTACCACAATCTGGTTCTTATGCAGTAATTAATATAGTGCTTGTAATTTTTCAAGAAAAACAGTTTCCAGTTGTTGCTTTTTTGGGGCCAGCTTTTGACCTTTCTGTTTTTAAATGGAATTTTTATGAAACCATCAAGCACAACCATTGAGGCTGCAGATGTCAGTGGACCGGGTTCACTTCCAGCAGATACCCTTGTGCCCAGTCCCTGCCAGCAAGGAAGTGACTGCATTCGCTCAGGGTGCAAAGCTGTAGACCTAAACTTAGAATCAGTGATGTTTACTTTCAGGCCAAAAGATAAAGCCTTACATGGTCAAAAAATAATAAGTTCTTGCAGCCATAGTTTGGCTGAGTTCATGCATGAGGGCAATGAAAATATAAAACTTCTTTTTTCCCTCCACAGCCCTCCTTCAGATGATCTCCAGCAGTGGTATCAGTCTCTCAGATTTATTCTATCCCAAGATAAATAGTGTGCTGCTTGCGGAATCAAAATGTATTTAACTTGTATAATGGTTTAAATCCCAAATCGGCTCCTGCAATATTATGAGACTCTTCTGGAATATGAAGTCGATGTTAGAAAGATCCACAAACAAACAAACAAATCTTTCTTCGTTTATGCCGAGCAATTGGGAGAGGATGCAAGGCTGGGGCTTGGGCAGCCTTGGTGCTCCCCATCCCATGATGCCCACATCGATAACAGTGCTGAGGGTGTTGAGCTTTGCTGCAAGTCCCAGGATCAACATTTGCTGAAGTGAAAATTGCTAAAGACATGAGGTTCTGCAGGTTTTCAGGAAACTTTTGTACACTTACAGGGTAGGGGAAAGCTCTCAACAGTTTCCAGGCAGAACTAATTGGAAACGGACTAATGCTTTTTGGCTTGACTAATACCAATTGCAGTATCAATACACTGGTGTTTTCCAGGATGTCATGCCTTACTCCAAAATTTATAGTCCTTGTCATAAAGGTGATGGTTTTGCTTAAAAGTCATAGAAGTGGCCCCCAGAGAAAGGCTCCAAAATTACAGTTTTCTTGGAGCTAACAGCTCATTTGCAAAGAGAATCGCTGGTGTGGGGCTTTCACCTGCCTTGCTGGAACCCTCATTCACTTTGAGAGGGATCCTGTGAGCAGGGAGATAAAACAAGCAGGAGATTAAGATGTTGGGAGATGCAGAGGGGGACAGAAACCAACTCCCCACTTGGAGAACTTGCTGCATTGCTGATCCGCCAGCCCAAACAACCCCTTTAATAAATTAGAGAGCTATTCATTGAAATGGCTTCCTCTGTCCCCATGCTGCCAGTTAATCTGTAATTCAGATAGATCAGTCAGAAGGCAGGAGTCCAGCATATAAAATGATTAATTCCTCCAAGGCCCGGGGAAATTTCCTTTTCTAAACAGCATAGCGCACTCCCCTCCTCACCCACGAGCTGCAGGCATGGACGTGGCTCCCATCAGAGGTCAGTGAGGAACACTGCTTGCATTTCAATACAGGTGCTAGTAAATGCATTGCTTGTCACTGCATCGATATGGATTGGCAGTCCCAGGGTGAGGGCTGTGCCACAGCCCTTGCAAGGAGCTTGTCTCATGCCTCGCAACACAAATGCTGTTCAAAACAAGAGGTTTTATGCAGCAAGAGAGTAAATCATCAATTAAAGCAAACAGGCCGGTCTGCAGAGATGCAGCATCTACCAATTTCTGTTGAGAAACAAGCAGCTGGTGCCCAACACGAGTGTGGAGGTTGGGGCAGAGCACATCTCATCTGCCAGCTGTCCCAAGGGGAATCACCCCAGAACCACATCTGCCCTTTACAACGTCAGGAGTTAACCAGGACACTGGCCTCTGGCTGGAAGACATCAGTGAAACAGAGCAGTTTCAGAAAAGAAATGAAAGGTGGCAGATAACCAGATGGACACACTGCAGTTGGGGAATAGGGACAATGCACGTAAAGCTCCATGTGAGACCAGAGGTACCTGAACATGATGCCAGCCCTGGAGGCAGCAGGATCGAAGCAAACATCTTCCTATACCCAGGAGAGAGGCACGAAGAAAGGGAAAATTCTACTAAAAAGAACTCCTGAAAGGATGCAAGAGAATTGGGCAGCAAAACAGTAACTTCAGGCTTGGATGACACAAGTAATGGCCTGATTACTTCACAATACGAAGGGACATTAAGGTGGACCTTCAGAGTCTCTTTCTGATTTCTGCTGATTCTTGCAGCCTCAGACATCAGCTTTTAAAGCATGAAAGTGTAAGAGCCATCACCAGCCAAATCTCTGTTTCTCTACACATATTCCACATCCTACCCCTAAGCTACTTCTTCAACATCCTGAAGAAAGGTGGGAGGAAAGCTGCCTCATGCTAGCCTGTGATCCACGAGGGCAGAGAAACATGAGGTGTTTGGCATTTACTTCCATGACTAAGTGCTATTCGCTGCTCCACACCCCATGCCCCCAAAACACATTCCTTGCTTGGTGGCTTTGTAGCTCATGACAAGTGACACCATAACACATCCATGCTGGGACGCCAGACCTGAGGACACGTGGAGCTCAAGCAACTTCTCCATCTGCACCATGGAGGGAGCAGGAGGGAGTGAGTGGGATAAGCAGCATCCTCACCCCCATGGTGATGAGAGGGAAAGGAAAAAAGGAAAAGTGAGCTTACACAAGGCTGGTGGCTTTCTGGTTGGGAGTAGCACGTGTCTGCTGAGCATCACACCAAGTGCCCTGTGCACAAAGCCCACTTTAGGCTGCATCCTGCAGCAGACCCTGCCAAACCCACTCCCAAATTCACCTGGAGGCACCCATCAGGCTGGTAGCACCCTGGTAAAGCGTGCAGGCAGCACAAGCATGCAACAGGAAAGAGGCATGAGGCAGGGAGAGCTGCAGTGGTGGAGGCAGTTGGACCACAACCAAGCCCCTTTCCAGAAGTAGCTATCAAGTCTCTGCAGAAGTAGTGGAATGGAGCCACTTTTCATCCTACCTCTCAAGGAAATCGTTGCTGCTGTTCTGCAGACACAATTATGTCTCCAGAGCCTTTTAACTGCAGCTCTTTAGGGCTGAGTGGGTTGATAGAAATCTATTCACAGAGCTGACATCACTTGGCTGGGTAGGGCCACTGCCACCGAGTCTAAGGCTGGGGAAGGATCACAAAATAAGACTGGTGATGGGAGACATCTTAGACAATGCTCTCCCCTGGAGGATCCTCCTGTACTCCCTTGACAGTATACAACAAAGGCCAAGCCAATTTTTCATTTTATTCTTCTAAACTTCCTTTTAAACAAAATAATAATAATAGATGGGGCTGCCTGCTTTCCTTTGGTCTTGTGCTCGCTTTCTAGAGGGGACCACCACTCAGAGGAGGATGGCTGCACATGCATGTCAGCCACAGCAGGGCAACACAGAGCGACATAAGGCCATCTCATCCCCAACACCCGCATCCTCCAGGTAGCCCTAAGCAATTCCTAAGCAATGCTAGGATCTGAGCACTGAGCAAATGAGAGCACAAGAACACGGCTTGGCCATCAGCCTCTTGGACACTGTGCCAAATCTGTGTCCGGAGGAGAGGGATGCAGGAAGCTCTTACTGTGGGACCCTTGAACTGCATCGCAGAGCCTTTTCTGAGCTTGGCAGAGCTTTATTACATCTGCCATCTGCTTGTTTGCTTTGCCATCCTCTGCTCCTCCTGGCTACACTCAAAGACTCCTACCTGTTCTCCAAAATCTTTGCTGGGTCTCAGTAAACAAACCGCAGGCAGGGAGGAGAACAGGGAGGAGGAAGGCAGGGGAGGGGGGGAGAGAATAAAAATTTAATTAAAGACACTTTTGCTTCAGGGCCTCTGAAAATTACAAATTCATAAATCTCTTGGTAAATGCCCTGAGTTGTTGCTATGCCAGGCTGCCTACCAGTCCCATCAGGAGGGCCATAAAACGCAAGCACATAGCTCGGTGGCTCCCTCCCTCCATCTCCACTCCAACACTGGCCAACCTTGAGCAGCCTATCAAGGCCCTGACAAGTGTTTTTGCAACCAGGAGCTATCAATCTGCAGCTCCATTAGCGGCACAGTGCAGGGAGCTGCTTGGTCTGGTTGAAGCTGTGACACAATGAAAGGTGGGATGTGGGGGAGAAGCCATGGCAAGATGGGACCAGAATATCCCTAGGACATACTGCTGGAAACAGTGAGTTCTTCAAAAGCATATTTTCCAATGAGAATGGCTAAAAACCAACACAAACCAAGAGGTGGATCCAGAGGGACTTCTGAGAGCGCTACAGAGATAATCCGTCTTCTGATAATCCCCCAGTGAATCAGCCCACTGTTTTGTTCTGTACCCAAGAGAAATCTTCACCAGGGGATGCACGCATGCCATCCAGCCCCAATGTTCTTCTCATGATGACAAAGATAGAGAGCATCTTCCACCAAACAGCGGCAAGAACAGCCTGTTTCACCACACACATCACTCGGCATTCAGTGAGGAACAGACTGAACGTCCGGCACATGGGGGTGTTGCACAGCTCTGCTATATTTAACAGAGCTCTCAGTACAGTCTCTGGCAGTGCTATGAACCAACATGTCTTTGCCAGTAGCCTACCATAGGAAGGCTTGGAAAAGGGGAATCTGGGGTATTTTTTACCCTTTATTCTCAATCGGTCACAACTTAAGGTGGGAGTAAAGCCTGTTCTCAGTAGCATGGTCAAATCTTGGCCCTTCTCTGCTGACGAGCAGGCATTTGGTAAAGTGGTAATGAAATCTTGCTGGCTTTCCTCTAAAGTGGGCATCAGTGGCTGAGAATAGAAAGTTTCTTGCAAGGAGATTGGTACATAATGAATTCATTTGCTGAGCTGTATCCCTGGCTAAATAGCAACCAGAAAAATAAAGAGAAGCTTTCAGAATCACTCAAGCCACTGTGGGCTACACTTTGAACCGTATATCAGCTATTGACCCATCTAGTAACACCTATTTTCCAAGAGATTGAGTCAAGTGGGATAGACCAGTGCTGGTTATAACAGGAAGCCAGGGCAGATAAAGTAAAAAGTCATCCACCAGAAAGGAGAAGACAGAACTGTTCTGAAGAAGCATCACCCACACCAACTTTTGCCATTTCTAGAGCCAAGCTGAACACCCAAATCTTTCTAGGAAATCACAAGAATTTCACATTCCTCCTTTTAAGCAACTACTGTGCTTCTGATTCAGGTCATGAGCAGAAGCGTAAGAGCTGAAACCTGAGGCAGGAGTATCTGTAAAGGGAAAGCCTTGGGAGGCAGCCAGTTCTCCAGACCTTCCCAGCCAAATCCTCCAAAGCACGGTTTGAAACACCCAGGCGAAATATAGACTACTCGAATCAAGCCTACAAAGAAAGGATGTCAACAGTCCACTCCAAGATATTGTTTTGTGCTTCTAGACCATCTGCTGAAGGATGAAACCCCACTATGCAGAGGAGGGAGCACAACAGATGCCATCTCTACCCGTGGGTACCTGAGCACTGGAGGGGTGCAAGTGGGCATTAAAGCTGGTTTCCCCACAGCTCTGCACTCCTCATCCTGCTGGATCAGGAACCCACAGGAGCAAAACGGGAGGTAGGTCCAAGTCAGGCTCTTTTCATAAACAGATTTTCCTGACTTTATTAAGCTCTCTCTTCCAAGGCTGCCTTCCAAATCGGAGATGCAAAGCTTGGAAAGCTGCGGAGTATGGAGAGTAGAAATCGAGCATTCCTGAGAAAAAGCAGCAGCTCACCATGCAAATGACTGCACTAACAGGAGCATCAGTGAAAGGAACAAACAGATCAGAGCAGGATCAGGGCAATGTAAGTAGTGTGCATCTCTTCTATTCTACAAAGGCATCCTGACATCATCCATGTCTATGGACTATTTGTGCACCCATGTGCCAACGTAAGTATTTACAGTATCCAAATATTTATCCACTTATGTATCTAAGCAGTGTCTCATTTTATTTATAAAGTTAATGACATTTGTCTCTATTTTAAGACAATGGTGCTTCTGTTTTCCTCAAAATTCCCAAAGTAGGGCAGTTCCCAGGGGTATGGCTCCTTCCTTCCCTATCTGCATTTCAAGGAGGATGGCATGGAGGCGGTGAAATGGGATGGAGATAGAATGTGTGCCCACAATGGCTGGGGTGGGCAGGCAGGCAGAAGGATGCATCCCTGCATGCATAGGGATGCATGTGACAGCAGGCATGCAGGCAGGGTTCAAGCTTAGAAGTGTAGAATATGCTGCCAAAGGATATTTCTTTTTCAGTGTAAGCCAGGGTGGCAGCTGACCCAGCTTTCTCCTTCTACCTGCCTAGTCGAATCTGCCTCTTTCCATGGCACTTTGCATGCAGGAATGCACAAACCTGGTAATGCTCTGCTTTTACTCACTCTCAGATAACTTTGCTGAGGATGGCCATGCCTGGTACCTCTCAAGATTGAGCCCCTGTTTTAATTACAGGCATTAAAACACCACATATCGTCACTCCTTAAGTGGGCATAAAGGGCAAAACCTTAAACAGCAACAGAGACTGACTCTTCCACCAGCACAAGCAATGAGCATCCTCACCCCACAGACAACAGAGGTCATGCTCAGTTCCACATTCCCCATACTGCTTGACTTGTGGCATTGCCTTCTGCTTTATCCTCCCCGTTTTTTCCCCTTGAAGAGTGAAAATGCAAACAAGAGCTTATAAATTATCAATTCTTGATTGATTTTGCTGAGAAAAGCACATAAAACAATCACACAACAGGAGAGAATAGTTTAGCATTTCAAGCGGGGAACGGTGATGCTGCTGAGAAAGCTCTATGTAGGCAGAGCACCCCTGAGCCAAGTAAGATCGCCCCACTCCAGCTACTTCTTCTTGCCCTTTGAAAACACAAGCAAAACCATACCCTTTTCTAGCAGCTGCCTTAAAACACAGAAACCTTTATTTCCATTAGCAGGACAGTCCCCTTCCAACAGAGTTATCTGATAGTACACAAACATGAATGCAGCTCCGTGCACACAGGCTTCCACAGAGAAGATCCTGTGGTGTGATAGTCCAGGGCTGACCCACAACCTGGGAGCTTACCTGCAGCAGAGCAAGACTTCTGCATAAAAGACTACAAGTTCCATCCCAAAAGCTGCAGCACAAGCTAAGAAAGGCTGTCAAGAGCAGGTCTGTTGAATCAGTCTGCATCAACAACTTGCTGATGATGGTTCACGCAACTGCGGTCTTCCCCTTCATGCTTAGCTGCATACTAGCAGAGAGTTGGGAGCTCTTTTCCACCTGTAGGCTCCTTCAGAAAATGTTCTGCCAAGTGTTCACAGCTCTAGAGTTTCTTCAGCAACACATGCAAACTCTGTTTTCGATGTGGGAAATTATAGTCTTTCCCCAAAAATGAGTGATAGCAGCACCCCACCGTCTACTAAAAGGCTGCACATGTCACAGTTCAACCATTTTATCAAGACTACAAATGACACCGTACAGTGTTCTTTAGCCATACACACAGCTTTTAACTTCTGCTTATGGAATTAACACAATATTGTAGCTAAAATGCCTCCCAGGGTAGCTAATGAAACCACCCAGGGATAACCTGCTAGGTCAGTGGCAGGAGAGAGCAAAACAAACCACCCCAAATCCCTCAAAAAGCTGATATCTAGGGACTGAGGCTCTCCAGTGCCAGCATCTCTCTATCGTGGCAGACTTCAGAAAGTTACCCTTGTCTGGAAGCAACGATTTAAAAGAGGTGAAGAACAGGAGGCCAACACACCAAATGCTTTACTCTCTGACATAACTAGAGGAGCCCCACAAGAGCTCGAGGATCCTGTTGCACCTTCTGCTCATAAACTACCACCTTTCTCAAGTCCCTCATAAGTACCTTGCTGACTTCAGAGCACAGCAGACCACTGGCTGAAACCCAGCACCAGACTAGATGCTAAATGAGCAATGCACAAAGCTATTACTTGCGTCTTCAGCCAGCACCAGATATCGGTTACAGCAGCAACAGCAGTGGGTTTTGATATGTTCTGGAGTTTTTTAGATACATTCATTTGTTACCATCCCTTCTGTTCTGTAACCTTTGGCCACAAGAGCCCACAGTGCTAAATAGACAAACAAGTCCAGTACCTGGATTAAGGTATATATATATATATCATATATATCTATCAGGAATAGGGGAATATTTTTGGGTTGGCAGTGAAAGCATTTGTGCACGTGTCTATCAGCACTGGATTTCAAACCATCTGGGTTATTGCTTGGGTTTAATTGTGAAGAAAAGAGCATTTTCCATGCTGTCTAAACCTGGCTTACTTCTCCCTCTGCCTATTACACAGAGTGGTTTCATTTTTGACCACACAGCAGAAAAAAAATAATTATTTAGAAATAAATAAGATGCTGAAAGAGGTGGCGATTCATGGATGGGAAATCATATTCCTTCACTGCCGCAGTTATGATCTGATTAAGATCCAATCCTATCATATCCTTCATGTGCTAAGTCATCTTTACAGAGCTGAAGTTGCCTGAGGGTGAGGGATGGAGGGAGGAGGTGTGCAGAAGGCTCTGATACAACACGGTACAGAAAGGATTGTGCATTTACCCTCTGGCCACCTTACAAAATGAGAAATTTCCTTGGGCACCAAAACACCTCTTCTGGGAATTTTGGCAGCAATGTCTTTTTAAAACTACAGTTTCATCCCTCCGAGATAATTTATGTGCATATCTGGATCCTCTGCAGGAGCTGGAAATCCAGCCATCCTTTTCACTCTGTATTTCCCCTCTCTCCCCCAGACTTGCCACCTTCCTTGCAAATCTGCCTTTCAATTCTCTCTCTTACTCCGGTTTCCAAGCTGCGTAGGAAACCACAAAATGTGCCAGCACTGCTCCACCAAGCCCTATTCCGGCTGTTTCTGGCTAAATTTTGACGATATAGTCAGAGTATTTGATATCTTTTCCCTTTTTTTCCCTTAATCGCCCACTGCCTGCATTTGCTTCGACAGAAACTTCAGCCATGGACTCCCATGGATGTGGGCTCCCAGGAAGACTCCATCCCTTCCTCATCTCACTCCAGCACGACAGGAATATCATCACACAAGTTCAAGAAATAGCCAAAATGGACTGTTAATCTGTTCCTGCAATTCAGGAGCTGGGATATTTGACCAGAGGGAAACTCCTGGCTGGTTTGCAGACTTGATTGCGTGTTCAAGCTAACGCAGCAGAGCACAGCTGTAATTTGTCATATGCCACCAAGAACACAGCAGGCACAGCCAAAACGAATGTTTTTTAGAGGGAGTGAGATAGCAGAAAACAAGCTCAGGCCCAAGTGACTTCATGGGCAAAGATTGCTGGCTGCAGCTTGCCCCAGCCTGTGCACGGCACCTTGGTAATCTTGGAGGGCTGTGCTTAATGCCGTGTATAGGAGAATAGCATATTCTGTGTGTGCAGCTCAACCTCCTTTAGCAGAGTCATTTGGTTCCAGCTGATCCGAAGACCAATTCAAACATCACGACCGTAGCATACACAAGGGGAACACAGGGCAGGGCTGCACAAGGCTATCACAGCAAAGGCTGCAGCCAGGGAACAGCATCAGCTCCAAAAAACTCCAAGAACTGCTTGTGTTGCCTGTCACCACAGAAATAAATCACCGCCTGTGCCTCTTTCCACACACCATCTTTCTTACTTTCTTCCACTTGTTAGTTCAAACTCAGCCAAATTCATTAGTTTAGGTCACATTTATGGATGACACACGCTGTACAGCCACGAAACAATACTTTGGGTGCAAAATATTCTTGCTGTTTCCATTGCAGCTGAGGTCACAAGAAAAACAAATTCACTAGGACTTAGCTGGTGGATACTACAGCTTTGTTTCCAACCACAACACATTCCTCAAAAACAAGGGCCAAGGAAGTGCTGTTGTTCTTTAAACGTTACATTTCTCAGGGGCACGCATTGGGTTATTGAGTGTAGGGAAGGAAGGGGAACGATTTCGTTCCTGTTTGGGGGATTCATTTGGCTGCATTTCTTTTCTCATCAGAAGTTATGTTTTCACTTATATTTTATTAAAGCACCCAGAGGCCTTTGGGAATGGATGCCCAGGAATAAAAAAAGAAAATGATATTAAAACGAAATTAGAAAACACCAGCAGCAGGATCAGGATTGCTGCCTTCTGCATATGCGTTTTGTCTAGAATCAAGGCAAGGCTCAGCCTGATCACCCCCACTCACTCTGACACCATTGCCATCACCAAACTGGTGCACCCAACTCACCCAGTGCCACTCTCCTTTGAGATGGGGAAGTTCTGTTATCCCCATACCTCTCAGACCTGCCCCATGGCATCAGTCTGAGCAGTGAGATAGGATAAGCCACGATGCCTGGCAGTATCTTGTGCCCTTGCACAAGATCAAAAATTGTCCTATGACTTAGGATGAAGCAGTGAGGAAAATCCTCTCCTGCTGCTGAATGCAGCTGAACACAGCTCCCTCCTCCTGCCCCCTTGGTAAATTACTGGGATATTGTCACTAATTATCAGGCTCAACAAGTGAAATGGTGCAATTTGCTGCAGACATGCTGGAGAACTGATGCGGAAAGCAGCGCTTGGTGCAAGGAGGCTTGGGGAGAGTGGAGGAGCCTTTGAGGCAGGGTGCTGTGGGGCAGCCCCACAAGTGCCAGGTCCTGGCACAGCAGGGGGTCCCACAGGTGGTGATGTTGTGTTTGCATTTCAGAGTGTTTGCCTTGTGTTTTTTTGCCTGATGTTTACTTCAAGCATCGCACTCTGAGGGCTTATAAAGAGGATTAAGTGGTGAGGAGGTCTCACAGAGTTAGGAGGAATTAATCAAGCGGCAATCAGAAAGGAAATTAATCTGAAGAGTTAATTAATCAGCCAAGGCAGGGAGACTGCAGCCAGTCATCCCTATCACACCTTCCAGCTTGCTATTTCATGCACTGGCACGGCAGCAGGGAAGGGAAAAGGCAGTCCAGGGATGAGAAGGCAGGCCAAGGATGCCCAGCCACCCATCCACACTTTCTAAGGAAAAAGTGGAAGCCCAGTAAGGCGAGGAGGTTTCCATACCCCATCTCAGCATGCAGGGACTTCAGTGAGGACATCTCCACCCCATGGGATGAGCACTTGTCATCTGCCCGCCTCAGCCCTGCTCAAAAGCTTCCAAAGGCTGAGGCATCCATTTCAGAGACTCTTCCATGCTCCTCTCATGTCTTTCCTTTGGAAATGGGATCTATATATGCACAGTTTTTTGTTTGCTTAATCAATTCTATACACTCCACATTCTCCTTCCAGCATCCTAAATAGTCTTCTTACTTCTCCATTGTTCAGCTGTTCTGAATATGCACCACTGGGGATCACTTCCCCTTCACTCTGGCCTAGCTGCATTTTATACATTTAGCTTTTCTTTTTCTCAATCTTTTCTTATAACACATTCCCTGCAGAACCTCAATCATTTTAGTGGCTCTTCTCTGAATTTCTTCCAAAAGGCATCAGGCAAAATATTTTGCTCTTGTACCTTCCAGATTGCATTTTCACTAATGCCTGTTTCCCTTGGGATGAGACATACCTTGTGCAGGCTACCTGACTGGGGATGTTCAGCCTTCATCACACCCTGAAGCACTCAGAGGAAGACAACTCTCCAGTTCACAGGGACTGCAATGCGATGCATCTTTGAACTTACAAACCTGGTCCAGTTTGCAAAGACATCCGAAATCTCATTAAGTTCACCATTATTATTATGATTATTAGAGTCTTTTTATGCACAGAGTAGACATTTTAATTGCCTCGATGCAGAGAGCAGCTTCTATTGTGTTTTTTATAGACCATAAGCAAAGGTTCATCTCTACGTGCTGCCTACAACCTGCCTTCAGAGAGGTGCAGCCAGTTGGAAGCGGAGCCCAGGGTGCAAGGGGTTATCCAGCAGCCCTAAATCAACGCCTTCAAAGCCACTTCCTCAGAGGCCAACTGTGCTCATCCCTTCTCATGGTCTCCTAGTGATCACTGAGGTGCTTATAGGGGCTGCTGCCTTCTGTGAGGTGAGCTCAAACCTCACAGCACAGCCCAAACCCAAGACAGCGCAGCTCAGGCAGATTGTGCTATCCCAGAAAACAACAGCATCATCCCCCAGCATCCTCAGGTACATGTCATGGCGATTAAGGGAACAGCACAGAAAGCTCCCAGACCACCCAAGGCTCCCACATCACCATTACCTTGTCTCTTTTTCCTTTTGATACATAAAGGTTATTTGCACATCCTCTAGAAAGAAAATAACCTTGAAACAAAAGGGGGAAAAGGCAAAAAACTGCTGTTATTGCTTAAACAAAAGCTAAGCTCTGCAGAATCCAGACAGAATGGTGAGCTCCTCCAGAAAAAATACATATTTATGGATATTCTAACCCAGAGAAGCAGCTCCTCATGGATGTTTTTGTACAGGGAAAACCATGCTCTTCTCCTAGCCCCCTATGCTGCCTGTCAGTAAACTTCAGGACCCATTTCATTAGAACTCCCTTCTCCTGTGACTGGTGATTATAAAAAATTGATTTTAATGATTTATAGCCTGCCCAGCACCACAGTGCTCTGACCACCAAGAGGCATCCAAAATGCTAGTTCTGATCTGGAAATCTCTCCATTCAGAGCCAAGGACTCGGGTACCTCAGCAATCGATGAGTCTCGGTGTGGTACCCCAAGAGCAGAGATAAAAGAGGTGCTGCTGCTCTTCTCCACACTAATAATGCCACAAAGAAGGCACTTTAACAAACAGCAGCTCCTTCTTTTGATATCTCCTTCCCCTCCCGCCTCCAACAGAGACTAAGGCATGAAGATCTAGTCCCTGGGGCGGTTGCCGCTGTGTACTGACTTTAAGGGGTGCAGTGCGTTTTACTGTTGCTTTTCAGGGGGTAGGTCAAAGGAAAAGGAATTAATCCCTTGCACAGCATCTGAAACCACTGCAGGAGGACCCCCACAACATCCCCAGGTCACACAGAGCAGGAGATGTACTGGTAAAACACTCCACAATAAACTGAAAGAATAAACACTGTGCACGTACACAAAAATACATAAGCGTGGATATAAATACGAGCAGATAAACACATACCCCCTCAAAAGATGCTATCAAGTGCATTACTACCCAAATCCCTGCAGAGCAGTAGACCATCTCCAAGGTCATATTAGCGTGGAAATAATGTAATCCCATTACGCAGACTCCTTCTCCCTCTCTTAGTTTCTATGTTGATGTTTGCGCTCTTAATTTCAAACACCAGCCGCGTATCTCATGGCCCAGCCCGGGAGTGATTTGCTCAAGTGGTAGTAAACACATGGCTTAATTCACTCCTTCTTCAGGAGAGGAAAAAGCAGCTTTTCCTGCATGAAATCCACACGTCCAGCAGCGCGATGATCGACACAGGGTGTGCTGAAAGCTGCCAGAAGTAACTTGTGCTCAGCGAACAACCGGAGCACGCAGGGTGGGAAGCAGAAAATCTGGGCATGCTGCTCTTGTCGGGAGAAAAACATCCACATTGGCAGCACCTAATTCAGCTGCCAACAATGCCCCGCACAAGCCTCTCCAGAGCTGGGGATGCAGCTTAATGCTTTGTGCTAATTTGTGCTATTTGCTCATGCTCCAGATGAGGGATGGGGTCATTAGGAGGAGAGCTGGACAGAGTGGTTAATACTGGGGGGGAGCAGGGAGGAAGGGTGAAGGAGCCAGCAAGGAAAGCTCCCGAGAAAGAGGATGGAGAATAGCGCAGGCAGGGACCACCATGGCCACTCTGTCCTATGGCCAGCAGTCCTGGTCCACACAAGACCTTTACCAGTTTCTCCAGGTTGGTTGTCCTTTGGAGTAGAGAAATCTTGAGATTGGGCCCTCAGTGTTGGAGCATGTAATATGTCCTAGAAATCTGTCTCCGCTTCTCCTGTCCAAGCCTTAAATCCACCACCACCACCACCCCCCTCCCCGGCTGTACATCAGCTTTCTCTATTTTCCCAAAGCTCTTCTACCCCCTTCACAAATCTTCCTGAAGTTCAGGCCACTGCTACTTGTCTATTCACCTCCTGAAACATCTCCAAACTCCCTTTTTTCCCCTTCACTGCCTGCAGAAGGCAGTGATAATGTAACCTCCTTCACACCTCATCTCTTCTCTAGCTGACATTATAACAAAAAAGTTTAGTAACAATCTCCAACAAAAAGCACAGTGAAAGAGCGTGGGAAGCACTTCTCATTGGCAGATGCCAGAGAGATCTGCCAGGAATATGCATCTCAAAAGACTCTGAGCATACACTTAGACTTCTCCCAAAACCACTTTGGCAATTGCGGCAAGCCCGTGCCACAAAGGTGGTCAACAAGCACTCCCACTCTTCAAGATGATGTTCAGGATAGCATTTCAGGATGGTTTTCTCCTCAGCATGTTTCATCTTTGGGTCTCCCAGCCTTTAACCAAGTCTGATGGATGTCCCCGATGCTCACTCTGCGGTCAGTGGCGAGAGATACAGATCCAAAATGCTTCTGCATCTGCCTAATGAGGAACTTACCCCTCCTGGACAGCTGTGGAGGGAGTCTGCAGTGATTAGTCTCATTAAGCCTCTGAGAAAGCTACTTCAGCATCAAACTGATGAACTATCCAAGGCAGACTTGTTAGCAGAGGATAAACGAAAATCCAGGCTTGGTATTTTAACAGTCTGCAAGTCATTTCTGCTTGGATGGCCCTTAACCCTTGCATGCTCTGGATGTCTCATTTGGCTGCTGGTCACAGCAGGAAGCAACTCATCTCAGTGCCCAAGCCCATCTCTGTCCCAGTCTGCTCATCAGGACCATACAAACTTACCCACTCTGAGTCACTGTGAGCAAAGCTCTCTAATGAAACATTTTATTAAGTACCATACCCTGCTCCCGTGATACATATACCTCAGCACTCACTAGACTTTAAACCCAGGACTGGTCAAGCACGGTAGAAGAATTTCACCAGGATTTGTCTCTTAATTCCCCTTGCTACTTTTTAAACGGCTATGCTTAGAAAAACACTGGCACAGTTGTCCTCAGCTGGTAGCCACTAACAGAGTTATCTACCAGCTGCTTTTCCAGCAAGGCTCAGCTGATCTGGTAAGAGAAGACCTTCCCCTAAAGAAAGTACCACTGGTAGGGCTTGAAGATGCTGTCACAACTGATAAAGGCTGGAGGAGAGGTGCATCAGCCGGTCTTCACTCCTCCTGAAGTGCACACACAGTGTCTCCCTCCCTCCCAGCCCACGTTTCCTGTGTCTGCAGCAGAAGAGGCACAACCACAGCGAAAGCCTGATCTTTGCATTTGTGATACACCCCAGAAACAGGGATAAAGTACCTCAAGCAAGCGCATTTATTTATCTATCCTCTAGGAGCCAAAATTTACTAGGAACATTTCCCTCAGCCTACGATTTCTAGGAGATCACATCTTGATATCCTGAAGGCTTTCTTTAGTACCACAAAGTGTTTGACCCTCTGTGCCTCAGCATCCGCATCATAAGGCACCAACTCATGCAATGCTGCCCACAGTGCTCCTCCTTACCCAAAACACCTATTATTATTAATAGTGTACACACCTATTTCCAGGCTCTGGACTGATGATTTTAAACTCAAATCTTCAGTCCTGTAGTAAGTAAATCAGGAAGGTACTGAGACGATTTGGTTGAACCTGATCTGAGAGTGATGGAGACATGAGGTCAATAATGGCAAGCTGCCACATAGTTTTCCCTGCTCTGCACTAGCATAGGACAGCCTTTGGCTCCAAAGACAAGGGTTTGTGCATTCTGCTTTAGTTTTATTGCTTGATCAGGACACTTGTATGTACCTTCTCAACAATTTAAATTGACAGAGCTGTGCTGGATTCAGTATCAACCAAACCTCTTTATCGTGACAACATCCTTCAGTAGAAATTCTCAAGGACAGCAACACGTACAGCGGAGCCACATCCATGGGTAACGCATCTCCCATAGCTACTGTGCTCACTAGGCCAATAAAAGAAATCACAATTCAACTACTAACATTCTATCTCCCACACCGCTAACCAAATTGGGAAACACTTGCTGCTCTGTCATCCCGCCAGCCTCCTCCTGCCTTCCCCATTCACACCCTAGAAAAGATGCAAGCGCTGCCTCCCCTCCTTCGCCACTGCTCAAGGCACACCAGCACTTAGGAAATCGTCAGTGCAAATTCCAGCCAAGATTTACCCATAAAGTCTGTCCAACAGCAAATCTCCCTCCTAGGCTCCGCAGCTCAGTGCAGACAAACAGGCACATACCACCAGCTACTACCAACTTCATAAAGCATCTTCCTACCTTTATCTCCCTGAAATACCTCCACATATGCCCATGCTCCAGTGTGCACAAAGCACTGAGTGGAGTTTCCTCCTTCCCTACCTGCTTTGGTAATGGTGACATGAAGCATTAGGCTGTCAAATAAGCACCTGGCTGCAGCATTGCCTCTCCGTCATCCTTCCTCATCCTCATTCCTTATCTTCCAACAGCAAACTGCACAACGCCTTTGCATGTCATAAAGCACCATGCTATCCAAAGCACACCGTAGACAGTGATAGGGCAAGGGCCATAAAGTTTTCAGAAGGCTCATGTGCCACAGAAGATAGCTCAAAGGTCCTGAAGCAAGTGGGGCTTTGTATGTACTTGGCAGCTTTCACTGACATCTGAAAGTAAAACACTTGGAAATGCCTCCGGGGAAAAGCTCTCAAGCGCTGGGTTCAGGATTGAAGGTTCTCCACTAAGAATGGAGGATGTTAAAGGACCTGGAATTTGCACAAAAGCTTGATGGCTTCGAGAACTACATATGGGTGAAAAAATAAAGTCCAAGGGTAAAGTCTGATGGAGGGAAAATATGTAGATTTTTAGTAAAAGATTTCGATTTAGTAAAAGACTCAATCAACTGAATTCAACAAATTCTCTTTTTTTCTGAATTCAAATTTTTCTGAATTCAACAAAAACTTTTTTAACAAAAAAAGCAGAACCTCATTCTTTTTTGGCAGATTAATAAAAAGCCTTCCCATACAGGTGGTCTCAAAACCACTGGCTCAAACCCTGCCAAAGCTCTGGCAGGAACAAAAACAAACCAAGTGCTACGCCCTTTGTGGAAGCGTCCCTAAACCCAGTGCAGATTTTAGCTTCTCTGTTGGGATGCACTCAAGAGGAAACAACTCTTTTTGGTGTGACCTGATCACAGCACGTTCAGCAGCACTTAAATCAATGCCTTTACCTATACAGATCAGGGGGTAGGAAGGTGCCCTGCTTTACCCTTGCAACTTCAGTTTTAATATGCCAGGGTGGAATACATGTGCTTTGCTGATGAGGGGGTTTGGCACATGCTGACATCCTATTAACTCCGGTATGATGTTAATAGACAGTTACAGCCAAGAAGCATTACTTGAAATCCTTAAGCAGAGAGAATAAGCCCAAATCACTCCTAAATACACCAGTAGCATAATAAATGTAGATAGAAGAGAAATGTAGTGAAGATCAAATGCTTTGTTATTAAGAACTAAATGACAATATTAAAAAAGGGGAGAAAAACCTAAAATCCAGCTGCCCTGCAGCATCAGAGTGGAAGGGGATTTCTGCAGACACCAAGAGGTAAAATCAGGCTGTATCTAATTTCAATTTCTATCACAACACTTTACATCAAGGGAGATTGAAAGCAAACAGGAGATAGAAGAAATAATACTCTTTAAATTAAAGAAAAATAATCATAACAAAAAGAGAGAAAGAAAATTAAATAATGGTCAAAACAGCTAAACTAAGCCTTACTGAAAAATTCAGCAATATTTCCTCTCTTGGTCCCATGCACCAAGGGGACAGACCTGCAGCAGTCTATAGCAGCACTCAGCAGCCCAAAAGGCATGAAGTCTCATTACCAGATGTTGCTACCAATTTAATTCCAGGCTGAGAAACTTGTCAAGGTGGTAAATGTTCTGTAAATCTGTCAAGATATTTCACATTATACACACATATATGCACACATCTTGTATTTGTTCTCCTGGCTGATGTGAAGGAGAAATTAATAAGCCTAACTTTAAATTTATAGTAAAAAAATCAAAGAAATACTAAGAAAAAAAACTATTTAAGAGCCTAAATGAGAGGATGAAGCAATTGGCCTATGAAAACAAATCACACTGAACTACCTTCAATGCCTTATTTTCCCCTGATTGAATTACAAAATTAGTCAACGACGACTGTAATATATTTGGGCTTAGTAAAATATTTGATAGTGTCTCAGAAAAAACTTCCTTGAAGAATTAATTCCAACTGGCTTGGATATGAGCACTGCCATACAACAGTATTAATAATAACAGTAAATTTGATTTATGTGGCTCTTCCCTGCTAGTGCTGGCCTGGGTGGCACAAGCCTGGCAAAGTTTGAACCCAGAGAGGCTCACCATGTTAAGGCTGGGTTTATCTAACATCCAGCCTTCTCAGAATCACAGGTTGGAAAAAAGCTTTAAGAACAAGTCCAACCTTTATCGCAGCACTACCAAGTCCGCCACTAAACCATGTCACTAAGGGCATCATCTACACTGTTCCTGAACACTTCCAGGGATTCAGTACTGCTCTGGGCAGCCTGTTCCAAAACCTGACAACCCTTTCAGTGAAGATTTTTTTTCCTAATATCCAGTATAAACCTCCCCTGGTGCAACTTGAGGCCATTTTCTCTTCTTGCCCCATCACTTGCTACTTGGGAAAAGACCAGTCTCCTTGTTGAGTGGCACCAAAGAAGTGGCTTCTGCAGCCACCAAAGTGGGCCATTGTTTCCTCAAAATTATGGAGCTTTTCTTTACTTTTTATAATATCAAACATCTCTCCTTTGTAAAGATTATATCATAGCTTAGTAAGTAGGACAATGCTAATTATTATCCCAGCATCAATCAGAAAAAGGGCACACATTGCTACAAGCACTTTGGATAAAGACATGCTTTGCTTATTCATACAGGCCATGCACCTGCTGACTGTGGGAAACCCCAGCTCTCTTTCCCTCTTCCCAAAGCAGGACTGAAGCTGGAACCCAATGGAAGCAGCGCAGCCCCCCCAGGCCTGACCCAAAAGCATCCCTGTGTGCCAAGAAAGCAGACTCAGGAGCAGCTCCCACAGAGCTCTGCAGCCTGGGAGGAAAAGAGGCAGAGATCAGCCTCCAGGATGGGGATCGGCAGCTCTGCACTGCACAGTGGGCAACACATCTCAGCCCAAGGGCAGCAGCGGCATTACCTGCCTCCCCAAGTGCCGGCTCCACTTAGCGTAATGATTATTAAGCCCTGTCAGCAGATATGAAACCAATGGACGTAGCTCCACAGGCAAGTGCTTCGAAAGCCGCCGAGACGCCTCTGCTCACTGGCTTTCATTATCCATCTGGAAAATTGCGGATGTTACAAGAGCTTTTAAAACATCAAGATGGAATCGTTTTGTCAGCAAAAAAAGGGCCAGTTCTCCCCTGCCCCAACCCCAGGAGCTGTTTTGCACCACAGGCTTCTGCAGCCAGCATTGAGTCAGGACACCAGTGCCATCACACTGCCCATCCCAGAGCAGCACCAGCACCTCAGCCTGTGCTGTGTGAAGCTCTCTATGAAGGAAAACAAAGTTTTTTCCTCTAACACCAATTCACAGCCTTTTGTCTGGCTCTTTACCGCATTAAGATGGAAGAAATTGCTATTTGCTGGGAAGGATGAAACACACCCTGGGACAGAGAGAAGATGGATATGCAGGTTCACTGGCACTAGCTCCTCTTATAGCTGGTTCAGGTGGAATGAGAAGCAAGCCAAAGAGGTTTTTTATCTGAAATCTAAGTAGGCCCATCCCTTTTCTTCGCTATAATCACACGAGTTTTCATCCTGTGCAGTTTTTGAAGCTGCTGTGCTGCTTTGGCTCAAGTGGCATCAAAGGCAGATGTGGCAAAACCACCTCACCAGAGGCAGTGCTTCTCAATGGGGCTCAGATCAAAAATGGCTTTTTCCTTTTCTGCAGGGAAAACCCTCGCTGGTCACAGAATGAGGCCTTTCAACAACATCAGAGGGCAGCCAGTGGAGCCACAAAACCACCCCAACCCAGCACCAGGGTGTGCGTGATGCTGGGCTGCAGCGTAAGGGTCCTGATGAAACAGCCCCTTCCAAAAGAGGCTGATAACTCCTGCAGATGCTGGGCTGAGGAATTAAACCAACTGAAGACCACTGTCCCAAACAGAAACTGGATTATAACCCTGCCCATGAGACACAAAATAAGAAAATCCAAATGTGATTTACTCCTCCTGTGCACAAAATACTACCCAGCCACCTTTGTGTACAGGCATATCTTCTGGTCCATTGATTTTTAATAGCACAGTTGTAGATTGAAATGAGATGCCTGAGCTTCAAACAGGGTTCTGCACTGCTCCTGCCTTCATCAACACACACCACACACTGGTGCTGATGACAGTTTCTCAGGGCTGCCCAGGACACAGGCAGGTTCGTTATTGCACTATAAGAAATAGAAGCTGGAGATGGAACAAGCCCATCAGATCATCAGATGCTCCAGTGCTCTCTACAATTTACTTCCTCAGTGCTTTTGCCAGTCGAGGCTTGAACAGCCCAAGTGACAGCTCCTATCAATTCCCTTGAGAAGTTATTCCACTGCCTCCAAATTTCTAGGCACTCCTTCAAACACATTCAGCCCAAAACAAAGCAGCACAGTTCTCTTTCTTCTTTACATTTGCCTTCACAGCTCCTAAACCCTTCCCTTGCCAATACTGCCATTCACATCACAGTCACCTGTCCCCTGACCAAAAGCAAAGCTCTCCTGCTCCAGGGCTTAACGACAGAGTGCCAGATCTCAGCATCCCTGGCTAAACACAGCAAAAATGAGCAACAATCCTACAGCAAGCCAAGAAGAAGAGGTGATAAACTCACCAGGGACATCATCCCAAAGGACCATTTATCAGCATTAACAATAGCAAAAACCTTTTCCAGAGAATAATTGGACAACTGCAGTACAGACAAACTACAATTAGGTTACTAATTAAAGCCCTTTTCTATTTCCCACACTGCCCTGCACCTTAGTAAAGCCACATCAAAGTTGACACTTAGTTGTCTGGTTGTTAGCTGCCTTCAGAGACACGAGACAGTGCAGAGGACATGAGGTTTGTGGAGATAATGTCTCTTCATCAGGCTAGTTATAGTGGTTGAAAAAATAGCTTATCCTGCTGCTGTAGATACCTGTTCTGGAGATAAACAGAATTACTCTGTCTCTGTGCTGTCATTCCTGCATCTTTCACTAAAGCGAAGCCACATGAAGACAGAAGGACAGGCACCATCAGGCCAAGCAGCAAACACAGGAGACAAGGAATGGGCAGGCAGAAGCATCATTGCCACAGAAAGGAGTCCCCTGAGGATTAGCACCTTCTGCATGGTCCTTGGGGTGACTGAGCCTGGGTGATTTCACAGCTGTGGAAAAGATGTGTTGCAAGCAGTTGGATGGGGAATTGGGGCAACTCAGTTGCTTCTGCATGGTGAGTGGATGAAGTGCATCTTCCTGACCCTGAGAGGCAAGGGAAGCAGCCATGGCTCATTCTCATCTTCTCCCTCCTCAAGGTTGTGCCCACCACATACACAAAGGCAGAAGCAAGATGAGCCTGAAACAGGAATGGCTTCAATAAAATCACTTAAAAACCCCTAAATTTCAAAAACTTTCCTCTACCTCACTTTGAGCTCACATCGCGCTGAATCACAGGTGAGACAAGGGTCACTCGCACAGCTTCAGACACTGCGATGTGACAACCACTTGTGAAAGTCAGCGGTGAGACTCCGGCTAGTGCAGAACTGCTCTGGGCAAATGCCAGTCGTGCCATGGGGCTCTTTTGGGGTGAGTGCTGCATCTGGGGTCCAGCATCCATTGATGACCGGAGCAGCTTTGTGCCCTTGTAAGCAAGGGAGGTCACCATAGGATGAAAGAGCGTGCAGAATGTGATGTGAAGGAGCCTTGGGGCTTCCTGGTCACCTGAAAACTACTGATCTGACTTTTTTTAAACGCTTTTAGTAGCTGCCTAAAATAGACACCTCGGTTTTGTAAAAGCAGCTGGAATAGATCATGGCTGGTCAGCGCACTTTACATTTCCTTTATAAATAATCTCTTCATACATCTCAGATGGAAAATGCTTTATTTCCAAGTCTAAATAAATCCTGACCTTCAGCTAACCATTCCTCCTGCAGGGGCATTTGATGCACGTCTCCAGCCAAGGGCAGCCCCT
Source organism: Psittacula echo (assembly GCF_963264785.1). Taxonomy (NCBI): domain Eukaryota; kingdom Metazoa; phylum Chordata; class Aves; order Psittaciformes; family Psittacidae; genus Psittacula; species Psittacula echo. The sequence continues at coordinate 14,911,522 of NC_137741.1, read as the reverse complement.
TGCTCCTTCAGGCAGCAACAGGAGACAGCAGCACCCCATCTTTCAAAGCCTTCACTGGACTAACGCTATCTGGGACCAAAGAACAAGGGGTGTGAGCATTAACTGCTGCAGTGAGCACAGATCTGCCTTCACAGAGAGAGGAGGCATAAGCAAGTACCTTGTCACAGCACCTCTCTATATATGTATATATATGTCAAGTATACAGTGGAGAGGTGGGATCTCTTGCAGGTGTGCCAAGTAGCCCAAGGGTTCTGTAGCAGCTTTCCCTTGCGGCCACAGTTATGGACTGATGGCTTAGCAGAGGGTAAGGCACTTAGCAGCAGTTCTAAGAGCTTTATGCTTTGTCACCTTGAAGGCACTAAATAAATAAATATATAGCACAGCTCGCACTTGAGCAGAGTATAAACAGGCATTTATAGAAGGAAGCCCCAGTGAAACCGCATGCCCTTTCAATGCACTTCCCAGGCAAATAAAATCAAGTAATACCGAGCACAAGCAGTACATCTAGGGGCTTTTCAGGCAAACACAAGGATACCAACAAGAAAAAGCCCCAGTTTCCAACAGCCCCAGAGCTGTTCCTCGGGCTCAGCTCCTCAGCCCTGCTGGGCTCTGTGCATCACACACCCGGGCTCAAAGAAAGCAACAGCAATCTGTTCCGACTTCCAGTTCATTAGTATGGCTCACTATACATCCCTCAGACCCCGTGGTTAGCTGTGGCTTTTAATGTAAGGCTGCTTCTCTCCCGTAGCCATGCCAGGCTGGCTGCTATCACTTCACTCTCTCTTTCTTCCTGCTCCTGTTACATGGCAGGCTCCCAGGAGGATGAAATGAAAGGGCCTTGATCACAGATTTCTCCTCAGCAACTAACCCTTAAGGTGCAGGCTCTCCAAGCTGCAGAGTGTTTGTTCATGCCTATACAACTACAAACAAATAATCAAGGAAAAACAACCAGTCCATGATTATAGTCAGGCTTAGCCAAGGCCAAACACGTGTCAGAATTAAGCCTCATCTGAAAGGTTATGGATCTTGTATATTATTTTTATCCCCCCTTTAAAGCGGCAGCAATAATTGCATATTGAAGAAGGAAAGAAAAAATAAAAGAGAAACAAAAAAAAACCCAAATCAACAAAAGCAAAGAGCCAGGCACCCAAGATATCCTTGCAGGAGCTGGTTCTCTTGAATCAGAACCCTGGAACTGTTCTGCAACTGACTCAGCGGACAGTTACCATCTGTTTATGGAAAAGAATGTTAATAACTCCCAATCATAATCAAATAGGCAACCACTTTAAGTACCTATTAACTAATGCTAAATTACAATGAAAGAGCTCTGCAAGTACTTCTGACATCCACATGCACATCATCAGTGCCAGCATTTTGATCAGGGCTATTAGAACAAATAGCAAGTGCACTGAGAGCGATGCGATTCCTCACACATTACACAAAGCATGGGCAGTATTTATTTACTGTTCTTTCGTTTCTCCCCAACCTCCTTGTTGTTTCTGCCTATACAGAGAGAAAGCGTGAACATGCATGTGCGCAGATGTACACACCACCCACCACAGCAGACCCCCAAAAGCCTGGACCCTGTGTTTTGTGTTTCTGCCCTAGGCTGAGCTTCCATACGGATTTTCTGATGCCTAGAGAGGCATTTCCATCAGTGGGGCATCACCTGAGTTGTCATCCTCTATTTAGACCCACTACTTCCATGATGCCTATAAGGGCATCTCTAAGCCTTTTCCCCATCTCCTCTGGGTGGAATGGGCTAGTGGGTCCAAAAACTGCAGCACAGAAAGGGAAGAACCAGGCAGGTAGAGCTGTGCACACGCACTCACGTGTACAGAAAGGCAGCGCGATCACACGCTTTATTTCGTTAGGAAATCAGATTAAAAAGCAATCGACTTTTCGCCAACTGTAACCAGGTCTGAAGCATTAGCTGGCACTGCCTCCATCCGAGGAAGAAAACCTCATTTGGAGAACTCAAGTAGTTTTTAATCTCAGAGCTTGGAAAATAGTTCATCTCAGCAAAACAAGAAGTGCTCTTGTCTCTGCATTTTCTCTAGCACCTTTCTCCTAATATCCCAGCAAACTCAATTTGTTTGTATTTTGTTTTTAAAGTTGTGCAGGACCAGGAATACATCACACAAATATGCATGAGCACACTTTCCTTATCCCTAGGCACTTGCAGATGTAAGAGAAAACAAGCAAAAGGAGCATCTATTCCAGTCCATCAACTTAAGCATTTACACGGCATCCATCGCTGCGCCATCCGAACATTTCGTAAGTCCCAGGACTTTTCTGTGCTGTTATTCTTTTATGAAATTTCATTTTTGTTAATCCTGGGACCTGTGTGTAGCTTTTTTTGTATTATATTGTGAAACTTGATTTCCTGTCATCTGCTGGGATTAAACTTTGATCAGAAGACAACCCAGAAGGTGAGGTGTAAAACCCTCCACCTCTGGCGCACAGCCAGGAAACGCGGGACACTGAGCCCAGAGCAAGCAATGACTGAGCACAGGATGCCAGGCTCCTTACTCCCATGTGGTTTATCCCACCTACAAAACTCACTCCCCTGGGACACGGCAGTAGACCCAAGGGCCCTGGCTCCCAGTTTCTTGCACTGTAAGATCCTGTTCTTCTTCCCACATGAATACAAGGCTTTAAAAAGCATCTCAGCCTCCCCTCTGGATACATCAACCTTCAGCAAGTGGTTGCAGCCCGTGTTTGCAGCTTCAACATGTCTCAGTTTTTACATTCACTTTTCACTGTGCTTTCCCTCCACTGTCTCCACGTTGCCCATGTAACACCACAAAAAGGCACTTTGTTTGCCAATTCCCTGCTGCACCCACCACCCCAGCTCCAGTGACCCCCTAGATGCTTCAGTCCATCTCTATTCCCCCTAGCTACTGGAGCCAAAATCACCAGGCAGCCAGAAAAGGGATCTGACCTCTGCCATCCCATGCTAATGAATTTCCTCTTCAGAAGGAGCAGGAAAAGGCAAGAGGGATGGCACAGAGCCAGCCTCAGTGAGCTCAGCAGCAGGACACTAAGGAGCCAGGAGCACAGCAGGTCACAACCCCCTTCACAAGGAGCTTTTGTTGATGCCACCGCTCCAGCCCACTGACAGCACACTTGGCAGCACAGGCTTTTCCACCACTTGGCTGTTGGCTGTACCAGTAGCTAGGTCACAACCAGGGCAGTGGTTCTGCCAGGACTCGTGCAGTGCTCCAAGGGTGTGTGTGCTACCAGCTAGAGGAGGACAAATGTGGGCACATCATCCTCTCATAGTTCCGTATCTCTTAGTCTCATAGCTGTCATAGTTTCATATCCCCCAGCATACACATGCCCCAAGACACGGTGACTTTCTTCCCAGCAAAGGCAGCTGGGATACTGGACACTTGGTAGCCCATTAGTCCACTTTTAAGCCTGGTGGGAAACCCAGGAGGCTGGCCAAGGGGGACTTTTCAGCCCAATGTGACATCCAGCCTTCTCAGTCCAAGTTCACCTCTCTCTCTGAGATGAACCATCTGCTAAAGGCTAGGAAACACAGAAAGAAAAAGATGTGCTCAGAGGCTCATGAGGTGCTGTGGGTAACATGTCCAACATGAGCACATAATGTTCTGTGTCTGTGACAAAAACAACAGGAAAAACCTGCTCCTGCAGGCCTGCCAAGATGGGATTTCAACAACAAGTGGCAACATATCAACTGGCGACAAATAGCTCCTGATCAGGGAATCACACACTTCCCCAAAAGACACGAGGGCTTGGGGTTTTTTCCTTAGTAAATGATAACATGCTGGTGCCATTCAGGATGGCTCCTGCCCAAGAATTAACTGATAATGAGGGACCCAGAGGGAAGTGCTGGCTAAAGGCAATTTGGAGGTGGTTGCCAGCTGCACTGTCCCAGACAGGGTGTCAGAATAAGGCAGAACCTATATGTGAGACCCTGGAAAAGCAGCTCAGGACCACTCACTGAAGTGATTTGATGATTTGGACAAGAGCATCACCCCATGAATAGGAAGCCTTCAGGGAGAAGGAAAGGAACAGCATCCCATTGGTGGAGTGAAAGAGGAGGAAAAGACACCCAGCACACACAAAAGAAATGCAAGCTTCAAAGTACCATTGCCAGATTGGGACTATCCTGTCCAAAGGGCAGAAGGATCTGCAGCCTCCAACAGGGAGCAAAGCTTAGGCACTACAAGTAGGCTGCTCCCGGTCATGCCTGTGACACTTGTGACTCATTAAAGAGCTATCTCCCTGGTTTTAAAGATGTATTTCACTTCTGTCAACTCCATTTCTCCAAGCAAGGTCATCATTAAAACTTCCAGAAACTTTGCCGGATTGTGGTTTCATATCAGAATTGGAAGAAATACAGCATGGTGAGGAGGAAAGCAGCCTTTTCTGCCTAAGCACTTTTGCCTCCCAAAAACTGCACACACAAAGGCCCATCACAGCACTCCTCTGGTTTCTAGGAATGAAAAATATCCACTAACACTTATCCAAACACCTCTGAACACATACACACATCTGTTCACCAAGGCTGGTTACTCACGTAAGGCTTATTCCTCTTCCACTAGGGTCAGAAGTTACTTTTCATTTTTACATTTGTATCTCTAAGCACCATCAGCGGCAAATGCCCAAGCACTTCCATAGTGTTCTGACAAATCCCTCCAGAAGGCACATAACATCATCACAATTGTACAGATGGGGAAATTAAAGCAGAGACAGAGGTTAAGACAGCTAATTGCCTGTGGACATTAAGTGAGTCAGTAGAAGAGCTGGGAATTGATCCCAGGAACCGTGTCTTCCATTCCTCTACTCCACCCACCAGTCAACACACCCTACCAGATGGTTCTTATCATTGGACATATGGACTAAATATTGCTAAGATGGTGTAGAAGATTCACTATTTAATTAAGTGTCCTGTCTTCCATCTCCATAGGATGCATAGGGGAAACTCCAGCCAGAATCCCATCTGGACCCACTCAGGAAATGTCTCCCTAAAGCAAACAAAGCCCTAGGCAAGCACAAACGTTCCCAAATCTATCTACCTGCCCTGCAACACAGACCCCAGCAAGGCCATGGAATGGGCTGCAACTCAGAAGCCTTGGAAGAAGCTCATGTTTGTCAAAGGCTGGCTTCAAATAGTGTATGCATGAGATGCCAGTTAGGCTGGTAACTGTTTTGTTATGTGAAGGCTCTTCCTCCAGCCTTCACTGGTCACCACCAACGCTGCCCAACTGGAGATACCAGCAGTCACAAAAAACAGATGGTATACAGGCATTTACTTTCTTCTGGCATTAGCTCTATCACATCACAGCACTGGTGCTGGCAGGACAGAGACCCCAGTTCTGCCTGGGAAACATCAGATGCCTTTTAATTTTCCAATTGCTACACCAAGGATCCCTGAAATAGCTTCTAAGGTGGTTATCCATCATGCAAAAGAGAAAACCTTCCTGCAAAGAGGCAGCGAAACAAACCTTGCACATCACTGAAAGACAGGTCAGCAATTGCTTTCCCAGCATGGACCTTAGAACCTTACAGCAGCATCTCGGTCCCCATTCACAGACAGGGACAGGATGGGTCCACCTGCCTTCCCAACAGAACCTAAGCCAATTTCACATCCTTCTGGGAAAGGATGCTTCAAGTCCACAAAAAATATTTCATCCAAGAACGTGCTCTCCTGAGTACAACTCCCTCTAGAAATGGCTGGAGGAAGCAGGCTCAAAACTATTCTGGGCAACCTGTAGATGCAGTTATGTACTGATAAGTAGAACACATGCATACTTTTGCCCAGCAGAAGCATATACAGGTGAGAACCACCAGCCTATATATCTCCATTTCTCTCTCAACAAACAGAAGAGGGCTGGACAACATTCTCTTTAGAAGGCTTTGCACCAATACTGACAATGTAGGAATAAAACCACAACACCTTTCCACGTGTGCTATAAGAGCCGGGCAATCCTGGAAGGTGCCTCCTGCTAAAGTAAAGGGACTGCACCTACCTTTCATCCCAAACTTGGACCGCCGGCCATACTTGTTGATCATAATAAAGAGGACGACCAAGAGGACACAAGCAAAAGCTGCCAGCCCAACCGCTATGGAAACCTGAAAAGAAAAAGCCTTAGAGTCAAGACAGAGGAATTTAGGAGTCTAGATTGCAAACACAGCACCTCCTTGCCGAGTTAACCTTTCTGTAAGCTCATACCATCTGCTGCAGTCCTGTGGATATCAGCTGTGGAAGAAAACACAAGCTAAAACAAAGGGCTCTGGCATAGCTTAGAAGCATTAAAAGCTGTTTGCAGGACAAGGAGCTCTGGGGTGTCCCTATCTGTGATGCTGTTCTGGCATCATTCCCTCACTCCATATACCTGCGGGGAAGGAGGACCTCTGCTCCAATGCCTGAGGCTCTCCCTTTACTGAGCACATCATAAGCATCTATTTCCAACATCACCATTGTGCCACGATGTCACAACACTAAAGCTATATTAACCTGAGCTGGGAACACACAGGAGCAGCAGAAAATTCATTAGAAAGAGCCGTCAGTCTCCATCCAAACATCCCTCAGGACAAAGAATGAGGGAAAATACCACACACAAAAAGAGGTTAGAAGAAATTAGGCAGAACTTTCTTTTTTCACCCCTTAAAACATTTGGTTTTCAAAAAAACCCTACCAGTTCCCTATTTATTATCATTTTAGTAGTTAATGTTTATAATGCAACAATGTCCAAAGTCTTTCACTGGAACCGTGGTTCCACTATGGCAGTGTACAAGCAGAGGAAAGAAAATCTCCTTGCCCTAAAGGGTTTACAATCCCAGGCTTATTTTAATATTTATGAATATTTATTCCTTCAAGTCTTTGCTCGAGATACTTTTATTGCATTGATGTAAACAACAATTTCTTTGGCGTGTGTCCAATTGTTCTCCTGCACTGGGTCTTGTGATGCATTTAGGCTTCACTTCCTTTTATAAAGCTGTATTCTGCTGTAATAGAAAATACATCATTTAACCAAGAAAAAGTAATTTCATTTTGCAACCCCTTTCCCTGCCCTTGGTACATTAGTTATAATATTTTAAAGTGTTTTATTTTACCACGTTCTATTTTGATCCCCCAGCTTGTTTGCTGTGCTTTATATTTAATAATCAGTGCACATTATTACTCCAGTCCCACTCGTCAAAGCTTTCACTTCAGTTATAGGAGATTTTCAGTTGGACGAGAACCAAAACAAAGGTGGATTGAGTTTTGTTCATTCAGTTAACACATGGTGGGTTTCAAGATCTGAACACTCACGCATAATTAGAGCAATTGTGTAATGTGCTAACTCCCCCCTGTATAACACTTGTATGCACTGGTTTTGTCTTTATCTACCTGGATTTGACAGAAGAAAGACAATGTTGAGATCTGACAAGCCATAGGCTCTCCTTCCTTTTTCATTCCTGGCATGCCCTGCAGAGCAGGAGAGAGGGCAAACTGGCACTGACAGAATTGAAGCAAGCTAAATCTGAGTCCCTCACAGGGCTAAACTTAACTGATCAATAATAGCCTGAAACACACAATCGCCTGTTTATTTGTTCTCTGGGTGCTATTTTTTTAGAGTGAGAATTTCTGACCCTGCCAGCAGTGACTTCACAGGATGCCTGATTTTGAAAGAGCTCCCTGGTTCCACACTGCAGACCAAGGGGATCAGATGGTTTGTGTCAGTATTTTCTTGCCTGACACAAGCCATAAAATCCTTCTGATTGTTGTCTTGAGTCATAAAGGAAGAGATTTTCCTTGCAAATATCTGAAAACGGCACAGTAATCTAAATACTGAGTCATCGACAACAAGAAATGCATGCAAAAGAGTTCGGCAGCGGAGGACAGGACTCACCCCAAAAGTGTCCTCCTCCGGTTTGTGGGTCACAGTGATCGGTGGGGTGGGACTCACTTCATAGTCACCAACTGAAACCAAAACACCAAAGGCAGAAGATTTAACATGACGCTCATGGAACTCCCAAGCCTCCAGCACATCCCCAATGGCAGTGCCTGACCTAAGAAGATCCAGTTCACCCCTAACAGAGGCTGCAACTTTCTATTTCAGAAGGCACCAAAATCAACCATCAGATAGCTCTCTATGCATAGCAGCAGTGAAAACACAGACCAGGACAACATTGATGTCACTCCAGCCTTACAAATGAGAAACATTTGGGTGCCTGATGTCCTTGGATGGGTGATCTCCACCCCTGAGCCATCTCTCAGAGCTCTCAGAAGTGGGCTGAGTTAAGCCCAAGACTGACTCCAGCAGAACCTGATTTGAAAAGGCAGTTGCTTGAATGGTATAGTGGGATGGAAGAAGAGTCTATTGAGGAAGCACATTGCAAATGGGCCATGACACAGAACTGCTTTGGAGACTGGCCAGCCTGCATCTAGTCAAGACCCCTTCCACTATATCTCAACCAAACGTCATTTCCACTATAGGACCTTCTTCAGGACGTCACTAGAGGGAAGTTAACATCTTCAGGGCTCTAGAGATTACCCAGCTGATCGAAAGCTCCCCAGTTATCTTGGCTCATGCATGGAGAAGGCAGAGCTTTGTGCAACCAACTTGCTTTAGGCTTCCTTATTTTTCCTCCAGGAGCATTTAAGTCACAAAACCAAAACACCCACAGTATGTGAAGGGCAAGGAGACACTTACTTGAAACAAAGTTGTCTGTACTCTCTGTGGAAAGGACAAAGAGAGAAGCAACACAGTTAGCAGCACAGCAAAGGGAGATTGGTTGCACTCGCAACGCACCTCAGACACACTCCACCACCCCGAAGAGCCCAGGAAACCAACTTCTCACATTTTGTCCTTTGTGCAACTGTAACTGGAAATTGCAGTGCATGTGCCAGCAGGATATGCTAGAGAGCACAGGGGAAACTGCAAGGGAGAGGAGATTTTGCTTTGCATGGCAGTGTTCACCCAAGGACAAAGTCCTACAAGGATAAGGACCAACCCCCAGGAAGGAAAGCCCAACCTGGGACAGGGGATTAGGGGAGGTCTCTTATCATGAGCCATTCAGAAAAGCTGCTAGCATTTGAACTGGATGTGGAAGCTGTGGCCTCTTGCCAGAAACAGCTACGCCAGTTCCTGCTGTCAGCATCTTGACTGCTTGAGTCTATTCAGTAAAGCTCCTTCAGCTCTGAAGGTGGCCGAGGCCCCAGACAATGAGGTCTAAAGCTCTCAGTGACACTCAGTTTACATAGCATGAGGATAACGTCAGCTTTCAATTCACTCGCCTATGTAAGAAATTGAGCACGATATTAACTGGAGTTTACACAGCTTTGCTGGCAGAGAGCTCCTGGAAAGACGCTGAAATGTTCACACTGAAGTATGGGTGAGGTTTGGAAGGGAAGTGTAAAACAACCCCCAGGTGACAAACACGGCTTTCCAAACGGGGGGAAAAAGCTTGGAAAAATATTTTTGTTTCAAGTCAAGCAGAAGAACTTTCCTTGGCTTTTGTAGCAAGGGAAAAAAATAAGGAAAAAAGAAAAAAGAGGAAGAAAAATTTCATTTGGAGACTTTTTTTTTTTTCCTTATTAAGGCAGACAAAGTCTAGTTGTAAAATTCTCACTGCTTCCACATTTTCCTCTTTCCATTCTTCTCTGCTGGAGTAAACAAATTCAACAGACACCCTCAAAAAGTTTTTCCCACTAAATCCTGTTTTTCTGAAGCATAAAACTCAGCCAAGAAATGTCCAACAACTTGAGTTCCCAAATAACTGAATGCTTAGCACACAGGAGGTAGTAGGTACATTAACCTTCGTGTATTAAACAAGGAGATAGTAGCCTGTGGTGGGGATGCCAGTGACAACATGCAATGAGATTTTTACCCAGGATATGACACAAATCTATCCTGGGAGCCACTGCCCTGGCTCCTAGAGCCACATCATCATAAAGAATCAGGATATGGCATGGGGCATATCTCTCACCTCCCAACCAGCTTCTAACCGCTCATTTCTTCTCTCAACTTGAGAAGTACAAGTTGGTACAGTGCCAAGAGATTGCAGACCAGGGGTTTCTAAAAAACATGGTCACAGGTCCTTTTCTATGTTGTCAGGAGGTCTTCCAGGCATTCCACTTTCATCAATTAAGTCTATAATCTTATCCTGGGTAGTGACAGCAAAACCCTAGCACCTGTGAATAGCTATAGGCAATAAGTTTCTTTAAGGTTCCCCGGTGTGGTTCATTCAATCTGTGGCATTTTCTGGAGTAATCTACCTTCAAATGGGAAATTATGAACGTTGGTTGCACTCAGTGTTAATGTCAGCTGTGGCAGTGGAAGGAGCAACTAGCTTCAAGGAAAAGTAAATTACATCCTGCATTGGGCTGACAGGGTCTGCCAGGGTGAGGAATGGGTTAGGACTTTGGATCAGAACAAATAAATGGGTCAGTTCCTACTGAGAGATGGTTCAGGGTCAGTAAGCTCTCCACAACACCACCATACACGAGGTATGGGTGAAGGTACACTCACAAGGGCAGTGTTTTACATATATTTCACACAATCCCATTCTCTCAGAGCCTCCGACACAAAAGGTTCTTCAAGCATAAATGTGCCTTCCCACTTCACAGCATGGCTCAGATCCATTTCCAGAATCAGCTCTCTGGAACAGCAGATTTGCCCTCTTTTCTGGAGGTCCAGCACCTACTTAAGAGGTGCCCCCATTTGACAGATGGGGAAATGGAATCACAAAGGTGGGACCTAACAGAGCTGAGACTGCAAACCTGCACACCTCTCCTGACCCACCTACATTTGATAAGCTGCTCCTCTGCCCTGACAGAAGGAAACATAAATAGGTCAGATAGCCAAACAGAGCATCATCCTGGAAGCCAGAATACGAATTTTCCACTCCCATCCATATCGGCTCATTTGTTCAATTGTCAGATCTTCAAGGCAGAGATTTGGGTTTGCATTTATGGTATTTGACCTGTGGGAAAACTCTATGTACATATATGGTGTGATATAAATAATAAATGAGAGTACCGTCGGTATTTTTCTATATTTAGCAAATGCCCTATTTTGCTGGGTTTTCTTGGGCTGCAGGGGCCAATTTAGAGCTGCCACTTTCTCATGGCATCATTCCTACAGGCAGCAGCATGCACAGATTAACTCCATAATGGCCAGCAAAATGCTGGTGTTGCAGTGCCAGAGGGCAGACCAAGACCCTCTACACTCCTATGGAGTGGACATGTCACCAAAAAAGTCTCTGCTGTTCTCCCCAGAGCTGGATCTTCATGTCCTCAAATATTGTAGGGTTATTTTGCAGTTAAGTTCTGAATCACTAGGGAGTACAACAGGGAATTCCAAGCAATCAGTTAAGAAATCCCAGCAAACTGATACAAAGCAACTAATTGAGCCATCGCATCTTTTGTAGACCTGTCATCCTGGCATTGCACATGTCATATTCAGAAAGAAAACAATCCTGACACTGCTGCATCTAGCTTTAATCATTTCACAACTGCAAGCTAGAAGGAAAAAAAAAGGGAAAAGCTGCATCACTTCAAAGGGATTTCTTTCGCTCACAACTAGCAACCACATTGAAGAATACTTTCTCTCTAAAAACCTGGGCATCCTCTTTGGGGCACCCCAGAAGAGATCCAAAATAATTGACCAAGCTTACATCCTATTCCCACTGAAATCCCTAAAGATCTTTAAAAAAGCCCAACAATACACTGCAGAATATGTTACACAACAAAAATATCTAAACCAGTGTGTCTCTCTCTTCACTTAAGAGTTATGACACCAAAGTACACATGAGTAGGACAAATATACTGGAGGTGACCAGGCCTCCAGGTGTCACCTCTTCCAACCTGCTGCTCAAAGACCAACTCAGGTTGTCAAGGCCTTATCTAGATGCAGGGATTATTGGTGGGACCATAGTAAAACCTTTGGTTTGCAAGCAACCCTGATGAGATAAACTGATTATCCTACCTGGAAAGGGCTTTTCAAGGAAGTGTCCTTTGATGGTTTGGTTGGCTGAGCCCAGCTGGTTGGTAGCCACAATCGTGTAGTTGCCATTGTTGTAGTGAGTGGGTTTGTTGAAGAGCAGGCAACCCTCAGACACTTCCCCTTGTTGGTAAAACTCCATGTGGATGATCTCTGTCTCCCGCAGGACCTGGCCGTTGTGCAGCCAGTGAAGGGTGGGAGCTGGGTTCCCATGCACTGCAAATGCAATGCAGTGCTCCAAGTGTAGCACCGGCTCCTCCAGAGTTAGGATGCGAGGGGGATCTAGCAGAGAGAAACAGGGCAGGCTCACAGCACATCTCCACTCACATCACGCCTCTGTGCACCACGGAGATTAAGATTATTGAAAATGCCTCTGAAATCCCTTGTTCCTTCTACTCCTCCCATGGATGTCTGCAAAGAAGCAGCACTAAATCACAAGAACCACTCCACGCTCCCTTGAAGGAGGATCTGAACCACAGCCAGATCTCTCTGGCTTCTGAATAGGAGTACAGATTAACGACAGGGATGGTCCTTTCACTAGCCCAAAAGAATTTAAGGTAGGAGTTGCCCTACTGCTACTCTCCTTCCCTCAAGGGATGATGGGGGGGTCGTGTGTCCCCATTATGGAGAACGTGGCGACGCAGCACTGTTACAGTACACGTGTGCAAGGTGCCCATGGGAGCTCTCCAGTCACAGTAAGCAGTTTTGGATTGCACAGCTGTGGAAGCAAACATCCCTCAGCGACTGCCTGTCCTTGGGGGTTTTGACTGCCTGAATATCCCAAAGGAGTTCTCACCCGCCGAACACCCTCCAGGGGTATTTTAATTAAAGGGACTAGAGTGGGAGAGGGAAAAGCAAAACAGAGACTCCACCTGCAGTTTATTGCATATGCATCGTCTTCCCCCTGGGACTCCCCAAGAATTCAAATGTTATTCTGCCATTGCTTCTGAAACCCTGTTGACAACGCCTACATGTAAGTCCCCAAACCACAAGGCTGACAAGGTCTGAACTATAATAACAGAGTATTGAGCAAAGACAGAGGACACAAGATAGAATCATAGAATTAACTAGGTTGGGAAAGACCTTTAAGATCATCAAGTCCAACTATTAGCCCAAGACTGCCAAGTCCACCACTAAACCATGTCATTAAAATGTAGGTCTTCCCTTTATCCTGGTACCATCCGGTCGCAAAGGCAATCCATGGGGCATCCACAACAAATAAAAACAATGTACCAACTTTAGCCATCTTTTGGAAAAAAAGGCAGAGACATTTTTAGGCAGTGAAAGTGTTAAAAGATAAGAAGGTGAAGAGATGACTGGAGCTATGCAAAATTATCTCACCGGCACCCAACTACCCCGAACCACAGAGCTGCATCCCAGCCACCTCTTTTTCACTTGCAAGCCTAGATCTGCATGTGGCTTGCTCACATCTTCCTGGCAAGGAGGATTCAAAACAGGCAGCCACCTACATGCACAAACCCAGATCTTTTCAGCGTGAAATTGCACCCTGAGTGATGGGTCTGGGCAGCAAGAGCAGGGGCAACAGAAACTGTCACAGCTTAGAGGATTAAATGGGTGAATATAGGCATTGACATAGTGCAGTTTAAGGTGTGGAGGAAAAGACGCTAAAACACAGTGCAAAACACACACGCCTGCTGACCAATCACCTCTGAGCTGATGTGAACTTTAATCACCTCCATTCTTCAATCCATCAATAGTACTTATTGGGAAGAAGATGAAAGCAGTAAAGCATCTCCTCTTCTTCCTATTCTTTGTGACTGCCTTGTCTACAGGACCCCATGTCTCCTGCACTGCACTGGACACACAATACCTGTGGGTTCACTCAGACTAGCCACAATCTCACATGGGTCTCTGCACTACCTGCCAAGGTTGAGGGGTTTTTCAAACTACAGAGTAAGGGCAAATATTACAGACTCAGCAACATATAGTAAATCTCAGCTGCTTGAGAACACAAAGCTGTGTAAACTTCCTCTTAAGGTCAGGTTTGTGTTAAGTTATATTAGAAAGCACAAAGAAAGTTTAGCTACTTGCAGCTAAAAAGTGAACAGTTGAAATTTGACATGTGCATGTTTACACAGCATTTGCAGTTTAATTCTGTAGGAACAGATCTGAGAGGAAGCACTAGCATCCCTGAAATAAGAGGCAAGATTTACACTGGCTTTAGCAAAAGTGACCTTGCCCTGATGCTGCTATCATCAGGGCAAGCAACTCTGTGTCTGTAAACAGTGTTAGTCCCTCTACAGCTTTTCCTTACTCTGCTGGATCTTCCAACAGATGGGCGGAGAGATGTCTACCACCAGTGTGGTACTGCTGTTCCTTCCCTGCTCTAGTGCTCATTTCTGCATTAATAGAGGCAGTAGGAAAGCAAACATACTGACACTTAAAAGAGCTGTGTGAGGATCCACCTCCTCCTCACTGTGCTCAGCTCCTAAACATCCACAAAACCAGTACGTCACAGGTAGAAAGCAGCCATACATTCAAATGGTTCCCAGAGCAACCCTCCAGCCTCTCCAAGATCAAGGTCTCTCCACTGCTACTTACAGTAGACGGTGAGCAGTACACTGGCATTGCTCATCCCCACCACGTTCTCAGCGATGCAGGTAAGAAGGAATCCATTGTCCTCACTGGTGACATTCACCAAGGTCAAATTGATGGCATGAACATTGGTCCAGTTGAGATTGGTCTAAAAATCCCAGAGAAATACAGACAGAAATCAGTGTTTGGTGGCTGCTCTCCTTCCTGCTACTGCCACAGGAAAATGAGGAACAATTTCCACATAAGATAAGAGAAGGTCTCCAAAATCCAAGGACAACTGGGAACTGGTTGAAGTGAGATATTTCTTCACATAATTAAATACACCACATCTTATAAGAAGAACTACTAGGAGGGGTAAAGCCATAGGGCTGTAGCACTGATAAACATGGCTTACCTCTAGAAAAGCTTATTTCAGCTGCAGCAGACACCCCCATAAACAATTTCATTAGAGGAGACATAAGTTAATTCAATTAGGGAGCACTGAAATATGAAACTATCTCATCTTCACTTTTCAGCCATAAAGAGGGAAGGTTTTGTTGCCTTCAGGTAGCTCCCAGGTTCTCATGTGGATAAGGTACAACCTCAATTTTCCTTTGGATACGACCATTTCATGTTTCTCATAGCAGGCTCCACCATCTACATGACCCTCTGCCCTGCATGCACGGACCTAGGGAGTCCATAGCCACCACCTTGCCTTTGCCACATCAAGCACAGGCAGCACTGAGATCCTGCAGCCCCTACCTGGTGTGTATTGATGGAGTGGAGATCAGCCACTGTCCAGTCAACGTCGGGCAGTGGCGAGCCTGAGCCATTGCAGGTGATGACAGCATTCTCCCCTTCCCTCACCGTCAGGTTCACATGGCTCACACTGATCTCAGGGAGGTCTAGAAGAGCCAGAAAACAAAGTGCTCAGGTCTGGAGCAGTGTTTGCTAGCGCCAACCACAGGGCATGCGTGGATCCATATCCCACCAAGCTATTCCCCAGATCATCCTCCAGCATCCTGAGATAAACAGTAGGGAGGCAACAGTACAGCCTTGCCCTACTGAGAGAAGTTGGGGGTCTTGGAGATAGGGAAAATGTAGACACTGGAAATGAGGGGATGTGCAGACGAACAGACTCTTCCATTAAATTTGAATCTGAAAGCTGGTGTTCAGTTCCAGCTGCCCCTTCCCTTCACTCAACACCCATCCCAATCTCAAACTCCCACAAGAGCTGCTCTCAAGGGCATATGGGAAAGCTGCGTGTGCTGAGACAGGATTCAAACTGTTCCCACCTCCAGAGACAAGGCACAGAGCACCCAGCACAGTAAATTGTCCTTCTAATTTATAACAATCAAGAGATGACCAAGGATGTATCCTCATATTAACTGCAACTTTCCTAATAAAAGGTGCCCTTGCTCTTCCCCAGTGGTGGCAGAGGCATTCACTGATTTATGGTAGCTCTGACTTACACCACTTCCATTCTTGCTCCCACAGGCACCAAATATCTTTGCAACACGAAACAAAACAACACTGGTTTCAAGAAAGGCAGACAGCTTTCTTACTGTCTTCGAAGCAAACTGGGTTATTGACCAATGGTCCCTTCCCATTATAGGGCAAAGGCATCCATCACACCATCCCAAAGCCATGGATGGAGATACACATCCTTTCATTGCCATCAAAGAGTGACACCAAGAAGGAAACAACACTCTACTGATTTGAGGGGATGCCAGAAGAAAGGAAGCAGTGGCCTAGCAAAGCTGCAGAGGTGGCAAGAATCAGTGAAGAGTGAGATGGGAAGGATAATGTATGCTCTCTCCAGGTTGAGCTGGTATCAAACATGGCCACACAAAGACATGCCACCCCTCAGCACTGAAGGACAAAGACAACAACCCTTGTGTTGTCCTAGTGCTTGAACAGACAGACTCTCTTTAGAGGAAAGCAGACCAGTGCGGCTCCCTGTCCTTCCACAAGACTACAAGGTCAGAATGTTCTCACCCTGCACACCAGCACACTCGTGTTCCCAAATCAGCATCCTGCTGTCCCCTAGAGTCTAACACCACCATTGGTGGAGCCACCTCTCCTCCTGCCCCTGATCCCTAAGGATTTTTTTCCCCTCTAATCCTTGCAGATTATTCTTCCCATGCAGGGAGGAAATTACAGCACTCTCTTAAATCTTATTAGTTCATCCACATGTGAGCACACTTTGGCCAATTTCCAGAGCTTAATAAAGGGACATCATGAACTTGAAAATAATTTAAAAGTCATGCAAATCTGAACGTGCGTGTTGTCTGTCCTCCACTGCTGCAAGAAACCAACCCAAATTCCTAGAAAAGAAAGAAAACCTCTGGGTTTCCTCCTTTTTTCCAGCCCTTGAGTTTGACAGATGCTTGCATATAGACAGTTTAATTGTTGTGCTGAAGGTACACCTCCTTCTCCTCACTCTGCAAGGGATGCTTTCCAGTAATGGCAACAGCAGAGCAAAACCTGACACCAAACAGGCAGCTGACGTGTGAACAAGGTGAAGGAGAAAGGGGTAACTATTGAACATGCCTCATGATGCTCCTGGGGCCACTGGAGTCTTTTAAACATCAGCAGGCAACAAAAAGATATATAAAAGTCACTCCTGCCTCTTCCCTACAGATATGGGCTTTCAATTGAAAAAACAAAACAAAGGAAAATGAACAGAGACGTGTATTTCCTAAGAGTAATTATGAAAGATAGTAGCAGTATCTTTTAATGATATGCTGCTTCTAGTATTTGTTAGACAGCTGAAGAGCAACATGAAACACATACCACCTTTTCAAGACATCACAGACTCATCGTAGACACTCTGTCAAGCAACAGCATTACAGTGAAGGAAATGCCCCAGATCACCCAATACCTCCACACACAAATAAACAGCAGCCCCACATTTAACCAGATACTCTATTTTTAATACACAAACTACCCCCCATCAGCTTCAATTGTCTTGTTCTTGACCACATGGTGGGATTCTCCTACACCAGGTTACCCAAGCAAATGGTCAAACCAGAGATGCCAGATAGGACAGGGTTCCCTCCCAGCACCCTCTTCGCTTCCCTTGTGCCTGGCCCTAGGAGTGCTTACCACACTGGGTGATGTTCATGTCATGCAAAGGGATGATGGCTGCATCCATGTTCATGCAGGAGAGATCCTGGTACTGCAGGTTCGCCTCACCCTTCTCCTGCCAGAGCTGGATCCAGCGGATGTCACAACTGCAGTTAAAAAGGTTCCTCTCTAGTCTCCTATGGGCAGAAAGAGTGTGAGAAAGGATGGTGGGATGAGCAGGGCCATCGCCTGGCTCTGGGCTACCCCAGCAGAACAGCCATCACGCAGGTGCAGGGGTCCTTTTAGAGCTAAGGGAGAATCTCCTCTGTGTTATTTGCCTGGGGTCTTGTGACACTCGTTATTCACCTCTTTTCCACCTCCACAGCGACAGAGGTTATATATCCACGTGTTTACAGTCTCCTTCACGCATGCACACAAGGTTTTACATCTCCCAGGGCAGCACATAATACACACCTTTCACTGCACATCTGCAGCTAGATCCCACAGTCATCCAGACACCCAGAGCATACATCCTTCAGCAAAGGAGCAGGCAGCTCCTCACTACCCTATAATATAGATTGACATCTTCAAATCCC
Organism: Psittacula echo; assembly: GCF_963264785.1. Lineage (NCBI taxonomy): Eukaryota > Metazoa > Chordata > Aves > Psittaciformes > Psittacidae > Psittacula > Psittacula echo. The sequence continues at coordinate 14,893,359 of NC_137741.1, read as the reverse complement.
ACTTCAGTAGAGTCCCAAAGCCTGCTGGGCAAAACACACCTCCAGTCCCCACAAGCACTCAGTGAAGCTGGCAGCAATCCTCCCGAGTACCTTGCACGAACACAGCCTCCTGGTGACCCAGGACACGAGCTAATGCGCAGGATATCATGCATTTTAATCAAATCAAACAGCACTGCACTGAGACCCTTCTGACCTGGCCAGGAGAAATGAAGAAAAGCACTGCCTTTAATGTACTTCATTTAAACCACACTTACACATAGTTTATATACCAGGAATGTTTATTATAATTGATTTTCCAACCTATTAACCATTTCATTTACATTTTTAAAGCCCTGCAGCTCTCTGCGGAGATGCAAGGAGAGCAAGTCACAGCCGGGAGCAGAGCCCAGTGCTCAGCCAGGATAGACTGGGTTACCAACACAGGTTGCAAACTAGAGCAGAACAGGAGACACAGCCTGACCAGAGTATTTCCCCACATAACTGTGGGGCAAAAGAAAATAGGGAGCACAGGAGCCAGCACTGCAAAAGGCGAGCTCAGTCACCCCAAGCAGACAGGCATCTCCAAAGGTCAAACTATTGCTTCAAGCAGGATCTAAATTCCTCTGTCCTATAGGAGGAAGTTGTTTTTCTGGCCTGCTCCATGTGTTACTGCAAAATTCATGCTTGCTTTCACAAAATTAATTCCACCAACTAACAGGATTTGGAAACAATCTTCCAAACATGTGCAGCTCCTGATACGTCAATACAGTACTGCAAAAGGAGGAAGATGAGAAGGGACCTTCTGGTAGCACCCACGGGTGTTCAACCTGAACCTTAACGATGCCACTTTAAATCTTCTTATAGAACAAGATGCCATCTGACTTTGGGGTTTTTTTCCTCCAAGAACAAACACTCAGTTAATCTTCACTCTGTGGCTTTTCATTAGTTCATTCCCTTCCTGTCAAAAACACGTAAACCTTTTCAATGCAGTTACAAAGCTCAGACAAGCAACTCAAAGGCCAAAGCACAAAAATTAACAGATCAGAGCAGATTAGCGCAGTGATTTGGTGGGATTCAAATGACAAGGCATTAGCTGCATGCTATGACAAGTACTGACAGTGTTTCACACAGGCTTTGCGTCCTCTTCAGCATGGCCATGAATCCAATCTTTTCATTGGGATTCTCCCAAGGTCAGTGCTACGAGCAGGACATGGGATGGCGCTTACTAAGAGCCATGGACTCAGCTAACAGCAGATCAGGTAACAGGAGTTGTACCCTGGGACCCAACAGGGAGCTGGAGGAGCTCACAGACAACAGGGGAGAAATTCTGTTCTGCTGCAAATATCCTCACAAAATGAGGCAGCCGGGGAGATCTGCTGTCCTAGCACTTAAAGGCAACTCTGTAAGTAATAGACAGCAGCCTTCCCAGCCCATTGCTAATTCATGAAGGCCCATGAATAATACAGGAGCAATGGGCTTCAAGACAGAACCTACCCACGACCTGCTCCACCATCAGTGATGTAACTCGCTCTAATCGAGACCCCCACAGGGGCTTTTGCACAAATTAACCCCCATCACCAGCTGGATGTGCCACCAGCAGCTGGCATGGCACCATGGGTAGAAAGGGCACAGATGTGTGCACTCATTTTCACTAACGTGCGTTGCAAAAGCACTCTTGACATATGGGAGGTGTCATCTCTCGCTGCCTGGAGCCTGCCTGCCATGCCAGCCAACTCTCCAGAGAAGTGTATAGGGATTTCCACATTCATGTTGTCCAAAAACCTAGACCTCCATTTCAACCTGATCCAGCTGAAGATGCCCCTACTCATTGAAGGGCATTGGCCTAGATGACATTTGAAGGTCACTTCCAACCCAAACTATTTACGATTCTCTCCTCATCCCTTGCAAGGATCATTAGGAGCTGCAGCTCCTTCCAACTCTTCCTCCCACAACTTCTGTACATCTCCACTACTAATAACCCTCTGCTTGCCAAGATAAATGCACCCTCCCTTCTCTGCAAGAAGCAGTGCCTTAGGCATCACAAGGCTCCCTTTGGCCAAAACCCACCATCAGGCCAGAAGACATCACCATGTGCTGTGGAGATGTCTTCCATCACAGTGTGAAGGACAAAGGTCTTCATTGCTGTTGTGTGCTTAATGAGCGCAGGAGCACCACAGTGATAATTAAGGCAAGGGGCTCCTTCTCATGAGCTGTATCCGGCACAGATTACTCCCAGAGAGGACAAGTATACCCAAAGGGCATTTTTGCACGTAGCCTTAGCCTGGAAATGTTGCCAAAGCATCATTTGGTTACAGGCGCTCAGGAGCTATGCACACTCCCACACCTTCTGGAGGCCCCATTAAAACTGAAAATTACTGTGAGAAATAGCAAGTATCACAGCTAGGAGTGAGCTGGGGTCCCTCTGCACAAGCAAATCTGGTTCTGCACCAAGGAGCTGGCCCAAAAAAGGACCAGACCTGCACATGGGCCAGAGCCATGCATCAGCCCCTGGTAAAGGCAACAGGGTGCGCTCCGGGAAGCAGGCACATCATAGGGCTTGTGTTTGGGACAGAGGAAAACTGTGACAGGCATGCCCTACCTTGGCAATTGATGGGACAACGACAGAGCAGAAACCCTAAAGGCATGTGGGCAACCAAGTCAGCACTTAAGAGACAGCAATACTGCTGAGCCCAGCTTTGCTCCCCACAGAAACCCGTACCTACTACCTCCCAAAACCGCCTGGGCAGCCTACAGGGTGCACCAGCGTGGGAAGGGATGCCATCAGAAACCCAGTATGCACTGGGACAGACAGAACTTCACACACACATAGAGCAAGTTTTTTTTCAGGCTAGGCAGCTAAATGATTCACATGTCCTGTTCCACACCTCCCCACTCAGCAGCTAAAGCAAAGCTGTCTGGAGCTAAAACCTCTCAGAGGGCAGTGGAGATCCTTGCCACACTTTTCCTGTCTGTTTCAATTCACATAAAATTGCTGCCAAGGTTTCATACACTTGCAATTATAACACTCTCCTACCTCAGGACTGAGATCGCTTCCCTAAGCTTGAGAACCAAAGAGCGCCCAGCAGAGAGAGAACAAAACCTATTTTTGTTTTTCATTTCTATTTATTTCCCCAAACCAGGACTTCTCTTGGCAGTTCAGCCAGAGCTGTTATTTCCAAACCCCTGCCAAAAAGGAATGGGATAGAAAAGGAAGAACTCAGACAGGAAGTGACGCACGATGGCTGGATTAGCTAATGCAGAGAGCAGGCAAGTACCCACTGTCTACCTACAACTCTATTAGTGTGACTGTTGGCGGCAACAAGTTTAGAGGCTAAAGGCACAGATGATAAGTTGGACTCAGAACATTAACAGAGAGAGACACTGCTGTGCCCCATCCCTACTAAAGCCTCTTGCTGTAGCATCACAGAAACATACTGCAGAGCAAGCTAGCAGAGACTGCTGGTATTAGAAATGCTCATGGGCCAGGCAGAGCAGTGAGATGTTCAGGACTACAAGGTCTTATACAACCAAAGATGTAATTGGATCCAGAGTTTTAGGTCTTTCCGGGATGGAATTTCTTGAAATGTCAGCTCTAAGCTCTCTGAGGACATGACAAAGGAAGCCAAGGACATGACAGAGGAAACCAGCTGTGACTTCTGGATAAGAAAGGCTCTAAGTCAATGTTTATGAGCTGTTGCATGTGTCAGATGCTTCCCTGTGCACACTCAGTTTCAGACTTCGGAGGGTTGTGCACACATTAGCCCAAACCCCTGCGGTCAAGGTCAGCCCGTGCTGTGGGAATTAGGGCTGGAGTCACTGGAAACCATTCCAAGCCTTGCTTCTGGCCAGGAGGAAAAAGAGATAATATTCTTTGGAAGTGTGCCTCAGTTTTGCCATCCTTTCTTCACTGAGTCAGCAGGGAAAAAAATCTCAGCTCTGTTGAACAATAAAAGAAACTGTGCTTTAAAGCAATACCATTTTCCTGAGCTTGATATGCCTCGAATGCTGCCAGGCAGCTGTTTCAAGTCCCAAATTCCCATCCACCTGCCTGCTCTCATAGCGTGGCATGATCTTCCCATTAGTCTTCTGCTCTTTCCTCCTCCATGTTCACCGTGAGTGTCTTTGTCAGGTCCTGTGTTCCCTGGCAATCTCCACATTGCATCATTTCTAGTTAATCTTCTCCCAGCACTCTCCTGGAGGATGATCCTCCCATCGCTTCCCTTCCTGTGTTCCCTGCTGCTCCAAGCTGCCTCATTGCAAGTCAGTTTTGCCTTCAGTGACTATCCCCACTCTGGATCCACTGTTACCTGGTAGCGCTGGTACTTAACGTAAAGTGCCTCTGGTGAACCACTACAGACCTGCACCCACTTGTCCCACCAACCCTCCCTGTAGACCTAACCCTCTCAAGAAGAGGAGACCCTTTCCAGCATCTATGTGTCTCTGGGGTCTTCTTTCCTCTGCACAGCCGTGCACAAGTGCTGCTGCTCAGCCTGCCTCCCTATGCCTTGCTGCCTTTGCATCAGTCTCTACTGCTCACCACCTTCTTCCTTTCCAGAGTGTTTTGGCTCGAATTCAAGTCCTTGACTGATGTCAGTCTGCAACTCCCTTTCTAGTGTTCACCAGTGCTTCACACTCACTTTATGTGGGCCATGTATTCTGTCTCCCTCGCAGGTTCTGGAAGCCTCCTTGGAGATCAGTGTGCCAAAAAAACTGTCTTTTACTCACCCATCCTCTGCATTTCTAAAAAAAATAAATACAGTATTTCCCACTTTTGCATATCTACAACTAATTTCTCCCCATCTTATGTGCTTGATTTTCCTCATCAGCAGGTCCCATCCTTCTAGCCCACGGTAGATAACATACGCCTTTAACTTGATTCCCAGCATCTTTACGTGAATGATTACTCAGAGCCCATAGCTTAAGCTACACATCCATGCTGCCTTATCCCAAATAAATCCACAGTTCAGCACGACAGTTTCACATCCCCAGGGAGGACACAGCAGGCACATCCGCCTGCCCCATTAACACCTATGTCCCAGTGTCCATTAGCTAAAATACCCCTCTCTCAGCACACTTTAGGGAACAGCACCATCATCTTATTCTGGTACTGATCATCCCCCTTGCACTCACATGTATGGAGGGTCCTCAGCGACAAGGAGCACCACTGGCCATGCTCTTACTCCAGTGCAGCCAACAGCAAGCCAGACCCTACAGGCACTCACATTTGTAGGTCTAAGTTGGTCACTGGAGCTGGTAGCAGGGGGTGGTTTGCCAAGGTCCCTTTCACAGCCTGGTGGCAGGAGAGGTCGGGCTGAGGCTCCAGCCCTGTGCAATGCCAAACCTCCCCGCGGGACACCATGGACGCCACATATCACATCAGCGCTGCTTTCCCACCCCATCACCTCTTTTTACCAACCAGCCCTGTGATCTCTCATGTTTCTATCTGCATTATTTCTTTCATCAGTCAGGGCTTGTTAGCTCTGAGAAAACAGCTCTTGAGCACAGTTCCTTCCCATTTGCCAGGCTGCAGAGCACTTGCCCCAAGTGACTCTGCTGACACCAACCAAAGCCACTCCAAGTACAGTAGCTTCCCTGTCAGGATCACCATAGCAGGAAAACACAGATGTATACTTCATCAGGTGGAGACTAGCACACTTTACTGCCCAAACAGCAGCATCTCAATTCCTTTTATGCTCGGTATTGGTCTTTTGAGCCTGACTTGGGCTGGCAGACCTGGGACATGCCTGAAGAAACAAAATATGACCAAATGAAACAAAGCCACATAAAAACAAGCCCTGTTGGAAGCATTGCCATTAATCTGCAGGCTCACCATTACTCCGGGCCCTGCCAGTGCCTTTAGCTCAGGACTGCAGCCCCATTTGCTCTTCCACTCTTGGGTGTCTCTTGGGTAACAACCATCAATCTGAGTTTTGCCAGACAGTGCAATGACAATAAGTAAAGGTCTAAGAATACAAATGACTCATGCTATTAAACTTGAAACCTGAGCCAGGCTAGAAAAAATATTTAGAACTGTAATGAGTAAGGCGATAAATTCCAAATTCAGCATTTCAACTCTGCAAGCCAGATCCCCCCATCAGAAGGGCGTTTCTCTATTTTCTAATATCACCATTAGTATTTTTCATTTAGCAATTTGACAGAAATAAAATACACTGCAGTAACACTGGTGATAACACACTTACTCCCACTTGAAAGACTGTCTTTATTCTTTCATAAGTCACTTCTAGCTTACAGCTCTATTGATCAGCAGTGAGGATGAATGGAGCTTCCCAGGATCCTCTGGGACAAATCCTACATATATATATTTTTTTATACCTAACAAACAACTATTTCTAAAATTCAACAAAATGGGTCATCAGGGCAACGCTCCATTGATTTCATGTCCACTTATTCTTCAAGCACAGCGCTGAATGCTCTATCAATAATTCAGCCGGCTGAAGGCCACCAGCGCCCCAGGAGAGATACTACCTCATCTCCCACACAGGAGCCTCAATTGCTACAGAGCAAGGGAGACATTTGCCTAAAAAACAGGGATGTCAGATAAAGCATGTCCATCAGCAGGAGGAAACCAGTTGGCCCTACCCTGCAACAGATGAGGATCAGGTATTTGAGAAGATCCACTCAAAATCTGGCCTAGTAAGTATTTCCAGTGTGCTCCCAGAGTTAGTCAACCATTTACTACCCCAAGCATGACTTGCTCATCATCCCAATATTAATTAGTCAGCTGCTGTGAAGTTGAAAGAGAAGCAGTTCTGCTCTGGTGCTCCTGTAGCCAGATAACCCTCCCAGGGATGGTGCTGCCCGCTGGAGTTCTAGGTAATTATTCATAGGCTTCAGAACAGCTCTATTTGGAAACTGTTCCTCCTGTCAGCCTCCCCTCTTCTCCCAGGAGATGATTCCAGGGTGGGACTTACAGTTCAAAGAGTCGCAGGGTCTGGAAGAGTTGCCATGACAGAGTGGTGAGCCGATTCCCAGAGAGGTCTCTGAAAATTAACAAGAAAACAAAGCCATGGTAAGTAATTCCTCCTGCACGTGGCCCTACCGCCTCCATGGAGCTCATCGTCCTCCTCAACAAAGAGCTTGTCAAGCAGCTTAGGACCCAAGTTTAGCTTTCATAATGAGAGATTTTAATGAGGATGAACTTAAATGGAAGTTTCTTATTTTATTTCTTTTTCCAAGAGAGAAATGGCAGCAATATTAAAAACCAACCCAAACAGACTAAGAGATATCTGATTCTTGCCCGTGAGTCTGGAGCTCAGCCAACCATAAGCAGAAAGAACAAGTCTAATCTCAACCTGAACAAAAAATTATGAACAAACCTCATGCTAAAAATAGTAACAGTCAGGTTCAAACGACAGCACAATGATTACCCAAGGTGTTACCGTATGATCTGCAGTAGCTGTGTTCTCAAAGCATCCCAGTACATGGTTGTGTGCTGTTTGCACCCAGGGGTACTGCTGCTACAGCAGCTAACAGCTCCCCATCCCTCTCTCCATCTGCCCAAACCTGCAAAAACATCAATCTCATCTACCTGGGAGAGCTCTGCAACCCAGCACACATCACCTCTTGAGCTGAAAGCCAGTGAGGATGCAAGAGCGTAAAAGCAACCAAAGTACTAAACTAGAGGAACGAATGTGTTTGGGACAGAGTGAGTGCAAAGAGAAAAGCCCTGCATTTCTAATGGTGTAAGAAGGTAATGAAACACCTTCTGTAGCTGGCAGGCTTGGAATGCCTGGCCAGCCTGAGAGCCACCAACCGAGGGACCAGCCCATGGCGTGAGTAGAGGGATGAGTGATCACAAGCTCTGGAAGAAACCGAAGTCCTTCCATATCCATGCTGGCTTCCAGAAGAAACAGGAAATGCTGCCTCCCATCCTTTGCTGAATCCATCCATGTCCCTGCAGTCTCCTTCCCCATCACAAGCTGCTCAGGTGAGCTGCAGGCAGCCAGGGCAGCTTGATGCAGGACTGCAGATGGACAAAGAGATGAAGGACCAGAGGCATGAACTACCTGCAGGCTCATTAAACTCTCAGCTGGCCAGAGAGGAGATATGGAACAAGGTGGCACAGAGGTGACAGTGGCAGTCCAGCCATGCCAGACTCAGCACGCAATCCCAGTTTGACTTGCAGGAACATGCTAAAACCAAGAAAGCAAATCCTGGAACAGCTCCTGCTGATGCAGGTCTAATGCACAAGGATTTGTGCTAAGAGTTTCATTTGTTGCTATAGACCAGGCTGCAGCAAGGGCAGATGTGCATTGGGCAAATGCAAGAGCCCAGGCACCCACATGGGAAAAGCCACTCTGGTCCTGTCCCACTGGCCACCAAGTGATGCTGCAAAGCCCAAAACTTTGCAACTAGGTCTGCAATCACACAGCAAACCATCATCCCAAAGGCTCTCCACAAGCCTGGCAGAAGAATGAGCCCAAACACCATGATGACACAGTGCTGCATCATTAAATTCTGGCTCTGCTTCACACCAGACTACCCTGCTGTGGAAACCATGGCAAACCACAGGTACCTCATTTCACATGACTGAGATCCCACCATTCCTACGGCTGTAGACAAACTGCTTCCAGCCTCCAATAAAGTTTAGAAAGGTGGTAAAAATAGCAGGTGAAATTGAGTGCGTATGAGGGGGAAATACTGCAAAACTCCCTTTATCCACCCCGGAGCACTGAGCACCTGGAAACTCTGCAAAAAGACAGATGAAAAGTAGGAGGGGAAGGAGCAGCTCACTGCTACTGAAAAGCAAGGCAGTAAATTCCCTCCCCCAACCCAGAGAGCAGAAGAAAGCGTAAAGGGGGATGCATGAGAGACAGCAAGATGTGGGAGAGAGGCAGAGAAGCAGAGGAGGGAGTGAATCTTGCTGGAATGTCCTTTCTCAAAGGTCATGTTTTGCTACATTAGGCAGAAATGTCAAGAGAAAATTGGATTCTGAAAGAGAAGAGGAAAAAAAACAACAGGCTTTCCGCACAAATAAGGGAATCAAAAATAGCATGATCGTGTTATTACAATTTAGGACACAGAGAGGTGGAGGAAAGAAACTGCCTCACTAATGCAAGGAGCTTTGCCAGGCAGATGTGCTCAGCTTCTGAAATCCCTGGAAACTAATTCCTACCGTCTCCTCCCTCCCTCAGACAACAAACCACAGCAAGTATTAGGCAAAGAGGAGATGGGTCTTCCCTTGCACACATCTGGCACGAGACTCTGCTCTCAAAGGGCAAAGTCAGTGTCCAATCTGACCTGACCATCAACTTCTGGTCAGGCAAACACTCACCAACTGCTCTATTTCTGATCAGCCAGGACATGCACACCGGGAGGAACGTGTTTGTCATTAGAAACAGACACCTCGGATGCTTTAAAATGCGAAAGGTCCTTTCATCAGACCATTGCAAAGGTCCCTGATCTCAGCACAGAGACAGAAAGAGATCATGCATGAAAACACACATTAAAAATACACCATTTCAGTCACAGAAACCCCAAAGGTCAGAGGTGCCAGGATTGGGCTTCCATGTGCAAAGGCTATCTTTTCTGTCACAAAAGATAAAGAGCTGCTATGGAGAAACCTCAGGGCCCAGCACTGACTTTTCTCCAGAACAGATCCATCCTACACACTAGATGGGGCAGGTTTCCTGGGGAAGATAGCGTGTGATTGTGTAATTAGAGACGGTATCACAGTACATGCACACGAGGAGATTAAATTATAGCTCCATGGGTGAAGCTCTGAGCTCCAGCACTTTGTAAATCCTGATGGCGCTTGTGAGCTTCCCCCTGTGCTCAAACCTCTGCTCCATGCACTGAGTTTCCCACTATAGAGCATGAACAGGGGGGACTGGGGAAAATCAAGCCCCTCCCAGCTCAAACTGCCTGTTCTGCCACCCCATCACTGTTTCAAAGGCTGAAAACCTGTTGTTACCTCCAAATCTCTGCCCCTGCAGTGTCCAACTCCTTTACTTCCTCCCCACCTATCCACTTCTCCCCAGCAGACTGAACTGCACTACCCATTGCTCTCCAGACACTCCCAAATACTTCTCAGCCCCGGTTTCCTTATCCACACCAAAATATCCTATGATCTTCCCTACTTTTACGTCCCATCCCCATCTTCCTAACAAGAGCTCTGGCTCCTCATCAGCCTTATCCACTCCCAAACATCCTCTGCCAAACTTTTCCCCTCCAACTGGATCCAGAGCCATTCTGCCTGCATAAGAAAACATCCCAGAGCAAAAATCAAGTCTTCCAAGTAAATCTGTCCTTTGACAAAGTTTCTTCCCCTCCACAAAAGGAGGGTGCAGGTGGCTCTATAACAGGAGCATCACCAGTATTTTCTAGCTTGAACGCAACAGATCAGTGCCCCCCGCTCAGCCACCACCTCAAACATTTGAGCAGGTTTTTATTTGAAACTAGAAAGAAATAAGAAATAATAAAAAGAAAAATAACTCAGCCAGGAGCAGACACCCAACACAGAAAACTTCAGCCTGAGCAATGAAAACCTGGCAGAGTTATAGGAAAGTGGAAGCAGCCCTGTAGTGGAGCATGCCAGAGAACCTTTATAGCAGCCTATGCATCAGCTCCACCTGTAATAAATATAGCACATCACACATGGAAGAAACACAGGGGGAGGGAAGCAAAATGCCTTCCCTGTGTATTTCTTAGCAGCAAACAAACAGGAGCCTGTCTCTCTCAGGACAGACCTGCCATCAGTGCTCCTTCAACATATCCATATTGCTTCTTGCCCTGGGACATTTTGTCCATCACTCACAAGGTGCTATTTTGCATAAAGGCAGTCTTTAGAAAGAGTTGCCAGGGACCCACATGGGAAAAGCCATTCTGGAACAGGTTTCAAAGGAGTTGGGTAGGGAGAAGGTGTTGGATGGAGCTCATCTGGACCAGGTCTAGGGCAGCTGACTCCCAACCCACTCATGACTCAGACTCAACACCACTCCACTCTCCGCCTGCAGCAGCAGCCATGCTCCTCATCATCACACCATATCCCCACCAGCCTTGTCCACCAGCAACCCCACACATGCCCCAGAGGCAGGACATTATCACTGGCAGTGAAGTCTGAGTTCTTGTTTCTTCCCTCCTCCCATCCTCCTCCATTTCAGGAAGGGACACGCTGCATCCTGCACACTCTCCCCCTGCTCCTGCGGGCACTGGGGAGACCTTGCTGGTGAGGTGACCATTGTCATTTTGTCCCAGTCCATAAATGACAAATGGGGCCATGGAGGCTCATCTGCTGAACAAGCTCCTGTGTTTAAAAAGGGATGGGTAGGTGTGGGAGACAAAGAGGAGTCTGAGTGCAGCCCAGAACAAGTGGACTTCAGTGCAAGAGAAGACAGCACATTTTCTTCTCCCTCAATTGCCCAGCAGCCAAAAGTGTTTCCACTACAAAAGCCATTTTTATTCTGCTAAATTAAGCCAGTTGCCTCATTAATGACACCAACAAGGAGCCCCTGTAATTAAACTGTAAGCTATATTACGCAGTTCAGCTTAACGCAATGGCAGAAACGCTGCTGCTGGGGAGGAATCCTCCGTGCCTGTGCCTCCTCCACCCATCTCCATCCTCCACTCCAGTAGATGTTTCCACTCTGACACATCTACTTCTGCATGGGAGAAGTTTTTCACACGTTTTAATAACATGGTGCCACTGAAAACCCTGACTGGGGGGGATTAACTGCACAGAGCAGCTGGGGCTGATGGAGCTCAAGAGACTGCCTGGCAGAAAGGAGAGATGCATAACCTCAGCTGCAGTCCCCAGTGCTGGATATGCCACTAGTATCATGTAGGACTCCATTGATATTCCCTGTGTTCTGGACACAATGGGTGCTTTTCATCACCTCATAGTTCACTGTGACCTTGGCTGGGTGCTCATGGCCATGGGAGAGAAAAATGTCGACAGCTTCACATGCTGCTGTAGGGGTAGCTCCATCCTGGTTTCATTTCTGCAGCAAAGCTGCTAAAACTTTGGGTTTGAACCAGAGATACACTGGAAAGTCACTCTGGGGCTTGCTCATCCCTGCCAGATAACTCCAGTGACCTCTAAAAGCAATATTACACTCTCCATCGCCTGCCCTGCCCTCTCCTTCGCCCTCCCTGCTTTTCCTGTTTAGTAAGCAGCTTTGCTCATTAGGGGGGAAAATGTACTGTCCTCCCTTAATGAATGTGCTAAAATTACCCCAGCAGGTCCCAGAAGCTATGGCATTACAGCCCCCCCCCACCCCCCAAAACAGGCTCTGTGAATTGACTCAATTGAAACCTCCGATAGCTCAGCACAAAGCCCCAGCACAATGTGCTTGAGATGGAGCCTGCAAAAGCCCTGGGTGATGACAAGAACAGACAAACCTCATGTGCCCAGAAAGCAGCGATAGAATGGGACATGGTGTTAAATTGGTCAGTCTGAGATTTCACAGCCACCAGCAGCTCTCCCATTGGTGCTCCCTGTCTGGACTCAGCACCAGGACATTTGTATGGGTGCTAGGATGAGTAAGATAGTTTATACAACCTTGCTGGTTCTCCAGCCATGGTCTGACATTACCTACAGTCCAGTTCTGCTCCTCAAGCAACCCCTTAGCAACACCCAGGTCTTTACTGATCCCAAACACAGCAGAATCAAAAAGCCTCCAAGGTTCAATCTTCCTTTGTGAGTTCGGATAGTGTAAGTAATTCTTTTCTCATACCCACAGGTACTGCCCTGTGTGTTGTCACACAGCGTACCCCATCGCATTATCATCTCATTACCCTCATTTTTTTCCTTGTTTTAATGCTAGAGTAAAAAATTCCAATAACCTCCCAAACTCAAAGCATCCCACATCACAGGAGAGCAAGAGACCATCACCAGCGACCCACAAGGCCTAGACCAGCTAGCCCTGAAGGTGCGATACTGGAGAAAGAACCATCAACCCTTCTACTTCCCAGCTGCACAACCTTAATGTGTATTATCTCAACTGTCACTGAAACAGGGCTGAAGGAGGTGGAAGGGGCTGGTCTCCTGCATTGTCCTTTAAACAACAGCGTTACAAAACAGAAGTTGCAGAGCAAGCAGGAAGACGGAAGGCACCACGCCTCCATCACAGGGCTCCCACGGCTGGTGCCAGTGACACATCCACCCCACGCCTCTCCTCCCACTGCCTTTGCCAATGCAGACAGCCAGTCCTGCTGCTGCCTTCATCCCAGCCCATCCCAAAACACTTTAAAGGCCATCTCCAACCCCATGACGCTTCCACACCCTCCAAGTCATCTCTTCTGAAACATCTCCCAGCTGCACGAAGCTTTGTTTGGAGACAAATCACGCCTCAGAGCTTATTGTTGCTCACAGTTTTGGTTCAGCACGCACTACAGATGGGAGGCAGTCACCAGGTGTGGGTAATGTTGTCCCTTATGCTTTGAGGCAGATCAGACACAGGGATCTGACCCTCTGGACTGCACTCGTCTCTCCCTTGTTGTGTGCGGTTTCCAGTGCTCTTCCCAAAGACATCTGGGCTCTCAGAGGACTCAAGGAAAAGTTAAAAGCTGGGTCAGCCCTGCAATTGCTTTTCCTTTGCCTGCCAGCTTCCCTGCAGGGCAGAGTCCAGCCGCATCCATGGAACATGCAGTCTTCTTCTCAGGGAAAAGAAGCATCAGCCTGCAATGGGCAAGATCCCTTCACAACCGCTGCCCTCCTGCATCTGAGATGTCCTCAGGGCTGCTCTGCCCTCACCCCATCTCTTCTCTCTCAAAATGTAGTAATTTTAGATCCATTAGTCCTGAAATTTAACTGTACACTCAGCTTTTCTCCTCAGCACGCAGAAATAGCACTGGAGATATGTGCTGATTGAGAACAAGGGTTGCCAGCTGCCAGCTCCAGTGAGGGGTTGCGTTTATCCTGCCTGTTTGCTTCAAATTGCATGTTTCTTCAAGCTAGGAACAGAGGATGACAGGGGAATGCCTCCTACTCACAGGTTTCCTATGGACCCAGAGCAAACCCAATCGCACTGCGTGAGAGGAGAGCTGTACCTAAGAAACATTACCCAGCATCTCCAAGTATGTGCTGAAACCAGACCTCAAACACGTGCCCCCCCAGGCTCCGAGTGTTTCCCACCACCTGCTCTCCTAGAACAGACTGAAGCAACAAGGACAGGTACTCAAGACCCCCCCCAGTGCACAGGCAGGCACTGGAAGAGCTGGACAAGGTCCACAACAGAGCCCCAACTTCAACACATGGAGCACAGATGGTTTGGGATAGCGTCTGGTCCTCCTTCTCCCTCTTGAACTTTGGCTGTGCTCTCAGCTGTTAGAGGGCTCCTGCATCAAATTTAAACTGAAATAAACTCCCCTACTTAGATGCCCAGAAATCAATAAGCCCTGAATAATCTCAACACACTGCTCTTGCTGGAGGTTAGGAAAGAGAAAAGTAACAGCTAGGCCTGAGCCCCAATTTGCCTGAGGGGTGCCACAGGCTGCGATAACTGGGATGGTGCTAAGTGCTCTGCAGAACCTCTGAAGAAAGGAAGAGTACAAATATGAATATACACACACACATTTTATATATATATATATATATATCTCCTAGCAATAGCAAAACAACAGGGCATAAGGCAGGCTAAGCTCTCGGCAGACACTGCTAAATGGTTTCCAATTAATTAACTGATTACATGATAGAACAGAAGGGGATTCAAGTGAGTGCTGTTGACCTTTAAGAATAATTAATATCATCAGGATAGCAAAACTCGTCCAAGAAAAATAATTAGGAGGTTCTAATATTGCCTCCAAAGCCACATCAAAGGAGGAGAGGAAGGTTCTGGTTAATTCAGAGGCATGGTTCCCAAGTATTTGCTAGTAAACCCATTTTCCCCTTACGTCTGATTCCTCCTGCAGAGCTTCCCCACACACGTGATTCTTCCCTACCTCAGTCAACCTCCCTCTCTCTTCTCCAGTTCCATTTTCCCCATCAGGTTTTCTATGCTCCATTCCCCTTCTGCTCCATCTCAACCTCCTTTCCAGTGACTCCTTGTTCTAATCCTTTTTTGCAGCCCTCTGTCTCCAGACTGGTCCCTGTCCCTCCACAGCCACATCATCGTGCCTGCTCATCTTTGACCATCCCCAAGCTCCTCTCTCTGCTTTCCTGCACCTTAGGAAGGAGTCCTGGTCCTTCCATATGACATGGACCTACTTTTTCGCCCCACTCACCACTGGCAGCTTCATAGGCTGACAGAAGGCAAACGCTACACGCAATCCCAAAAAAGCCCTTCCCTGGTTTTCCTCAGCAGTCAAATCCATCACAGAGGCTGGTCTGGGAAGCAGATGTAAGCGACGCACAGCAACAGGAGAAAGTGAAAAACGGAGAACTCGTGACTTCCTTTTCTCCCATTACACCTCACCAAGCACATGAATACTCCCACCTCACTCTATTTTCCTTGCTTCTCCTTTCCCAGTTCACTTGGCCCACAGGTCCTGTGTGGGAGAGGGGCTGGAAAGCTACCGAGCCAGGCAGGAACTGCAGTGGTGAGCTTCACAGGGAAGGTCGCTTGAACACACTGAAAGGGAGGTTGCATGAGCCGCCAACACTTCTTGTGAGAGAAGCATAAAGAAACCCCACAGCCCTGGAATGAAACCCACCTTTGCAGCGAATAAATTTCCTCTGCTGCTTATTATCGTTAAAACTTCAGTGGCTTGACACTTCATTAAATTATAGATAAAAGGAAAAATGCTCTTCCTGGGCTCAGAAAAGCAGGCTGTTGCCAAAGAGCTGTGTTTACACCAGCTAATGAAAAGAAAGCCTGCCATCAGCCCACAGCACTTCGCCCCACCTCAGCAGGGAGCAGAGCTACCTGTATCTACAGCATGGGAGAAGCAGACGGACACCACAAGGGACCAGAGCTGGGGAGCACACAGAGGCAGTGTGCTGGAATAGGGATGTGCACATGTGGGGACCAAAGGGACCACGCTGTCAGCCAGCAGAGATGGCAGCTGCCATGTCCCATGCTGTGTGGAGGGCTCCTGGCCACAGTGGGAGGCGAGACTGATGTGCTCCAGCTATGCATCATCAAACGGCAAGAGAAACACTCAGCCTAGGAGACAGACAGCATCAAGCAGGGATCTGCCTTACACCAGGCTGCTGCTTTCCTCCAGGGGCTGGTGGGGATGCAGAGCAGGAAGGCAGCAGGCACCTGGAGCACACCTAAGCATGGGCATGGCATTTGGAGCAGAAATGCTCCTGGTTTCAACTGAGCACACATGTAATGCTCTGAATAGAGACCTGCCTGAACCTGTACTGGAGCAGTGGTACCATGTGCCTCATTACAGCCCAGATACACTTGGCTTAGGGAGATGGAGAACTGTTGATGACTTAATACAGGCAAGGTCCAGCAAAGCCTGCTTGCTGCACTCCTTGCTTATTACCACCTCAAAAGCAGAAGCATGTTTTGGTTTTGACAATTAGCTCTGTCAAAGAAAACACAAGAATGTCTGGACACAGTAGTTACGTTTTTCCTGTTCTTTTCAACGCATGATGTACTTAAAAAAGGAGAAGTATCTTTCACCCACCCTTTATCTTCAAACATTGGCCACTGTGAGGAATATTTTCAACTGAAAAGACTAATCATCATGAAGCACTGAGCACTTCAGACTGCAGCAGGCACTCTTTTATTATTCTGAAACAGCAAATTACTCACAATTATCAACACGAACAACTGGATACAACAAACATTTAACCAAAGCCCACGGGTTGCAGTTGCAGGGAGGCTGGATGGCAGATCTCCTACAGAACTACTCATGTGCGACCCACAGCCAGCAGCCGGGTAGTGGTGCTGCAGGACGACTCCATTCATGCTGCAGAACAAAGCCAGTGCCAGGAGCCACTGCAGTTCAGAAAGTTTGTGCTGCAACTGTCAAACAGGCACCTTGGCAGACTGGCTGCATAGGAGGAGAAATGGAAGAATAAAGGCACTCCTGGCAGTGAAATCAAGCTGGCCACGCCTCTGGTGAGCTCACACCTATAAATGGCTTGATCTAGATTACAGCTGCAGCCACCCGTGCACAGCTACTGCTCCACTCACTGCCCTGAGGTGCTTGGCTGGGGCTGGAAGGTGAATGAGCTTGTTCCAAGAGAAGGGCAAAGGGGCTGCATGCAGGGAGGCCAAACTGCAGGCTGGGGCTGCACAAGGGGTATGGAAGGGAGGCTGGGTCAGAGGCCAAACTGCAAGCAAAGAGGCAGGGAGGGCCAAGAGGACTGGATGAGGCTAGAGGCCAGGGCCCATGCTGCAGGCAAGGTGGCTGGGGCTGCTTCTAGGCTGCAGATCAAGAGGTCAGAGTTGACCTGGCAGCAGGGAAGACCAGCTTCAGGCAAAGAAGACAGAAGGGTGGAGAACAGGGTTAGAGGCAGGGAGGCTGTACATCTGGAGAGTGGAAGGCAGAGAGACCCAGTCACAGGCAGGAAGGCCAGGCCTGGGTTGGAGGCTGGAAAGCAAGAACAGGCTTCCCAGGGCAGCGGTGGAATCACTGTCTCTGGAAGTGTTCAAAGATCATGTAGATAAGGCCATTAGTGACATGGTTTAGGGGCAGACTTGGCAGTGATGTGGTAACGGATGGGCTTGATGATCTTAAAGGTCGTTTCCAACCTAGTGGATTCTATGATTCCAAGCAGGGAAGCCCAGCATCTGGGTTGGAAGGCAGGGGCCCGGTGGTGCGAGCACGGAGGACCGGAGGCTGCCGCCCCTGTCCGTGGTGCTGAAGCACGGCCCCGCAGGGCGCTCAGTGCCTGGCAGGATCCCACCCCACAGGACACCCGTGGGCTCCTGCAGAGCTGCTGGTCACCATGACCTCAGACACGGCTACCCACCGCTCCGGGGGCAGAGAGGCCTCTGCCTCTGACTGGCATCCTTGCAAATACCCCACAGGCTCTTGCATCCAACGTAATTCCCAGCTCATCCTGTCACAAATGAGAGGAGCAGGATGGTAGGAAACTCCACCCCCCCCTTTGCCAGTTTTCTAGTAAGATTTTATAATTCCAATAAAACACACCACTGCCTAACTCATGACATTGAAATTCTTGCCTAGTCACACACCATCATAAATTAATGTCCCATCATTCACGCCCTGTCCTATCTTATTGCTCAAATAACATATGATGTTAATGTTTCTATTTTTCTGCTCTGGTGCTTATTGCCTGTATATCAAAAAGGGAGAATCAGCCATGCAACCACACTGTTAGTAAAACAGTATCATGGAAGATCCCAGGTGAGATAACTTGTGTGGTCACTGAAACTTTCACTCGTCCTGCCATGATTGTTCACTTTCTTCCCCAGAAGCTTTCAAACAGGTTTTCATGTCCTCATGTCCCTCTTGGAGAGGATCTTCCTCCCTGTACAGCACTTCTTACACTGGCACAGGCAGTTAAAACATGCCTCTTGTACCAACATCTAATCAACTGAGCCACAGGGTTTAGGGAGCAAGCAAAAGGGGACAGCCAGAGGATGCTGCAGTGACCACAGAAGCCTAGGAACCAACTCTGGTCCTTATCATGCCCAAATCTCCAGAAATCAGCTCATTCTGTGCTGCTGGTGATCACAGATGTGGTGAGGGTTAACCAAGACACAAGTACCCCTCATCTTCAGGATCACATTCAAGAGGAATGTTTGGCCTCTCTTTGAAAGGAAGCTCACAATCAAACATCCATCAGGCTGTTGTTGCACAGCAAGGACTATGTCACAGAGAATGAGCCCATCAAAACACCCCAACTAGTCTAAAGTACACTTTTTACCCCAATCCTGAAACAAGGCTTGTAAAAAGACGCACACCCATGCATGACAGCATCATTCAAAACATCCCATCTGCAGACTTTTTTTAAGAGGGGATAGCAAAACCCAGGACCTTCGCATAACCACAGCTGCCCATTTCACATGTCTGTTGAGAGACAATTGATCAAACTTCAGAAAGAGAAATAAGTCTCATAGGCACGTATGCAGCTGGAGAGAACACACTGACATTTCAAAGGAAGGAAGGTATTTGTGATAGTGTTATAATAACTCATCTTACATTGCAGCAGCATCCCACAATTCAACTAGAAATCATACAATGTGTTACAGTGCAAATAGATAAAATAAGAGAAAACAGAGGTTATTATTCCAGGTTTTCAGATGAGGAACCGAGACAGGGCAAGCCTTGTCTCAAGGTGCACAGTGCTTGAGTTGGAAACTTACTTTCTTGGGTCCCACTAGAGTACATCAGTCACAAACTCACCATTCCACCTCCTATTACAATACAATAAACCCTTCTCCATGGCCAAGTGAAGCAGCCTGCAGTCAGGAATTAGTTACCAGCCCTCTGAATGCAGGTCAAACGATTTCAACCCAGCCTGAAGGAAAACCATAGTCCTGCAGGGAACTGGTCTCTCCTCTGGCCTCATGTACAAAGGCTGGTAAAACATGGGACCTACCTCTGCTGCTGCAGAGAAAGAATTGCTGCAGTTAACTGCTTATTACAATTAACTGTTACCTGTGGTAACAATTGGGAATAAACATGACACCAAACCACTGCTGCTGATTAGCATATCAGCAAGGACACTGGCATCCAGGGGACAATGCAGATGGGGGGAAAACAGGAAAGTATATGGAAGCAAAGGAGATGCTCTCACTTTTTATTTTAGTGACTGCACTACAAGCATGCCCAGCATTTTATAGAACAACTGAAGACATGTAAATTGTAGCACAGAGGTTTGCTTCTAGAAGCAGCTGGAGCAGGAATATCCTTAGAGCACAAATGGGAATCAAAGGGTGGCCAAGCTGCCTGCCTCATTAGGGATAGTAAAGGAACATTCACCTAACAGAAATCAAAGGCTCTTTAAATCTCATACTTCTTATTTTGCGTATATTTGTGGAGAAATCCAGTTCTTATTTAGTCCTTCACAAATGCAAAATGCATTAAACTGTTAAGGATGTGGCTTGGGTAATGCATTTTACTTCACCCTTCAGTGAGCTGAGAGCTTACATATAGTCATGTACTGTGCCCTGGCTGATACACACAGACTTGTTAGGATGCAGTGACTCCAGAGTGTGGATGGGAAATCAAGAGCAATTAACACATGCCAGTTTGGGTTAGGAGACTGCCAGGATGGGGATGACAGCAGTGCAGTGATGAAAGGACAAAGCAGGGAGAAAACACCAGGAAGGAGGAGGAAGGGTAATAGGATATCTGGAATCAAGCACAGAGTTGCAGGCAGTCACAGGACCTGGAGCTGGTTACAGAAGAGAGCAAAACAGTTTAACCCTGCTTCGTATGTAAAAACAACTCTTTCAGAGCAAGGCAATAGTTCATTAACCACAAAGCAAAGGAAAATGACCCTCAAGCTGTGACCAAGAGGGAACACTGCTTTACCTCCAATAATTCAGCATCTGATATTTTATTTCTTTATTTAACGTAAGACCTCAAGCTCCCAAACACACAGACCAAAAGTGAACCTTGCCAGCCTTGCAAGATGGTTGTCTGCAGCCCTTCAAAAGCTCATAGGCCTCAGTTGCTCGGGTGCTTCAAGTACTGTCCTAAAACAACACTGGAGAGGGCAGAGAGCAACTTGCCAAACTTGTGGTGCCTCAGCCATCTCAATTTTCAGGGGATGCAGCCCAGTTTCTTTCCTACCAAAGCCTACAACCATAACATATCTCTGGGAATTCCCATCTCAAAGCTGCAAAATACCTTCAGTACCAGGGCACTGGGTTCATATGATACAGCACAGCTGCCTTGAACCCAACCAGGACACCAAAGCTAACCCTATCCTCAGAAGACAACACAACCTACAGGAGAGGTTCTGGGAGGCTCCAGATTAGCTACAACTCAGGTTTACCTCTGAAAACAAGCCCACAAACCAGCCAGCTCAGTCTTCCCCCAAGCAAAGCAGGTTCCTGTGCATCCCCCTGCCAGAACCTTCTAGATCCTCCTCAATCCTCATTTTTGGTAGAAAAAGACTGACAGGATCACACAGATGAAAATGCCTGTGGAGCAGAAGGTGATGTGACCATGCCATACTCAAAAGCAAGTTACACTCAGCACAAAGCACTCCAGGGTCTCCATCTTCAAGATCCTTGGGTGAAGATTGGAAGAGGAACTTGATCCTCAACCCAATCATTACTCTGGCAGGTGGCGCTGAGAGCGCTGTTTGATGGGAGCTGTGTCTTGGTGAGCCCACAAACCAATTCAGAGCATGTATAAGCCTCCAGAAGACACTTTAAGTAGAGCCTCTGAACGCAGACAGGAATGGCGATTATTAATTTTCTAAATAGAAATCTGACTACTTAAGCCTTATTTAAAAGTGTGCCTGTCTCTATAATTACACAACCTTAATTTGTTTTCTTTAACTACACAATAAATAAGGTGTGCACAATTACTCTCTGCAAACACAAGGCAGTGCCTCTTGACTGAGTAGGCAGCTGCCCAGGAAAGCATTTAGAGGGAATCACAGTCTCTTAAGTATCTGCTTCTCAATAAAGGGGGACTCAGGCATGGCAAATGTCAACTTGTCTAGATCTAAGTATCACCTGTATGCTTGCAGCTGGAAGTCTATTCTTCTACATGCACAGCTTTACTGTCTCACAGCCAGCAAAGGCTGGACGCTTCGGCCAGCAGCAAACAGATCCTATCCTCTCCTGTGCACTGATTCTTGGTGTGCTGTGAACCTGAACTCTCTTGTGGACTTGCCAGTGCTTAAGAGGAACACGGTAATGTTGCATTCTTCCCCACAAGGCACTACAACTTCTCTTTACTATTCCTCTCTCTATTGTCATGATTCATGTAGGAACTTGATATTGTCATAACTTGTAATCTTCTAGCACGTTAAAATAGATTGGCTCAAGCATTTCAGTGTTATTAGAAGGACAGAGTGAAAGCATGCAAGACATTTTCCCTCAGTAAGCTGTGCTAAACACAGCGACACAATAAATATATATTCAGATTGTTTATGTGTCTGAAACTTAGGAACCATATCATCCTAAAGTCTTCTTGTACAGCCTCAAGCCAAAGACTGAGGTTTTCTGTCAACACCAAACATTTCCGACATTCACCTGCATCACCTGCTAACATGAACTTCCACAAATCTTGGCTACAAGATCTGCTTGTGATTGCACAGCTGGGGGCTGAAGACAAATACATGCACAGAGGAAAGGACAGAAGTAGAAGCTGTTGGGAGAAGGCAGTGTTATCTGTCCCATCTGAGATGAGAAAACCTTGATGGAAGACACTGGGAAAAAGCTCACTTCAGCAGGACGCTGGGATTTAACCCAGGATGGTTTTTTTCCAACCTAGTGGATTCTATGGGGAGGGAGAGGGGAAAGAACACAGCTTTTGAACCCTCACAATTCATACATAAGCTTCATGTGGAAAAATGCCTGCTGCTGCTCAGACCCTGCTGTAGCACCCTGTAAAGATGTAGCCAAGATTCCGCCACCCTGTGGTAATGCTCCCTGGCAGTGAAACCTCTCTGTCATGTATTAGACTCATTTGCTACCTTACTGACTCAACTCCACCTGCGACCATGCAAACAGTGAGCAAAGAAGGAAAACCAGAGCAGCAGCAACAACACATAGCCATAACTCAACAAGCTTTAAGTACACCATCCCACAGTCCCCACCCCGCACCCATCCGGCTGCAGCCAGCCCCACAACGGGTTGGGGCAGTATCCCACACTCCTGTCAGCTACTGTACCCAGTTACAGCAGCCCAAAACTTACAGCAGAGTGACATTTCATTAATCCCTTTATCCCTGGCTCCTACGTGCAGCAGCTGCAGAAAATGTCAGGCCTTTGGTGAGCTGAGCTCCCCAGGAGGCAGCGGCTGCAGAGCAGCCAAGGAGCCACCTGATGTGTTTGCATGGTGCTGTGGCCATGAAGAGAACCCCAGGTGGCACCGGCTTCCTGCCAGGATGTGCAAAGCCTTGGGAGCCACCCCAGAAGCTGCAGCCTGGCTCTAAGGAAGCAATAGCACTGTGGCCCAAAAGCCTCTGATGAGCAGGAAGGAGCCACCATCCCTGCGAACACCAGGTCTCCATCCCTAGGTGCCCAGCATCCACCATGGGTGATATCCACCTTGCAAACATCCATGCTGCCAGGTCCCAGGAAAAGCATCAAAACGCACTGGCAAACACTAACGAAATAATATACTTACTTGTCTCAAGCTTCACAAGGCAAAGAAAGAAAGACGTTAAGAACATGATCAATCTTATATAGCCCAAGCAGTAAACAAACACATATTTCATCACCACGTACCAACCTTAACTCTTGACACAAGATGGATGTAAGAGGTCTTTTTCCCCCCAATCTCAAAGTAATATCAAAAGACAAAAACAAACACTTTTGGAAAAAGCAGCAACACTTGCATATGTACACATTAACACCACATTCAGCCTCAAAATGACCATACGCGTGCCACTAAACTACAACATGCAAAGTAATTTCATCAGGAATCAAATGTTACCCGTTTTATTTGCTAGATACAGAAACAGCAACTACACAATTGACAAACAACCCCCCCCCAAAAAAGCATCAGAGGAAAAGGAATTCAGAGAGAAGGTTCCCAATAACAAACAACTACAGAAAACACAAAACAAATGCTAAAAATCAAAATAACAGAGCACAGAAATCAGGGAAGTCCCAGCAGTCAGCATTAATGAGGGTATATTATGACAAAATATGCACTTCTTTAAACACTGAAACACCCCGTGCTTGCTCACAAAGCCCTTAACTATTCCTGCCCCTTGGTACTGCAGATCTCCTGTTTAGCAAGTACTTTACTGTCACTTAGCAACTGTAGCAGGTTTTCCAAAAAGGAAGCTTTTGGGGTTTTTCAGTTCACATCATCTCTGAGCAAACATCAAAAGATAAATCTATCCTGCTCTGCAGGTCGCATCCATCTCCCTCCCTGAGGAATGTGCCCATATTGATGGCCACATGCATCCATGGGCTCAAACGGATGCACACTATGGCCATTTTTCATGGAAGAAGCCACTAGCATTGATTTCGAAGAAGCCACTAACATTGATTTCCAAGAAGCAGGAACTCGCATACTCTCCACCCACCCCGTGCCTCAGGCTGGAGCCTCTCACACTTTTCACCTTTTCTGTCTATACCAGAGCTGAGAGGGGTTTGATCTTGGACACAGTCGCTTTGACAAGGTATGTCATGAGCAGCTTGCACACTGGCCTGAAATTCAGGCTTCCCTTTATCACCTTGAAAAAAGTAAATACACATCTAAGAAAAGAAATCAGTGCCCTTGGCCTCACGGATGTGGGAATTCCCAGGGTCACTGTAGTTGTTGGCTAACAATGAGCCAGCAGCTGGACACTGGTGCCACGTCCCATGATAACAGGACTCCAGCCTCTCTGGCACAACACATCCCCACCCCAGACCAGTTTAAGCAGTCAGTAATTAGGAGCAGAGCTGGCAGCCCTGTGCCCAAGGAAAGCAGAAAAGCTGATGAACAGGGCAGGATGTGGCTGTCTGCTGGAGCATGTGCCCCCCTCCCAGACTGTGCAGAAAGGGAAACGTGCACTTGGTCACTGTGAGGCTGAGCTCGTTAGAGCAGCCATCAAAGCCAGGGCAGTTATTAGAAACCTAAACCCATTAACTGCCCAGCAGGACCTCATCCCATCCTGTATCATAGCCCATTGCATTTTCCTGGACATTTGCTTTTCCCTCTCCCCACTAACAACCCCTTCCCTCCCATTCTTTGATCTCCTTGACAAGCACTTTGGGGATTGCCATCTCACAGGGAGCAGAAGGAAAAGAGGGCAGGAGCTGCCGGCACTCACATGTAGTGCAGGTGAGGGTTCTTGGCAAAGGCGCGTGGCTGGATGTTTCGTAGTCCTGAGTTCCTGATTGTCCTGCAAAGAGATGCAGAAGGGCAGCAATGGAGTCAGGGTGGACAAGCGCTCTAAAACCCCGCACTCAGCACCCGAGCTGCCCTGAGAGCCATCGATTCCACCCCCCTGGGAAGGCACATCTCTTCCCAGACAGCCTCTCTGAGTTACAAGCAAAGAGGAAATTGGGTTTTTCAGCTTCATCTGATACGACGACAGCACAGGCTCAGCACAGAGTGGCTGCTGGGTGAGACTCTCCCCCCACATCCACAGAGTCTTGCTGGGGTGGCACAGAGCATCTCCTGCTCCTCTGCTCTCCCTCCATGTCCACAAGCAGCAATGCCTGCTCCTGCAGCAAGCCTAACCCCAGCATCACCATCTCCCCTCCCTCAAACCTAAGAGAAACCCCTCCTGCTTGCAGCGCTGATAAAGAGTGGAAAGTATTTAGTGCAGGGAACTATGGATGCTGAAGGGGGAATCCTCTTCCCGTCCTGTTTTGGAGAAGCTCTCTCAGCACTGTGACCAGGATTTATCAATATCTGCTGCAAACAAACGTATGCTCGACTCCATTGCTGCTTTCTTAGGCGAGATGAGAACAGCAGCCAGCCTGCTTACAAGGGGCATGTGTGTGTGTGTGTGTGTGTGTGTGTGTGTGTGCGTGCATGCGTGTGTTAAAAGCTCAGCTTGCTGGGGCTGGGTTACTGAGTGCTCAGCAGCATACACCTCTCCTCCAGCCCACACACAAGCTGTACCTTATGGAAAGCTCTCAGTTAGAAACACTAGCAGAGTCTCTGATTAACCCTGGGCAACAAAAGCAGCACCCAGGTCACTCCCAGCTCCAGGAGGATGCAGGAGAAGGAATTAAGAGATTGGGCAGTATCCTCGCTTGGCCAGGCTTCCCAAGCACCTGGTAAGTCCCTTCAGCCTCATGGACCTGAGCTTCCCCTCCGTGACGCACACAGTTGACCTGTCCTGGTGCTCAGAGCACTGTACAGGGAGATGCGATCCCCTTATCACGCAGCAGAACTGTAATGGCAACTGCACTAAATGAGAACCAACAGCCCAGCAGTGAAAGGATCGGTGGAGACAGCTGGAATTTTGCATTGTGGGGCCGAAATGAGTCAGAACAACGCACGAGCCCAGAACCAGAACAGCAGGGGAGGAGAGAGGTCAGGGCTGATGTGTGCTGACAGAGCTGTCAGGAGCTAGCAATCTCCCTTCCAACAGACCCAGTAAGGACTAAAAATCACTTCATCTCCATCCACAGTCTCATAGCAAAATACATCACAGCCAGTAGCTTAAGCATGTTCTAAACACCACAGCTGATGGAGGGAAGCCACAGCTCTTTACTAGAAGAGGCTGCCCAGTGCTGTTATCCCCAACACACACAGGACATACTCACAGCCTCTGGAGTCCCGTGTACAGCTCCATGTCAACAGCGTTCAGCGTCTGCAAGTTCTTCCAGTTCTCTATGTGTCTGTGGGGAAGAAGGAAAGGCTCAGCTGTGGCACAGCCATATGGTTGTTCTATGCATGCAGGGGGTGACACAAACAGGGACCATGCTGTACCCTACAACCCAGACCCATTCTGCTTTCCCAGCATTTTGGAAAAGCCACATTAAATGGATTTGCCCACAGTTTAAAGTGTTGGAATGTGCAGTCAAGCCATTGAACATCACTGTACAAGTCGGTGCCATCTCTGCACCTCACTGTGCACATCAGTGAAACAAAGACAACTGAGAGCTCACACAAAAGAAGTAAAAGCAACTAAAACCTCTCAACAACAACTCAGTGCCTAAATGGAAAAAATCATATATATATAATATGTTAACCAGTCTCTTCAGGTGTGAACAAACAAGGTCCTCATTTTTGCTGTCTGGAAGTGCTGCTGGCAGGAGAGCACCCAACTTAGCTTGGAAACTGTGCCTTTATTATGAACTGCTCAGTTGCCCGGGGCACTCTGGCAGGTATGTAATAGAGAACAAAATCAGAAATAGACCTGTCACCATGGGATTGCTCACTCAGGAAATACTGGAGCCACGGGAAGCTGACAGACCAACAGCCCTAGAGAATGGGTTCCCCTGTTATCGGCTGCACAGGAGCGATGTTGGCAGCAGCATGGCTGGCTGGCTGCGGCCACGGGTCTCCACTAACAAGCTGCAATGCTGTATGATGGGGAAGGAGCTCAGTCCTCCTCTCCCAGGCAGTGCTTGGCCAGTTCAGGCTTTCTCCCAGGTTAAACTTGAACACCCTCCCATCAGAAAGCACAAATATTTTCAAGAGGGTCTTTGCTGGGGAGCAAGTGGAGGTGGACCTCTCTCAAAGAGGGAAAAACATCTGGCTGGTCCCCTTAGACAGTATGTGAGCAAGCCCAACTTTGAACATGAACATGATCATACAAGCTCACATCTGCCTTGATGCAATAGTTAGCTTTGGCCTTGACAAGAGGAAATATGTCCAAGTGATGTAGGGCTGGAGTGATAAGCCAAAACTGAGAATCATCCCATGATTCTATGATTCCATAAGGTTGCAGGACCCCACATAGTGGTCCAGAGTAAGCAGAAGAGGGACTTCTTGAGCACTTCCAGAGCAGTCACAGGGGCCACACATTCCTCTTCCAGCACTTGCAGTGCCTTATGCTTGCACAAGGCCAGATGAATTAGCGTGACAGAAGTACACGGACCTGTTTGAGCCATATCCCAAACACCATCCGTCCCAAGAAAGAAAAATTCAGCTAAAATTATCCTGGACTAAATCTAAACATGTTTCTCTGCTCTCACAATGCAGATCCAAGAAAAGCAGAGACCCACAAGAGCCACCTCTGCTTTCCACATGTTCCATAATTGCCTGCATACCCAGAGGGGTTACTGAAAGGACGCAGAGTAAGCTCCCAACTGTCTGCTGCATGACAGCTGAAGTTATGGTTCATCCTCAATGACCTGCTCATTGGCTTGGATCGTCTGTGTCGCAGACAGAATGAGAACCAGTACATTATTACAGCCATTATGCATTCCCTGCCAAGGGCTAAGGCCCCTGCAAACACTTGCAGAACAAAACACACACTGGAAGGAGCCAGTCAAGAGATCCAAAAGCTCATTGAAACCCTTCTGAGACAGGGCAGGACTGCGAGTTCAGATCCTGGGCCACAGGACTGAGCAAGGCTAGAAACACAAATTGAAGTCATTTCTCATTCCAACACCTACATACAAAAGAGACGGTCCCCCAAGAGAAAGAACATGAGAAGAAGCAGGCATGGGATGTTGTGGGTTTACCACTCAGGCATGATGAAGCTACAAGCATCCAAGCAGTGACCTTCAGGGAGGGATGGAGCAGCCCTGAGCCAGGAACTATGGAACAAGCACAGCTGGGGAGGAGGCGGTGGCCAGATTGGCTCTTTGTTTTATTGATTGTGTTTGCTAAAAAAAGTCAAGGTTATTTTTGACCTGACACTCAAACCATGTGGGCAGCAACCTAGAAGTGGCAGAAAGAGGACTGAGCTTGTTCCCAGTGACACGCAGAGGTGTGACTTTCTGATGACTCAGCACTGGGGTATGAGGGTCTTAGGGGGCCTCCCCATGGCCAAACCCTCCAGAAGTGACCAGACTAGTCTGTAAAAACAACTCCACAACCTCTGTTACAGCCTCCAAACAAAATCCATGAGTTTCCCCGAGCTTTGGTATGTTATTAAACATAGAATCATAGAATGGTTTGGGTTGGAAGGGACCTTAAAGCTCATCCAGCTCCAATCCCCCTTCCACGGGCAGAGACACCTTCCACTAGACAAGGCTGTTCCAAGCCCCATCCAACCTGGCCTTGAACACTGCCAAGGACGAGGCACCCACAGTTTCTCTGGGCAACCTGTGCCAGTGCCTCAGCACCCTCATAATATAGAATTTCTTCCTCATATCTAATCTAAATCTACGCTCTGTCAGTTTGACAGATACACAACACCCATAAAGTGAGAGACAAAAGAAGCAACAGTGGAAATAAATACATACACACACACACACATATATAGAATAATAGCAGCTGCCTTACATGAGAGTGTAATACAAGGAAATAGCATCACCTTGAATTAGGTACACGGGTCAGCAAGGGACTGAGTCCTTCAAGCTACACAGACACTTCCCTTTGCAGGGACTTTCAGAAATGGCTCTTCCCATTTTTTATCTGATTTTTCAACTTGGCAGGAGTTGCACCCTTGCTCCTAGAAGTGGCAAATTAGTCTTGGTTCACAGGCACCTCAAAGGTACACCAGAAAAACCATTTTCTTTGGTTCCCTATTGCTTTGGAAAGAACAGCATCACTTTGCACTGCCTGGGTTCACCTGAATCCACTTTAAAGACAAAACAGGAACACATCTTCTTCTGAAACCTCAAGGATTCAAGCTGTGATTGCAAAATTGGCAGTGGCTGCAAAGGAAAGCAAACCAACCAAGAAACTCCACCCCTAAAACAAGTCCCTCTTCATGTCCTTCAGTCTCTCAGCTAGCTCCCCCTCTTTTCTTTCCAGGGTTGTGCTTGCCTCCCAACTGCTGCTGAAGACTGCGACCTTCCCTTGTCCTCTGCCTCGGTTCATTAACCTGGCAGGAACACGGGTGCTGGGTTCACGCCAAGTAAAGATGTGACAACTCCCAGCCCTACGCTGATCTCTGCAATCAGGCGCTGAGGTACGAATTGCAGTCAGTGGGTTACTCCCCTCCTCCCTGCAAACATCTCTAAATAGATATTCCCATGGCATTCCTCAGTTATTACTGAGGTAAGCTGCTCTTCTGCAAGACGCAATAGCTTCAATATCATACTTGACAAATCCCAAACTGCTCACCGCGTACATATCCACCTAAGCTTGTTTCCAACTTCTAATGGAGACCATATGAGATGCATCACTAACACAGATGTGATTGCTCATTTTACTTGGTGGGGATGGAGGGTAGGGGTTGTTTCTTTAAATACTTACTTACTTCTCATACTTCACATCTATCTGGAGGGTCCTGCTGGGCCAGGTCTCCTTGCACAATGGAGCTGTCATTATACCATGTCTTCTACACACCGATCAAAATCCACCTTAGGAGTAGCTAGGGCTCTACCCTTCCAACTCATACTGAAACGCTGCACCAGAACGCCTCTGCTCTTTCCATTTCTTACCCAAATGTATTCACGAGCATTTTACATCCATCTTCTCTTGTGTCAAAACTGGTTTTGCTTAAGCAGCTCTCTTCCCTTCCTGGCATTTCTTCCTTCCTCCTTTAAAAGCAAGGGCCAGACCCACCCAGCTATAACTTATATGAGGCGGGCTCTTCTAAGACAGCGCTTCTGTACCAAGCGGCGAAGTGCAAGGCAAATTGTCTCAAGTGCCTTGAAGAGATACTAACTCAAGTCCCAGAAGTGATGCAGACATATTGCTCAGACGAAGTCCTGATAGCAAGGTTATTTTTCTTCTGGCTTCAGACCCAGCACAACTGACAGTCACACCTGGTGACTTATACAAGAAAGACCACTGTAATAAACACTGTGTTAGAAAATGGCTGTTTTATTCATCAGCCTATTTAAGTCCCTTTTTCTTGAACAAGAGCAACTGAAAACAGAGCAATCTCCAGGAGGTCTCACTTGTGTAACAGCAACAATAACCCTGCAGTTACACTGGAAACACCATGACATGCAGCCTGATGTCACACTGGGCTTTACCACAGACCCATCAGTTTGGAGGGCTTGTTTTCATCCCATAATAGAACACTGCACTAAGCGTTTCTATCCCCCATTTCTTTCCAACTGACATGATTTCCTGGCTGGCAACAAAAGCTCCATTACACCCATATTTGTATCCATCTCAATTTGCATCAGACTCTTTGTTGGCTTTGCTACTGGAGCTCTTCCCCGTGCCATCTTCACCCCACATTGTGTTCCCACAGCTCCAGCAATGTGCCAGCAGAGAAGCCCATGAGCACGCTCTGCCTTTCATGCCACTGTCCTCAACAAAAGCAGGATCCAACATCATCTCCAAGGAACCTCAGCGGTTTTCTCCTCTTTCAACACCTCCCACCATCATTTCTCTGTTATCCAGCTCTGCACCTACAACAGCTGGGCTGTACTCTGCCTTCTCCAGAAAAACAAACCACTTACGTAATGCAACATCATATTAACCTCTCACCATGAAGACATCTCTTTGCTGAGGAAATCAGTTAGCTTTCCAAAGACATTGGATAGCCTGACAAAAGCAAACTTTAGGAAGCCAACACAGCATCGTATCTCAGCCTCAAGGTACCACATGCCATGACTTTGCAACTTGCTTAAAGCCTTGCAGACCACTGGAGTCAGAGCAATGGTCAACCCACAGCTTGTGTGCTGTGTTCCAGTTAACAGCAAGCTTGTGAAGCATGAAGTTTGCCAGCTCCACATCTCACAAGGATCACATCTCACTCACAGATCGCAAGGCACCATGTGAAGCCAGTAAGGATGCAGGTTTCTTTGCCCCCCATCACACAGAAACAGAGAGAGATTAGCAGTCCTGGTGACCACATGGTCACCAAGCCACACAGTTTAGGTTTCAGATAGTCTCCAGAAATGCCTGTATCTTGCCCCACTTGCCACCAATCCCAGGGGAGCAGCGGTTTCTTTTGTTCCCAGGACACTGTGCCATGATATGTTTGACAACACAGGCTTGTGTCACCTTGAGACCACACAGCAGACCTGCACAGCTCTACGTGACCCCCTTCTACATGCCAGTGCAGCAAGGGAGACTAGAGTATCCACTGGGATTAAAATACAGCCAGGCTTACATGTTCCTGTGCACAAAGCAGAGATGGAAACCAGCTTCTGCCGGTTTACCAAGTGACTAGCTTGAGGCTACTTAATGTGCCTGGCCTTCCTTCACCCTCCTCATACGACAAGGATAATATTTATCTAATCTCTATCAGCTTCTCAAGCTCTGCAGTCAATAGCTAAAAACTGTTCTTGATAAGCACCAAGTATTATATAGCCTGTGTACACACGTGCTACCAAATCTGTATCTAACCCAGACCAGAGGGAGCAACTTTTCCTCCGGATGCCATCAACTCCACTGACTGCCAGAGGAGATGACACATTCCTGTTAGAGCCACGCTGTGCTAGCGCCACTGCTTGTGTTTGGATACTGGGCAGTGAACAAGTTGGACATAGCAAGCAGGCAGCATCCCAGCATACAGGTTTTATATATGTATTTCTATATATTATAGCTATATATACATTATAAGTATATATAGGAAAGGTAAGCAGAGTTTTGAGTCCTGTCTGTTGTAGAGCAACTGGAAAATTGATTCATCATCCAGGCACATGATACCTCACAATCCAGACAGAAGCACTGGCTTTCAATTACCCAATATATTTAGCATCATAAACAAAACTCCTAGCACACCAGCTCCAGACCATGCAAATATGAATTTGATTGCAGAACGGGAACAGAGGGAAGACACCTCTTAAAACCCTTGACTAGTAAGACCTGCCTCCTCGAAGCAGAGGTGTGGGAGATGTTGATGGGAAGACCTGGAAGCTGGGAAACCCATGGCACTGGTGCAGGTCCCATACCCCAGGGCAAAGCACAGCCACAGTGCAGACTGCCAGCTCCTTTTACCCATCCGTCACATCTCCCATGCAGGGCTAAGGAAGCCATAAAGGAATCAGACATCTTTCACAGCATTATAAGGCACTTATAGCATACATTTAATAACCAGAGGCATGAAGACTTGATTCCCTCAATATGGAAGTTATAAAAGTGAATTGGTAACTGAGCATCAAAGGCAAGTGCTGCTGAATAAAGACTTCCAAGGGCAATATTTTCCCTATTTAAAGGGTGGGCTTCTTATTCCCAAAACCACATGGAAAGGTCACGTAGCAATGGATAAGTTTGCGTCATTAAGGATAATTTGAGGTAGTGGAAAGGGGGGGGAGGAAGGGGGAGAGAGCAAATCCAGCTTTGTAGAAACAGTTAGGAGCATAACCCAACAGTGTAATTGTGATTCGTCAAGGTAACAGTCATAAAACACATCTCTGTGACACAGCTCCCTCTGCACCAACAGATCTGCTCCTCTTGCTGAGGCCACATAAGGTACCCTGGTGCTTCAGAGGATGCCAGCGGGATGCACCCGTTCCCCATGGAACCCTATGATCCAAACCAGGACCTGCCCCTCCAGAAAGGCTGGGAAAAGGGAAAAGCTCCCAATCCCTGCCACTGGGGAGGGCATGGGAATGATACAGCCATACACAAGCCACCACAGTGGGGTGTCTTAACAGTCTTCCTGGAGAAACCCAACTGCTACTCACAAGCAACTCACAGAATACAAGGCATTCAGAGGAGAGGGCTTGCCTCAGGACTCCTTTCAGATGAGCCCTGACAAGCTTCATGCTCACCCCAACTGCATCTGCTTGGCTCCAGGCCAGCAGGAGCAACCCCTAAGTGCAGAAGAGCTGCTACAGCCACACTATCTAACAAGACTGCCATATAAAAGCACACTACTGTGGAAGATATGAGAAACAGCTTTAAGCTTGGCTGAACACATGTTTTTTCCAGGCACTACTATTAAGACATGCTGCCTGGCACCTCTAAAGGCACATAGGAGCTGTATTTAAAGGAGAGAGAGAAAGTGCCTGTGTTTAAAACAAACAGCAGTGCCAGCTGAGGACTAGGACCTCACCCTTTGCTTTTGTCCTCAAGGACATGAGATCCTCTCAGGCACAGGGTGCTCTACGCCCCATGTTTGTACATTCACCAGTTTTCCTTCTAAGATCCTCCAAAGCCTTCAGCTCACCCCAGGACAGCCTCCGCATCCTGCATTAGCTCCAGCTTGTGACTTATGGAACAGAGAACATCCCGTCCAGGGACAATGTACCAGTATTAGTAGAGGACAGCAGGTTGCCTGGACCCAGCAGGGACAGATTGTTGTGGCACATGGGAAGGAGGGTGTTCTGTTACCGCATCCTACATCCAAAATCCTTCGGTGCATGAAGTTATGCCTAGTCACTCGCTTTCAGAAAGGAAGAAAGAGATGTAAGTGGGACAGCAGAACTGAACTGCTGTGGGCAGCAGTGCAACTGCCATCACAACAAATACCTTCCCTAATATCCCATCGCTATTGCTTGGCCAGTGCTGAGGAAAAAGCATCCCTGGAGTCCTGAACAAGAACTGAAGCATCCAAAATCATCCACGTATTGAAGCAACCTCATTTATCAGAGATGAGCAACAGTGCAAAAGCTTCAGGAGGAAGCTCCCATCATCTCCTGCACAGGGAATGGGGTTGGGGGACAGTGCCCCTGAATCCCACTGTGTATAAGCTGAGCTCCTTGCTCAGCCCTAGCTCCCGGCTCAGCCCCAGCTGCCTGCCCACCACTTTATCACCTCCTCTTATTCATTACCTATCACTGTCTGACCCCTGCACACTCTCAAACACCACCTGAAGTAAGGACAGGAGGTGGGATGAGCACTTCAATCTTGGAGACATGGACATAAATACATGATTCAAGCACTTTGAGGTGATGCATCAGCAAGAGCTCACCCCCTGCCTGCAGCATCAGCTGTAGCTCACTCCCCTCTTCCTTTATGCAGCAGACTCAAAAAGTTATGGTATTTCCCCAAAAGGGCATTTCTTTTGTTACTCTCCAGCGGGAAAGCCTGCAGAGCCAGTCCTCTGTGCCCAGATAGATGCTTCCCATTGTTTCACATGGATCTGGGGTACATGAAGCAGGGGCTCCTGCTTAGGACCTGCACGTGTCTGATCACACTGCATCTCCAGAATAGCTGTGCAACCAGCTGGGATGGAGAGGGCAATCCCAGGGCAGAGAAAAACAATTCCTATGGGAGTTTTACACCAGGGTGAAGCAGCACT
Organism: Psittacula echo; assembly: GCF_963264785.1. Classification (NCBI taxonomy): domain Eukaryota; kingdom Metazoa; phylum Chordata; class Aves; order Psittaciformes; family Psittacidae; genus Psittacula; species Psittacula echo. Next base: position 14,858,694 of record NC_137741.1, on the reverse strand, counting down.
CTTTGCCTTACAGGGCACAGGAGACCAAAAGAGCTCCCATTTTTAGGCAGCTCCCCAGGCACCTGCCACACCAAAGGAAAGATGTTTTCATCCATAGGATTTCATAGGCAGTAAGAGCCAGCAGCATGCAGAGTTTTGTGGTCTTTAAAGATCAAAAGAGCATTTGACAGCGGAAGCAGCACCCTGATCCAAATCAACCTCAGTAATTACATTCTGCTTTATGAAACCCTCCCTGCATCTTCAAACTGAAGTCATATCCCCCCACATTCCCACCTCCAAACAGGTCTGGGGCTTTTCAGAAATTAAAATACATATACACGTATAAATTGATACAGGCAGAGCTGCCAAGCTCTGCTCCAAATGCAGATGTTCCTCTCCTGAAGAGCACAGTGCCTATGCACATTAGCAAGACAAGGAAAGCTACTAAAGGTACCGGATCACTGGAGTTCAGCTTGGCAGGAATAACTCTTAGTACAGAGAAGTGCCAAAGAGCATGCGGTGGAAAGGAGCTTCCCAAAAAGGCACAGGGCCTTTGTGATGGTCAAGCCCATGTCCTGGTAGAACATATAAGCTTAGCTAGGACCCAAAGGGGAGCGCTGCCAGCCATATGCATGCATTGCACTTCATGGTGTGCTAAAGACAGAAAAGGGGTGGAGGAGAAAAAGGAGAATTCTCCCACACACTGGCTGTTACAGTGATACATGGTGCTGGGAATGAGGAGGCAGAAGGGGGAGTCCAGCAAGAGCAGACACAAAAGCCAGAGATGGGGCTGCACAAATGCTGCAGTAAGAGGAGGCTGTGGTTCTTAATCCAGACCCACTGTCCTTCCTGGGCCTTTTCCACAGCATCTCTATTTGGAAGCCTTCTACATCCACATCAGCTTCATCTCAAGTCTGTTTCAATGTCACTGTGCATTTCTGGGCAGATCCTTCCCACTGCTCCCAAAAGCAGCATGGAACAGAGAGCTTGGAGCTGCCAAAGGATCCCTCTGCTTCTGCATGGTTATGGCTATTTAGCAGCCAAATCCAGCACTCTCCTTCAGTCCCCCCTTCCACTTTATCCTCCTCCTCTCCCCCACAGCTCCACCACCCCCATAGCACGGCTCATCCCATTTCCAGCTTTCCCACACACCCGAACACCAGGAAAGCCACTGCCCGAGTAAGGAGAGAGAAAGGGAGAGCCAATCTTTCTTGGACTCAGATCCTGCTCCCATGAAGAGTTTGTTTTCCCAAACGGCCTCCAGGGAGCCTAAACTTTGATCCTCCAGCATTTTGGCTCCTCAGATGTTCATGAAGCTCTAGCTAGCGGGCAGCAATGCCCAGCTGGGCTGGCCGCAGGCCAGGCTCCCAGCCGCTCCACTCAGGACAGCCACAGGCAGAGTAGCTCCAACCTGCAAGGAGACTTGCCAGGGTCCCCGTTACTTCCATGGCATGGAAGATCTGCCTGCCCAGCCCACCAGTGGCTCCCCATAAAGCCGAAGGACTGGGGAGACCCTCCATAGGGTTTATGTTGAGCCAACTACCACAATACCCCCCCAGGCTTGTATCTGCATTGCAAACAAATCACAGTCAGTTCTGCTCACCCTCCCCAGCAATGAAGGCTTTGGTCCACTTCCCAGCCTGAAAAAACACCTTCCCTATTTCCAGGCCCTCAAGCTTTTCTTACAAGAGGGACACACACCAGCTTGCTCTTATTGCAGACATATAAGATCAGAACCATCACTCAGGAGCAGAGGGATGTACAGATTAAGATATGGTGACTCAGAGCTCTACACTTCCCAGGATAACATACATTTTGTGGGAAATCAGCTGGGTCTGAAAAGGAAAAGCTAAGCAGCGAACCTATAAACATGACAAAGGCAGGAGAAGGGAAGAAAGGAGATCAGGGGGGAACAGACATTTTAGAAGCTCCTCTCCCAGTGCTCTGCTTTGTTTATATAAACATGAAAAAAAGCACCTTGAAGAAATGCTAAAGACAACACTGTGACAGCCAGAGACACTGCTAACTGGGTTGTTGTGTTTGAGCTGATTTGAAACAGCAAATCTGGGGACCATTTCCATCTTGTGTCACAGCTCGGTCTGCCCCTCCTCTAGATAAAGGCATAACTGAATTATGGAGAAGCCTCTGCTCACCCAGCATCCTGACAGAGCACTCCAAAACCAGCTTCTCTGACCAAACATCTGCCCTTCTTTCCCTATGGGCACCTCCTTCGCCAGGGCCAAAGGGAGGGTGAAGCCTTGAGCTCACACTATCCAAACACACTGCTGTTGAACTGAGCTGGCTGTTAAGCAAATGTTTTCCTTTACACCAGGAGCAAGGCAGGAGCACACAACCTGAGCGACTGCAGCTTGACCAACACTTGGCAACTCATTAACCCAGCGCTGACATGCTGGAAGCTGTTCATCACCAGGATTTGCATGGAGGTTTAAGAGCACAACAGTGAGAAGCAATAACGTACTGTCTTAGACAGGCCATGCTCCTCTCCATAGCACAAGGCCACATCCCCCTCTACAAGACACAAGTATAGACATGATAAGCCCAATAGTTTGGTGCTCCTGAAAACAAACCTCCATTTCTGCAGCATTCCCAGGAGGCTGGCATTAAAGTGGCAGCAATGAGATCTCCCAGGAGCATTGAGGAATCCACAGGTCCTGCTCAGTTTAGTGGAGAGGCCGCAAGCGAGGAAGCCAAGCTGTACCTCCTGACGGCACCTGCCCTTTCGCTAGATGGGTTGGAGATGTATTTAACTGCACACATGTCTTTTTGGCACTGTTTAGGGTCACGGAGCAATTTCAGAGAAAGCAGATCATCGGATGAAGACCTTCCAGGGACATTTTGTTGTTGTTGTTGTTGGATTTTCCCCCCCTCAAACTTGGTTTCTGCTCCTGGGCAGCTGGAAAGCCAGGAGGGTCTGAGCCCCAGCCCAACCTTAGAGCAAACCACATGAGCCCAGAGAGCTGTCAGCGAAGGGAAGCTGGTTCTGCACAAAGAATACAGACATTGTCTGCCACCGGCCCCGCAGCTCTCCAGGGAATAGCCTGGCTCTCTCACAGCCCACAGCAGCTGGGGCCCAAGAAGCTGCACCATGTGCCAGGCTGAGGCTTACTGGGGATGGCAGCTGGTGGGGACAGCCCTCCTGCACACTGGCTCCTTCTCCCTCTGTGGATATCGCAATGGGATGGAGAAGGGTTTCCTTCATCCTCTGCAGCAGGAGGGCTGGGACCAGGCATCACCAACCTATGTGGATGGCAGCAACCCACCAATATGTCCTCACCTACAGCCTCCCTGCTCCAGCCTTGTGGAATGCCCACCAGCCCCTCAGCCACTTTTGAGCTCACCAGGAAGCCAGCAGACCTGCTCAAAAGCCTCTCCAAACCTAAGCCACCCCCAAACCACAGATAAGTCCCCACAGCACTGGGTCAAGCCACTCTGATCTCTGCTGCTGCAATGTCAAGACTCAGATTCAACCTCTATGTCCTGGGTTCAGCAGTAGCAGTCATTTTTCTCCTTCTTAGTAGCTAGCGCAGTGCTGTGGTTTTGACTTTCAGCCTGGGAACAGCGCTGATAACACCGATGTTTTCAGTTGCTGCTCAGTAATGTTCAGTCTGACCAAGGACTTTCTGAGTCTCATGATCTGTCAGGGAGGAGGGGAAGCCAAGAGGAAACAGAGACAGGACACCTGACCCAAACTAGCCAAAGAGGTATTCCATACCACAGCACGTCATGCCCACTATATAAACTGGGGGCAGTTACCCGGAAGGGCTAGATCACTGCTTGGTCGAGCTAGGTATCGGTCAGTGGGTGGTGAGCAGTTGTATTCTCTTCCCTTGTTATTTCCCTTATCATCACTATTATTGGTGGTAGCAGTAGTGATTTGTGTTATACCTTAGTTATTAAACTGTTCTTATCTCAACCCGTGGGAGTTATATTCTTTTGATTCTCCTCCCCATCCCTCCAGGAGCAGAGGAAGGAAGGTGGGGGAGAGAGAGAACGGCTGCGTGGTTCTGAGTTACTGCCTGGGCTTAAACCATGACACTCTAGGATAGGACACAGTGACACTGTGCCAGGCTTGTGCACTTCACTGCGTTCATAGAATCATAGAATGGTTTGGGTTGGAAGGGACCTTAAAGATCATTTGGTTCCTGCCCCAAAGCTTTCAGCCCCAAAAGCATCATTTATAGCCCTTCTAGCTATGACTCTCAGCACAGGCAGAGAGGCAGAGGAGAATAAAGCAGGATGTGGATGGAAGGGAAGGCAGAGTGCAAAGCCAAAGTGGCACTGGGATGCTCCAAGGCCAGAAGCTGCAGCTCCCTCCTCCCCAGGCCCTACAAGAAAGCAGGGGCAGGTGAAGGGCATTCCTGACTCCCACGGCCCCCAGCCCTGCTGGAATCACCTTGCCAGCAAGTAGCACAGCAATGCCACCAGCCTTAGAAATCACCCTGTGCATCGGCAGCTGCAGCATCTTCCACAGCTCCCCCGAGAGCCACAGCACACACCACCTCCATGCAGCACAGCCCTGCAGGCTCCTGCCCCTTTCCCCAGTCCCACAGGGGCATCTCAGCAGCACAATGCAAGCACCAGCTCTGGTTTCCATGTTTCAGGTGGTGAGAGCATCAGGGCTGCCTGGCCATGGGCTCCCACTCCAATACACGGAACCAGGAAACTTCTCCAGGGCAAGAGGCAGCACACCACCTCCTGAAGCTCCCCCCACACTGACCAATGGCTTCTGCCCACGACTGCTTTCGGCTGGGCTGTTTTTGGTTTTTCACATCTTTCCCCTATCTCCCCTCTGAAGAATCCTGTAGTTGCTATGGAAATGGTCTCATCAGTATGGGTGGAGCGTAGCAACACCAGCCAAAACTCCCTGTGGTTCCCAGTTCACACCAGTGCTTAGGAATTGGCAGAATTGGATGTTATCCCAAGCTGCACAGGGGATACTGAGCTTAAAGCAGCGCTTGGTGAGCAAGACACACTAGGGAATCAACAGCAGGGACCTGAAATTCACTCAGGGATAAACCAGGAAGAGAGATAATCAAGGCATCTTCACACTGGCTAAGGGATAAGAGGGTTATAAACAGCAAAATGCTGCCATCTGCCCCACTGGTACCCTGGCCATGGGCAGGAGGTGACCACAGACAAGGGTAGCAGGAGCAGAGCTGAGCCCTGCTCACTGTTCAATGCACCATTCTCTGTACTCACACCTCTGATGTGAAGCTGATAAGCAAACAAGGTGTGAACAGCAACCATCAAGTGCTGTGAGGAGGGTCAGAGAGCAAAGCAAGAATCCTTCCTAGCCAGCAAAGAGATCAGCGTGTTGGGCAACCGCTACATGCCCCAATGCTTCCCTCAGAGTCACCCCCTCCCATCCAACAGCCATGGCCACAGACCAGTCAGGTTTTACACGGTGAGCTGATTCCTTGCTGAAAACATTGGCAGGGACTTTGCAGGTGAAGGATCAACCTTTAACACTAGAGCTTGAGACAAGGTCTATGCCACTACCTAGGGCTCTCACACGCCATCCCCAAACTGATTTCACTTCACGAATGGCACTTCAAACCTGATGCCATAGCATTGACCTTCTGAGCTGCGCAGTGGACAGACACATCACCAGACCTTTGTCAATGCTCACTGTGGACCACCACACATGAAATCCCTTTCACAGCATCATTACATACTTGGCAATAAGCAGGCTACAGATGTTTCCTCACGTATTTGTCTCCTGGAGTAGGGATTTTCCTACATTCAGGGCTCATACCACCATGCAAATCTCACCATCCTCCCCCACCAGCCCTACATGAAGCCACTGGGGCTGTCGCACAGTGCATCCTTCTCTCAGTCCTGCCTTCAAAGGGAGAAGCATGTAAGCATATGAGGCGCTATGGCATGTCCATTGGGCCGAGACATTACTGTTGCTAGGGTGGATCTGAGTGCAGCACAGGGCATTGCTGGTCCCTGCCAGTCCTTACCGGTGTACAACCCTAATTAAAGCTCTAAGTAACAATTTGCATCCCCAAACTGCAAGGGGCACACCTACCTCGGGAGCCATTCATATCTTCAGTCTTGCCAGATTCTGAATGCTTTCCCAAAAGGATGCATTCAAGAGAATAACACAGGCTTGAGCTGTTACCAAACCACCCAGGCTTGGTCAGGGAAGCTGCAAACAGGAGCCTGTGCACCAGCAATTATCTTTCCCCATCCAGATTTAACAAGTTCAAGACCTGAAGCATAAATTAGCAGCAGAAATGCTTCCACCCCCATCGTTCTGTCCCATGCCTGGGGAACACACAGTCTCTCTTGCTCCCTGCTGGCAGAAATCTCATTACACCAGCCCTAAACATCTTGCTCCACAGTTTTGGGGAGCTCTTATTGGAAGAAGCTGCCTACAAAGCAAAAGAATGCTCTACAAAAACAAATGGAGAAGCCCAAATCGCCCCTGCTTGGACCAGGGACAGCAAACCCAGGCTGGAGCCAGGGGAGCAGCCAGCCACCACATGACATTTCCACCTCCATTTCATGCTATGCCAGCACACATCACCATCCCTCATGCAGCATCTCTAAAGGCCTGGAGACAGTGCAGTTTAAGCTCCTACAGTCCCTTGATCCCCTGTGACCAAAAAGCAACAGAGCAGGGATCATCCCATTCCACAGAAAACTGAAACACAGACCAAGAAAACAGCTTATCCCTCATCATACAGCAAACCTTTTAGGACATTTAAAGGTGCACATCTCCCAACATCCACCCTTTCACCATCTTTACCCCAACCCAGGGCTTCCCATCCAAGCCTCAGAAGCAGGTGGTTGTCTGGGTGCACCCCACAGCATCCCGAGATTCCCAGTGAAAAGCTGCTGGCTGCACCCATTGCATGAATAGCAGCACAGCGCCTCAAATCAAAACTCCCCACAGCCAACACAGCGAATAAGATTACAACAAATATAAACTAATGATACAGCTGTCAAGACAGATTAGACTGCACAGTGTAAAAAATTGCAGGGCTGTTTAGTCACAACAATATAAGATTAATTTATCAATACAGCTTATGTGGCACTGGAGAGATAGCAAATTGAATAAGTGAATCTTTTCTACACCTTGCACAAGAAGGGAGGCTCAGACCCGATGGGCACATGGGTCTGGATGCAGGCTGGGATCAAGCTGAGGAGGCTGGTTGGATACAGCCCAGGGGCTCTGCATCCCCATTCCATGCTTGGGCATGGGCACATGTCCCACCAACATACATGCCTTCCCTTCTGCAGCAGAAGGATGCTGCCCCATCAACATATATAGAAGCTGCTGCTGCAGGCCGGAACTTCCCAGACCCTTTTCCACAAGCTCCTCCAAGTCCAGCGTTACAGGACTCAGGCTGTTTGTGTTGCCTAACCTTTAAGCTCTGTCTTAGTTACAGCATGTGTTCTGGTGCGCACAGCAATCAGAAGCAGCGATACACAGTGCTAACGCGTGCAAATATATGCACAGCCACCTCCACCCTTTGGGGGCTAAGCCCTGGCAAATACAAGGCTTGAGGACCTGAGAACATCTCTCAACAGTTCCCAACAAGCAGGAATTCAACCTGCAGGTCCTTAGGAGATGCTTCCTTACTCATCCCGCATCTTCTGCCCAAAGACTACAACACCTCCAGCGGGCCCCTATCATTTCAGATCTCTCATACGTTGCCATCTGTGGGTTAAAAATGTGCAAGTAAATAAATAGCTGCAGCGATAATGAGCCAAGGTTTCGATCTGTGAAGGTGAGAGCACAGCGGCATCCGCCAATGCGAAGGAAGCACCCGTTTCTATAAATATTGAAATCCGGTAATTATCATCATTAGAACTAGCTGTGATTTAGCCATAGCTCAAGCCCAACAAGTAAGAATGGCATTTATCTGCCACAATTAGAACAGCTAAAAATACCTCCCAAATCTTGTCTGGTTCAGCCCCATCCCACCACCACCATCACCACTCAGCAGGCTCAGCCTTGGGCAGGGTTTAGTGCAAAGAGGGTTACCATCATAGGATGAAGAAACCATGTACCGAGACACTGACACAAGGCTACCCTATCTTTGAGGAACTCTTTCCAGCTCTGCTCTATGGCTTTCTCCCTAACTCTGGTTCAGCCCAGCAAACTCCTGGACTGCCACACTGACTTGCCAATGCAAGATGTATTATAGAATCATAGAATGGTTAGGGTTGGAAAGGACCTTACGATAATCTAGTTATGACCCCCAAAGATAGCAACGTCCCTAGAGCAAGCTGCCTTTTCCATATTGAAAGTTTCTTTGCATTTGTATGAAAAGGCACAGATTTGCTTTAAAAGGCAGATGGAAAAGCCTGACTCACCAAAGCCATCCCACTGGCAGTGGGGGGCAATGGCCCTGGTAGCATCCAATTGATGGAAATAGCCATGACTCAAGGACATGTGTTTTCTCACCTCATGAGAACACTACAGTTATGCCAAGAACCTCCACACACTCACCAGCTCTTTCAGTCCTCAAACAAGTGCTGAAGGACCTCAAGAGCTCAGCGTGCCAGACAGATGCCCAACAGTTCACCCTTCATGGGTGAACTTGCTGGAAGATCTCATCCTTCCTGACTTGTATGGCCAGGGCTCAACCCTTTAGATAAAATCCTGTGAGGGGCATCAAGCTACACTGTCCTACCTCTGCAAAGTGACCAGGGACCACCTTTCCATAAGTGTTTAAACAAAGACTCAGCCATCCTCCCTTGGGGAAACTGCATGCCAGCAGTTTCCCTGATGATAAATAAATGTCTGTGGGGTACAGATGTTGTGAGGAAGCAGCACTTCAGGGCAACTACAACCACCTCTGAGCTTCCCACCCAAACCCACAACCCAGAAAATCTCCATCTACTGACTCAAATCACTCCGGGCCATTTCCTCGTGCTCGCTCCAAGACTTTCCCTGAGGAAACGTGCTGGGCTGCCTGGTCAGGGATGTTCTTTCTGACAGTCACGGTGAATATTCTCCCCCACTCACTGGATAATCTTTGGAAAGGGCCGTGAAATGGGCAGCTTAGCGGGGGTGAAAGCACTGAGATGCTCACTGCCAGGTCTCAGCAGCCCAAATATGCATACTGGCCCCATGGATCACCACCTGCTCCTCCCCAAAATGCCTCCAAGCCCTGGGACTTGCTCAGCCCCCAGCCTCTGAGTGTAATCTGACCCCTCCAATGGATTTATTTTCCCCTTGTTTGCCTCTGAACTCTGTCCAGTTTGTCACTATTCCTGCAATAAGGTGCTTAGAACTGAGGCCACATTCCTGGAGGGGTTTCTGGTGATTATTTGGGGGGGTTTCCTGTTGATTTGGGGTTTTTTAATAGGAAAAGCCAGTCCACAGCTCTGTTCCCACAGTTCCCCCTCTCCCCAAACACAGCCCACCGCTATTTGCTTAGGGCCCTAAGCCAGTTTTCAGTCCATTTGGCAGCATCATATCCAAGGCAAACTGAACTAATTTTAAGAGTAAGATTCGGCGAGACACTATATCAAACGCTTTGCTAAATCCAAATATATTAGGATTTCCACGTTCTGCTCAGCCACTAATTTTGCGATTCCATCAAAAAGAAAAAGCAATCAGGTTTGTCTGGCAAGATATATTCTTCCTAAATCCCTGCTGTTATTGCTCATGCTTTCCTTATCCTCTAGTGCTTCACTTTCCTAATACTGCAGGACTGGAAGCGTTTGCTGGAAATGTATTTTTGCTGTTTATATGGATTTGGAAGATCTGCCTCTGCTCTCCTCCGCTGCCCCCTGCCTTCCCCACTGCTGTCAGCATCCCTGTGCTGCCACCCTACACATCTCCTCCCGAAGCCAGAGCACAGCAGTAGCATAAGCCCAGTGTTAACACACAACTGGCCTCAGACACGAAATACAGGAGAAAAACTAATCCAAACCCAAAAAAAATGATGTTTGGCAGCAGGAGAAAGGCCTAAAGGAAACACCCAGCTGGGTCAAGCCCATGTCCATCACAGAACACTGCCAGAAGTGTGAGCGGATGACATTAATGCCTGAATCAGCCATCCTAGAGCATCATCTCATTCCTCTTACACTTCCAGCAGCTGCCCTCTAGGTGATCAGGAAGAGTTGAGCTATAGATGACACCGGTCAGTGCCTTCCCAAAGGACATGCACAGCCCTGGGTGCAGCAGGTGTAGAAACCAAACCCTGAACCACTCGGGTGGTTGAGGAGCTCCTCCAGGCTTGGGGCTTGCAGAAAGGGGTCAGAAAGGGCTGCGCTTCCCTGCCCTAGGATTGCACCAGCCTCCCACTCCTACCCTGTGGGTCTGGGACACCTGAAAAGCTGCATCACAAAGCACTCGGATCTTCTGCAGTGTTTCCCTCCATAGGGAGCCACCAGAAGCCTCTAAACCTTATGTATTTGCAGACAGCACCATCCCAAAGCACTCCAGTGACCCCATCCTGGCTTTGACTGCACCTTCTGCAGCCTGCTCCACTGACCTCCATGGGAGAGGGGCAGAGCTGCCCATTAGAAGGGAAAAGCAGCTGTCTTGGAACACAATCAGCCTCTGCCCACTAAGTCCTTGGACACAAAGGCTCAATGTTTTATACACCAAATAACACCCTACTTGGGAGCCAGGTGCTTGTGCACCCTCAGGACACCCCATCCAGCCACAGCAAAGCAGCATCATACCAGCCTGGATCAAGGATGAGACATGCACATCAGCCAAGCCACCAGCTCTAGCCACAGCCTTTCCATGAACACAAACACCTCTCCTGCAAACCCCAGCACAGCATGCCTGGGGTTATGGACAGCACAGCTCACTACACTGAGATGATGGCCCCATGCTTGGCTTCCTACACCTCCCTTGGGTCAGGTCTCCACCAGACCCCTTGCCTCAGCTCCTACATGCTGTTCCAACATCATCATAAGGGAAAAATCACAGCATGACCATCCCAGCAACTCAAGGCTCAGAAGTGGGACACCAGCATCCAGCAGGTGATGTCTCTCTATTACTACAAGGAACCCCCGCTGCCCACAGCTCCTTCAGTGCTTGCTTAAGGGAGCAATCATAGGGGCCCAGCCAAGCCAGCCTACAGCAAGACTCCAGCCCTGTCCTGCTTCCAGCACAAGGGTGACCTTCCCCACATGCAGCCAGACAGAACATCCTCCAGCAACTCCTGCTGGAAAGCAAGCCCCTGGATAACTGTCTGGAGGGATTAGCCCATCCCAAGGCAGTTGTCCTCCATCACCCCATCACTGCACCCTCCTACACCCCCCCAGCCTCAGCAGGGCTCAGGATTTACAGTGGGTTGGCAGCAGAAAACTGATGGGGACAGAGGATTTACAGGGAAGGGCTGGTTTGAGGGGAGGCAGAGCCGAGCAGAGGGTGATTTACAGGGTCAGCAGCAATTCACACAGCAGGTAGCACGGAGCAGGCAAGGATTTACAAGGGAAGAAGTACGTTTAATGGGTGTTTATTAGGAAATTAATGTCTCCTTCTCCTGACCTCTGCGACCTGGGGAGGGGAGCAGGAGCAGATGGATTTGCAAGGAGCCTCCCCCTTGCTCTGGAGGTCACAGACAGGCCGGCTCCGGGTACCTTCCCTGTTCCAGAATAGGTGCACACTGCAGCTGCTCTGCTCATCCATGGCACCCTCAGGGGCATTTCAGCCTGTCCCTGTCCCGCCACCTCCCCGATGCAACATCCCAAGACCAGGCTCCTCAATCAGTGCCTCCAGTGAGGCTACAAACAGGGCATCCCCTGGAACTGAAGGTCCTTCCTCCTGGCACAGCACAAGGTCCCTCCCTGACAGGGTCTGATCCAGCCCATCTGCTGGCAATGAGGCAGCATTTCTCCCACTGCCAAGGCTCCTCAATGTCTCCAGGATGGGGCTGCCAGGCTGGCGGTGGGCAGGCAGGGGTCACGGCCTGCCGTCCCTCCATCCTGCTGCAGGGCCACCAGCACAGACGCACAAGCCACATCACTCAGGCTCCTGTCCCATTTCCCACTGCTTCTGGCACCCAGCAGGAGCCAGGGTCTGGGGTCAGCCTCACACATGCAACCCTGAGCATATGAGTTTGGATAAGCAAGTCCTTTCCCTCTCCCAGCACATCTTCCCACCCCTGCACTGCAGCAGGACTGGCACAGGGGTACAAACACAAGGGTGGCAGCACATATGGGTCTTCACCTACCATAAACCTCCCTTCCCAAGTACATAGTATCAGCATCCTTGAGCTGGCAAATACCAGGCTGGGCACAGAGGCACATGGGTTACACATGGCCTGCTCACATTGCCAGGGGTTAAGCTCCACGGGTTGCACAAAGAGTAGGAAAAGTAAAGAAATACAAGGGAAAAACTGTCCCAGCACCAAGACTTTTGTTGCTGTTCCATCACATTGCAACATCTGCCCACTGGATCACGCTGTATTGGGCACTAGGGGAAGTGTGATAGACACCACACTGGCCTCTGCCAACCCAGGAGGTGCCAGCTCAAGTTAATGCTCAGAAACATGCTAGGAAACCCCTGTGCTCCCAGCCCTTCACTGCCACTGCTCCCCAGCAGTGGTACAGGGCTGCCTATGCGGAAGTGATGTTTGCAACAGACACATCAGGGCCAGGGGACCAGAAACTCAATCATGCCAGCAGAAAGGTGTCCAAAGATGAGACATCAACCCATGTCTTGCATGCTCCTACTTTTACTGCCCCAGAAAGACACCAGGTCTGATTTACAATACAAAAGGTGGAGAGATTGGTCCTAAAAGAGACAAAGGAAGAGGGAACTGACTCAGACGTTTTGTCTCCATCTCATCCCCCAGACACTCCCCAAATATCCTATTTTGTACCAGACACCAGGAGATCACAAGTTTAACAAGTGCAATCCCTGCAGGGACACCCAATTTTTCAGTGCTGGGTTGCTCAGCACAGAACTGCAATAGGACCAGGTACCAGTAACAGACAGGCTTCAAGCATGGACCACAGACACCCATGAAAGCATCAAGCACTGCCCAGGCTGGCATAAACAGGAGGAAAATAAAGTTGTGAGCAGCTTACACAAAGCAAGGGAAGAAGTTTCTGTCTTTCAGCCTGGAGAGGTGGCAGCTTTGCAGTGCAGACAGGTTAAGGGTCACACAAGGCAATATTCCAAGAGCCCACATAACATCCTATCACCCAGGGAACCTTATTCCCACCGCAGCCTGGTGAACTCACAGCTCCTCAGGGGCAACTCCCCACCAGAGAAGCACAAGCACCACCAGTGCAGCATCCCAAGCAACATGGATCTCTTCTCCATGCAAAAAACTTCCAGAGGCATTGAGCAACATCCAACCCTCAGAACATCACTAAGCAAAAACCTGCACATCTTCACCCAAACCACAGGCAGCAGCACACCGTTGACCCCCCTTGCCACTACCCCAAAGTTTGACTAAAGCTCAGGAGTATCTTTGCCTTTATATATCTCTGCCTTTTAATGATGGCTTCAAAGCTTGGAGACAAAAAAAAAGGGCCATTAAACTCACTGAATAAGTTAATGGGGCAGAGAGAATCCATTTCAAAGCCACCCCAGGCTATTTTCCTCTGGAGCTAAAGCCTGAATAAGCAAAAAGGAAAAATTAAAAGTGTACAGTGCTTTGCCAATAAATAACCCCCAGTGTAATCCACTACCAGGCAGGTTTCCATTTGCAGAGATAACAGGATGCAGATCAGCTGCAAGCCACCTCCCCTTCCAGGGACCACTACCCTTTAATTGCAATTAGCAGTGCCATGGCAGGAACCTCCATCTCCTGCCTGTCCACTCCTACATGCATCCACCGAAATCCAGCACTTGGCTCTGCAACTTCCCAACACCCATGCTCCAAGCACACTCCTCTGCTTCCTTTTTCACCCTCTTGCCTGTTCATGCCCCTTCATTCCCATCTTTTCCTTTCCTTCAGCAGCAGTGCTGTGGGTCCAGCCCTTACCCAGAGCCCACACACAGCCAAGTCCTCCCCAGACACCTAAAACACAAGTGCCTGTCCCAGAGAGAGGGAAGAAAATAAATTAAGAAAGCCCTGATTGTAAATGTTGATCCCACTGGATGTGGTTTGTTTACTACTATTAAATATTTAAAGATGTTAATTAAGTCTCTGAATAGATAAATCTCTGTTGCCCGTGCCTTTTGGAAGGCAGGGATCCCTCCCCTGGGGCCAGGGCAGCCCACAGCACAACGGGTGCTGGGCAGCCTTCCCAGGGCTGAGAACAAGCATGGGCAAAGCCTGAGGATGCCACCACCATGCCTCCTGGAAGGGAGAGCTTATCTACAACCAGGCACACATCAAGCTGGGGTATCAGGGACTTCAGCCATGAAGACCTGGAGGAGAGCACAGGCAAGGCACAGAGAGGAGGATTTCCATGCAGGGTTACCCAAAGCAGTATCTTCTAGCTCCAAAGTGGGATCTTGGCTACAACCACAGAGCCAAGAGCTTGTGCTCCCAAATGCCAGAGGATGAACCCATAAAGAGCTGAGGGACACAGAGACAGGCATCAGTGCGCATCACACAGCCCACCATCAAGCAGGCAGCTCTGCTCCAGTGACCAGCTATGGCCACCCACATCCCTCCCACTGCCCAGAGCCAGGGCAGGCAACACACAGAGCTTTGTACCTGAGAGCATTCCCACTCCAGAGCCTCTTCCCAAAACCACCACTGCAGTATCTGGTGAGGAGCACTGCAACTACCTGCACCCCTCACCCACAGACCCAGCATCCCTCACTGCTCACCTAAAGGCTCTCTCACCTGATGCCTCTTCAGCCTCATCAGGCTCTGCCTCTCCCAGATGCTCTCCAGCTGTGCCCTGCACCTTGCCATTAACCCCCAGGGTGCCAGGCTCTGCAGAGCTCCTGTTGTAGAGGCCCCCTCCTGCCCAACCAGCATCCCTGCACTGCATTGGCACCCTGCATACACTCCTCGAGCTCAGGCTTCGCTCTGATGCTCCCAAAGGACACCCTCCACCATCTTTCCACCTCTGAAATAAGGGGCACAGCACTCAAGGGAGCACCAGGCTGCTGCTCTGCTCTCCAAATACAGAGCCTGGGATAGTCCATGAGATGGATGGCAGCACTGATGTGTTCAGAGCCCATGCAAGGCTCAAACTAGGAAACAGTCCTCAGTAGCACTCTGAACCGGCACAGGGAGAGCCCCAGGAGGACAAGGATGCTCTTGGCATGCTGGGGAGCTGGGAACACACAGCATCCTCAATACTGTGTCCCACTGAACTTTGCTTGCTCTTCAGGCTGTGTAGAAGCAGCCACCAAGTGACTCAGTGGTTTTCAGCACCGTTTTCCTGGGATATATTTTTGTGGGGAGAACGTAGGCAAGGCAGTAGAGTCCAAACAGGTACCCACATCATTATTGCACCAGCAGCACCCAGCTACATCCTGAAGGCAAGAGATTTGGGGGACAAGAGAGATCTTTCCAGTCACATAAGTCACAGAGGTCCCCAGAGGCAAGCCCATCTGTACTGGGGTGGAACAAGGGATGCCCAAGCTGGGTTAGAAGCAGGCTTGAGGAGGGCAGTGGTCCAGGACAATGGCAGGCAGCCCAAGGGAGCATTTGCACAGCTGGATCAGACCAGAGAGCCAGGATTCCTGGTTCCCAGCCCAAGTCACTGCACAGCATTGCCACAGAGAGCATGGGATAAGGCCAGAGCTGCTCCAGGAGCAGAGGAAAGGTCAGCAGCTGAAGGCACCCCAGCTCTCCCCCATATGGCTTCATGTCCCAGCAGGGTCAGGAGTTAGAGCCTGGCATTGCTGCAGCTCAGCTGAGCACTCATGCTCCTAATTTATCCTGGCAAAACTGTGAGCCCGCAGGGTCCTCAGCATTCCCAGCATCTGCTTGAGCATTTCCACAGTAACATCTCCTAGGGGGAAAAGCCTGAGGAGAGCTGGTTAAGGGACAGCCTTGCAGAACCCAGAAGGATGGGACTGCATCAAGCTCCCATCTGCTCCTACTCACTTCTCAGTCCCCAAGGGACAGCCAGCAAAGGCACCAGTGCCATGTGCCCTGCCCAGCATGGAGCCAAAGGAAGGCTGCAGGGAAGGGGCAGCCTAGGGGATAGCACTTGGGCTCAGCATCTTCCTGCATCCTTCCATGGAGCCCCAGGATTCCAAGGCAGTTTTGTTGTCACTGCTGCAAGCACCAAGGTCAAGGAAAAGCACCCCAAGCCACCCATCTGTGCTGTCACACAATGACACTCCCTTGGGAATCCTTCCTGACCTCTCTGCTCCACTCCTGGGACTTGTAAAGGCAGTTTTCCTTTCTGTTTAGTCAGACCAAAGCGGAAAGGTGGGGATGACAGCACAGGCTGGAGGGGGTACAGGAGGGGGATGGTCACTAGCAAGCTCCATTATGTCCTGCACCAGGAGTGCTGGAGGAAAGCTGGCAGCACACTTGGTTCTGGCTTCTCCAGCTCCCCAACTGCTCTGTCACATGAAAACAAGATAAAAACACAGCACGTGTTTTCCTGGTGCTGCTCTTCCAGACAAGCAGGGGGCAGGTCTCACACAGAGGGGGACAGGGCAGGACCCACAGCCCATGGGGTCTGGAAACAAGGTGGTACATGGAGGATGGAGGTGCAGAAGGGCTCCTGGAAGAGCCTCGATGACTCCAGTGCAGCCTTCTATGGAAGGTCCGTAGAGACTTTAACTCCCTTTCCTCAAATGAAGGCCAGGCCCCGAGCAATGTCACAGCTCTAACCCACGTCCATCATCCACACCTCAACACACATCCACCAAAACATCACCCTGCCATGATGCTGGAGACCCATTTGCTGTTGCATTGCAGGACCACTGGGTGTCACAGCCTTTCCACCATGCTGGCAACACATGGAAAACCAGCCCATCATTGATCCAGCTGCCAGGAAGGATGAGATACACCCAGGAGCTGCACATGGAGGATGCTACAGGGTCAAGGGCAGCTTCCTACCATCATTCACCCTTACCCTATCTCACACCAGGGTCTTCCCAGCCTTGCCACCTTGAGGAAGGCCATGTGGCCTCTTAAGCCCTCCAATCTCCATCCAACCCAGGTAGGCAGAGATTTAATCAGAGGATCAAAGAGCAATGCACCTACCCTGGAGGACCACAGACAGCTCTCAGCCTGTACCCTCTTGCCTCTACCTCCAGGATTGCTCTGAGGACATCTTATGTCTGCTGGATATAACAGGACTGATCTAACAGCCTTGTTTATCCACCATCCGTGCTTGATCTTCCCCCAAACCCCAACTGATATTGAGCCAAAGGGTCTCCATCCCTGCTCTGCTGCTCGCAGGCCTGTTGCACCACTGCTCCGTGCCTCAGTTTCCCTATCAGCAACATGAGCAGAGCTGTTAGGGTCTCCCCTGGAGATCATGCACAGCCAGAAACTAGTCAAAGATGGCAGCACCGTCACCAAACACTTCAAACAGCCCAGAAACAGCCTCCCCAAACACCCACTATGTTCTGGGTCGCCACCTTCCACAAACCTGCAAATTACCTTTATTCACAGATGGGCTGGGGCTGTATCCCCTGCAGCACTGGTCTAAGAGCTATCAGTACATGGGGGTGTGCAGACCACATCATCCCGCAGCAGCGAGTAGGCGAAATCCACGACCCGTCCAGCTCCCATGAGACCGGCTGATGCGCACCCGGGAATCAGGATGCTGAGACAGGGAGCAAACGGGAGCCCAAAATGATTACAGCACACGGGCACCCCAAAGACTCTTTGCCAACGCAGCATCCATCAGGGCGACAGCGGCGACCAAACCTCCCGTCCCGGTACCGCCTCTGGTACCGCTCCCGGTGCCGCCGTGCGGGCCTCCCCGCCGATGCCGGCGCAGCTGGGAGCCCGCTTGTCTGCCGCTGCCGCTTGCCCTCTAGCGGCACAGCCGCCTTCTAACGATGGATGAGAGGAAAGGAAAGGATGAGCCGGGTCCGAGCAGGGAGGCAGCAGCCCCCGGGGCACACAGGGCAGAGGCTGGGCTGTTGGTTACGGCACATCCGCGGAGCTGCGTGTGCCAGCGCTCCCGCACAACTACCGCGGTGTGCGGAGCAGCTTCGCCACGCTGGGAGATGGACAACGGGAACCGGGCTCAGAACACCGCAGTGTTGGTGCTGTGTGTGTGGCCCTCAGATGTGAAGCATCGCATGAGGTGAATGGGGCTGCTGGTTCTCATCTCTTCACACAGGGCACAAAGGGCTGAGATATCCAACCACCGGACACGAACTGCAGCCTCTGAGCAAGAAATCCCACAGCACCATCTTGACAACAGTTTTACCATGCACCCTTTGGTGTGGAAGGGAAAGCAAGAGAATCTGAGGGAGACCAGAGCCCATGGGCTGCTGTCAAACATACCTGGCTTAGAAAGCACCTACACAACCTGCTGAAATCCCCACTGCAGGAAACCCACAGCTCAATGTTACTACTGTTGCACAGTGCCTGGTAAATAGCACACTGAGTTACAAGCATTACTACTCTCACTTTCAGAAGCCTGGCATGGCAGGATGGGGGGTTGGTTCACTCCCTGCTTGATTGCAGACCCACCTCGAACAGGATGCACCAAATCCAACCACAAACTCATGGGAAACACCTATCAAGAGCACTGCATCAAGCAGGACAAGGCAGTGTGCCAGGGTAGCAGCGCCTGAGCACAACCTACCTGGAGGGCTCCTCAAAGGTGATCCCGTAGGGCATCCCATGGCCTGTTTGGGGGTTAACTGAAAGAGTCCAGCATCTCTGGGTGAATGAATGGTCACAGGCCTCTGGGATATCACAAGCAGCCTCATGTCAAAGCCCATGAAGGTGTCACCCCCACAGGGGTGAGCTGATGGGGTAGAGCTGAACCAGAAAGCTTTCCCCTAACAGAGCTCTACAAAAGCTCCTAGACCAGAGGCAGCACATCTCCAAGCCTCCAAGGGCAGAAAGGCAAGACCTGCCTCAGTCTCTTCCCCTCCATCTCTGCTTCTTCCCCTCATGAAACACATGCCCTAGACCCCAAGCATCCCCACCTCACTTCTCCAAGCCCAGGGAGACAAGCCAGCAGGCAGAGCTGACTTAGATCTCCGCAGACCCTGCAGGAGATGAGGGCTGGGGATGTTACAGGCACCCTGAAGGTCACAAGCTCAGGCTCCATGCAGGGCTCAGAAAGAGCCTGGGATGTCCTGACAGGCACTAAAATTGTCTCCTCCCTGGCAAAATACCTGGTGTGGTCCCTCAGCAGAGCCAGGCAATGCAGACATGGCTGAGGAGTACTTAGGGACCAAGTGGGATCAGGCACAAGGAGGGCAGACACCAGCAGACTCAAAGGCAGGTGACTCAAACCAACAGGAATCCTGTGTCCCAAAGCAGGGCTGGACGGGTGCCTGATGTCCTCTGCTCACCATTAGCTTGGCCATTGCTGGGAAGCCAAGCAGAGCCCTGGCTGTAAAAGCCAGCTCTCTCCACCTTTTATAGCCCATCTACCCCAGACCCTTCTGCTCTGCCCCTGCACATAGCCTGGATGGGCACTAAAGTACTGGAAGTCCAAGACATCAACTGTACCAGGGAGGTGCCTCTACCAGAACTGGTCAGCATTGACAAAGGCCATAAGAACAGGACAAGGAGCCATCAGCCAGCCCAGAGGATGCCCCCAGCCCTGGGCACCCCAGTGCAATTTAACTGCTTTGGTGCACAGGGCAGCACACACCATGGACCCAATTCTTGATGCAAGGCAAATGATACGGGACAGTCAGGATCAGTGCTTCCGGCTTACAGCACCTCTAGAGCATCAAGACCCTGTCTCAGCCCACCTCCTTGTCCCACACATCTTGGCACCCTCTTCTGTCCCCACAGCCTCATGCTGCACCCACTTCTCTCATCCTAGCATCCTTCAGGAAGCCACTCTGTAGAACAGCCCTGCAAAATAAGGACCAGGAAATGGAATGGGAGGCTTTGGGATTACAAAGCCCTTCGTCTCTGGAGAGCAGCAGCACACAAGGCATGCTCTGGCTGGTTCACAGAGAGGGTAAAAGTTTGTTCTCTGTTGTCTGAAGCAACCGCCAACTTGAACATCACAGCAGCCTCTTTCCTGGCTGTTTAGGGGCCGCCAAAGCAAGCTCTGCTGCACCCAGGAAGACTCCTGCCCTTTCTTCCCTGCTTCCCAGACATGGGAATCACCGGTGCCTCAGTTTCCCCGCACCAGCAATGAAGGGGTGCTGCTGCTGCCACCCCCCCCCCCCCCCCCACTCTCCCCCATGCCACATGCTCCCAGCTCCCGCAGCGAGTGGGGGCTGCGCTGCGCTCACCCACAGCACCCGGCTCTGACGTGGCTCTCCCACCTCCAGCCAGGCCCACGGTGGAGCGGATGCTGCCGTCAGCTGGTGGGACAAAGCAGGAGCAGATAGGGCTGCTCTCCTTGCCTATGGAGGGAACAAGATGCTTCCTCTAGGCTGCGCAAGTGAGACCGTGAAATCCCGCATCCCACAGCGCTCCATGATGACCCACCTCCTCTTGGGTTGCTCTGAATTCATCTCATCTCGTCGAAGGCAGCTACAAGCTGCACAGATAAACCCTTGCAAATTCACCCGTCAAGGGTGTTTTACCATAAGAAATCCCATTCTCCCCTGGTAAGGCTGGGTAAAGAACCAAGGCTTTTCACACCGGGGACATCTCCCTATCTTGGAGGAGCCCAGGGGTGACAAACGCAGGCCACTGCCGCCTGCCTGGCAGCATCTCTGCAGTGCCATAGCAACAGCTGAGAAGTAGGGAGGCCCAGATGGCAAACTCCTCCGTCTGTCCTTCCCCACGCACCGTGCCGGCGCACGCAGGTGCTGCCCACGCTGCCAGAAGGGTAACTCCCGTCCTGTCCCAGCACGTGGCGCCCACTGGCACCCCAAGGCAAGCCCAGGCATCCCATGGCACCATGGATGGGGACCCATTGGTGAACAGCCTCCGGGTGTTGCTCAGTACACGTGGGTATGTACAGAAGGGGGTTTGTGCCATGGGATATCCAGGACCAAAGTTCTCCCTGTGCATGCGGTGCTTTTAGGGAGGTCTTGCAATGGATGGAGCCCCATGTTGCAGGGGTGAGGATGGGTTAGGGGGAGCTGGAGCACCTTGACCAGTCACATCTGGCTAGGGACACAAGCAAAGGCCACCCAGCTGCAAAAGGAGAAGCAATGGCACGAATATATATAGCCCCATTGTCATCCTCCACCTAAATCAGAATGGATAAGTCCAGCTGGCCTCACAGCTAAGACAGGACCCTTGGCAGCTCTCAGGGATCTCTGTGTGCAGAGCCACATCCCCAGGGATGCGATCCAAAATTGGATATGTTTCGAATAGGCTGAGAAAGGGCAGAGGGACATCAGCCAACACAAACTTCTCCATCTCAGGGCAGGAACCTCCTGCCCTTCCCCTGCTTCACCATTAACCTGGCACTGCCTGGATTTGCATGAGGGTTGTGTGCCACCATCTCCCCTAGCCCAGACAGGGCAGAAGCTACACAGCCCTGACCATGGCTGCTCCACTCAGAGGATGGGAAACCATAAGCAGCAGCAATTGGAGCAATAACCATTCATTTGAGGGGTGCAACAGGAGGCTCAAAGATGTGGCACCACACTGCAGGCACACATAGGTCTGACCTGCCCTGCTATGGGTACTGCTATAGGCTGAGTGTCTCCTGTCCTTCCATTATCCTTGCCTCAGGGGTCTCATCAGCCATCAAGATGTGAAATAACTCAAAGCTCCTGATGGCTTGGACCCCAGTCCTGGGGGGACCTGTCTGGGTGGGGTGGGTTGCACTGGCATGGAGGGGTCTCTGCCCTGGCTCGAGGAGGTAGGATGGACAAGCCCTCCAAGCCAGCTGACACTGTCTTCTTTCTCCAGCCCTTGGAATGGGCCCTGGCAGCCTTTCATCAATTCCACCCAAGCTCCAACAGCAAAGCTGAGCTCGTCTTTTCACACACAAATAAGTCCCTGCTTAGTCCCAGTGTGGTTTCACCACCCCACATTCCGTCTGCCTTTTCACCAGCAGCAGGATGGAGCAGGGAAAATCACCTTCCCCAGGGCCTGAGGGGAGGACTCCGCTGGAGCACCCCATCCCCTGACCACAGGGACAGGGCTGAGCCATCCCTATTCACCCTCCAGCCCAGTGGGAGAAGGTGCTTTTGCCTGCTTGCTGCCCAGAAATGAAGCAAGCTGCCTACTGAAGCCAAGCCCCAGTGAGCCTGGCAATCGGGGGAAGCACCATTCAGTGCCCAGCTGAATCAGACCCACATGCTAGGAGTGATTCAGCGATGACCAGGCTGGGTTTGATGCACCCCTCACCCAGCACACATGATATGGGGGCTGGCAAGGAGAGAGGCCTGACATCAACCTGGAAGGGTGTAGGACCTGATGTCTCCCACACAAGAGCATGAACATAAGTTCAACTCCACCTCCCAGCAGTGACTCTTTCACTAGGAAGCTGCTCCCCTATCCAAACCACCCCTCTACTCCCATAAACATTCCCCAGGAGCCACTGCTGTCTTCCCAGTAAGCACAGACCCGTGGGGAAAGTTTCTACTCATGCTCAGTCTCGGCCCCTTGTGGCATTTTGGGGTTCACCCCAGTCCTGTTCCTCAGCGCCCCAGTGCCTGAGGAAAGAAGCTTAGGGCCAGCAGCGATGCAGGGAGTGAGGGAACGTGCTTTGCTCGTGTGGAGCAGAGATGCATACAAATTCCAGCAAAACCTGACACCTTCTTCTCCTTCCCCAACTTAAAGAGCAGCTCCTCTCCCGAAATTACCCAGCATCTCTGTTTCTGGAGTTGTCCACTGGGTTCTCCCTCCCTTCCTTTTTACAGTCCTCTTATCGGCATATTTCAATTTCAAAGCAGTAAAGACATTTTCTGGGCACAAAGGACACGCGTAATGCTACCTCCCGCAACAGTTCAGATGTATGTGTGCATCTGACAGCGCACACTCACTAACGCTGGTGCCTTCCAAACCCTTTCCTGCTGCTCCCTACCCCTCAAAGGGTTAAAACCAAACCACAACAAACAGCAAACACGGGGGGGGATAAAAACAACACGAGTTTCTGACTTGCCCAGCATCACCCGCATCCCTCCAGCATCGCAGAGAACACACTCCAGCACCACGACGCAGGATAAATATGGGGCTATTGGAAGGGGAGCCTTCCATGAGTTTTCCCATTTACTTTGCTAGGTTTGCAGAGGTTTGGTGGCAAGGTGAAGGCAGGGCTGGGGGCTTAGGGTCAGGTACCTGCTGAAAACCTGCTTGGGCATCACATGAACGTGTAAGCAAGCGGGGAAGGCAGCTCCCTTCATTTTTACCCAGCAAAGGTGACAAGCAGAGCTGCGAAAGAGGCACTGCAATTACTCCATGGCTCTGCTGCAACTGCACTGTGACCAAATGAAACAGCCTCGGGAAGAGCCCCAGCACAGCCCTCTCCCTCCATACAACTGTGCCATCGATGGGGGGGAAAGAAATAAATAACCCTCCATTACTCATTTCAAACCTTGCTGCATTTAACTGCTAGAATATAAAGGATTCCACCTCTTCTCAGCTCAACTCCCACTGGCAACTTGCTCTGGGGGCTACATTTCCCTAAATGCTCACATTTCAATTAGCATTAGAATAATGAAATGGCTCAGAGTTCATCACACCCAAAAATGTACTGGAAAAATAAAGATCAGAGATTGGAAGCGATGAGGATCTTTTCTTCATTACCCCCCCCCCCCCCCCCCCCCCGCACACACACACTATGACGGATCAAGAGAAAAATATATTCCTTTCTCCACTCTACGCTGATGAGATTACCATGGGCTTTGCTAACTGCCTCTCCAAACAAGGATAATGCAACTTGGAGTTGATTTTCCAGATAAACAAGCATGCAAACAAACGCAAAGTGCTCAACTAAAAATATCCCCCTGCTCCGATGCTTCTCTCCACACCGCCACCACCCCGCGACGAAAACACGCGAATCCGGTCGCAGCACCACCGGCGAGCTGCACAATCGTAACAATACGAGTTAAATAAGCTACTTAAGGGACATCTCACTGTCCTATTTTCCTTTTCACACCCCACTCCCTCCCCTTCCAAAGGCGAAACCGCAGAACCCCAGATCCACTCAGCCAGCGCAGGGAAGGAGCATTTTCTGTTGTGGGGATATAAAAAGACAAGACATTCTAACCGGATCCAAAGTCTTGAAAAAGAACAAGCAGCTCAGAACTTGCTTTTCTTGCCCAATTTGGGTAAATATGTGGCTGTGTGCGGCTGTGGCGTCCCCCCCTCCCGTTGCAGAAGCAAACAGTTAAAGGCGGCAGCAGCAGCTTTAGCATCTTTGCCTGCTGCTCTCTCCCCTGCTAAGGAATCGGATCTCATTTACTTTATGCCTGTTAAGCCTTGGCCAAACTGTTGCTGGGCTTTTTATTTTGGGGGGAAAAGGGGGAAGGAGGGAAGAGGGAAGCCGGGTTCCTCCGCCCGGGAAGCCGGGAAGCTCGGCGGGCAGCGAGCGATGCTGCTAGTACCTGAGCCCCGGGAAAGACCGGAGGGGGACCCCCACTTACATGGAAGTGATGTTCCTTGAGATGTCCGTGATATTGATGCTCGTGTTGCCATTGCTGCTGCCTGAATCCTGCCCTTCCAAGAGAGGGAAGAGGTTCCCATCATCCGGCTTCTTGCAATTGATGTCTGTCTTGCTGCAAAGACAATTAGCAGGGCAAGCCAGCACCGAAAGCAGATAGTCTCCCCAAATGCTCCAGAGCAAAAATACCCTCCAGAAAGTGCACTTGGTAGGGCAAAGAGAGACATCCATCTCCGATTGCTGCTTCTAAAAAAGAGGAGGAGGAGGAAAGGGGGGATGGAGGGAGGGGAAGGGGGGGAAAAGGGGGAAGGAAACAAAGACAGGGGGGAGGAAAAAAAAAAGAAAAAGAAGAAAAACAACAAAACCTCAAGCGATCAGATGCAAAAATCCTCCAGCAGATGAAATCATGCTGGCAGCTGGCTCGGAGCGGCTGTAATCCCGGCTAGGGCAGCGGCCGCGGGCGGGGATGCATGCTGGCCCGGCCGCCGCTCCCCGCCAGCCGCTCCGGAGGATTGCAACGGGAGGCGAATGGGGAAAGCAGGAAGGGGGGGGTAAGGGGGGGGGGGAATAAGGAAATAAATAAATAACAAAACCGGTGCGAAAGTCACCAAGTCCCACCTACTGGGCAGAATTAAAATTGACACACCTGCAAAAAAAACACACAGAGCGAAAGAGGAGGGGGTGACCTCCCCTTCCCATCGCTTCCCTCCCCCGGGCTGGCCAGCCCTGCTGCGGCGGGCACAAAAAGCAAGGGAGGAGGAGGAGGAGGAGGAGGAAGAGAAGGAGGAGGAAGAAGGCTTGCAAAGCAGCCGGGCTCTGCGATAAAAAGGATTCCCCACCCCCCTCCGCTAAAATCAATGGAAGGGAGGGAGGGGAGAAAGGGGAATAACGAACCCCAGCGCTGCTGGAGCCCCTCCGGCGCAGGAAAAGTTGCATCTGGGGTTAAATTTGCGCTGGGGGCAGAGCGGAGGGGCTCTGGCTCGGCTCCGGCTTCCTCAGGCGCTTTCGGCTATTTGGAGGAGGACGATGCTGCGTTTCTTGGGGTTGTTGGGTGGGTTTCACACACACACACACACACACATTCCCCTCCGCAATCCGGACACAAGGGTGGAGGGGAAAGAAGGATTAAACTGAGCTGGAAGAGAATAAACCCCAGTGTGGATTACAGCGTTTATTCTGTTCTTTAGCGGATCCCAGCGAGAGGCTGGGTGGGGAAAAAAAAAGCGGCTGGAGAGCACCCAGGAGGGACTTTCTAGAAAAGACACAAGCAAATCCCCCCCCTTCCAAAATGCAACGGGGGCTCCGACGGCTGCCGGGAAGCACAGGCAGGAGCACCCAGGGCCGGCGCTCCTGTTCTCCCTTCCCTTCTCTCCCTCGGCTTCCCCCTTCCCTCCTGCAGCAGATTCTGCAATCAGACATGCAAAAAAAGAGAGCCCTGAAAGAGGAAGACTGAAGTGTTGAAAAGGCTGAGCTCAGAGCGCCGAAATGGCATCAGGAGAGCAGTGAGTGCGAGCTGAACAGCAGAGCGAATTAAGATGCATGGTGCATTTTTGGCAAGCACAAACCCAAGCAGATCAGAGCTCTGCTTAATTTGCTCTGCTTTTCTCCAGCGCTTTTCTGCATGCCTTAAGCCCCCAACACCAATAGTTCTATGTCTCTGCTCCTCCGCACACAGCCACAGCCATAAAGGGATGGTGCTGCAGGCAGAGCATGGGTGAAGGGAGGAATTACAGGTGTAGGACTTCAAGTATTTCAAGGGTCTGTTTCTACCAAGCACTGGGCTTTGCACAGGGAGGAGAAGCAGAGTGAAGCAGCACCTCCAGGCTTTTGAATGCACCTCAAGTCATCCTAATCTAGGAGATGCAATGGGATTTTGGGGGCTAAAATGAGGGAAAATTAAAAACAGCCACAAGGAGGATTTGCAACCACACTTTATGTGCCCGTCCCACTTCATGGGGGCCCATCCGAACAGAGCTTATGCTTGAGGAACACCTCCCCTATTGCTGCCAGCCCACAGTGTGCAAGAGACTGCACATACCTGGGCATCGGTCCTGCTCCTACAGGAGTTTCCAGGGTGCTAGGTAGCTTCATCAGGGCTTCTCCTGCCAGGAAGCTCCAAAGGAAGTTGGTGTATTCAACTGAAGAATATATACCAAGGTGGGAAGATTGGTTTTTTGCTGAGCTCCACCTGCTTGTAAATGACTTAAGCAAAACACCTGGATCCAAAGAGGTCACTGGTGTGGAGCACAGAGGAGTTAGTAGGTCCTGAATCCCATGAGAAGCAGCTCCTATTATCAGGCACTTGTATAGAGACTGTAGCTGGGAAGGCACCAAAGGAAAACACCCAGGTGTATTTTTATTCCCTGCCTCAGTTTCCACACACACTTCACATGCCATTCTTGTGGCTAAGCACTGCAACCAGACTGGAGAAGACACTGATGAAGACACTATGTCATATGTCCCTGTTGAACGCTGGGCACCCCAAAAAGCCTGGCCAGCATGTGGGTTCATCCCTCAGTAGTACAAGGGACAGGGATGTCACACTATCCACAGAACCAGCGCCTGGGGCAAGACCAGGGATTCCTTTATACTGGAGCTGGTGCAAGGTCACAGCCTCCTCGTGGCACTCGACATCAAACACGTGTGAAACCAGTGTGAGGCCATCAGCCTATCCTGGTATATCATCACAGGACCAGTGCGGGAATACGTTTGGGGGCCCACATCCACTGTAGGGACCCGCTGCAGTCCCACAGTACAGCAAGGGCTCTGCTTTGGGCAGATCAGTGCCAAGATCTGTTGGTGCTAGGGTGGCATTGCTTGGTGCCCACCCAGTGGCAGCCTACCCTGTGTCCCTCCATCCCCCAGGATGTGGGGTCCTTCCCTGGTGTGGAGCAGAGCACAACTAACGAAGCACAAACTCATCCAGAGAGGCTCTGGGGTTTGAATTCTCCTTGCAAAGATGAGTTTTAACCCACAGCAAGCTGGAGAGGTCACATGTGGGCTGTCCTGGGTGAGGGGATGCAGGAGCCCGCTCATCCCCATGACATGCGCACCCCACTCTGCCAGCCGGTGCCAGGCAGCCCTGCTTCAGCAGCTGATGAGGAGGTTTAGTGCCAAGCCACAGCTTCCTCTGTCGCTAATAGATAAAGCCACTGCTTGCAGAGGAAACGTGGTGGGCAAAGCAGGGGAATGGGAGGAGCGGGAGCATCCAGCTGGGTGCCCGGAGGGCAGGGGGAAGGTAAGCAGGGAAAGGAAGAAACCAGGGATCTGTTCATTCTCCCCATTGCAGGCTGCCAGGGGGAATGGAGAGTTTGTTGGCAGAAGAGACTGCAGCGACAGCAAAGTCCCTGCCATAGAGAGCAGAGGGGCCACCAACCTTCACCCAGCACCAGAGCTGGGGGCCCCTGGTCCTGCTTGAGCCCTCACTGGTCCATGAACAGACAGAAGATGATGCTCAGTGAGGGCAG
This sequence comes from Psittacula echo, assembly GCF_963264785.1. Classification (NCBI taxonomy): domain Eukaryota; kingdom Metazoa; phylum Chordata; class Aves; order Psittaciformes; family Psittacidae; genus Psittacula; species Psittacula echo. The sequence goes on along the minus strand of NC_137741.1, from coordinate 14,830,690 downwards.
TGCTACCTCTTCCACACCCAAACCCAAAGGGAACTGGAGTATTTGGGACCTGTTGGTGGCGGGAATACTCCATCCCTGCCTCCATCCCTCACTCTTGTCCCTGTGGAAGAGGGAGGCAGGAGCAGGGCGTGAGTGATGGGGCTGTCAGAGCGCAGAGATAGTATCTCAAGCAGAGGCCTTGCTGTTATTGCTCTGAGGAATGCTGGCAAATTGCTCTTTCAAGAAGCATCTTCATGAAGGATGAAATCAGTGCCTCCTGTGAGAACTCCGCCCCACAGGGGCTTGGGGCTGGGCTCCCTCTGGCCTTTGAGACCCTCCAGAAATTCCATGGAATGCACTTGGTTGAGACTAAACACCAGTTCTTCTGCTTAGAGGTCCTCATCTCCCCTTTGCATGGAGACTCAAGTTGCTACCAAAAGCCCAGAAGAAGGAGCAGGGCTGGGAAGTGCCCAGGGCATTCCTGGGCATGGACAGAGGTGAAGGCAGCTGCTTTGTTTGCATTTTTGCTCTTCCCACCTACACAGCTGCCTTTAGCATGACACTCTAGTGCTGGCCATCCCTTGGGGACAGTCCTTATTCCTGCCACCTCACTTCCCAATAAAGGCTCCCCAGTACACCACTTACCCCCCCAGGCCCAGTGAAACAGCCCTTTGGGGCATGACCAGAAAGAGATCCATGGTCCAATATCTGCTCAGTCATCATAAGCTCCAGCGTCCGCTCCTGCCTCTGATCTCTGTATCGATCCACAGGCCCGCACTGAGGGTTCGCACCACCCGCTCCCTGTTACCAGAACAGCACTCACCGAGCACTGAAAGTGATGAGATGACATTTCTCTAGCCACCCTCACATCCAGAAGGATCTCCCTATAGCAGGACCACTTTGCACACCTCTGAAAGGCAGCCAGCCCCGGGGCGGGCAGAGCTGCTGCTTGGCATCTCACAAAGGATGTGAGCTCTGATGGGAAAGGCAGAGAGAAGGGTTTCATCCCCTGCACTGGGGATTTGGCTGCAGGTTCATGTGCCCCTTGGCAGAGACACCCCAAGAAGTGCAGTTTTGGAGAGGGTCCAGTTTGCAGGGTAAATACCCAGGAGCTGCTGCCAGCTCTCACGGAGGGTGTCAGGGCTGGTTTGGGGCACTGCATCCCCTATGGCGTGGGCTGCAGGAGGAAAACATTGGCCCCAGCAGGGCCAAGAGGCATTTACCTCTTGTTTGGGCCATGCAGGCACATGAGCATCAAAAGCATTGCTCCGTAAGCAAAGCTCCTCATTCCCACTACCCTGAGAAAGGCTTGGAAGCAGCTTTTGATTTGATGTCCATATCACTTCTCAGATGCAGAAGGTCACATCCAGCACATGGGTCAGCCTGGCTCCAGGGAACCTGCATGGAAAAAGGCAGGGGACGTGATGCAATCATATTTGGTTAGCAACAGCTGTGTGATGAAAGGTGAAGGTCTCAGCTGGGGAGGTGGATGGAGAGCAGCTGGTGATAAGAAACTTCAACCTTGGCTTGTCCTTGCCCATGCTATGGGAATGTGGGAACAAGGTCAGGATTGAAGCCATTCCAGCAGATGTCCTGCTTGTAAACTCTCTGAGGCCATTAAGGGGAAAAGCATCTAACCAGGAGCCCTTTGCTCAGATAAACAGGAACAAGAGATTCAGGAGAAAACATTGAAGTGAGGTCTAGAAACAGCCCTGTCACAAAGGTAGCAAATATTGCTGTGCTTGCATTTGTCGCTAGGACCTGAACTGATCTCCCACCACGGCAGCTCCTGAATTAATGTGTCTAGCCAGAAAAAGGTCATGGCTGTAATGTTCAAGAGATGGCCCAGGGAGGGTGTCTGCAGTGGTCAGAAAGAAAAGAGACTGAAATGAAGGTCTTGGAAAGCCCAAAAGGAGGGGGAGCAGATTATAGCCACCATCAAGGCAGCGCTTTGATCTGCCAGCGATGCTCTGCACAGAGCTGGTCCATCCTCACCGAGGGCAAAGAGAAGCAGTTCTGAGACTGGGGTGGGGAAGCTCTATGAGGACTGAGGCTGTAAAGCCTGAGGGCAGTGCTGGGTAAGGAGCTGGGGAGGGGGCTGCAAAGGGGTCCCAGGAGGCACCCGAGATGGCCATGCTGCAGGCAGATAAGGGGAATTACAGTCCCGGCATTGTTCCTCTGATGCCCTGCCATCTGCACATCTCTCAGGGTATTTGACATGCTCAGAGACACTCAGTTGTGGGCACCAGTCAGAAAATGTATGATGTGAGCGGTCAGGGTGTGCAGTCACAGACACAGCCGTTGCCAGGACAAAGGAGCAGAGGTCTCCTTCATATTTTCCCCTATGATTTTCCCCAAACCGAGCCCGTGCTTTCAAAAACCCCACGTTCCTAATTCAGTCTCTGAATGTGCAAGTGGAGCGTGTGGGACTGCAGGGGGGTGAGGGAGCGCCTGGAATATCCCTTAACGCAGGACCTCAGTGTAAGAAATATTGCTTTAGATTTAAAAACTAATCAAAATTAATAAAAAATTAAAACCTCCCAACCCTCTAGCTTATTTTCAAGCATGATTCTATGATTCTATGCTTTTAAGAACAAAAGGAAGAGCTACATCCATGCCAAACCCTGTTCTCTTGCATTGCAGCGCACCATCCGCATGTCCCTGCCCTCCGGGCAGGCACCCGCAGCAGCATCCCACCCCACTGCCCTGTGCTTCACAGAAACTCAGGCTGCTGCTGGGATGCTGGGGAGGAAACAGTGTGAAGGGAAGAGTGGCCATGACACACTCCTCATCAGAGAGGTAACAACGCTTGTCTTGGGCCCCTACCAAGCCTCCAGGTTGAATCACAACTCACTGGAGGATCAATTCCTCCTCACCCTCAGCTCTTCTCTACACACGTGCTCTGCAAACCCCATCCACTCTTGTGTAGAAATGGAATCACTTTAGAGAAAGCTCCCTGGCTTGTTTATGCCTCCAGATCTTTCACATTCCTGGGGGGCTCTGTTGACTTTGGGGATAGATGCTGCTTCAGGGTTAAGCAGGGGAGAACTGATACAACCAACTCTTTATTGATTCACCAAAATCATTTTGTAGGGTGCTGCTCTCCCAAATAAATCCCAAGGATGAGTGGAGTCAACAGCTGCTTGAAATAGCTTCTTGCTCCACCAAGGGAATCACTAATTCCCAAATTACTCGAGACATGTTCCCATCCCATGATGGGTGAGAGACAGCTGGTCCCACGCTCAACCCACCGTGCAGGGAGAAGTGATCATGCTGAACCCAAAGGGACCATGACACACAAAGCCTGGCTTAGCCAGGAGCCCTAGGCTGAGCAAACAGGACCCCAAAACGCTGTGTCCCAGCCACCTCAGCCTACTCTGGAGAAAAGCAGGATGCTCCCCATCAGCTGCTGGTGGCAGCCGTGTTTTCCTGCTTTGATGCCTCTCCAGCATCACCTGAAAGCCAGAGCTCCTGGAGCACAGGGTGACAAGTGACAGCAGCCCCAGTAGCAGGACCGTGCCTCTGAGCCCTTCTGTCTGGGTGCTGCCATGCTTGTTTCTCAACAAGGGCTTTGCAGAGCCGTTAACAATCCCACTAATGCACAGCATCCAATCGCTCCCGCCCGGGAATGACAGCAGCTGGGGCTCAATGGCATAATTGTGTTTTGATCCCTTGTGCCAGACTTCCTAGACACACACTGGAAGTTGATATCACTTACAGGAGTGGGTCTTGCTATGGGAAACAGTTTCCATGAGCTCTGCTTACCTGGGGAAGGAGAAGGCTTGGACGGGGGCTCTGGTTTTGGAACACCCTTCACCATTCCCACAGGGCTGGGCTTAACAGGCATTAACCTGAGAGACCCTGGGTGTGCTGGTGGTGATGGAGGGATGCTGCCTTCAAGCTGGGCATATGGTCCTCAGGTCACCCCTGTAACACTGTCCTCAGCCCCTGTGAGCTGCAAGGCGAAGGGAAGGCAGGAGCCTGGTGTGTGAGCTGTGGCAAATGTCCTGCCAAAGTGTCTGCAATAAACAAATCAATAATTAAGGCAGGATGTACATTAGCCTTTGAACACACTCCAGGTAGAGCTTATTTTAGCTCTTCAAGGGAAAGCGTGTGGGGTGAGCAAAGAGGGGGCTGCAAAGGGACAAGGGGCTGCAGGAGGATAAGGTGCAGGTTAGGGATGAAAATGGAGGATCAGGAGGAGGAAGGTGTGATTTAATAGGCAGGCAAATTGCAGGATTACAGATGTATGTGGAAAGCAGGCACTTGGGGGCTAAGGAAGAGGGATGCAGGCAGGGGCTGGTGGTGATGTGCATGAGCGTGCCTGCAGGGTGATGGGCACAAAGTCTCCTTGAACATGCAGCAGGTTTGTTTGCCTACTCCTGCCTGGCTCCTTCTTCAGCCATGTCCTTTGCCTTCCCAAAAGCAGCCTTACCTATCTCACACTCACCTGTGTAAGCTCCCGATGCCAAATAACTTGCCAAACTTCTGCCCAGCCAACTCCAGATCCAACAGAACATCCTACAGCAGGAAGTTATCTATCTCTCCAATCATTTTGGCTTGTGACAGGCACCAGCAAGTCAAGCTCTGGGACACACTGCCAGGGTTGGAAGACAGAGGAGGACACCAGCAAGCCCTGAAGATGTCTGGGCAGTAGTGCCATCTTGTCCTCCAGACTGGCACTCATATCATCCCTGCTCTGCCACTTTTAATACCAAGAGAGAGAAGCCAAAGCCCAAGATCCATCTTGCAATGCAGAAAAATCTTTGTTTTACTAAAAGAGGTAAGTTCTCCACTCTTTTAGCATCTTGCTTAGCATTTCTCAGCACTGAGCAATCCCCCCCATCTCCCCACACCAGTCTGATAAGAAGCTTTCCTCATCCTTACAGAGAAAGATCTGGATGATGTGATTTATGCCTACTGCATATCCGAGCTGGCTTGCCACAAGCCTCTGCATTTGGGCTAGTGCTGGAAACCACACAGGAGCATCAGCTAATGTGAAACACAACCCACCTTCTTAGCGGGATGGGGTCCCCAGAGCCCATCTTCCCGTTCCCCCTCTTCTGGCTCCGCACCCGCTCCCCCTGCCAGGCAAGGCTGGGGTTTGTGATAGCCAAACACAGCAACCACTGATGGTGCAGCAGCACTAAAGAGAGCCCTGCCAGCCCTGCTCCTCCTGGGATAGCCTGGGGAGGGATGGAGACAGATCTCTGCAGTGCATCCAGGGGAGCCTGAGTTGGTCCAAAATCTCAAACACTGGGGAGTTTTGCTCCAGCAAAGAGCTTCCAGTGTGAAGAGCGATCGCTGAAACACTTGTGATGCAGCTCAGCTGAGTAAAATAAATAAAAGTGACTAATAGGTGATTAAATATTAAAGGACCGCTTTATTTTTGCAAATGCACAGAACACTGCACGCAGCTGAAATGTGGAGATGGCCCCTACAGCTGAAATGACCAAGGGTAGCTAAAATGACACCAGGCTCTTACTTGTGCTGCAATGAGGAGCGTCTGGGCACAGACTTCAGTTTCTCACTAAGACAGAGGTGGGTCCAGCAGCCATCATCGTTGGCTGCTTATGTACAGATTATCCAAACCAAACCTGTACAACCAAGACAGATAAGCTGAGCCTCCAGACCACGCTGTGCCAGCCTGACCTGTCTGCGTGCACAGACACTGCTGCGCTGAGCACGCAGATTCAGCAGCAGTTGCTTCATCATGCTACAGGGCTCCCCTTGCTCCCTCGTTAGATGCCAGAACCATCTAACGAAGCTGAGATAAATATTCCCTCCTACTGCCTGTTAACACTGGCCGGAGGGGAGCTCCTTCTTCTGACACAAGCCCACACTATTTCAGTGCCTCCAGCATCACATCCCCATTCATTCCTCTTGGGGCGCTTCTCCCTGTGTCCTCCTGGGGGTCTCCCAGAGGTGCTATTTGTCTCCCCACCTACAACACAAAGTGTTGCTATCATTTTGGTGGGTGAGATAAGGCAGAAGTTCTTTCCCGTGAAGGTGGTGAGGCACTGGAATGGGTTGCCCAAAGAAGCGGTAAATGCTCCATCCCTGGCAGTGTTCAAGGCCAGGTTGGACAGAGCCTTGGGTGACATGGTTTAGTGGAAGGTGTCCCTGCCCATGGCAGGGGGTTGGAACTGGATGATCTTAAGGTCCTTTCCAACCCAAATCATTCTGTGATTCTATAAGATCTGTTGGAGAGGATGGAGCAGGCTATTCTGGGGGTCTGCCAGCTCCGGGGTCTCTGGACCCAGGTCTAGACTCTGATCCTGCAGGGAGAGCACATGAAACACACCATCACATACCAACCAGAGTAGCCAGGCTGCAGGAGCTGCGGGTGCAGTGCTGAGGCAGAGGAAAAGGGATTGTACAGTCCAATGTCCAAGTCCCGTGGCTCAGACACGAGAGCCCTGGGCTGAGCAGCAGCACACCTCATGCGGGGGATCCACGTGAAGACTGCGTGGTCGCTTCACAGGCACCAGGGAGAAAGAGACACATTTTGTTATGAAATAATTCCCTCGGCACCATCTGGTTGCTTGCTCCATCCCCAAAGCTTGCCGGAGAGGGTCACCCTGATCCTAAACACAACTTCCTTCGGAGTTACGGCAACTGGGCTATAGTCTCGGTGCTAATTTCATTTCTCTTTGGCAAGAAGGAGTCCAAGAGGCACTGCAGTATCATGTGTGCACCAGCCCCATCTCTGGAGGACCTCAAGAGAACTGCTGTCCTGGTGCTCTCCGTTCCCCTGCCATCTCCCACTGGCCACATCCACGTCCAAGCACGGAGAGGGATGCTGCTCGGATAAAATCCTGGAAAATAGGAACTTGAAGGGAAAGGAAAGAATGAGTGCCAAATGGCAAAGGATAAAATCAATATGGGGAGAGCTGTTATTTAAGCTTCTGAGCTCCGGGGTATTACAAACGTTGGAGAGCAATGAAATAAAAATGATACATAAAGTGACAACATCATCACGCCTGTATAACTGACGCCCTTAGCAGCTGTTTGGTCTGAACAACAGAAGTAAATCCAAGTCTGTGCCTGCTGCCCAGGGCTGTCTGGCATTCCTAAGGGGGTACTTTGTGATCAGAGAGAGAGGAAATTACAGGGTATTTTTGCCAACTGGATCATTTTTAACCTCCTTTGGTCAGTGTGCCCTGGAAGTCCGGAGGATCCATGGTCAGCAACACACTCCAGCTCTTCTAGAAGAGTTTGGGTCTTTCTGCAGGTAGAAGAGACCCTCTGGGGCATCCAGAAGCATCAGGGGTACAGGGTGGCAGTGGGGCTCCCTAGACGCAGGGACCTGCCCTTGCAGGACTCTAGACCCTTGGATAGCCATGGGCCAGACTGCACTACACAGGCAAAGCTGGGGAGAGATCCTGCAAACCAGGAGTGAAAACACTAGGCTGGCATGTAAAGTGTGCTTTCCTTGCCTCCAAGGCTTTCTGACACCCTCTTATCACCCTTTAAAGCTTCCCCACACCAGCACAAAGCAATAACATTTTTATTTCTCTCTATTAGTGGAAAATCGAGATTTTTCTTTTTTTTCCCCAGCTTTCTCTTCCTTCCCGTCATCTCTTTTCCTATTGACCAGACCCTGGAAGCTTGTCAGCCCTCCCAGCTCTGCCTGCAAGCTGCTTCTCACTGCCAGCCCCTAGCACATTGTCCTGCCTGGGCTTGTTTGGGTACCACTATTGCCACTGGTGGTGGTTGGTGTTGCAGTGCTCTGGGTTCCCCAGCACTGACTGTGGCCAGGTTGGGCAGCATGGATGGGGAGGGAGCCACAAAACACAGTGCTGGGTGCTTTGGGAGGAGAGGGACACCTTGAAAGATGCAGAGCTTAAACACTGGGTTGCGGGAGGATGCTGCAGTGACGTGATTCGCACTGCCACCTTAGGGAAAGCAACAGAAATGCTTAACCTGAGAGCGGGAAGCGATGTCACGCTCGCCTTGAGTTGAAGACCAGCTCCTGCAAGGCCAAGGCAGGAGTTTAGCCTCCCCGGCAGCGTGAGGAGCTCGGGGAGTGCTAACCCCACTTATAGGTGCCCTCTGCAGCTGCCGCAGCATTAACCCGGCCCTGGGAAAGAGCCCAGCCCCGCTCCAGCTTGGGCAGGCAAAGGCTTTTAGCAGAGCCCAGCCATTACAGCGCCCTGCCTGATGGGTTTGCTGGAGGGAGAGGAGCAGCCTCTGACTCCCAGAGCACTGTTTAACCTCCCGGAGATGCTGGGGGATGCGCTGGCAGAGAGAGAAACAGCGCCAGAGCCAAACCAAGCAGCATGGCCATGCCAGATGCTACCCAGCAGCGGGGATGAACCCAGCAGTGGGCTGGGGATGCAGTGGCCAAGCTGAATGGGGACAGGGAGGGGATAGAGGCTCTTTTCTCCTTGCTCACCTTGGCATGCTGCTTCTGGGCCTGGGGAAACCTTGGCATGGCACCCAGCTCTTCTCTGCTCAAATTGCTTCATTGGATTTGTTCCCCTCTCCCACCCCTGCATCCCTAGCATGAGCTCAGGGTGATCAGATCCACCCCACAGGGTTATGGCTTTCTCCTACCCTTCTGCCTTGCACCCAGCTCCCAACCAGCAGAAGAACTGGGGAAGGAAAAGGGAATTTTTTGGACTGTGAGCTTTCTGGAGGAGAGCTGGGATCAGTGCTGCTTTGAGAAGAGATGGGACAGCAGGGACAAAGCAGGGGGAATGGATGCGGGATGGTGGGTGCTTGACAGCATCGGATGGGACGGGATGGATTCAGGTGCTGGAAGGCAGACTAGAGAGCTGCACTCCCTCCGGAGACATACAGCATCTGGGAAGGGTCAGGGCTGCAGCAGCATCTTGGCAGGGCAAGGAGCTGCTGACAGGCACATCCAGAGAGTAAACGTGAGCCAGTGGAAGAGAAAGTGTCCAGAGAAACCTGAGAGCATTGCCTGCTCTCTGCAGTCCCTGATGCTTGCAGTCTTTCCCGCTTTAGGGGAGAGGTGGAAGGTCCCAGCTGCAGCCACAGGCACTGCCTAATCCACAGGTTTCTCCCAGCTTCTCCAGAATTCCTGGATTTTGATCCTTTCCACCTCCTCCCAAGGCCTCATCCACATCTCTTCTGGCAGTGCTCAGCTCCCACACATGACCCTAGTGAAAGACGCAGCACAGAGCATCTCCATGGTGGGTGGTTACACTGCACTTCGCCTACTGGAAATGTTGGGAGTAGGGAAGAAGAAGAAAGGAAAAAGAAATAGAAGCAGAAAAACAGCCTCTGGGCTCTGCCTCTGTGTGAAACTGCAACCAAGTGGCAACAAAACTGGGGAGATCAGGGCTTTTCCCATTCTGCTCTATGCAGGCTCAATTCCCAAAGTTGGGGGAGTGTGGGAGACTGGGAGTGCAAGAACAAGGTAGGCACATCCCCCCTTATGGACTTCCCAAAATCTTAACCCAGCAGCACCAAGGAAAGCCGAGAGAAACTTGCTGAAGCCTCCCTGTAAGCAGCAGGTTAAGGCAGGTTTCCTTGGATACAGGGAGCACTCCAGCTGTTTAACAAATGGCCAAGAGAAAACTCCAGCCTTGCTCTGCAAAACAGGCAGGGATTGATGCCATCCTGAGAGGATGCTCCGGGGCCAGCAGTGCAGATCACAGGCTAAGGGGACATCAGCTGTGGGAAGCGCCCTGATGCCTGCTGGCCTGGGATGTAGGTAACGTGTGGTCAGGCTCTTGTCCTGCAGTGGTTTTCAGACTGGTCCTTTGCAAAGCGCTCATCTCTAATGAGTGAGTGAAGAAGGCCCAGCTTTAGTCCAGTGAATAATCCATCTGTGCTGATGAGCAAGGCTACTTATAGATAATTTAGTGCCAAGGAGATTTGCTAGAGGTGTCCCTGCCTGGAGAATTGGAAGGGTTTATCCAGGTAATTAAGCAAGCATCGAGGGCTGGGAGAAGCCTTGAGAGGAGATACGACATGCATCTCTGCTCATCACTGAAAATGTGGGTTGCAAACAGCTCCCACAGGAAACACAAGATGGAAGAAGCTAACTCATGCATAAGAGAAGGGAGCAAGTCTGTTCTGCAAACTCAACCTACAAGCCCAGCCTCCAAATTCAGAAGATGTCAAGATGCGCAAGCCTGACAGATAAGTGTTGAGACAATGGTGACAATCTTGGGAAAGGTCCTGCGCATCCCTGTGTATCCATGGCAGCCCAGCTGGCTGGGAAAAAGGGAGATGAAGTGCAAGGAGTGTCCTGTTTATTTGGTATGGCATTTTCTTCTGTTTTAAGGTGATTAATTTTTGTAGGGGGATAAGCTGAGGCAACGGGAGATGAGAATGCCACTAGGACAACTGCCCTAGAAATCAGTGGAGTGAAATTTAGCTAGCCTTTAGAACAAATCCAATCTGGCTACTTTAATTGGAGGGGGAAGGCATTTCCCTGCTAGATGCTCAGTTAACATAACCCAGCAATTCCCAGGATGGTGACAGGGAGCCCTGGTTGGGTTCCTCCATCCATTTCTGCTCTCTTCCTTTGCTTCATCAAGTCATTGTTAGGCAAATGCTTGAAGATGACACTGGCAGCAACACAAGGGAAAGCAAAGCTTCCACGTCAATGCACATGACTTGACAATGCAAATAGCTTGGGATACACAGTGCATAAGTATATATTATTAAGCAGCAATAAATGAAAGAGTTTCCCGTACTTGCCTGGTGGGAGGATGCAGGAAAGACCTGGGAACCGACAGCTTGGTTTGCTCCTTTCTCAGCTTGTCTCATATTGAGTGGCTCGTTTGCCCCAGGTGTTTAAAATCGATTCAATTAAGATTCTTTAAGCATTCAGGTATAATAAAATAAGGACAATAAAGCCTAATAAGCCTCAGGTAGTTGTGTCCTACCCTTCCTATACCTTGTTCCCCTTACAGCTTCCCACGAGAGGACAGGGCATGCCTGATGGATTAAAATGGGCAGGGTGAGGGGTCAGCTAATACAGCCCTGCTCTGGATAGTCCCAGATGTCCAACACCCTATGGAGAAGAAGAGATAGAAAACAAGGTTCCAATTCTATATTGGCCCAGAGATCAGCACAGGTGCAGAGTTGGCCTGGGATGGATGGGTTGGGATACATGGAAGACTAATAATGGGAAGCATGAGGAAAGTATTAAATAGGGGTCTCCCCAGTTACAGATGGGGCCAAGCTGAACAGATGAAGCTAGATGGAAAGCAAATATTAGGCTCCACTGAAGAAACCTGGGAGCTCACCATGCCTCTGAGGACCAGAGGACATAGAGGAATCCCACAGTGTCCACTTGAAGACTGGCCCTGATGTGAGTTGACAATAAAGTGCTCCCAGTACTGTCACTAAAGAAGTGGGAGAGGCAAATGTACTCAACAGGCACTACCACAAAGGGACTTCATACAGGGCTGGGTTCCGTGCCACATGTGCATGTCCAGGCTTATGGCAGCCACAGTGGTGAGAAGAAGGAAGACCTTTGGACAATCTTCTCACAGGGTACAGCCACCACTTTGGAGCATCTCATACCAACAGGGTCTCTTGTGCACACAGTGAAAAGACCAAGGCCACATCATGTCAAAGGCAGGGCTTAGGACCTGAGAAGTTAGATGGAAAGCGCTGCATTTCTTCCCCAGAACTGGATGAAGAGTGTGTGGTTATGAGCATGGCCATCAATGAACCACAAAGCCTTTTAGCATCCATTATTTGCAACTGCTGCTGAGCAAACAAATGTGACCACATCAGTCACCAGGCCCATCCCCAGATGAAAGCTGTTCACATCAGCCGATGCCTCCCCCCAGGAAAGAATAGCTGACCCTGAGGGAGCATGGTACAAACCCATCCCCCTTTCCCTTCTGTAGGCTTGTCAGGAAGAGACAAAATGGGGTATCTCACTTCTCCCTCTCTCTATCATGCCCCCTTTGAGGGGTTTGCCATGGTCCTTGAATGATCACCGTGGGCCACATCTTCCTCCCCATGTCAGCTGAGTAAGTCCCACACATGGGAAGGTTTGGGAGATGTATGCATACCCTCACCAGACTCCTGCTTGCAGCCAGCAGCATGGAATCCCCATGAGTCCTGCCACTAAGAGGTCAGATCCATGTGAGGACCTTCCTTCAGCCCCACATCGAAGAGGAGGTCCAAGGCTGGGTGTCAACCCAACGGGTGTCAAAAAGAGGAGGCTCTCCTGGGCAGCCAGGGGGGATTTGGCTGGCATCCTGAGGGTGGTTTAACTGAGCAGATACTGGGCTTCCTTGGCAGAGCAGGCAGTGAACACCCTGCTGATGCCTCTTCCCAACCGCAGACCCGCTCTGGCTTTGGAGTGAAGGCTCCTGCTTTGCCAGCACACTGGGGCCCCTGCACCTCTCTGCCTGCTTGCCTGTTTATGCTCAGGCTGCCAGCTTAACAGGATGGCTTATTTATTTATTTTATTGCTCTTTCTTTCTTCTCTCCCCCCTCTATCCCTCTTTTCCCTTTTGTCTTTTTTTTTTCTTCCTCTATGAGTTGTGCCGCAATTCTTGGTAAAGCACTTTAATCCATTTTAATGCCCCAGTTCTGCTCCTCAGTGACAGCCTGGTGGTTAGTCTAATGCGTCCCGCTCACCTCGGGGTTACTAATGAGGTCACGGCGAAGGCAATCTCCAAACTGAATAATTCACTAATCAGATGCTGCAGACTCCAGTGGTAAAATTTATTTCTGACACCTAAACAGCAAATGGGTTTGTGGACACACACATACGGGCGAGCACGTGCCTGCACGCATGCCTCTCGTCTTCTTCTTTCTTCAGGGCTATCTTTGGTGAATCAGTGCTGTGCCACGCATTTAATGACAGGTTTCACGGAGCTCAGGGCAAGGAGGAACCAGTGTGAGTGGCAGATAGACTGGGAAGCTCCATGGGATGGCTGATTGAGTGATGAGACAAATATCTGGGGACAAATGCACGCTCATGCCATGTACAGAGACTATCTGCTGGCAGTTTTCCCTTGGATTTAGCCTTGGGGGAACTATTTGGTCAGCTACCTAGAGGGACTCACCATTGATTCGGATACAGGGAGCTAAGGAATCTTGGGACTAAGGACTAGTTTTAGCCTTATATATTTATAGCTGGAAAAAAGTTGCATTGAATTGAAGCATCGCCTATGGAGGGTTTGGTGCTGGCATTGCCAATCTCATATTTCATCCCCTCTAAGACAAGTCTCCTAGATCTCCGCTCACCTCTGTAGTATCCAAATAACATCACATGAGTTTCCTCTTGTCCCTTTTCTGTACTGAAAGCCATGTCTGTTACTTCTACATGCTGCCCCAAGATATCTCCAAGAGAGGAAATAGTAATAATCCAATTAATTAGAATGGCTAATAATAAAAGTCACAGGGGGTCATTAATAATAATTAACATTCCATATTCCTGGAGGAAGCAGCAGTCCAAGAAATTTGCTTCGCCATTGCTAAGCCAGGAAACAAGTGGATGTTGTTGTTACGTGCCCGGTGGGTCCTCAGCAAAGGGTGCTTTTGGCAACACCTCCTCCTTACCTCAGACCTGAACTAATACTGGAAAGGGTATTACTGGAAAGGGAAAGCACTTGGGATGCTCCATTGGTGCCTCTCATATCCATGTTTCTCCTGAAACTGCCGATCCTCCTCCTGATGGCTCTTCTGGAAGAGAGGGGAGGAAGATCTGGAGCTGTTTGGGTGACAAATGGCTCTGTGGATGGGAAGTGCAAGGGCTGGAGGTAGCTGAGCTCTGTCTGAGGTTTATCTTATCATGCACAGCAGGGCTGTGGCACCTATTCCAGCTGGATTTGGGCTGTGCTGAGGGGATGAAAGGGCACAGAGCTATTTCAGAGAAGAGCAACTCCCCATCAAAAGTATAAGCTGAAGCTGCTCTGAAAAGGGATGTTGAGAACATGGTGATGGAGCTGGACACATAGAGGGGCCCTTCCATGAGCTTGTCTGAAGGAGGAATAATGGACCTGGCTGAAACATTGCTGAAAGTTTTGTCCCAGCCAAAATGTTTCCTGGTTTCCACAGCCAGGAAAGGTGAGAGGACACCAGGGAATGGGTCTGCAGATGGAGCATTAGGGATATGGGACACTGAAGTGTCCAGGAGGGAAAATAATTCAAGTAGACAGAGGATGTGAATCTGTGCTTCCCATCCCTGAGCCAGTGCCCTGCACACCAGCCCAGCCCTCATGTCCAGTGCTTGAAGGTTTGGTTTTCCTTGGGAAAGAAACAAACAACAAAGCCTGAGAGCAGTGACAAAGTCTCTTTCTCATCCTGTGGCCAGCTCTAGTAATGACACAGCTAAGTGCCCATCTGTGACAGGCCTGTAGGAATTAGCTACATGGTTTGGCACATCACCACTTCCCTGGAGATGCAGAAGATGACGTTAATCCTGAAGCCCATGCAGAAGGAAGGTGCAGGAGCAGTGGCTCTGTGGGCATCCAGGTCCTATAGCCTGGCACAGGAACTCCACGTGTGAACGTCATTGGTAACTCATCCCCAGTGTGAGATGCTTCCATGAATGGTGCTGAGTGCCATGCGAGAAGCACAGGGGGTTCATGGGGCTGAAAAGAAGTGTACGTCCTCCTCCAATTTACAGAGGAGGAAGAGCTTAAGAGGAGGAAGAGCGGATCCTGACGGAGCCAGTGCAGATGCAGCCAGTGGGGTTCCTACCTCATATGCTCACAGCCCTGGCTGGGGAAGAGCTGTTGGGTGGTCACAGTATCACAGTATCACAGTATGTTAGAGATTGGAAGGGACCTCAAAAGATCATCTAGTCCAATCCCCCTGCCAGAGCAGGAACACCTAGATAAGGTTACACAGGAATGTGTCCAGGCGGGTTTTGAATGTCTCCAGAGAAGAAGACTCCACAACCTCCCTGGGCAGCCTGTTCCAGTGTTCCGTCACCCTCACTGAGAAGAAGTTTCTTCTCAAGTTTAAGTGGAAAACTAAGTGGTCACTAAGCTCCCACCCCCTTGCCTCGCAGGAAGGGTTGTGCAGAGGGACAAATGAGCTCATCCTCGCCGCAAGTCCCGCTTTGATGTCCGGCCGTTCCCCTGGGGTGCGGGTCACATATGGTCCAAACACAGAGCAAACCCTAAGATGCAACATGAGCAGGGAGTGAAATTCCCTCGCTGCTTCCTTTTGGTAGCACTTTCATACCGACCCCTTTCTGCAGTGCTGTGTCTGCAATGCCTCTTTTTATGGCCAGGGATGAGGAAGCAGTAAATCCAGGTTCCAGGCGAGTGGCTAACACAGCGTGGAGCCAAAATGACCCAGTGATGAAATGTCTTAGCACAGGCAATGAACTGATAAGGTGCCATCTTTTCTGACAAAGGGTCCACAGCAAAGCCATATAAGACCCACTCTGGCTCTGGGGAAGAGGGAAGCATGCAGGAGACAACAGCAAGAGCAAGATGAGGCAGGTACAACAAGCATGATGGTGAAAGGGAAACCTCAAGCCCTGGAGAAGCCAGGAGAGACAACCCTCACCAACTGAGGCACGGTGCTGGGGGCCAAGAGAGTCTCCTTTGAGTGCCAGGCACTGCCAGGCTCCCTACCCAACTGCTGAGGAAGATTATGTGATAAATGATTGCATTAGTCCAGACAGCTTCTCATTTTCCTTCAATCTGGCCTGTCTGCCCTCTTAGCACGGGGCTCCTGATAGCATTTCTCCCTTCACTGACTTCATTTTTCCTGTTAGGTTGTCAAGCTGTCAGGGGGAAGAAAGGAGAAGCACGGACAAGGCTGTTACTGTCTGTGCTCCAAGAACGTCCTGTGCCTCTGCTGTCCCTGCCCTCCCTGGCCCATCTCAGGCAGGGGCCTTCCAATGCTCATCCTCCTTGGAGACCTCACTGGGCATCACACATATCCCCACTCATGAGGCAGTGGCTGCCTCTGCCTCTGACCATGCCAAGGATGCAGTGGGGTTTTGTAAGGATTAAGAAATTAATGTGATGCACTGATAACAGTTTAGGGGGGAAAGAGTCGTGGCTGCTGTGTTGGGGTGCACAGACGATGCTTAGGAGCCCTTCTGGGTGAAGCAGATGCTCCTGTCCTGGTTGATTGTTGATGGAGGGAACCAAACTGATGATGGGAACCAAGCCAAGCTTGTTCTGGTACAGCTTCCTTTTCTGCACAGCCTGCTTGACGTTTCTGCTGTGAAGACAAAATGGGGAGGTTTTCATCAGAGTCTGCTGTGTAACCAGCTTGGCATCCATGCAGCCAGCCCTCCTCGCACCAAGTAGCTCCATGGAGTAGAGGCGGTGGTTTTAGCAAGGCTGCAGCTCCAGGGTCCTCTGGTCCAGATCAGGAACACAGTCAGGGTGAAACAGCCCTGTTATGCAGCATACCTCCAGTGCCTCCTATAGATTAGGGGGATGCTGCAGGAGTGGGTGAACTTGAGGCTCGGCCTGATTTGGAATAGAGACACACAGCCAGAGGTGAGCACTGGGATCTCTCCTGGGTCCTTCAGGCTAAAAAGGGAATGATCCAGACAATATGTTAGCTGCCCTGCTCCCACAAATGGAAGGTTTTGAAAACCCTTGATTGTTCCTCTGCAGCAACATTGTCAGCCAATACGTGCTTCCTAAACACCAACGTCTTTAAGTCCAGATATCCCCTAGGTGGAGATCACAACAGCATGCAGGATTGGACTTTTCCCTCCTAATTCCAGCTCTGTGAGAGGTATTCAAAGGCTCCCTGTGTTCTGTATCCCTGTTTCTCCATTTGCTAAAATGGCATGATAATAATATCCGCACCTTCTGCACATGCTAACAGAGGTGACATGCTGTGAAATCCTCTGGTAGAAGATGTCTGATAGCTGTGATCCTCTCACCCGAGTGACAGCAGCACTGGGAGCAATGGTGCTGGAACCTGCAGCTTTTCCAGGATGTTTCCCTTTCTAAAAGCACTTTACAAACATAAAACAACTCTTCTAAGCCCCTGTGAGGGAGCTGGGGAAGCCTAATTACTCCCAGTACCAGAGCACCCCTTGTTTTCATTTAGCACAGAGTAAAGAGGGACTTTCATGTCTCGTTCCCCACCACCACCCCTAGACAGCATTCCTTCATATTGATACGAGGGGTAACAGCCTTTTGTAATTGCATTAGAGGCAGTTTAATTCCAAGGAGGCCTGTTCCCTGGACTCGCTCCCCTCCACTGCATCACAATGAGCAGATCAAACAGCATCAGTTCCAACACGGAGATCGATCCTGGATGAGGGGAGCACATCCACGGGCTTGGAATGCAGTGAAGACAGCATCCTGCTCCAACAGCAGAAATCTTTGCAAATGTCATTAAGGAAGGGCTGAATTAGGATCTCGGGTACCACGGAGCAGGGGGGGCTGCAGGCAGGGCCACAGCCAAGTGCTGGGGACACGGGGTGACCTGGGATGTTATCACTTTGCTGCGGCTCCATGGAAAGTGCCAAGCTCAATAAACACACGGGATTTTTGGCTTTTCAACACCAAGGAGAAAGCCACCTTCTCTGCATGAGGTGGGATCCGCTGCTGGGAAGGGCTGAGGTAGGGTAACAATCCCATATGCCTGTATTTCAGGATTAATCAGATCCTACACAAGAGACCAACATGTAGAAAGTGGTAAAAAATGCTGACTTGCTCTTCAAACACCTTCCCTGCACCCCCCATTAGAGAGGCTGTTTAGCTATTTACCTGCTAGATGGGTCTCTATTGAACCTGTCAATATTAGCATTTGCATCCTTTGAAGCTGGGATAAAGCGGCAGAAATCAGGTGGATCTGCAAAACTTCCACACTTCTCATCTCCCCAGATCCGACAGATGAAATGTAATTCAGGAGCAGCAAAATCTTAGCTGGAGCGAGGGGTCAGCTCAGGAGGAAGGTACGGAGACATGGAGGATGTCTGGGAGATTAATTGCTAGATGTGGGCTTCCCGAGAACCTGGTGTTTCAGCAAGGCTCCGATGGGTGATGGAGATGCAGTTATGGGGTGCCCCATTCCTGCCACAGAGGAGTGAGGCACAAAGATGGAGCTCCTAAACCCTGATATAACAATAGAAGGTGCATCTCAAGGGGCTGCAAAGCTGCCAAGCTCCTCTAACCCGCATTTCTGCCCCACTTTAGCTGCCTTACCCTGACCACGCTGTTCCCTCTGAGGACTGTTTTCAGGGTCTGGCTGGGTTTGGTGCCTACAGAAAACACCACGTTGATGATGGAGAGGTTGGAGCACCATGAAGGGGTCCCCCAGTCTCCTGCCGAGGGGTCCCCATTCAAACATGCTGCTGGAAGGGGAAAAGAACACCTCTGCAGAGACAAAATGTCATAGTTCCTGGTGCATTTTCAGATAGGTAATCTCTCAGAAGAAGGAGATAATCAGTCACTGCAGGCACTGACGAGGTGTCAGCCTACTCTTCAGTGACAGTAATTGCTTTTCCTCTCCCCTTCACTGAAGGGAAACTGAGGCTCCTCCATTGCTGCCAGCCCCTGCCCCAAACAGCCTCTTCTGCCTCTATGAGGCCAGCGTGACAGATGGGAACAGGAGGTGCTCCCCAGCATCCCTTGCTACCTCCTGCCAAAGCTAGGCTGCTTTTCCATGGGACAAGCTCCCTATCCTTGCTTTCCATGGAACATGCTTCCTTCTGTATGCTCCCTGACTGCCCAGCTCCTGTAGAGACATGGTCCTGGAAGGGATCTTGTGGATCACGAACCTCTGATGTTGATGAACTGAATCAGTCCCTAATCCTTATCAGCCTCCTCTTTAAATTCGTTCAGGCACAGAACCTTCAGTGCTTTCCACAGTTCTATCTCCTTTTCTGGCTGAAGAGAGGCAGGGACAAGATGAGGAAGGGATCTCAGGATGGGGGTCCATGGCCTGCCGGAGCCATGCTAGGTCAGAGGAAACAGCAGATTTGGTAAGGATGCAAGTAGTTCTCTGCAGCAATAATTTCTTGTATCTCAAGGGCCGGTGATTCCCATTGCCTATCCATGTTGTTTCCATCATCCTTCCAATGCCTTCTCCACCCTGCAGAACTGCAGGACTCAGCACCACAGAGGCTTACAGCCCCCTGTGCAGGTCTGAGCTCTTCAGTGGCTTGTGAGTCCACCCCAAAGGCCTTCAAACAGGGGCACATCCCAGCCACACACTCAAGGAACCCACTTTATTTCCCACCACATGCCCCCAGGGTCTCTCCGGGACCCCTGGAGTCTGAGTTTAAGGAGACAGAAGCCATCATTAATGACATCCATGTTCTTTCGGTGCTGTGTCCTGCAGAGAGCAGCTGATCTGCATTTCGACACGGACACGGGGACCAGTAGACCATGTAAGTATCAATTTTCCAGAGTGGGCAGATCGTGTGTAATTATAGACCATGCCAGGGTTTATGGCCGTGGAGAATCTGCCTGACTGACACAGTTGTTTTGAACTGTTTCCAGGAGGCAGGGATCCAGCCTGGGTCATCCAGCCCTCCCATCCCCTCTTCCTGCCCCTCTAAATACTAAATCATGGCATGCTCAGGGCTAAGCCTTGAAGGAAGAGTAACCAAGCAGTAAAGAGCGATAAATGCCAGAAAAGCAGTGCAGAACTTTGCCTCCCTTCTCCAAAACACTGTGAAAAGAACAAGAGATTTGGCTGAGACTCTTGACAGCTCTAAGAGAACACTGCAGCTGAGAGGTTGCTTTGGGTTGGGCTGTGCTATCAAGCCCTGAATATAAGAGGATTATAAAACATCTTCAGGATCATGGATTAGATGGAGATGGACTGTAAGATCTCCTGTTATTTATCCTAGCTCCTCATCACCCATATTTTGCCAGGACCAACAAAAACAGCAATGAGGGAAGCGCAAGTACATGTTTGCTTCATAGAATCATAGAATTCATAGAGTAGTTAGGGTTGGAAAGGACCTTAAGATCATCCAGTTCCAACCCCCTGCCATGGGCAGGGACACCTCACGCTAAACCATGTCACCCAAGGCTCTGTCCAACCTGGCCTTGAACACTGCCAGGGATGGAGCATTCACAACCTCCTTGGGCAACCCATTCCAGTGCCTCACCACCCTCACAGTAAAGAATTTCTTCCTTATATCCAATCTAAACTTCCCCTGTTTCAGTTTGAACCCGTTACCCCTTGTCCTATCACTACAGTCTCTAATAAAGAGTCCCTCCCCAGCATCCTTATAGGCCCCCTTCAGATACTGGAAGGCTGCTATGAGGCCTCATGAGACATGGTGGAGGACATGCAGGTCCTTGCACTGGTTGCTATTGGGAGACTTGACCTCCGGTCCCCTGGTATAAGCTGAGTCAACCTCCAATGAGCCTGGTGCAAGGACACAGCCATGTCCAGGAACATAAAGGCAATTCAATGCTCTGGCATTGAACTAAATGGTCACCCCTTTGTCTATAGCTCCCTCCTCACAGAAGTCATCATCTTTCATAAAACAACTTCACTGTGAATTAGGGGGAATGAGCCACGTGAGACAGGAGGCAGTTTCCTGAGAAACATTTAGACTAAATCTGGGCTCCCCAGTGAGTCAGTGGCAAAGTGGGTGAGAAAAAAAAAAGTGCTTTAAGAAAGAAAAAAAAGTGAGACATTCTGAAAGAAGAGAAGAAGCCCTTTGAGCAGACCTTTAATAGAATGGTCATAAAGCAGGGCAATGAGAAAAGGACATGAAATAATAGGATTGGTGCAATCTCCTCTAGTTTCTGAATCACCACCTCTTCTGGGGCCCGTAAGCATGTAATGGGGGAGTCCACCCCAGCCCACTTCACCTGGGTAGCCAGTCAGATACATCCACGCCGCTATCCCATTCCCCATCCCTCCTCCAAACACCCCCCCAGTGCATCCCACCCACAAATGGTGGGACTTCTCCAAGCCCAGGATGCATCACCAAGGGGGCAGTGGTCGGTGGAGCAGCAATGGTTTCAGATGGCCCGCTTGTGCCATTCCCAAATAGCTAGCTCCATGTAGACACTCTTTGTGGGAGAAGAGAGATTTCCCTTCCAGAATAATTACTGCGCTTGGAAGCACACTAATTAGCCTGGAACAAAGTGGCTCGAGTGTCCGCATGGGGAGCTATTGTGGAATAGCTTATTCTGTCAGAGCTATTCTGGGCAATTTCCTCTCACAAACAGGCTATAAGATTTAATTTTCCTTCTTTCTACAAACAGATGAAAGGTCTGTGCTCACCAACCCCAAATCATCCCAGCCTTCCCTGCCAGGAGCAGGCGATGGGTGCACATTGCCCTGAATTCTCCTCTCTTTAGGACTCCCTACATTTAATTATTTTGGTGGTTTTTTAGAGGGGATACATAAATCAGGAGGATTTACACCACCAGGACTCTGGACCTTTTCCAAAGGGTGAGGTCTAACCCAGCATAAATTATCCCGAACAATGGCAAGTGAGGACAATGTTCTGAGCATCCCATGAACACGCTGAGGACTTACGCAATACATGTTTACCAGACAAAGGGAAAGACAGAGAGGAAAAAGCAGCCCCAACAAGTGGCTCTGTAAACAGAAGTACCCTCTCTTAACTCAGATTGCAGGTTTTCAAGAAATGCATTATGCATTTCATTAGCCTGCAATTAAATTCATCTTTCCCCAGTATGCGAGACAGCAATGAAAAAGGAAAGGGAGACACCAGGGCAAAAGACAAGGAAAGCCCATGGTGCTCATAGGGTTGGAAGTTGGAAGAATACTGGGAGTTGTTTTGGGGAGCCTTTAACAGCCACATGCCTCAGAGATGGGCAAACTGGTGAACATCAACACAGACCCATCTCTAGCACAAATGTAACCTTCTCACCTGGCTTTTTTGGCATCTTCTTGGCCTGATTCATTTTATTCCTCTCCCTCCACACACAGCAGGTCTCACAGATAAGGGAGAGCAGACTAGAAACACAAGAGCAGACTTGAAACACAAGAGCAGACTTGAAACACAAGAGCAGCTTCACAGGAAAGCAAAAGAGACGTGGGAAGGACCAAGACCAGCTGCTCTGGGAGACGAAGCAGAGAGTGGCTTCAGCTGTGGGTCTGAAAAGGCTCAGAAGGAGCGCTATGACCTGGGGACAATGGGGCATGGTGCATCGGGGCACTGCAGGGACAGTGCGGGACAGCGAGACGCAGGGCTTTGGAGAGCAGAGGACAAACCACTTTCCACTTGGTAAAAGCACCAGCACTTTGGTTTCACTTGTACCTGATCTCAGCACCTGTCCCCCTTTATGAAAACTCCCTTATTTAAAAAGAAATCCTTGGGGGGGAAGGAAAAAAAAGGGAATTAAAAAACCCTCTGCAATTTGTTCCTCCAAGCTGGGCTGCCTTCCTGGCCCTGATTTTATCAGAGTGGAGACAGGCTGTCCTTGCAGAATGATTTTACCATCTTGAAAATGATTACAGAGCTGCACAATGCCTTCAGCTCGCCATGTAACGATATTTTTATAGGCTGTCTCATTAGATCGCCACCCGGGCTGAGGATATTTTCAAACATTGTCTCTTCATGGTCGGCGTACCGCAGCAATGGGAATAGAGTGACGGATTGGAGGGAGTTCAGAGGGCAGCGGCAATAATCAGAGATCTGATTTACAAGGAAACATTAAGAAAGCTGAATCCATTTTGCTTGGCTAGAGCAGAGAACTGAGCTTCCACCTACAAAGATGTGGAAAGGGCAAGAGGCGGGCGCTGGGGAAGGTGGTACCTGTGTGTAGAAGTAGAGGGGAAATTAATACACGGAAAAGCACGGTGTTATTTCCACAATAGTTTGTTTTCAGCAGGTCTGGTGTGGATTCATGGGAAGGACAGGAAAACTCAACTGGAAACATTAGGGAAAAAATGACCTCCCAGGGCATAGTTCTGCTTAGGCAGAGATGTAGATTACAAGACCTACAGGGTCTGCTTCTCCTCCAACATCCCTGCTTCCTAAATCACTGCTGACCAGCAGTGACAGCCAGCCATCAGTGACCCAAGCTGCCACCGGACCCGTGCCTAGAAGGTGACGGGCTCCAGAGCTCACTGTCACTGCTTGGAGTCACTTAAGCCCTCCAGACCCTGGCCGTGGGTACATCACACCACATGCCTGAATGAACTGACATTATCCCTGCAAATAAAGATCATGGTATGTTGCACACTTGGGGTTTTTTTTTCCCTCTTGATAAATATATGTGCTATAGCATGGCTGCACTCTGTGAACTGAGGGTGTGAGCAGCCTGTGATTAGAGGAGAATGAAATGCTGATTATGGGTTAATTAGCCAGGCTAATAAACTGCCTGTAGCTTCATTTAGGAGAGAAACTGTATTAAATTACACAGAAAATAGTGAAGAACATGGACTGGAAGAGTGTTTTTCTTAGAAGGGTTGAAACGTTGCCCCTGGGAAGGAGGGAAGGATGGAGGAAGGGAAAGAGATGCCCTGTGTGCATGCAGAGGAACACTGCAGGTGTGCAGTCTGAGTTCATCCCTGCTCTTCCCCTACAGCCAGGCTGTAGGAGGAGGAGCAAACCGGGCCAAAATCAAGCTGATTGGAAACGTTATCTTCAGATCCGGTCCTCAGCCATAGTCAAAGGTGGGTTGGGACCTGGCAGGGAGAGCATCCCAATGAGGCAGGAGCCAGGGTGAGGGGCAGGACTCAGGGGGCAGAGCACTTCTGGTACTGGAGGAATGAAAGCAGTTCAGCACAACTTAGCCAGAAAGTGACAACAGGAAAGGGACAATCCTGCCCTGGGGAAGGATTAAATGATCTACAAAAATGATCTTACACAAACCAGTTGTTTCCATTGCGTATTTCCTCTCTGAATCAGATGTTTAAAGGTTTATCTGAAGCGGCTTTTCTTTCTTCCCTTCTTTTTCCCTTTCGCCTTTCCCCCCACCATGATGGGACTACATGCAAGGCTCTGGTATCAAATTAAATCCCACCCATCACATTCCAGTGTATTAATAATGACACTTAATAACTTCTGCTTAATAGTCACCATATTTGTGTGGAAATCTGTGACACACGGAGGACTGGACATGTTTTCTCAGCACATGCAGCGTGGTTGCCCCATATGCTGTGCAGCTTGCAAAGAGGAGAGGGGCAAACAAATGGCACACTGGGGAAAAAATACTGCAGATTTTAATTGAATTTCATGTTGCTGATAAAAACAAGGCTGACAGCTCTGAAGATTGGGGTCTTCTCATTCTACAGTAGATATAAGCACCACGCATGGCTATGGCCAAATCCTGTCCTGGAGGGGCTGGGAGGACATCTCTTAGTGTGCATTGC
This sequence comes from Psittacula echo, assembly GCF_963264785.1. Taxonomy (NCBI): domain Eukaryota; kingdom Metazoa; phylum Chordata; class Aves; order Psittaciformes; family Psittacidae; genus Psittacula; species Psittacula echo. The sequence continues at coordinate 14,806,504 of NC_137741.1, read as the reverse complement.
ATCCTCATTTCCCAGCCACTGTGGGTATCCGGAGCAGGCCAGGGTTACCTGAGGAGGTTTAACTCTCAAGGGCTGTGTTTTGGCCTATACCAAGCCATACCTGTGGCTTGCTCCACGTGTGTACAAATATAATTGTGAGGGCAGCCAAAATACACCCCTGAAGAGACAGCCTTAACATACCTTGTGAGTCCAATGAGCCCATTCACAAGCTGAACGACCACCAAATAACGTCTTCTGTTTAGGATCATGCAGAGGGGAAGGGAGTCCAGAGACAGTCCCAAAGGAGTTTCTGTATGGATGGAAGACCTCAATGTCTCCCAAGGAGACATCCCTGGGAGGGGATATCTCCACCATGTGCCCAAGCTGGGTGAGGAAGGGGTCTCCTGAGAAGATTGCAGGTGGAGATGATGTGGGGGGAAGCTGCTGGAAAGACCCCTTCATGTTGGAGACACGGGCTTCAGTTCTCTGAGCTCTCGCCCATTTACAACTTCGCTCCTTTTGGCTGGGTTTCCAGCACGGGTTAGATTCCTGGCTCTGCTCACTGAGTAATTAAAAACACTCATTTAAACAAGAGCAAAACCAAACAAACTAGAAATCGGTCAAACCTCATCAGTCAAGACTGCTCTGAAGCAACCAGCAGGTACAGCCACGGAAAGGCTTTGATTCCCCACCCATCACCCTAGGTTTGCTGCAATGGAAAATCACTTTCCCTGTGTAGAAGAGGCTGCTATTACAACCTCTCCTGGGAGGAGCTGCATAAATCCCAGAGCACCTTTCCTTATTGTGAGAAAGGAAACACAACCTTAGGTGACTCCCAGGGTCTGCAGGAAGGCCACCCCTCCAAATCACTCTGCCATTGTCCACCCAGCCCTATTGGTCCCAGGGAGAATTTTGCCACCTAAACACTACACAGGGGATCTCACCCACTTAAATCTCCTTCATATACCATAAATAGGCAAGGCTAGAAATAACTGTGATGGAAATGGTGGTGATGGGGAGACAGATTCGGACGTGGTGATTCAAAGGTCTTCCTACAAAATCTTTCTAATTGGGCATTTACCTAAGCTGCATTCCCTGCTGCACGAAGCCGTGCTTAAAGCAGTGCATACTGCAAGACAATTGCCTTTTTAGTTTGCTGGTTATTATTCCTCATTGGAAAAGGGGGAAAAAAGCTATCGCTGTGGATTTTTTATCAGGTTTCAGCCATTCTGCCTGATGTTCAATAAAAGAAAACCTATCTCTGTTAGAGATGAGTAGTCCCTTACAGAACAGTCATTGCCTGCAAAGTAACCTTTAAGCATTTTGCTGTCTCTTAAGTTAATGCAGGTAGAGGATGAAGAGGAAGTTACAGTCACTTCTGGGTGCTTAAAAAATGCAGCTATTTCTGTTAAAATTCAGCAGCCATCCACACACACTTTGATTGGTTCCATTGATGTTGTTGTTTTCAGTTTTCCTGGAATCACTATTCTTCACCTTTCTCTTGCCCAGCTCAGCTGCCCAAATCCCTATGCAAGCAGGAGGAGGGAAGTAGCATCAGCCCTCTCTTTGGGGACCAGCAACATCTCCCCGTCCCACCACTGATGCTCATAGCAGGAAACCCCTAAACCTTCTCCTTTAGCAGCTCCTTCAGGAGAGTGCAGAGGAGCCAGCAGATCCCAAGCAAGGGTCTGGGCAACAAATGAGGGGCTGTTAGAAGGGGAATGGCTGGTGTTGCACTCCAAGCCCTTTGTCCTCACCATCACAGCAGCTTGTGTCTTATGTGCGCTTTCTGCACATCTCTGGGTATGACTTCAGCAGCTAGGATTGGCCTCAGGGTGACAAACCATCCCTGGTGCAATACATGCCACTGGGCAGGCAATCCCATCCCAACAGGAGATTGGGATCTCTGTGTCAGACATATCACACACTTCTGCTAGGGCTTGCCAAGAGCACTAACTCTCCCACTACAACCACCCCAGCAAGGTAAGTTTGCAGTCAGGCTGCTAACGTGGGCAAGGTTTGCTTTTGGAGGCCTTTTGGCATGGCAGCCTTAGATGCCCCTTGCGTATCAAAGCCCAACCCTTTTGCACAGGTCCATCCTTCTTCAGGGCCCACCAGCTGCGACAACACTCAGGATACAGGGCTGAAGGATGGCCAAGCAAGAAGGACACATGGGGGTCACCTACCGCCTCCCTCCACATGCATCCATCCCCACATGCTCTGAGCTACACCAGCAGAGAAGAAACCCCCACAGTTTTGTTGGTCTGGCTCTACAGATAGGGGTGGCAGAGCCCAACGAGTGAATCCACACATGCCATAGGAAACCAGAGCCCTCCCCATGCGACTCACACCATGGCCACATCCCAGGATGCAGGAAGGTCAGGAGTTAGGGTACCCTTGGCACCTACTGCATAAGCGACAAGCAGCTGTCAGCAGCTTACGGGGGTCTCCGGCTGCCTGCAGATTTCCGCATTAAAGCTGTAAGCTCTCATGCCTCGCTTGGGACCAATAAAACAGGATAGGGTAGAGGCTGTCGTGATAAATGGGGCATAAATCACACCTCCCCCTGCTCCTTCCCCTTCCCTGGGGGGAGGTATGCTGCCAGAGCCTTCTCCGGCCCTGCTTCAACATGCTCAGGCAGGTCCTCTTCTGCCTGCGCAGTCAATTAGAACTTCATCAGAAATCAATTTGCGAGGCCCAGCTGAGACGTACCTATAGATCAGGCAATGCCAAGTGATTATTACACTAATGGAATATTCCATTGATTAATTGAATATTTAAGTCCTGAAACGTAAGCCCCGCTGTCTTATCCATGGCTTGTTACAGTGCTGAGCGGCAGAGACATCACACCAACATGAGAAGCTAACCTTGGAGTTCACTCTTTTGGGGTGAAAGGCAGAGTCTGGTACTGGTCACAGAGGACAGATTTTTACCTCTTTGGTAGAGTCCTCAGCCAGCCTGAGAGGCTGCTTATTCCTGTGGCAGCAAAAATAGGATCCTACCTTTCCTAATAGGATGGGCTTGGATACTTGTCCTGAGTTGGATGTTAACGCAGGAGCTGTGCATTCTGGGTGAGGAAGTCCATGCAGAATAACAAAGGGACTTACAAAAAGCACATGCAAATAGCTAAAAAAGCAGAGAAGATGCTGTTGGGTCCATTGCCCGGACTCCTTCTGAGGGCTGTCCAGCTGGGCAGCACCCATCACACCACCTCACCTCCAATGCATGGCTCTGGAAAGCTCAGCCTTTCTCTGCCTGCTGCACAGCAATAGCTGAGGACAGCGCTGCTCCTGCTCCCCAAGCCCAGGCTGGAAATCCTCGGTGGTTTATTTTCCTTCTTGCACACCAGCAGATGTCAGAACTGCAGATCACAGCCAGCGGGTCAGGAGGGACATCCCAGGGGTTTCCCAGCTCCTCTACACACAACTTGAGATCTCCTCCACGCCACGAAAGCCCCGGGGGTCCAGAGGGCAAAGGTGGCCCCATGCCTGCTGCACTGGGCTTTCAGATTCACCACATGGAGAGGGCCAGGTTACTTGTTTAGTGGAACACCTGGTTAAGTGCTTTGTTGGATGAAGGCCACAATGATCAAGAGAGGGAGAACAAGGCAGAGATGGGGAGATGGGAGGGACAGGAGGGGCAAGTGGAGGAGATCTGGGCTGCAGCTGGGGCAATCACCACCAAAGGGCTCCGTGGTGAGTTAATGAATACTATCCCCAAATGGTATTACTGATTAACTCAGTGAAGAGCCATTAACTAGGTGAGCAAGAGAAAGGAGTCCAGTTCTCTGCTCCAATGCCAGATGGTGAGGACCCCTACCCTGGCTTAAAAAGCACTGATTGCCTGTGCCCAGACCCTTTGGGTTGGTAGCTGGAAGAAGAAGCCATGCAACCCATATGGCAGATGTCCAAAGGAGTGGAGATCTATTTGCTTTCCTCCCAGCGAGGCTACAAGCATCCCCTCAAAAGCTGTATCCAAGGAGATGCTAGAGGCTACAACAGTGGTCACTGTTTTCAGGGAAATCTTTGCAAGGGTGAAACTGGACCCTTGTTCCTGCCTGCTGCCTATCCACAAGGCCGAAAGCAATGGCTGTCATACAACTATAGATGGCAAGATGCACATAGGCTCCCCATTGTTCCCTCCTTCCCTTCTCCCTGTGCCCAGCATCTGCCCTTCTTCCTGTCCTTGGTATTGGAAAGGACCTTGGAGCCAGCCAGACTGAAGGGAGCACATGGAGAGCAAACACTGTGCCTTGCTTCTGGCTGGAGAAGAGTAGGTGTTCCCCCTGCATCTCAACATCACACACGTCTTTGCGCTGCCTTGGTCATCACTGGGGACTCCTGGTCTCTGCTATTACCCTCAGGGTGTACTGGGATCTTTGGCCTGAGCTCTGGCAGTAGAAGGAAGATGCTTAGCTGCTGTCAAGGGAAGCAGCATTTTTTTCCCCTCTTTATGTATGTTTTTTCTGAACCAGAGGGTAAAAGTAAATGGAGAGGAAAAACAAGTATTGATGGAACAGACAGAAGGGAGAAGAGAGCTTTTTGTCTCACTAAGAGACCTGACCTTTCTGTGGTAGCTTCAAGAACCCTCAAGAAAATGTGCTTTGCTTGCATTTGCTGCAGGTGAATCATTGGGAGTTTTCACCCCCTCTCAGGAGATAACGTCTAGACGTTTATTAACTTGGAGGCTCTGGGTGTCTGTGAGACCTGAGGAGTCTAGAAACTCCCAGCTGGTGAGACCAGGCTCTGAAATGATGCTCTCAGCCTTTTCTCAAGCAGTGGATCCCTAAGAAATCCAGCATTTATCCTTCTCAGCCCACCCTCTTGCGCTCATGCTTGGACCCGCTAACAGGGCTGCAGCGGGATGTGGTTCTGCAGGGGCCTCATGCACTACTCATGGTCTTCAAACCACACTTTAGTCACAAAACACAATAGACTCATAAAAGCAGCATGGGAAGATGGGCCAGAAATTAAACACATTCCACTGGGTTTGGGTTTGTGTTTGTGAAAGAGGAAAGTTCATCTGTGCTGGCATAAAACCATACAGCCCCTCCTCTCCCATAGTGATGAGGAGCCAAGTGTCCAGGCTGCCTTCCTCACTGGAAAGGACTGATCAGTATTCTGCTGATGCCAGGAACTGAGAGGGGAACTGGAGATAGGGCAACAAAGGGGGTTGTGCTGTTGATCAGGATGAAATGAGATGCAGAATGATGGAGAACGTATCTTACCCATCTGCCCTTGAGTTCCTTTAGCCTCTCCTTGTCCAGAGGGATGCAAGAGGCCCGCGGCAAAGGTATTACAGCAGTAGAATCCGGACACACGCTGGGGGAGGCATGCAGTCCATCCAGACATGAGCCTCCATCTCCTGCTGTGTGCAGGGCAGGAATCTCTTTGGCAAGCCCTAAGACGTGGCCCCTGAGGCAGAGGGCAGCAGAAGCAGCGAGCTGGCTAGTGCAGGGTACCACGGAGGTTCAAACAGCAGTCACTGCTGACATGGGGAGAAGGGATAATATCTCTTAAGCAGGGCTCACTGCCTGCCAGGCAGTGCACAGAGGTCAAATGCTGCCCTCACAGCCCCTGCAGCCTCCTGCCAGAGGGCTGCTACAGCCGCTGAGTGCCCATAAACACATGTACCATCTTTCTTTTCCTCGGCAAACATCATTGATTTTAGATGAAGGATCTGCAAAGCATCTCCCTTTGTGCAAAACAAAGGTGTTCTGCACAAAGGCAGAAAGCCTGGGGTGGTTTTCTACCCTGGTAGCAATGCAAGCAAGCAGCTCTCCCTTCTCTGCCCTCCCCAGGCTGCTCAACCTCCCCAAGGACTGATCCTCAAGCTGCAGGGAGCTGATGTCTCAGGGATCATCCAGCCTTGCTAGATGAGACAAGGCAGGGGGTGAGAAGGCAGGGGGAGAGGAGGCAGAGATGAAGCCCTGCCTACTGCAGCCCCACAGCAGAGACCCAGAGACCCTCCTTCTGCGCTGAGAACCTCAGCTTCAAACCCAGAAGATGGGGAGCAGAAATGGAGGTATCAAAAGCATGGCATGAATCACAGGGAGATTTCAGACTGATAAATATTTCAGACTGACAACTATTCCTGTCCTTGAAAGTTCATTCATCAAACTCTCAGCAAGGCCTTCACTTCCCAGGACCATAAATACTAAGACCTATTTTAACAACTGCTTTCAGCGTGGCCAACACTGAAAGTATGGAAACCTGTTACAGATCAGCCCATATCCTTGCATATCATGGTATAATTTATTGCACCTATAAAATCTATATTCAAATATACCTCTGTTGTAATTACAGTCCCTGACTGTGCAGGATCTATTTGTGAGCTGATTGTACCTTGTTTAGACATGACTCCACACAATGACAACAATTTAGAAACAATAGCAGGTATTAGTATCACAGCAATATAAGCAGCCCTGGTCTTACGTGCAGGGAGAGTTTTACTGCCTGTCCAGGAGGGAAAATCTGATCCAAACCCAGGAAAACCTGCTTGCTGTCAGAAATGAAATGATGCAGACTTAGAGCTGTGACGCTCTCCCCTCTGTGGTGCTGGTGTAGTTTCTGAGCGATGCTACACCAGCTCATCCCTGACCCCTGCAATGGTTATCACAGACTCCAGCCAGCAGGCATGGGTCCTACTCCAGCTTCTCTGCAAGCCTCAGACACCTGAAAGAATTGAGGGACTGGGTTTTGGGGGTATTTGATAGTTTTCTAGTTAAATTAGCCCTGAATTTTTGGGTTGCCAAAATGATGGAGCAGAACTGTGATCTCCTTGCTAAACGCCACTGTAGAAGGGAAGCACAGAACCCTTCGTTGCACCACATCCCTGTTAGCAGCGATAGCCTATGATGATAAAGGGGGAATTCACTTTGCCTTCTGTCCCACAGATAAATATCATCCCCAGATCCTTACACCAGTCCCAGCCTTTGACGTCCAGGCACTGAGCAGCCACCGGGCTTCTTTGGTTCCCACCTCCATGCACCATCTTGGCTGCGAGCTCTTTAAGCAGAGCCTTTGCGTACCGGGCTCTCTTAAGCACATTTCATTCGTGAATTAAGTCCCTGACAGCCCATATCTCTGTGATCAATATGTTTGTTTATTAGCAGCAGCTGCTGCGTTTCAGCAAAACTGGAGGGCTCCAGTAGGAGCAGCGTGCTCTAACCGCAGAGCAGGCCTTGGGATGGGGAGGAGAAGGACCTCCCGCTGGCAAATGGGAGCTGGGCTGGATAAGATTTCACGCTAATGACCCTTTAATTGAAATCGCTGCTCGGGACAGATTGCTCAGCTCGGGGGTATCTGCACTGATGGCTCCCGGTTTGGCCACTCCCGAGACGAGCCCATGAAGTCAGCAGTGGTGAACAAAAGCAAGTGACTGGGACAAGGAGGGGTCGCTCATCCCCAGTAGAGCTCATCTGCACATCTAAGGAAGCCTAAATCAGCTGTAAATGGAGACCTGTGCAAAGGGAGAGGGTGTGCAGCTTGTTGGACGTTATTCTTCTGTTTCCCTGTATCTGCCGACCCGGGCTGGATATAGCCGCTGCTGTCTCATTGTTTGGGCAGGGTTGTCCCCGTGTGCTGGTCGTGTGTGCCCAGGAAGGAGAATCAGGACAGCTGGACCTCATTCCCAGCTCATGGTGTGACCTGAGCCTTGCTTTGCATTATTCCACCTTCCTCTGTCTCTCAGTCTCACTGAGTGGATGTTGCAAGGCAGTAGTAATACCTGTCTACCCTTATACGTGCTAGGCAGGAAGATGGACATAGCAGAGAAGAACAGGAGCTGGAGAGAAGGGGAAAGGGCTGAACATGGTTTTCCTCCCCACAAAGGCAAGGGAGCTGTGATATGAAACTCAGGATTGAGTCCTCAACAGCTACAGAGATGCTCCAGGGTGTGAATCCTGCTCTGTGCATCCAGCTTAACCCCAGCCAAGGGGGAACCTCCCCGTCCCCCTTTGTATCACAAAGTGTATTACGGGACAGAAAGTGCTAATGAAACAAAGGCTTGTTAGAAGTAGGCAGCTCTTTTGGATCTGTTTTGTAACTAGAAATGTTGATGTGTGTCTCTTGCAATGCGAAGAGATGTCTGAGTGCACAGAAAGGAGGGTTACGAACCTGCTTTGAATGCATTTATTATTCCCATTAATTACTATGCCTGCTAAAGAGGACCAGCTGTTCTAGGAGGCTGTGGTACCAATTTATCAGGAGAAGATTCCAACAGAAGTCACAGAGAGTTTTCCTCTGAACTTGGGAGGATGGAAGATGGAGGGTTTTTAATTAGAACTTATTATTAATGGGAATGTAGCAAATTAAAAATAGTCTGCTTCCCACCTCCCCATTATATGAAGCTCTGATCTCAATTAGAAAGATCAGGGACTAACCATTGAATGGGAATTACTGAGATGAAAACGGACTGAAAGGCAAAAAACCAAAGACAGAGGCATCACAGGGAGAGAATGGAGATGGGGAGCAGCAGGACCAGGGAACAATGAGCAGAGGCTGGCAGAGGCTGCCTGCAGCTGCCCAGCATCACTGGCACAGCTGGAGCTGGTGACTTTCTGCTTTCCCCTCCCAGGGCTGCTGCTAACAGGGATTGTCCCATCTAGAGCCATCACCAATCATCTCTGTTTGAGCTTGAGACATGGTGCTGAGCATCGTTTGTACCCCAGCTTTGCAGGCTCAGCAGAGTGGGACCACAGGGTCTGGCCTATATGCGCACCGCTGTAGGAAGGGAGATCCCTGTTCTCAAGCTCAGGGCCATCTGTGCAAGCTCACTGAAGAGTGCAGACTCCTATCTACTTGTCATTGCACCTGCAGAAGCGTCCCGTTGCCACTGTATGGCTCCATCCCAAAGGTCTTCACCCCAGGCTCTGCCCTCATGCAGGCTATCGGCAAGGCTATATCCTGCCTTGGTCTTGTCCTGTTGGTTCCCCAAACCCAGCAGCATTGAGGATGCCCTGAAGCTGCTGAGTTGTCAGCAAGAAATGATCAAATTGGTCCTCAGGCCCTCCAGCCCTGGAGCTGTAGTCTATCACACAGGTATAAAGCAGAGGCTGGCTGCAGAATCAGTCCCTGCCACATTTGGGCATGCAAGGATGCAGTAAAACAACCCAGTGTGCAGGTTGAGATGGAGCCTTATGTTTCATTCAGGTTTTACCAGTCTGAGTCATACCAGGTCAAGGAATGGGCAGTCAGGAGTCAGACATGGGCTGATGCATTGATTCTTTGATTCTATGATGCAAAGGGACAGTTGGGTCCAACCAAACCCACCTCCTGCATCCCACTGTTTGAAAGACTTGGTTAATGACTTCTTGATGAGAATCTCATCTGCTCCTTTCTCTGGTCACTTATGGATCAGAGCCCTGGACTCCTTTCCAGCATATAATCCATGCCATATTCTAGGGCAGGCAGGGACCTTAGGCTGAAATTACAGCCTTGCTTACTAATTGCTGCATGTTCTCTCTCCGTAGGTATATCATTGCCAGCAATTAGCACAAAATCCTTTCCCACTCTTGTTAAGTTCCTGTGCTGCAGTTAAATACTCCCAGATCCCATTTAAATGATTTCAAATGCAATTCATTCTGGCTCGTTAAATAATTCCACAGCAGTGTTTGTCGTCTTCTCTCTCAGTTTTCCAACAGCCACTTTCTCCCAGAAAGGATATGATGACTGAAGAATGGAGACGGGGAAAAAGTAAGCGATACGAACATGGGGTCCATCCTCTGCCCCTCTGAAGATTGTGTTCAGGGGTGAAGGCAACCTTGGTCAAAGGGCAGAACTCTGTGACTGTGTCCTGTGACTTGTGATAGACAATGCTGGGGAATGCTGTGTAAGTGGTGATGACAGGCAGGCAGCGAGCTCAGCCCATCCTGGCCTCCCGCTTCACTATCTCTGCTCCTAACATGCGATATTTCCCTTAAAGCCTCAGTTCCTGGAGACAAATGATGCAGCAAGACTGAAAGACAAAAAGAAAGAAAAAACGGGGAAAAAAAAAAAAAAAGAAAAGTTCTGTTCTTGTGGCTGGGTGCAAAATAAATAAAAGCTGTGAGTGCCATTTGAGTGCAACCCACTGGTTCCAGAGCCAGAAGGCAACTGGAGAGAAAACAACATTTAATATCTTTGTTTGAATTTGGAGACCAGACTGGCGAACTCTGAGCGTCTGGGGTCAGCGGTCTGGCATCTGCTGTGCCTCTGTGCTGGAGAGGAGGCGAAGGAGCAGGGCTCGTCTCCTCAGGCGCATCTCTGTGGCTCCGCAGCCAGCGCTCTGCTCACCACAAGGCAGGGACACTGTGGCAGGGAAAACTCCCCATCTCCATCAGGAATAGCCACACTCCCATTGCAACTTCAGTAGCTTCTTATTTCCTCCTATATCCACGCGTTAAATTTGATGGCTAACCCATTCCTACCTATAGACACTACATGAAGCGATCTGCATATGCAGCTTGATATGTCGGTGGCTTTCAATACGCAATCCTTGAGGCGTTGGAGTCCAGCCACTACTTGCATGGAGTCATGAAAAGGTTGCAAAGAAAAGCAATTTCCTTTCTGCCGTTCGACAGTCCAGGGCTGTGCTACTGCTGGAGAATTTGTAGTGGTCCTTAAGCTGATGAAGCTGAAAGCCACTGTGCTAAATGCATTAAAGATCCTGCAGGACGAAAGGTGGAAGAACAAGAGAGTGCCCTCTTGTCAATAGGAGGGCAGCTGCCAGACTGCCTGTCGGGGAAGGAGGAGGATACACAGGGTTCAAGCCCCTACTTTGTGTTTATTCCTGCATGCTTTTGTTTGTTTATGATGGAATGAGTTTCAAGTGAGGTGCATGGATGAACTCCTTGAGCCACTTTGTTTTGAGGGCGACATCGAGTGCTCATAGCTAATGGTCCTCCTGAAAGGCTTGGATGAGAAATGAGAGTTTGGTTGGAGGGGAGTTAGCACTGAAAGGGGAGAAAGCAAACCAGAGATGCCAAAAAGAGTCCATGCAGTAAAGTTTGCTGCTGAAAATCAACTTGGCTAGCCACACACCTCAGAGCAGGATGCCGTCCTATTCCCAGGCAGCCATGGCATTGAAGGGATGGTCCTGAAAAACACCCTCTAAAATAGATAGGGCAATGTAAGGGAAATCTCTGCTTGAAAATGTGTGTCCCCATCTGTTAAACAATATTCAGGTGCTCCTGCATTTATGCTTCCTCCAGATTTATGCAGCCATGGCTTTCGAAGGCAGATTGTCAATGAGAAGAACAGATGGAGAGAACAATACTCCCATCCAAGCTTTGCACCAGAACTGAAGAAGTTTGTAATCTGGTTCTTGTTTACAGATCCCAGGCTTCAAATTAAGCCCCCTCTGGTCTGAATCACTGGGTAGCTCAGGAGCCTGTGGCAGAGATGAGATCCTCCTGGTTTTACTTAGTCTTTTCTGCTGGTTTTCCATTGAGGGCTATTTTATGAATGCAACAGTGGTTTTGGGGATGTTTTCTGCATGAGCACCCATTGGGGTCAAAACCTGGGCCAAAGATAACAGGGCAGCAGGGCCAGAATTTCCTTCTTCTCCATAGATATGGGAAAGCATTTTTCAGGTTCCCAAGCTTCATGACCAAGCGGTGAGCAAAGTCTGTCCACTGCCCCGAAGCTTTCATCAATGCAAAATTTGCTGTAAAGTGATAAAACTAATTTCATGGAAGAAAAATAATACTCAGTTGCATCGGCATCGAGCTCCCAATCTCTCTGTTTTCTGTATCTCCATCGATATTCAAAGGAAAACAATGTGATTGTTAATTACAAACTGTTTTGAATGCATGAAAGAAGCCGTTTCAGAGCCAGAGCCTGCCGGAGGCAGGGGAGCTGAGAACACGACGTGTGCCGAACTGCTTTAAAGGGCAGAAAGTCCCACTGTAATTAAGGCTGGTGCGATCGCTGTAACAGACACAAGGTGGAAACGTTACCTTGCTTAGCTTCCCTCTTGTCTTTTCTCTGCCTCTTGGGTTGTGCTTTGGACTAGGTGGAAAACGCTGGAGAGTTTTGCATTTCAAAGAAGTTAATGCATAAGTGATGTTGTGATTCATTAGTTGTCTATCAATGCACTGGTGTCCCAGGGTCCACAGATAAGTCAGCAGCTGGTGCTCCCCTGTGCTCATCTTCTGCTGGCAAGGCAGAGATGCATAGGAAGGAAGAGACCTCCTTGGTGCAAGAGTTAATGCTCAAAACACTTTTTTATTTATTTATTAAAAAATACAGCTTTTCCCAGCTGTACGTGATCTTCTTAATCCCATCATGATCCAGCCCACTGTGGAGAAAGCAATCCCAACAACCTGATGATGCACAGGATGAAAGCGTAGCACACCTCAAAACAGAGGAGTCTGAATGCAGCACATGTACAAGGTAAAATACATACAGGCATGCAGCGAGGCATGCACAGGATTCCAGCGAATACTGGGCAAAGAAGGAAGTGCCTCAAATGCAGACACACGGACATGCACCACACACGTATGGAGATAAACTTCTAGAGGAACTTCAAGCATGTGGCACATGGGCAGCTGTAAAGCAGCAGCTCACAGGGAACAGATGCTCAGAAGGTCCCAGGACCAGCCCTGGGCAGAGTGCATCCCTGCGCTGTACACCCATAGCTCACCTGCTAGCAGAAGGTCCCACTTGAGCAGGACCAACCTTCTACAAGCCCCCATGGGGCTGGAGAAGATGTGGAGGATGGCATTTCACAGCAGCACATCTGTGGGGCCAGAGGTGGGGAACAGTGGCTGGAGTATGTGTATGACAGCAGGGAAGAGAGACAAATAGGATGTAAAAGAGAGGCTGGATCAGACACCCAAACCCAAGGAGACCTTTGGATAGAACCACGTGGAGGGTCTGTAGAAGACTCCAGGAGGCCAGGACAGCCTGCAGCACCCATTCACAGTCACCTACTCATCACCAGAGAGGGACTGCAGAGGCCAGAGTGCTTGTACCTGCCCAGCCAAGGACAACCATGCCATTGCCACTGCCACATCTGACTCCTCTCACCTCTTCTCTACAGCACCATTGCAGAAATCACCAGCACCCCATGCCCAGAGCAAGGTGCCTGCTGGTTTGCCCTGAAAAGAGGGCAGCTGCCTGCTCTGCAGTTCAAAGGCAGCCTGCTTCCACTTACCAGCAGGGCTGAGGTTAATCCTCAGGGAAGGAGATAGTGCAAGTAAGCATTTGTGGTTGCTCTGTCCTCTGATTTGCTGCTCCACAGGACTTGGAAGCTGCAGGCCTCCTTTTCCAGCTCGGTGGCTGCTCCACACATTGTGGCCAAGGCTGATGATGTTGGGACCCCTCCTCGGTACTGCCAGCCAGGCTGTCTTCTCCTTGCACCCTCTTGCAAACTGCTTGAAAGGGAACATCTCTCAACCCTGCTCTTCTCCCCTTGGAGCACCACGAGATGATCTCAGCAGCCCCACAACTGCCTTTCTCTGCCCCTGCCCTGGTTTATTGCCCATCAGTAAGACAAACCACCCGGGGTGCTTTGCTTTCCCCTCTCCAGTCCATCTCCTCTATCCTCCTGTCCTCGCATTCCTTCACATCCAGCTCCTACTCCCCAAACGAGGATGCTCATAAATGTTTTGGCTCCATCACAGGGAAATGCTCCTGTGGCTCTGCCCCTCTCTTGACCCAATCCCAGCCACATTTCCCCACATCAGCCCAGCCCTTCCTTCCTGGGAATTTACAATGCTTCCAGGGTGGTTTTTCTCCTCCATAGGATTCATGCTGACATTGGTGTTCCCCAACACCCTGCTCAGGAGGCTGCCTGACCCCAGCAGTCCCCCCTGGCTCCAACCGCACAGACGGTCAGCAGGAACACCGTGCCTGAGCCGGTGGCTGTGGTCTTACTCCACACTGTGGCTCCGCTCCTCCTCCTCTGCTCACAACCTTCCTCCTACAGGCTCCGGTGACTAATGCTGATGGCACAGGCTCCTCTCGTCGTGCATCATCCAGCACACGTGGGTGTGCGAGGGTGAGAGCGAGCACACGGAGGGGGAGCTGGTGAGAGTGTGAGACGGGCTGCGGGAGCCTGCGTGTGATGGTGTGAGGGGGGAACAGCCTGGGGACCAGGAGGGCAGCGAGAGCTGGGGATGCGAAGAGACATCCGTGTAGCAGTGGTTGGTGGGACATTGCTCAGAGGGTCCTGATCAACCACAGTGAGCAAGGGAATGGACTTGAAGCAGCACTGGGTACACTGGGAAGATTGGTTTCTCTTACATGAGAAACAGAGCAGGAGGCCAGGCAGAATGGCTGAGACCCCAACCCCTGCCTCAGTTTCCCCCTGAGCAACACTCACTATTGCCACAGCCATTCTTTCTCAGCAGACCCCCCAGGCTGCCATTCTCACACTGGTGATGCAGCTCCAGGACTTGATAAGACACAGCTCATGATGCACCGAGTCATCAGCAGTGACCATGAAGGTGCATGTGCGGGAACTGGGAGACAACGGGGTGGCCCAGCACTGCTCAGTGTCCCATTCATGGGCTGCTTCACCACCCATGGGGTGTCAGAGCCTCAAGAAAAGGAGCTGCTCTGGGTCAGGCACTGAAGAGACCCTTCCCTCTCTCAGCAGTCCCACCAGCCTCCATTTAGCCCCAGTGCACAGGGCACCTCTTGGTGGCTCCTGGGGGATGCAGGATAGCATCCCAAAGGAGCCAGGTCCGTGCCAACTCTCAACCCAGTCATGGAAAAGTGCACTGCACTGAGGTGTTCTTGCCTGCTGTGTCCTGGCCAGCCTTGGGTGCCCACCTGCAGTTTATCTGGGCAGTTGTGCACTCATGGATGCCTTGGATATTGCTCCTAAAGGCTGCAGGGCTCCAGGAAGGGCTGCCTTTGCTTTGTAGGAGGACACACACAGTACCCATGGCTGGGATGCTGCTGTGATCTCAGGCTTTGACTGCAGGATAAGCCCCAGCATCCTGTCCACCAGGTATTGTAAAATCCCACCTCCAGAGCCTGCTGTCCCCTCAGGCTATTACATTACATCACATCATTACAGCTATGAACTGCTACTAGGGGCTCATGGCACATCTGCCCACCTTTGACCACCCCACCACATGCCAGCTACCCACTGGGACAGCCAGGAGCGGGACCCTTTGTCCTCATCCCCTCTTGCCACCAGGGATGCACCTCCTTGGGTATCCCATGGGAGGCCATGCAGTGCACTTAAACAAGGCCGTTAACCAAGCCTGTGCTTCCCAGGCATGTGGTTTGTGTTTTACAAGCCCACTTAAGAGCAGAGGAAGGGGCGAGCTGTCGGCTGCCGGTGTCCCCAAGGGCTCCGGCGCCCACGCTGCCAACCGCAGCCCTGCAAGCCTGGGTAATGGGCTAAAGAGCAGCAGAGAAAGCTGGAGCAGCCGGATGATGTGAGCAGAGCAGGCAGCGCTGCCCATGGGCTCCTCCTCCTCCTTGCTCACAGGGGGAGTCCGGTTTTCTCCCTCCCTCAAGAAGATCCCATCGCCTGATGGGGTCAGATGGGGAGGCAGGATCAGGCTGAGGCCAGGGAAGCCTCTCTTCCCACCCTTGCATCCCACGGGATCTGTTCCAATGCGGCTGTTTGCTCCCCTGACCTTGCCCTGCTGACACCATCCAAGCCACGCTAAGGGACACAATGTCCTGGAGCAGCAAGGAGGGTAGCAGGGTAAGACCTCCAGCATAGAGACTGGGAGCCACCTAATAAACTGAGGGTTCTCATTAGCTGTGCACTGGATAGAGCTTTGTCTTGGAAGGGGATGGATCCAGAACACAGAGGGCGGAGATGGAGACCCTTCCCCAGAGTCCTGCCCATATCTCACAAGAGATGCGCTATGGGACATGAAAGACACGCTTAGAGATGCTGAAGGTGTTCAAGCCTCTGTTTGCAAAGTTTCAAGGCGCAACAGTCAGCAAATGTCAATGCAGCAGGTCAGCATCAGTATTGACTTAGAGGATTTCTCAAGACCTAATCCCCTCAAAAGCTTCCAGACATCAAACCCCATCACTGACCCCGTGACCATTGGAGGCACGTTTCATTTCCTAGCGGTGGTGATTTGTTGTATAAACCTTGTTTATATGCAGCAGGATGGGGCCCCAATCAGGAGGTTTCATGGTGGGTCCTGGGCACTTTTTGCCACCTACTCTCTGGATCAGAAACACAGTCCTCACAGGCACCTTCAACCATAAGAATGGAAAGGAGAAGCAACAAGTACTGCTCAGTCTGAGGCATAAAAACACGTATGAAGGAAGAAGAGCACTTTCAGCCCAAGTGGCAAGGACAGTGCATCTGCAAGTCATAGAATAGGTAGGGTTGGAAAGGACCTTAAGATGATCAGTTCCAACCCCACATCCCTCTGTCCCCAGAGTCCTCCAGTGCAGGTCCTCACACCACCAGGCTCACCAGGACCTGTCCCCTTGGCACGTCCCATCCTCAGCTGCCCCACAGCATCCATCCATCACACTGAGGACATATTTCCCAGTCAGCCCTCATTCAAAAGCACCTCATGGCTTTTGGCAGCTGCATCACAAAGCATTTTCCCAGCTTCTACATGAACATCTCCATTCCAGGAGAGCCCATAAACACCTGGCAGCAGCTTCAGCATCAGGGTGGATGCTGGCTGGAAGATGCTGCCTGCCAATTCAGCAGTGCTGTGTACGAACACCTCGCAGGGGCCTGCTGCAAACAGAAAGCTGGTCAAATCCTGCTTATCAGATGGGATCTACCCATATCCCTGCTCACAGCACTATGGCTGCACGTTCTTTTTGTCAGCTGATGATATGAGGCTGAAATGAAGATAAATGAGTGCAGAAAAAGAGATAAATCCCTCCTCAAAACACATCTGAATGCGGGATAAAAAAGCAGCTCTGCAACAAGGGTTTCTTCTTTTCTTCTCCCCAAAGTTTGGGAACTTGGATGTGGGTGTGAATATCACTTTAAGGATTTATAAAATGACACATGGCCTCACCTGTCAGCATGCCAAAATCTGAATGTCGGTTTTAATTACACTGAATATTTTACTTTCTTATGCAGAGGCATAATCAATTATCTTATTTAAAGGCATTACGATAATGTGTGTGTAAAATGGAGCCATTCCCTGTATTGCATTAGATTCTCTAATTATAGGAGAATGTTTGGAGCTAAAATGTCAGCCTGTCATCTGGCGGGTGTGTAATTCATGATCTGCATTTGCCGGCACGGATGGAGCTGACAAAAATCACTTTCACTCCTTTCCACTGCTTTGGCCTCAAACTTGCCTGCTCTGGAGGTGATAAATCCCACCCCATCTCCCTTCCTAGAGCACAGCGAGTCCATCCCATTCTGTCACAGGTGGATGATGCTGTGAGGAGCAGAGTCTGATAAAGTGCTTTCTGTTGATGGGGGTTTCTTAGCTGAACCTCATTGTGCACAGAGATCAAGTGTGAGGTTATAGATAAGCTCTTGGGCAGCGTGGAGCTGTTAGGATGTCATCATGGGCTCAGCAAACAGCTTCCTTATGGTCCTACCTGGCAGGAGGAGACCCAGGCACGAGCAGGGCTGGAGGCAGAATACAAAAGCCACCAAGGACTTTTCAAAACACCCTCATCTGAATTATGAATAATGAAAGCCCTCCAACTCTCAGTTATTAAAGAAAAGGGATTAGATAAAAATAGTGCGCTTGTTTCTTGGGAGCTCAGTCCTTTCTCTGAGCATTACCCAAGTGAAAGCAGCCTGGATCGCTTCACTGCTTGTATTTTGCAGGACAGATCATGATCGCATCCATGTCATCACTTCAAGTGGGTGACCACGCAGAGCGGTGGGAGGAGAGAAACCCCCTTGACTTTGGCATGGGGAAGGAGGAGCTCGGGGGTTTTGGTGGTTATTAAACCCTCTCAGTAGAGGAGAAATGCTGCAGGAACATTGCTGTGACAGCATCAAAACAGCAATTGTGATCCCTGCAGGGCAAAGGATGATGAGAAGCATTGCCCTGGAGGTGACACATAAGCAACACCACATTATCACAAAAGGGATGGTTCTGATGAGGGAAACACAGCTGGTGGCTTTGCCATTGACCAAAGGGACAAATCACTCATGGGAGGGCTGTCACTTTGTCCAGGTCACCCCAAAACACCCCTGCAGAACCAGTCACACCACACTGTATGTCATACCACTGGCTGCAGGCAGTGCCATGTCCTGGCCTGTCCCTGTATCCCAGCTTTCAGACCAAGCCACCTTCTTGATTTGCTGCAACGACCTGGATCTGTGCAGCACAACTGGACCCAGGACCCCCTCATGCTTTCCTCATCCCTGCCCTCCATTTCCCAGCACCAGCACCATCTTTCCCATGCATGGGCATCCTAATGCAGGCGTCATCCCAAAGCTGCCGAGGATCCACATGATGCCATTAAGAGGCTTATTAAAAAGTGATGCTCCAATTTAACACCTATTAGCCAGCATGGTGCCCTTTAGCAGGAAGAGGGGAACCTGCAAATGGAAGCCCCGGCTCCCAGCAGAACCCTAAGTGGCTGAATTAAACTTTACAGCTCCAATTAGAGGAACACTAAAGCAGCACCAGCACTGCGGATTTATTAACATTCATCCCATCCCCAGACTGCTGCTGGCCAGAGCTAGCAGCAGGAACAAGCGGGTGCTTTGCTGGCCATGCCCGTGCCATAGGGATGCTCCATCTGCCCCAATGGGGAGGTTTTGGGGAGAGTCTAGGGATGGGATGATGCAAAACAAAAGGGTATTGGGGGGAACAGAGGCTGAAATCATCCCTGGTGGTCGCTGTGATTTGAGTTTCCTGTTTCTCACCAGCTGGTAGGATGCAAGGGCAAAGAACGGATGAGTGCCCCTGTGTTCCAGTTCTTCCTTTGGTCCAGATGAGCAGGGCAAGAGCAGCAGCATTCACACACAGCTCAGAGTTGTTTAAAAAGCCTGGGTTTGTTCCAGGGGGTTTACAGGCCGCCTTTGCCTAATAAAGTAGTTTCTTAGCATCTTGCATCACCCTAATTACTTGTCACAATAACAAGAGACAGCTCTCGTGTGCTGTGCTCCATGGCCTTGCCAGGGGAGGCACAGCCAGCCAGAGAGACAGTGGGATGCACAAGTCTGTAGGGAGGATGAAGACTTGTCATCATGCATTCCCACCCCTCAGCCCCAGCATTTGAGGTCGCTTCCCAATTCATTTGATGTTTCCCATTTCCCCATCACAGCTCCCCAGAGCAATAGCACCAACACCTCATGAGAGGCCCCTCTTACCCAGGTTGCACTGCCAGTGGGACCCTTTCCCAGCTGCAGGGATGGGAGCAGTGTTCTGGCACTGTGCTGCTCTTCCAGGATCACAAACATCCCCTCCCTGGCACAGAGGGATGTCTCCAGCCCTAAGCCACTAATGCCTGTGCGGGAGAGCCAGGGGTGAAGGACAGCAAGACCAAGCAGACCCTATTCTGGATCCCTCAGTGGCACATCATCCCCCATGGAAACCACGACAGCTCCAAAGGCTCAGCCCCCCATCAGCTCCTACATAGAGCCACAGAATGGTTTGGGTTGGAAAGGACCATAAGATCATTCAGTTCCAATCCCCTGCCATGGTTAGGGACACCTCACCCTAGAGCACATCACCCAAGGCTCTGTCCAACCTGGTCTTGAACACTGCCGGGGATGGATGCCCCTTGGAGCAGCCACTTGCCCACATTGCTGCCTGCACCAGCAAAGCAGCTCCCACCTCACCATCTCTTCTCATGCTGCTGTGACAGCACAGAAAGGATTTCATCTCCACAGTTCTCTCCCCGTCCTCACTGCTGGCTCATCACCCCGCATGCCCTCGCCAGCCATGCTGTCATCTCCTCGCAGCCAACAGCATCTAACAGCTCTTTCCCCCCCTCTTCATGCAGGCAAACAAACAAACCAACCATTCCCGGCCTTTGTAACAAGAGGAAAATTAGTAGCAGGTGAAAGCAGATTTTAATGAGAGCAAACTGTTCCCAGCATCGCCCAGGAACAGCGTTTCCTTCCCCTCCCTTCTCCTGTTCTGTGGTTTGAGTGGGTAAAAAGCAAATCAGTGCGGGGAACACATAGGCTTCTCCTGAGCGAAGTACAGGCCTAACAAAGAGCTTTCCCCAGGCATTTGTGTCCCCACTTGCTCCCCGCATGGACTCCCCATCATCCATCCTCTGCCTGTCCTCCACAGGCTGAATCCAGCCCTTATTCACATACGCTGCTCCATAAAGTGGGAACTTTTCCCTCCCCTGTCCATGGCAGGGGGGGTTGGAACTAGATGATCTTAAGGTCCTTTCCAACCCTAACTATTCTATGATTCCAGTCCAAAGTGAAGCATCTCATTTTGTTCTCACATTGCTTAACTTGGGGTTTTAAGTCTTTTAGAAAAGGAAGATCAATGGCAAACCTCAAACCCCCAACATCTGGGAACAGAAAGCCCCAAGTTTAGGTTCCAGAGGGACTAAGGAATCGCCTGGATGTGGTTACATGTTCCCCAAGAAACGCTGCATCCTTGAGCCAAATGGGGGTGTTTGGCTTGAATTCATTAGTACCTTTTGTTCCTCGTGCCACTATTTGTTCTGCATTTGTTTACATGAAGAACCCCCCCCTTCCCATTCCCCAGCTCCCCTCACATATTAGAGGAACATTATGGGATATTTATAGCTCAGCTGAGCTTGCTAAATGCCTTCTTCTAGGAAAATAGTTCCTCAAACTGTCTATTTTGACTCTTGGTTTAATCTCTCTTACCCATCCATTCCCACTGATGCCACCGGAAGCCCAACACCACCTGAGTGTGATGGGGCCCCAACGGGCATGGGTGCACAGCTCCGTCTGGGGATGTCACCTTGGCTTAGCAAGGAGCAGTGAACCCCAGCCCTGCCACCAGGGCTCAGGGGACATCCCTTCAGTGCCATTGCACGGCAAAATGGTGCCATCACGTGCCTATATCCAGGTTGGGCACAGCAGGGAGCTAGAACAGCCAAGCCGGGTTAGCTGAGCTGAACACCCCACTGGCAGGGCAGACAGGGCTTCGAGCATCCATGGGACAGCTCAGATGGGAATAAAGGCTTGCCTCACTCCAAAGGAATCCCATCCGCTTTGAGCAGTGCTGGCGTGGGGACAGACAATGCATTGTCTCTGCAGGAGGCAAGAACAACTTTTGAGCTGGCTGCACCCATTTATCACACATTGGGCAATGCAGAAATGGGCCCCCCAAGGCACACAGAGCAACGTGCTGCCTGCCACCCCGGCTGGGAAAGAACGTCCCCAACCCAGGGCCCTGTGCTGCACAGCTCTGCTCTCCTTGAAACTTGACAAACTTTAGAGAGCAATCCCTGTGCCCATGGTCTATAGCTCCAAAGTCACATCTGTACTAGCACATCTGGCTGGTGCCACTCAGAGCAAATCTGTGCTCACCCCCTAAGGACACAGCTCTGAGGCATAATCCCTCTGCATCCTCACCTACAACCACATGGCCAAAAGCTTCTCTGATCCCCTTTCTCTTAATATATAGGAGGGAAACATCTGAGATCATTGCAGTTTTATTGTCAGATTTGGCAGCCCTTTCATATTTGCTTGGATTGAGATATAAATTGAATTTGGTTTTCTCCTGCTGACTCAGTTATTTGTTATAGGAATAAGCATGTTGTAATGGATTAGACTGGGGAAAAGAGATTTCTCTTTCAGGCGTGTGCACGAGGTGGGATTTGCCATACCCTGTCCCATGTTTTCCTGGCACAGCTTTGCATCACCAATGACTTTGCAAGCTCCTTCCCCTCAGTGCCTAGCCACAGCTGGGTGTAGGATTTGTTCTGTATCAGACTTGTGCTTCTTCCCCCAAATTCTGCACTGTTTTAGAGCAAAGGAAACGTAACCAGTGGTGAAATCATTCGCTAAATCTGCTCCCATGTCCTTCCACCTACTTCAGTCCTCATCACTCACTGTGGTGGAATCAGTGCAAAGCATTTATGGGACTCCTCAGCTGTTCCTGCAGCCATCTCCCTGCCTAAGGAGCTGTCAAACTCCCTTTGCCCTTCCCTTTGAGCAGACCAGGAGAGGTACATCGTGTTCTTTGCATCCCAGCCACATCCTTCCCTATTTGCAGCAGGGCTGTGCTGCACTGTCACCCAGCCCACAGGGACTATGGTAGCACATGCAGCATTAATCCATGGATCTGCCCACCAGCCCTGACATTTCCATGCTTCCCATCCCAGCATTACCACTTCATCCAGAGTTTAGCACCCTGAGTTTCCCACATTGCCACCAACTAGGGGCAGAGCCCCCAGACATGGTCCAGGCAGCAAAGCCCAGCTGTGGCTCCCCACCATGCCTGCTCCATGGCATCATGTGGAGAGTTCTCATGGAAAACCCATTAAATCCTCCTGTCCCCGGCACTTGACAGGGGCTGCAGGTCCTTGCAGCATCCCTGAAACCACAGCACACTCTGCAGGCGTTCACACCGCAGCACCAACCCCAAACCCTGCTTCAGCTCATCCCAAGCAGCACAGCACCAAGCCCTGGCCACCCCATGGGATGGAGGCACTGGGATGCAGAAGGGTCTGGTACAACACAAAGGCCATAACCACAGACACCAGCAGGAAGGCAAAGGCATCAAAAAGACCCTTTCGCATCATCCTCCTACCTGGCCCTCCAGTTTTACCTCCCCTCTGCATCCTCTGTTTGCAAACCACTGCCTGCAGCAGGGTTTGGCCACTACCATGGGACTTTGCCCCTTCCAAGGCTCACCACAGCTCAAGGCTCCAGTACAGCAGTGTCCCTGCTAATCATATCAGCATGAAGATGGTTTATAGCACTGCCACTGCTGTGCACCAGCTTTCCTAAATCACCCTCTGCAGCAGCCTCCATCCCTTGCCTCAGCACCAGCCCCTGGCCTGACCCCTGCTGAGGTTAGAGATGCTGGGAGAGCCCCCTCAACAGCAAACAGTGCTAAAGGGAAGCTTGCAAAGAGCTACCTGGCAAGGACGGGGCTTGCTGGCAGCACCAAGAGCAGCCTCCAGCAAGGAGGCCTCCACAGCAGTCAGAGAGCAGGTCAGCCCCAGAGCACATCCTGCAAGGGGTCACTTAGGGAAAACAAAAGAAAAAGCAGAGCCCTAAGAGAAAAAAGCTACACAACACTACCAAAAAACAACAAACACACACCACCCACCCCACACCCTTTTATACCCAGGGCATGCCCAGTTTCCCACCCACCAGGGCAAACACCCCACTTAACAAGCCCACATCAAGCTGGATATGAAGCAGTTGTGGTCTCTCCAGACCCATAAAGCCGTCACATCAGTGGCTTCACCTGCAGAAACCATCTGGCCCCAGCCCCTGGGCATCTCCCCATGCCAGTGCCTGATGCCTTGGTGCAGGGAAGGAGTCCAGAGCCTGACAGAAAGCAGCAGCATTTCTGAGCAGAGCTCTTGCAGAATCCCCATCCCTTCCCGCACGATGCGCAGCAGGAGCAGCCGCAGTGTTCGCTTCCCAC
The DNA here is from genome assembly GCF_963264785.1 of Psittacula echo. Taxonomy (NCBI): domain Eukaryota; kingdom Metazoa; phylum Chordata; class Aves; order Psittaciformes; family Psittacidae; genus Psittacula; species Psittacula echo. The sequence goes on along the minus strand of NC_137741.1, from coordinate 14,783,070 downwards.
CTCAGAGGAAAGGAGCCGCGAGGCAGACGGAGTCTCTCGGCAGTGAAGTGCTGCAGCGCAGGCTGCCAGGAGTCGGCTGGGATGCTCCTGAAGAGCATCCGGCAAGCCTCAATAGCCTGGATCTGCTGCTGGATCCCTGTGCAGCAGAGAAGCCCTTGGTTGAGGTTCCTATTGGGACGCTGATGGCCAGGAGAGTCACTGTGGGGTGCCCCAGGGCTGGACCAGCCCCATTGATGACTGCTATGGGGTGACTCTTGATGTCCCCCCCAAAAACTGTGGGAGTTGTCCCTGCAGACAATGAGAATGATGCTGGCTCAGGGGAGCTGTGCACTGGGGAAATCTGGCTCCAGTCACAGCCTAAGGGGGATGTGTGGGACAGCAGCCTTGAGATGCACACGTGGGGGGTAAACCCCACTGCTCTGTTTGCACTCGCTGTTGGAGGTGGTGGGATCCCATGGGCTGCTGTGTCCTCCCCGCTGGAGCTGCACACTGCGCTCAGCATCCCTCCCTGGGGTATCCCACGCAGCCCCATGGCTGCCTGCATCACCCACAGGCTGGCATCTTCATGCCCAAAATCAGTCCCAGATGTGGAGAGCTCAACAGCCAAAAGCAGCACGTTCCAGCCCCTTGGGGCTTTTGTTGCTAAAGCTGCCAGGCTGCAGTGGGGCTCTTGGCTGGCCCTGTCCACCACTGGTGCCTCAGCCTTTGTTCAAGCGCATCTGCCTCTCATGGGTGTTTAAAAATAGAAATAACAACAACCTCTTCTCCCTTTGTTGCCTGGTTGGAGAAATAGCTTAATTAGTTAATAAGGGGCTTAATTTGTTGTAGAGCTGTGTGAAGAACTTGCAGAGGGCAAGCTAAGTCAATAAGTCAAAGCAATGAGACTTAGAGGTAGGCTAGTGAGGGGAAGGCGCCCCACTGTGACTGGCCATGTCCCACAGGGAGACCTGCCTCCAGCCTCAATGAGGATTTGTAGTCAGGCCTAAGGAGCTTCTCTCGGTGGTAAAATGATTGTGTCTCAGCAGAAAAATGAGGTAAATCAGTGGTTTTTGTTCTGATGAATGATTTTTGCCCACTTTAACAGGGCAGGAAGATGCTGCTGGCCCCAGATATGGCGATTCCCCTTCTTTGCAGATGTGCAGCTCCCAGTATCCTCCCAGCACTGAGAAAATGCAGGGAGGTGACCACAGGACATCTTTTATTCCCATACACTCAATGTATGAAGATGCTGCTCCTGATTATGGGTTTCAAAGACTTTATGTCCAAGTGCACTGAGCCTGTATACCCAGATCTTCCGCACCCCTGTCCTGGCTGTCACAGCAGGACCTGGTCCCTCAACACCCAGTTCCCTTGTTAGCAAAGCTCTGTCAACAAGCTCCTGCCTGATCCAAAACAACCTGGAAATGAGTGTTTATCCATAGCAACATTTAAAAGGCATAAAATGGGTCTTTATGTGGAGTCACACTGCAGAAGAGGCTTCAGCATTCCTTATCCCCAAGACTGGGGCAGGGGATAAGGACATGCAATGGCAGCCAGGATGCTCAGCAGTGGTTAACAGGTCTTGTAAACATCCTTACAACCCTGGTTTCTGCTGGGCCTTGTTAAGGATGAGCTCTTAGAGATGAGCAGGGTAGAGGAGACAGACAGGGATGGGATCTAGCTTTTGGCACAGGCTGTTTCAGCTTGTTAGAACACAAAGGGCTGATGGAAAAAGCTGAATGCAGACTGCACCAGCATCACCTCCTTCTCCATCCCTCTTCCCCATCAGGCAACACAGTCCAGCCCTGTTGAGGACTCTGGATCACATCACATAGCTCTGATCAATTTAATGCATGTCTTTACCAAGCCCATGGTGACTGGGCTTCCCAGATAAGCCTCCTTGATCCCGTTGAGCACTGGCTGATTTCCCAGCAAGGAAAGGGTCAGTGCTGGGCCCAGAGCCAGGGAATGCTGCTGAGGTCCACACCAGGAGATGCCAGATGAGCCAAAGGCTTCGCCCCTGCAAGCCAAGGCAAACACACAACAAACTCGCCCTTCTTCCCACAGCTCAGCTCTCCATGTCCTGTTTGGGTGTCGCTATAGGTAATTCCCTGCTTGATGTCCCATCAGGGATGGGGGGATGGAGACACCATTTCAGGATAAGACAAAAGGGCTCTTTCTTCCCCAGCATTAACCTCAGGCAGCTCTCGAGAAAAACTCTGGGCAATTAGGGGAGCAGAAGAAGATTTATAATTGAAATGCAGTTTGCAGCACTACAGGCGGTTCCCTCGAAAGCCAATTTCTCAGAGACCAGAGGACAAAATAAGGAGAGAAAATAATGGAGACAGAAGGGGGAAAGGGAACTAGTTAGAGAGTTTTAAAACCTCGCCGAAAACTCCATTTAGTTTAACATTGCATGATAGCTTTCATAATTCAGAACAAAGTGCAAAGCTCTTTAATGAGGCCATTAATGACCCTTTAATTTACTCCACCAGGGCTGAATTCATAAAACATTTATGTTCCATTTACACAGGATTTTCCTGAGATTCTTCAGGGCAAGTCACCATCACAGAGCAGGTGGGATGAAACGAAGGGCTCTTCTCTTCTGTTCCCTCTCTTCTTCACCCTCCACATGTGTCTTTTAATTCTGCCAGAGGAGCTGCAGGGACCCAGGGGGGAGAAGAGCCATTTCTGACCCTTCTGCATGGTAAATAGATGCAGAGTGCTCTCTTGTATTCCTGCCCTAGGAACAATGAAACCCTTTTTAACAGCCAGCCTTAAAAACCATCCTTATAAAGATCATTACAGCCCAGCTCCAGTTCATTACTCATTTGTCTGCTGAGAGAGGTCTCACTTGTGGTATTGGATTTGCTCTTGGGGCAGCACTGTCGATCTCTGAGCATCTGGGGGGGATACATCCCACCAGCTTTTCAGGCTGCTTCCCACTGCTTTGGAGAGTGATGGAGGAAGGGATGGAGGGAGGCTTGAAGGATGCAGGTACCAAGGTGGGTGCTGAGGCTGCTGATGCTGACTGCTTCGCTTGCTAGGGAGGGTGGGCTGGATTGGAAGCAGAGGTACCTGCGGGGCACTGGTAGAGCTGGTAGCTGAGGTTGTCTCTTGGCACCTCAGTATCTCCTATGGGCAGCTCACAGAGCTGTCACAGCACACATGGGGCAGCACCCCATGGTGAGAATAGCTTTCTCTGCTACAGGACTGTTATGCACTTCTGGCTTTGACCTAAGGAGGGTTTCTTGCACCAACAGACACAACATTCATGGCAAACTCAGGAGGACAGAGGTGCCAACCCACAAGAATCAGTCCCCCAGAAGCCTCTGCAGGGAGAAGCAGGGGAGATGCTCTCATGCTATCGACAGAGGAGAAAGTTGGAGAGCACTGGAGAGCACATCAAGAGCCAGTGTTTCTAATACCTATAAATGACAGCCACAGTCCATGCCTGAAGGTGCATGGACCTGGGTCTCTCTTCTACATGTGGCAAATTGTGGGGGCACAGGCTCAGAGGGAGCTTTATTTTCCATATCACTGCCCTCTCCCCCTCACATCCAGGTTGGGTTGTCATTCCCATTTCCTTCTTCACCCCCAGTTTTGCTGATGCAGAACAGAAACCTGACGGACCATCGAGGCACTGACACTGCTTGCGTCTGTGTGGTTCATGAGTCATCCTCCTGGTTTCACAACTAAAGGACTGCTGACGCTGATGCCCTCCGAAAGGACACATCCGCAGGAGCATCAGTACCTTTGAAACCATGTCAGCGCTCATCGGCAGCAGGATATGGGCACTTTGGGTTTGTTATTGTAGGGTCTCTTGCGTGCACCAGGTTTTATGCACCAGGTTTGTGGTTGTAGGATCACTGTTTTACTTCAGGGGAAGGAAGCAGAGAGGAAGATTGCTTGACCTGCCTGGTTCACTGATGCAGAACAGCTTTGCAACAGAGGGTCAGGTTTGTCAGAACACTTACAGCACAAAAAGAAATTATGGCCAAAAAATCTTAAACATGGATAAAAAAATCAGTTAGAAAAAGAAAAAAAAACATTTCAATGGAGAGGGAAAGAAAATAGCCACCATTTTCAAATATTCAATCTCACACTCAAAAGGGATTAAGCATTAAAAGCACCAGGACAGGATAAATAGGGAACTGGTCCAGTTCAAGTCCAAAGCGTCCAGTGTCAGCAATGCAAGTGGTGTTTCAGGAGATCAGAGGATGGGAGGGGAAGGAACCTACAACAAGAAGAGGGGGCAAAACAGAAGTGGCTGCCCAAGGGACCAGAACATCCAGCAACAGGTTGCCCATTCCGCCTGCTATAGAAGGAATGCTCTGCATCCCTGTGTGGAGGTGGAATGCGCCTGGTGGATGCATTTGTGGACCACAGAGGCAGGAAAAGCCACATTTCCTTGCTTATATCACCCCAAAGGGAAATGAAGAGGCAGGAGAGCAGCAGTGCTAAAGGGAGCCCAAAGGTGGAGCTGGGATCATTCCTGAAACGCTATCCTATAGAGTGACAGTCAACTGACAGCAGAGAAAGGAGTTGGCACAGGGGCTGTCACACAGGCTGCCTGCAGATCCATATGCCCCAAGGGCTCTTGTTCCCCTTGACTCTGGCAGCAAAGAGCTCTGGGCAGCTCCAGGAACAAGTTGCCTTTAGCTTGAGTGTTATTTGATTTCCAGAAACATCAATGCAGGGATCCCATCCAAACTGGACCCGGGTTGTTTACGAAGCACAGGCTGCCATTTAGTTAGAAACACATGGGCTCTTCTTACTGCATTTCCCCAGAAAAGAGACAAAAACCAACAAAACAAAGAGTGGTTTAAATTAAAGGGGAAAATATTTAGTAAAAATCAAAACTTGCACTCACACACAGAGGCTCTGACGGCTCACAAGCACTCAATTCCTTGCGCTTCCATCCCAGTTTCCCACTTAGCCTACAGCCATGGGCTTTGGTTTGCTGAGATTACCCATGTTGGCCATGGAGAGAGCCACATGGGGTCAAGACTTGCAGACTATGAAATACAAGCAGGCTCTTGAAGCTTCCTACATTTGTATAGATTCGACACTTCCAGGTAGCTCACACGCCTACAAGAACAGAGACCTCATAGCTGCTGCCCTGGAGGACATGCAGTACTCGAAGCCAACAGATACATCACCATTATGAGGATCTTTTTGTACTGTAGCTAAACCCAGAAACGCAGAGTTTCAGATACACTGAAAGACCTCTATACATATATCCATGAGTGATCCGAGCTCCTCTGAGCAGTCAAAGATCTCTCTCCACCACTATAACTGAGTGCACACACACCTGAGCATCCCCATGCATCCACTTTCCTTCTGCTGCTTAAAACCCTCAGGAGAAGGCAGCTGAAGCATTTAAAGCCTCAGTTAGGTCACTCTGACAGGCCCCAGGAGGTGGACCAACGCTCACAAGGTGTCTGTCCTACTGGTGGTACTGATGCTGTCTGAAAATCAAGGTGGTTTCTCAGCCAAACCACAAGCTACAAACAGGGGAAGATCAGCAGGCCAGTGGGAAAGTGCTGTTTTCTTTAGTACAGCTGCTGGGGTTTATAATCAAGACTATCTGATACACTTGATGTCATGCTAGTAATGGTATAACTCCATATCAGCCTAATGGCACAATGGGTTTACAAAAGGAGCAGTATATGCAGAAATATGCATTCATGCTTGCTAATCCCTCATAAGCCTGTAATCCTGATTCTTTCTTTTCCAAATAATAAGTGCAGCTCTATTAAGACCCTATCACTAGATGCACACTGAATTCCTTTCTTCCTGCCTGGAATCAGCTGGGTACCCTACACATGGTGGGGCAGGGGGAGATATGTCATCCCTGTCAGCCCTTAGCCCCCCATAATGATGACTGTGATGGTGCGTGCTTGAAAATACCATTCTGGGGCTTCTCCCTCACCTGTGCCTGGGGAGCACATGGAAGCAGCCACAGCTTTGCTATGAGGGGTCACAAGTTGCCTTCTGACCCTATGGAGGGTCAGAAGTTGCCTTCTGCCAGGTATTTCTGCACCAAAATGAAGCACAGTTACCCACAGGCATGCAAGTCAGCAAGAGGATACCCACTGGTGTTTGACAGCCTCCTCCAGACAGAGCTGGCAGAGGTTTTTTGCCTCCTTCTTGCTGGTTGTGTCCCAGCACTGCCAAATTCCCACCTCAACCAGCAGATCCAGCCACAGACAGCAACTTCCAGGGACTCTTGGCGTCAAACAACATTTCATAGAATCACAGACTGGTTTGGGTTGGAAGGGACCTTAAAGCTCATCCAATTCCAGCCCCTGCCATGGGCAGGGACACCTTCCACTAGAGCAGGTTGCTCCGAGCCCCTGTGTCCAACCTGGCCTTGAACACTGCAAGGGATGGGACAGTCACAGCTTCTCTGGGCACCCTGTGCCAGTGCCTTCAAATGGTTCTTTCATAACCATTACTGGTTCTTTCATAACCATTTTCTAGCCACTGCATACAAACAACCTGGAAATAACCCTTCCAGAAGTGGCAAAGTAATAGTCACTAATTACACAATTTATTCTTTGGCACCAATAAAAAATGAATTTGTGTTACAAAGAAGGAGAAAAAATATCTAAGGATTTGTTTAATTAAAACCACAACGTATTGAAACACCAAGTAATGTTAATGACAGACAATTCTGTGTGTGTATAATTAGTAATTAATTACCTCAAAAATGACACTTTCTTTGCTTTAAAGCTATTCATCTCTCTCCTTGTTTTCTTTTCCTCTCACATGTGACTGTTTTCAGGTACATCAAATCACGGTGCATCAGCTCCCCACCTTGCTCCATGTGTAATTCCTTACCTGCAGGCAGATGTGCTGCACCCTTATCTCTCGCATCCCGATCTGCTCCAAGGAACAATCCCAGTCCTCCCTCCTCAGCATCCCTCTGCCCAGAACAGCTGCTCTCCATACCTAAAGCTCAGCAAAAAATGGTGCAAATTGTGACTCCAGCCATGAAGAGCCGCTGGGATAGAGCTGACAGGCAGAACAGCTACAGCCTTCTGCAGAGGGAGGCATGGAACAGGCTGTTAACTCAGCGCTATATACATATTATGCTTATAAGTCCTGATGTTAACCAATGTTATATATATATTTTAAGTATTCATGTATTCATAGCTATAAAGGCCTTTCTCTATTTGAACTAAATTGTATAACCATGACCTATTATCCCATAAGGCTTTTTAGTCATGTTATATGGGCACTGAGATTATAGCGCTCCTTGGTAGTAGGTGCAGAAGCGTTCTGGAGGAGACAGAAGGTGATGGATGATCCTAGTGAGGCTCAGCAAAGAATCCAAAACCACAAGAACCAAGCAGCTCTGTAGCACAGCCAGTTTCACATCTGAAAGATCAGCTGAGGGGCTGGCTTTTCCTTGGGAGAAGGATGGGATGTTACTCAACCTTGTCCATTCCCCAGGGAGGTGCTAACTGCACCTACAGAGTGGGGACAACAGTACTCAGCACATACTTCTTTCACACTCATATGTCCCTACTGCTGGTGGCTACAGCTTCCTACAGTGGTCCCTCTCTGCTCCCTGACCTGTGAGGCAGGCTGTTGTCTGTGGTGCTGCTACCAGTGATCCTGCTCAAGGGCTCTATATGCTGTATCCCCGACATGCTCTTCTGCCCTGCTCCTGGGGGACATTGTACCTGCTCACATCAGCACCTGCAAACAGTGTGACTTGTCACTGGCTCCCTGGTACTACCCATCACAGAGCCCAGATGCACCCTGGCAGCACCCTTAATGTTCAAAGGAAAACATCCTCCTTGGAAAAAGCTCTGCATCAGCATCCTGCAAGGAGCTCCTGTGCCTTTGTCCCTCCCTGTCCAGCCAGGAGATCACTGCAAGTCATGTTGAGATTGGCAGGTCCCCTGCTTGGATCTTCACCTTTATCCAAGACCTGGGGACCCATCTGGCTGCTGGCTTTGAGATTTATGGTCACACAGGCATAGGCAGTGAGATGTTCCCAGCCTGCCTGTCCATTCCCAGTGCACACATGGAAAGCCTCTGAGACATGTTATCTCCTGCTGTCTTGGGAATCATGACAAGGGTGCTGGTGCGAGGATGCACAGTGGTGGCCAGGGATGCTGGTGCCCTCTCACCGTCTCCAATGCTCCAGTTGCTCCAGCACAGTCGGGGTGGAAGAAGCAGCAGCGAGCTGGCTGCTGGCTGTTACGTTGGTGCCAGATGGTGGATGAGATTAAAAGAATTTGATTTTCAAATAATCCATAAACCTGGCTGAGCTAATGTCGTTTCATATGCATTATCTTGTAATCCCAGGGAAGAGAACGTTTCAGAGCAAAGAGCCTTATTCTCCCTCCCTGCAAGGACTCTAACAAGCTATAGATAATCCCCTTTTTGTTGGAAAGGTGCTTACAGGGGACCTACAACACCCAGAGCATGGCAGAGAGGCTGTGGCTCTGCACTAGTGCTTGAGAAGAATACAACAAGGAACCCAGCACCACAGAGGCTGTCTTGCCCTGAGCTTCATAAGGGTGGGAGCAGCACATAGCAGGGCCCAGGGACACCTTGAACTTTAGACCCCTGGTCAATAAGAGAGGATAAAGGAGGAATTTTGTCACTCCTATCCCATAACAATGCATGGGAGCTCATGCTGCATCACTGAGATAAGGGGGGAGATACATACCCTTTTCTAGGTAAATCCACTGTTATGACCCCTTTTTGGGATAACCGCCAAAGCACCCCTTCTGCACCCCCATCGCCCTGCCCAGCACCCAGAGCATCCCTCAGCATCCCATCACCCACCCTTGATCCTCAGATGCTGCCTGCCTGCTCCCTGCCTCTTTTCTCTGTCCTAGAGACTCCTTTGAGGCCCCTGTTACTTGTCAAGCCTCCATGGAGCAAAGATGACCTTCTGCCAAACTCTGGGATCCTTCAACATGCAAGGCACCCAGCTTGGGCACAGCGGTTAAAAATCAGTGATCCTGACTCCATGCTGCCGGCTCCCACACTGGAGCGAGGGAGAAATGGAGCAGGAGGTGACTTTAAAGGGAAAGGGAAAGAAAAGCTCCACGAATGGGATTTCCCAGTCACTGCCTGCCATCTAGTGCCTAGCACCGAGCTGTTTCACCGTCAGCAAGTGACATTCACCTCCATCCTCAGGGGAATTTAGCTCTTAAAGTAGAGCCAGAGACATCTGCGTATCAGGCTCCCAGAGATGGGAAGCTCCCCACTGTGCTGCTTACTTTGAGCCAGGGAGAGGGTTTTGGTGTCAAATAGCCCAGATTCTGGTGGGATTTCTCACGGAAAGCATCCAAGGAAGGAGGGGAGGTGATGCTGTGTGCCTGCCTGGGTTGCAAACATGATGCCCAACCACATCAAACTAACTATATACAACAGATCTTGCTTCACTGCATGCTGTTACCTTCAAGGTCGTGTTGCCATCATTGCCAGCAGCTCTGATCAAAACGGTACACACAGGCATTGTGTGAAGAATGCCACAGACAGGCTAAAAATAGGGAGACAAATAGAAGCATGAGGAAAAGGAGCGAAAGGTAAGGCTTTGCCAGCTGTGCAGGAGCCTGAAATCCTGCAGATGATCAGGAAATAAAAATAAGCAAGAAACACTGGCTTCGTGACTCATATTCTGGTGCTTGGAAACACTACTGGAGTTTCCCACCCAGTTCAATCTATGGGCAACCATTGCAGCAGGAACACGGTCCCTGCAAGCCGCTTGTAGCCTTTGGGTTAGCACTAACAGCAGGAGCTGTGGAGCAGTTTACAGGTCTTCTGGCAATCTGGGGGGCGGCTGATACTCTCCCTCCCTTCAGTAGAGGTATGTATACCTGTGTCTGCCTTAGGAGCTGGTCGTCTGGCAGCTTCTTGCCCCTCTGAAAGGGCTCTGATACCCACAAAGGCAGGAGAGAGCAGGCAAGACAGCTACAGCTCACCCCAGTCCTGTTTCTCAGACAGAGAAAATTAAGAGATATGACATCCAGAAGGGTCTGGGACAGGCAACATCCATCCTGCACCACATCCCCTACCTCTGCACAGAGGACAAGGCTGGACATTGAGCTGTGAGCACTGATGGAGCCAGAGCAGAAAAGTGGGTCCCTATGGGTGCTACCTCCAGCAATCACTGCCCCTCACACACGGCACTGGTAGGATCAGACACTCCAATACCCAGCCTCCCTCTACAAACCCCTTATCACTTGGCTGCCTTCCTCAAGCTCATCCACCCTGTGCTGTTCACTAGTACCATGGCTTGGGAAACAGCTGCTGTGTTGCAGAGGGGTGTGCTGGGTCTGACACAAATGGGCTGCCCTGGTCATTTGGAAAAGGCAGGCAGGTAGGGCAGGAGCTTACAAACATACACACACAACCAGATTTACTGATTAGCACATGGCTCCGATTTCCTCCAGTGCTTCCAGAAAAGCAATAGGCGACATTAACAGAAGGATTACTCAGAATTCAAAAGTAAATGGGATTTGTGACCCATTATATTAACTGGTGACTGAGGAAAGCTCTACAGAGAGAAAGCACTGCCAGCAGGTCACCAAACCAATTATTAAGAGCTCACAGATCACAGAGCTAGATATATACATACATCAAGATAACTTTCTATTTGCCTGCAGAAGGAGGACGCTGGCTGAGCCACACTCCCAACCCCATGTGCTTTCTCTATGTGCCCATTAAACCTGGATTATATCTAGTTACTTTCCCCAATAATTCGCTTCCCCCACAGGTTTAATGCTGTGGAATAACATTTGGGAGGGTAAAACCTGAAAGGAGAGCTGTAATGGGCATAATTACTTTGATCAATGAAAGAGAGCACAAAGCAGGCAGGCAGCACGTGGTGGGAGCAGGCCAGCAGCACACGTTCACCCCTGACATCCCTCTTCCCAACAGCAGCACCGGCCTACACCTTACTCTGACATCCCCAGCTTCCCTCTGCCCTGATGCTTGAGAGGCACTGCAGCCCTTAGACACAAGATGATCTTCCTCAGACATCAGTTCTCACCTCCACCTCCAGCACAGATCAGTTTAAGCTGCACATCGATAGTTGTAAAACCTTTCCCTAAAATTTTGCCTCGGTTCACTATGAGACTGAATGTTCATGGTAGCCAGGGAACGGACCAGCTTCTGCTAGCACACTGTCCTGTTTCTGGAGGATGCTGTGATGGCAAGTCTTAAAGCCCTGTGTACACTGCATAAAGGTTTTATTGCATTGCCTAGGTTTTAAAGAAGCTTCATTTTAATGTTTCTGAAAAATCCTTCACATTTCGATTGAGGAATGCCCCTGGGTCTCCCAGCATTGCCTATGAAGTCCTGCCAAAGGATTTTATACCTCCCAAAAGATCTGTTTGTGAAAAGTACTCTCGACAGCAAAGCAGTAGTTAGAAGTACCTGAAGGGGTTTCCTGCTGTCAGCAGTTTGTACGGCTCTCACAAATTCCTGGCTTTGCTTTTTGAGGGCTTGGAGTTAAGGATCAGGTATGATCAGCAAAGCTTTTGGAGCAGTTTTACCCTGAATTCAAGTTTCTCAGTAGCACCCCTTCTTTTATATCCATCTTACCTTTGCAGAGATTCACTCAAGAGTTCCTTTCTGCCTGTCCTGTGTCCTTCCAACACGCTCGTTATGTCAAAACACAGGCGTGTTTTCACAAAAGGGAGGAAAAAGATGTCCTCAAAACAAAAATAAGGGACCTAACCCGCTCCCATCACTGCTGACCTCAACCACACCATTTGCTGTGGGTCTCTGGGCTGCCGTGGGCAATGCTCCCCCTGCTGCATCCCCTGCAAGCAGCTGAGAGCAGCAGGAACAGGCAGCACTTGCAAGAAATCCCAGTCACTGCCTGAAAAACTTCCTCTAAAGAGACAGATCCCTTCCAACACAAGAATGGGAATGTGAACAGAACAAAAGCAAAGTGACTGATGCTGCTGGAGACACCTTATCCTCCAGGGAGTGAGCCCACAGGCAGCAGAACTCCTTCCCTCCCTGGGTGCTCCCTGCACCAGAACAGAGATCTCTGCTCTAACAAGCCCAGGGCTGTGTTTGGGAGCAGTAGCATCTATCCTCCTCCTCCCAGTTTCCAGAGAGCAGGAAGCAGCGTAGTCTGTGGCTCCAATGGCCTCTCCTGGCTCTGCGTGTATTTATCTTCCCAGTGTTGAAGCCTTTGGCTGTTTGGAGCCAGCCAGAAGGAGCAGCAAACAGCAGCTTCCTATTACAAGAGAAAGCGGGCAGTTCTGAACAGTTCACAGCGTATCACAAAACACATTAGCAGGGCTCTGCTTAGCGAGCACCAATTGCCAACCCTCACAGACAGGGAGGGATATCAGCTAGGGAATGTACTTTGTAGGGCAAGTAGAGGAAAGCTGTATCAGCGAAGCTGGAAAGTGGTTTTGTCAAGACTTGTTTTCTCTCCTTCTCTGGAGAGGTGTGCTAGCATCAATTTGTCACAAAGAAAACCTTCATCTCTCTTTCCTAACATGGTGGCTTAAGCAATGGTTTAGATGATGGTGGTTTAGACTGCAACAGATCCTTCCATTTGTTTCTGCTCCTGGAGGCTTTTAGGAAGAGCTGCTGGACTGCATCACACCAGGGAAAAGTCATCTTGATATGCCTCCTTCCCCCCTGGAGGGGAAGAGGATCTGGCTTTTGTGTATCACCCACATGAACAGAAGCATCCTGTGCTGAAAGTGTCTTTGAGGAGCAGAAACTTCCCCAGTCTGACTGCTCTCCAGCTTCCTCCCAACATGCAGACTCAGGGGAAGATAACACTAGGTGCTACCCTTCCAGCAGTTACCAGCAAAATATAACCCACCAGCCTGCCTGATGAGACTTCTGCAAGGAGCATGGGTATAGGCTTAGCCTGCAGCCACCAAGTTCTCAAAGGAAAATAACAACCTCAGTACAAACCATCAATACAAACTCAAATACAAACCATCCTCTCCCTCTCAGGCTAAAGAGGAGGGAATAGGCCACACAGAACTGAGCAAAAGCACCCGAGGTGCAAGATCCAGGATCGACTGCTGCAAATGGCCAAGGGCTTTTCAAAAAGGGCCTGTTCCTATGCAGGCTGAGAGCAGGAATTTGTGTTTTAGGTGACGAGAAAACAATTCTGGCTTCCATAAAAGACCAAGCCTTTTACACATCCGCTACAGGTTAAGAACAAAGGCCATGAAGGCTGTTGATTCTGACCTTCCCACTGCTGAAGGGAGCTACACCTCACTCAGCACAGAGAATGCCCAAAGCCTCATCGCTCAAGTAAGTCAGAGGGCAAGAACTGCCTGGGTTTGAAGATCAGCAAGCTCTCACTGCAGCTTTTTCTCTCTTTTGTGCTCCTGGTTTTGAGAATGATTGAATAGCATTTTATATGCTTTGAAAGTTCTGTTCCAGCTACCCAAAACCTGCCTTTGGCATGGGAAACAGGGCAGAGACCTTGGCAAAGGGCATGCCCTAAGCCTTTGCCCACAAAGCTCTGCTCAGGGGCTGTGTGCTACAAAGGCAGCAACAGCCTGATAGAGAGGGGAAGAGAAAAGCCTAATTGGGGCTGAATGCACCCATGGTCCCCCAGGCTGATGAGGAGACAGACTCACCTCTCCCTTCTGCAGCGGCTTTCAGTGCTGGAGAAGGCAATAGCATCCCATTCAGCAATGCTGATCTCAGGCAGCAGCCAAAGCATCTGCAGCTTTTCAGGCACATATTCACATTAATTTCCTCTTTTCAAGTGCTCTTTGTTGCAGACACAGTCCCCTGGAAGGGTGCTTCAAGAAACCAAGTTTTGTTTTGTTGGTAATTTATGGTAAGCCTGCTCCTCCCGAAGTGCCCAGCATTAGAAAATAGAAGGCTGCTGTCCTATCCCCAACTTCAATGGCTTGTGGCGTGATTAAGGATAGCTTTAATTTGAGGCCTGCAGCTCAACAGCTCCCAAAGGACTGATAAAATACATATAGCAATCTCCAGTTCCACCTCTGGAAACTGAACTCTCTCCCAGTGATTAACGATGGCTATTTCCTCACTCTCTCCTTGCCACTGATTCTCTGTAAGGTCCAGCCAGCCCTGAGCCCACACTCTGACCACCAAACAGCAACATTTACAACCAGGAAAAACCCTCCAAGAAACAGCACCATATAAGCCCAGGATAGATCTAATAAAGAAATTGGGGTAACAGTGTCAGGCCACCTGAGGCAGACCCAGCTGGGATGGGTTAGCAGTGTTGGCCTAATGCACCACAAATGGGAGCCAAGAACTCCCCAGAGCCAATTTTGGGGTTGCCCCCAGGAGGCAGCAAATGACAGAGCAGCCTTCTGAAGCCAGGAAAAACTACCTTCCCAGCCCAGACTGTTGTTGCCCAAGTGTTACCCTTCCTTCAGTGTCTGTTATTATAGCTTGAGGCTCAAGAGGAGGGCAGTGTGGGTGGGAAAGCAGTACTCATCTAAAGAAAGAGCTGCTGCCTGTTCCTCATGCATCTGTGTACTCCATAGCCACCATGTATCATGGGCTCTAGGCCAGAGGCAGCTCCAACACAGATTAAACATTAATAAACTGTGAATACCCCAGCTTCCATCTCTCCCCAGAAACCCACCTTTCTCAGCCTTGTGTTCCCACCTGGACACAGATAACCCCCAGTGCTGCTCTTCAAGACCAGATATCAGAGACAAGCACTAGCCAATGCATAGAAGAAACCATTTGAGTTTGAGACTACGATAGAAGCCTAGAGAGGAAAGCAAGCCCCCTGGGTACTACAGCCCCAGGGAATCACACACTTGGGAAAGGAAAAGATCACAACATGCATTTCCAGCAGAGGTGGAGGAGGAGGATTCAACAAGAGCACAGAATTCCCTCAGGAGAACTTCACTTCCAAGTAGAAGTTTTAATATTTATTCAGTACAGGCCTGGTGAAGAGAAGTAGCAAGTAAGGCAAAGGCAAATTATCCTCCAGAGCCCACATTAACATCTCATACACACAGACCATGCAAGGCAGCAGCTGTGCTTCTCCCTGGAGTTGCATCCCACATCTTCCCCATCTGTTGGAGCACAGCCCATCCCTTACAAGTCCAGAAGGAATCGATTGACTTTCTTCAGGTACTCTGGCTTCAAGTAATCTCCCAGCTCATCCTTTGTGACCCACAGGTGATTCCCCTTCTTCTCTGCTTGGGCCAAGTCACTGCTCTGGAGGAAGGCTTTGAAGAAGAATACTTTAGCACCCACATTATCTTCAGTCCTGATGGCCCTGGGGAATTTATACTTGTAAATCCCATATGGAGCATTCCCCAGGACTTTGGCTTCAACGTGGTCTCCTGCAAGACCCCAGCAATGCAAGAAAAAGAAAACAAGAGGTAAGAACACAAAGCAACAGCACCTGCTCTCCTGTAGTAACAAAAAGGCAGCATAAGCCACTCCTTGGGCCTAGTTCAGACTGACTGCTGCCTCTCAGCAGAAACACTGCCAACTGTAAATTTCATGACAAAACCAAGCTTCTCTGGAGTCCAGAAGGTCCTCCCAGAGTGAGAGAGGGAGGGAACTGAGCTTTGTCAACCCACAGGGAAGAGCAAGGACATGAGTTTGCCATCACTCATCTGCCACAGGGTGACAAGAGGGAAGGAGAAGCCATAAACCTGAAGCAAGCCACAGAGCATCACCAGACTGCCCCTGCAACATCAGTGAGGGCCAGATGCAGCAGTGCAGCTGGTGGCAGGCAGAGATCCTGTCAGCCCCACCAGCCCTCTACACACTGCGGTTGCTCTGTGACAGTAATCAGTTACAGAGCCAGTATCACACTTCTTGCCACAAAGCCCATCCCATTGAGCTCCATCCCTCTGCTATGAAATGCTTATTCCCAGCAGACGGGAGGTGATTTCACTCCAGCTGATGGCAAAAACCCCTCAGACAGGGCACAAAAAGGAAACCACTGGGACAAAGTGGAGGGATAGCCGGGCACAGGGCAAACTACACACCCAAGAAGGTAGCCATGGCTCGCTCAGCCGTGCTTCGCAGCGTCTCCCCAGGCTGCCACTCCACTTGAGGCAGGAGCCACAGCTCCTGGTTGCCGATTTTGTGTTTCACCAGAAGCATCAGGTTTCTGTCCAGCTTCCTGTTCAGCGATGTTCGACTGTTGCTTTCATCAGCATCTGCCAAAAAACAACATATGCTGGAAACAAAGTCTCCCGGCAGCACTGGTCTGATCCCCTTGATTCATCAACCCTCCGCATCTCACACCCTCCCAGCAATAATACACAGACATGAACACATGCAACAAGATCAAGACAGAAATGCTCCAGAATTGCAGGATTCAGCTGGAACCCACGGTTAGACTGCACTCAGTTTCAGAAGGAACTTATAGCAAGAAGCCTGGACCTCTACCTTGACAAAACTCAACATGAGAACTAGGCAGAGCTTGGGAACCAAGAAACCAAACATTTCTATGTCTGGAAACAACATCTTTTCATCATGAGAACACCAATTTCCTTGTCAGCCAGTTAATTCCTTATGTGCTAACAGTGCTGTCACAGAGTCAACTCTCTTTAAAACAAAAAGACTCAGTGAATACCTTCCCTCTACTGAACTGCACTCAGTTGTGTCCAGCAAATAATCAGGGTGTTCTCACTCCACCTGAACTTCAGCCTGTACCTGTTATCCGCGGAGCAGCTTTGAATCGAAGGAACTTCTGTTCCCACTTGTCCTCCAGGTCCCGAGCCATGATGACTGTTTTGCCGGGCACTTCATCATCGTAGCCGCTTTCCTTCCTCCTCCGGAGCAGCTCCTCCTCCTCCAGCTTGCGGATTTCATGGTCTGAATAGTGGCTTTTCTCCACCTCTATCTAGAAGGGCAATGCAGCGAGTTATTGAGCCACCAGCACTATGGGCTGGACTCGGCACATAGAATTAAACTATGTTCTACCTCACTGAATGAAAGATGGTGGGAATTTCCGTGCTCACAGCAGGAGCCACTAGCAGGGACATCGACAGCATCAAGGAAGAACTATTAAGCCCCACAATACCCAAGTCTCACACAGAGCACTCACTATGGCTTCGCGGCGAGAAACAACATCACCTAAGGTGCACCAGACTGGCTGTGCAGGGCTGCTATCTCCTCCCAGCCCATAGCCCCCGGCCAGCCCCACAGTGTGCTCTCCCCTCCAAGCCTGAAGCAGCAGCATGCCGCCAACAGCCCGCTCTACCTGCCCCATGAGAGCCGCCATCTCTTCCTCCTCCTTCTCGAGCGGCTGCGTGATGCGGGGCAGTCTCAGCAGGCACATGGCCCCGAAGAGCCGCCAGGACCGGGGCGCGGCCGCGGTACAAGCCCACCGTGCCCAGCCCACCGCCCGCTGCCTGGGGGCCGCCATTGCGCTGTGGCGCAGACCACAATGCACTGCGCTGCGCGCCGCCATGTTTCCTCCCCGCTCCCGCCGTGCTTTGCGGCGACCTCTCCGGGCGCGCTGTGGGAGCCGCCATGAGCGCGGCGCTGGCGGTCGCTTGGCAACGGCTGCGCGGAGCGGCCTGCGGGTGAGCTGCAGTGGGCACGGGGGTATGGAACCCGGTGCGTGTGTGAGGGGATCCCGGTGTGTGAGGGGATATCGGTGTCCTCACCGCCGGTTGCTCCTTGTTTCCCGCAGGGGCCGCGCTGTCGCCCTGTGCTGCGGCCTGCGGACCGGCCCACAGGACCTCGCGGAGGCGGCGGCCTCGAAGGAGGCGGAAACACAAAGCGCGACCGGCCTGAGGTGAGGTGAAGTGGAAGGGTTCTGCCGGTTGCAGCTTGATGGGAGCGTTTATCAATTTCGGTGTTTCCTCCGCTGAGGAAGGGAGTGATCTGATTCAGTCACAAACGCGGTTTGTATGTTTTGGAGACTTGATCACCTCTTTCTTCCCCAGTGTCACAGAATCACACAATTACAGACTGGTTTGGGTTGGAAAGTACCTTAAGATCATTCGGTTCCAGCCCTCTACCATGGGCAGGGACACCTTTCACTAGAGCAGGTTGCTCCAAGCCCCATCCAACCTGGCCTTGAACACTGCCAGGGATGGGGCAGCCACAGCTTCTCTGGGCAGCCTGAGCCAGCGCCTCAGCACCCTCATAGTGAAGAACTTCTTCCTTATATCCAACCTAAATCTCCCCTGTTTCAGTTTGAACCCATTACCCCTTGTCATGTCACTACTGTTCCTAATGAATGTGAAATAAAACTTTGCAAAGAGTGAGTATCTGATAACTGTTGTTTTGCTCCTTAGCCCTTTAATCCTGCAGAGGAGCTCCATGAGATGGGATGGAAAGGTCTATGAAGAGATCCCGATAGCTCACATCAAAGCTACGTACAATAAGTAAGCAAATCAGCAGCTGCACTCCTGCTAGCATGCAAAAGAAAGGCTTACAACATACCTGGGCTTTGGTTAGTCAGTGTTTCACCAAAAGGCTTAAAGGAAAAAACCCAGGGGAGTGGTGGTCATTACTAGGAAGAATTCAAACCTCGGTGCTGTTCAGGAAGCATAACCGTCCTTATTGTGTCTTTAAGAGCAGTAAGATTGTTACTACATTGACTACATTCTGGTATGAATAATTACATGCTGATGGCTTTAATGACAGGTTACTTCCTGCTCTAGCACTGTCAGTTTTCTCAGCAGCTGTACAGCAACATGTTCTCCATGCGAGATGGTTGTGTTTCAGTAGTGATCCATAGTGTGATATTTTACTGTTTCTCTTTCAAGTTCTAGGAATGTTTTGTGCATTATTTTAATAACCAGAAGAGGTAAAATGCTCGTTGCAAGAGGTGGGTCTGAAAGGGCTAAGCAGTGTCTGAGGTGTACCTGGATAAAGTATACCTTATCCAGGAAGGTTCTGCCATGTTGCTCTGATTCTCTGGGGTGATGGAAAGCCAAATGCTGGGAGGTCTCTGCAGCAGGTTCATGTAGGTGGGATACCTCAAAAGGGAATGCTGAGTGAGGGTGGCGTTGAGAAAGGAGACCCAAGTCCTGTGCCAGTAAGATGAGTGAGAGTGAAGTTTTGTTATAGCTTATTTTTTTTGCCCGTCTTTCTGTAGCACCCATGTCCAAGTGGTCACCTTTGACAACATGTCATTGGCCCACACATCCTGTGGCACAGAAGGCTTCCAGAATGCCAAGAAGGGAACTGCCATTGCGGCACAGACCGCAGCCATGGCAGCAGCAGTGGTGAGTCTGCACTGGTGATCCTCATCCTTCCAAAGGGGAGCACCCACCACCTCCCCAGCACCTGGGTCCATCCATGCCTCCTTCTCAGTGCTTGAGATCCAGAGGAGCTGCCTCCACGTGGTGGCAGCACAGCTATGCTTTGCAGCACATTCTCGGTTTCAATTTACAAGCCCATTGCATTTTGGCACTGAAGGTGTGGACTCCTGCACAGCAAATACAAAGCTTGTCTGCTTTTCTCATTTGCCCTCTAGAAGAAATGCACTGCTCACAGGAGAGAAGTTGCTGCATTAGAGAAAGGAAAACAGCTTTACGTTAGGCCTTGTTAGTCCCTTGCCAGTTCAGTCACATATGCATGGATATGTCATTTTCTGCCCTGGCTTTAGGTCACAGATAATTTCAGTTCTGTGTATGCAGCCCTGAAAGCTTGGCACAGTTCTGAAGCTGCCATGGCTATATGCAGGTTCCTCCTTCTAGCATCTTTGTGCAGGAATCCCCATATTTGCCTTTTGTATCCATTACTACCTACTCCTTACATAAAGAATACTATGATAGTGGGTCAGAAGGGAATGGGAGAGCCCAGGGAAGCCACAGCAGCAGTAGTTAGATCACAGAGAACACTAACCAGTTCTTCTTGCAGAAAGCCCGTGGGAAAGGTGTGCTGCACGTACGAGTGATGGTGAAAGGACTGGGACCGGGACGAAAAGTAGGTGCCGGTTTCTTTATACATTTTCCTTTCTCAGGCATCATCCAGAGATTTTAAACTCTGGCTGGTCTCATGACTGTACCTGTGAAGTTGGTTCTTGTGAAGGTGATGTAAAGAATTCTTCACTCAAGTGCCTGGTAATGAAATTTTAGAATTTCAGAGTTCTGTCACTTTGGAGGCAGAACAAAAGCTGTATTTGATACTTCTTTCAAGTAGGAAAATTGCTGGGAATGCCAATGAAACAAGCAGATAAGTTTAAACTGGATTTTCTGACACAAATTACTTAGTTTTAAATTAATTACAAAGTAGAACCGCTGGATTTTCGGACAGGGACCAAGCTATTTTTCCCTGAGCTTTTTCCCTTCTCTGCTGTTCACTGTGTCATCTGCTGTCTTGTTCTTCCAGGCCGCCATCAGGGGTTTGACAATGGGAGGTTTGGAGGTCATCTCCATCACTGACAACACCCCAGTGCCACACAACGGATGCCGTCCTCGGAAGGCCAGGAGAATGTGAGGGGGGAACGGAAGAGACACACAGCATCCAACATTGGTTCATGCAACAGCAGCTGAATATTGCTCCTGTGATAGATTCTGGGAATCCACCTTACCTGGAAATACTTGTTGAGGGAAGCTTGAAGAGAGACCATCCTGGGCCTTAAAAGCCCAGGTGGTAAAAGCAGGAACATGTGTACTCCCTTAGTGGGAAGCCTCTTGTGTATAAAGTTTGTTGATTAAAATGTTGGTCTTTTGACAGTCATTCCTGCTGTGTTCCCAGAAGTATTTTGGATTATTATTGCCTCTTGACTGCACTCTTCCTCTTACCACCGTATGTGGCTCTTGCCTCGCCCTCTGTGCTATTATTGTCCTTGTTAGATGAAGGGGAGCTTGAGGTGTAGATCTCCTTCTAGTCATGTGTAGTAAACAACTGCATGGGGTCATATCAGCTTCCTTCCCTCTTTCTCTTACTGTACACATTTGGAAACAAGGCCTGGAGTAACACTTCCCTTTCCCCTGGCTTGCAGAGGTCAGGGTGCTGTGCAAGAGGCAACTCCATGTCTGGATCCCCTATTGGCAAAGAGCTGCTGTGGTGCTTTGTTTCACCCAAGTTGCCAGTGCTGCTGGAAAATACCAGTCCTAAAGGGGCTGGGATCTTGCCAGTTTTGATGCTGGCAGCCTCTTTGCTCCTGCCTGGTGCACCATGAACTCTGTTTGCTGGGGTCCTGGGGAAAGCAAGCAGAGGGGCAGCAGGCCTGAGGAACAAGGAAATGCTGAAAGGAGATTTAAAACACTCAAGTGTTGAACTGTACCACTCTATAGCCACAGACAGCATAGGCATGTCATGGGGCTGTGATGTATTATTGCTGCCCCAGCTCCATCCAGAGAGAATTTCTGCCAAGGTAATATGTCTGAGGCTCTCTGGAGCATTAAGCAGGGAAGGCAACAGCAGTAACTGACTACAGGATTGATTTTCCTGGATAGCAGAGGCAAAGGGCATCTCCCCAGTATCCTGCTGCCAGAGAAGCCCTGGCCATATCCAGCACACGCTGGGCAAGCATTTCACCTGTAAACAGTGTATTTTGGTGAAGGCAGCAGTTCTATCACAAACCCAGCATCTTCCTTTCTGTTATTTCTCTTTCTGTCGTTCCTCCTTAGTTTCTTAAATTGCATAATTAACTATTCTCTTCCTCTTTAGAGAAGGGCTACCATGGCAACGAGGCAGTGAACCTCCTTCATGGGGCTGAATGGCATACGGCAGGTTTTGAAAGAAATCCGCCTGCTTAGAAGAGCCTGTTGAGTTGCATTTGACAGAAGAGAAGAAAACACGATTCAGGTGAACCCCCTACCTTACTCCTGCTATCTCAATTTGATTAGAGGGTAGGTTATCTTAAAGGGAAGTTCCTTGAGCTGTCACAGATCTGACAGCAAAGAAGAGAGGCTCTTCCATAGATGTTTGACACACTAAAAGCTTCCCCCTCATTCCAGAAATATGGCTGAGCTTAAAGTGACTTCATATTCCTCTTTTAAAGGAGAAGATATTCAGGTCAGCTATAAACTGCAAACCTCACACCTCCTAGTACCCAGGCAGCTGGATAGGGAGGGCCTGCGTGAGCACTGATGTGCCTTAAGCAAGACTGGACCAGCTTCTGTGCTGAACACAGTGGCCAGCCCTGGAAGGGAGGAGCACCAGTCCGCACTGGCAGGCTTGTCAGTGATGTACTATCTAACATGCTGAGAAAACCAAACACTACCCCTCTCCACCACAAGCTGCTCATTGCATCAATGCAGGAGTGCCCACGTCAGATAAAGATGAGAGAACAAATGGAAAAATAAGATTGGGAAGAGATTTGCAGTCTCTGAAATTCAGGGAAGAGGAGGCGGGTGACTCGAGTCAGAAAGCAATGAAAGAGAATAAAGCTCTGTCTTATCCAGGCTCAAGGCTGTGCCCTTTGTAAAGGCCACTCTTGGTTTCTGAGTATTTGTGAGCATTCCATGAAGTCTACCAATACACTGCACTGCTTACACAGTGCTAAGTTTTATCTCCCTACCTAGTTCTGGTAGCTCCCCTACTTCCTCCTCTAACTGACACTCACACAGCACTCTGAGCTGGAGAGAAGAGGCTGACACTCCTGCATGGTTCAGTGGCTGGGTCTGTACAGTATCATGCAGTATTTGCTTTCCAAGTCCCCAGCACTCCTCAGCTGTCCAGCATGGTGCTCCAGTTGTGCAGCTTTCCATAGAAGTCACACTTTCCACCTACCTGTCCTCCTGGAGCACCCCCAAAGCCAAACTCTCACTTAATGCTCAGTCTGAGCTGTTGATTCTGCAGCACATCCTGGGCCTCTGGGGCAGTGGGCAGGGAAGAGGGAGAGTATAGCACTCAAGGCAAGCTTTCCCACCCTCCACAAGCTCTATGCTGCTCCTTCCTGCACACACTGTACTCTCTATTGTTCATCTTACAGGAGATGAATAGACACCAACAGCACTTCATGATTTCCCTACCCTTGAGATAAAACTATGAAGGGCCTGGTTTTAGTCAGCCACTGTTGTTCACCAGTTCCAATTGCTTTTCTTAGTGCCTGTGTGGAATCCTGTTTTTTACTGGCTCACATTCCTCCTGAGCAGCATTACTTCACTTGTCATAGCACAGCCACAGCATTAGAACCCTCATTAGGGTCACATTTTCTCCCTTTGGGCTTCCCCTTTGCTTTGGGACATTTTCTCCCCACTCCTTCCTAACTTTTGATTCCCTACCCTCAAATAAGCCTTTTTCTGTGAAACAAGCTCAGAAACTGCTACTGACTGCAAAGCTTCACCCTGGTTTGACCCTGCTCTTTCTGGGGTTTTGCTCTCCAAACCACCACATGGACCTTTCTCATCATATAGGGGGTGAAATACAAACCAGTCTTCTGATTTACAGATACAATGCTGCCTCAGGTCTGTTTATCCCGTAATGAGGTCCATTCCATCTTGGGGATTTGGTGTAACTCAGTTACCCTTCCCTTGGACAGGGATAGCACCTGGTAGCTTGGAAAAATAGCCCCCGGCCTTCTCCCTAATAGTACATTATTCTGCAAAGAGGAATTATTTC
Organism: Psittacula echo; assembly: GCF_963264785.1. NCBI lineage: Eukaryota > Metazoa > Chordata > Aves > Psittaciformes > Psittacidae > Psittacula > Psittacula echo. The sequence continues at coordinate 14,759,631 of NC_137741.1, read as the reverse complement.
CCTAACCCCAGCAACAAGGACTTTCTACCCAGAGCTGCAGCTTTATGTACTGAATTGGTGATTTACTATTTCTTATGTGAGCATTTCAACAACAGGACTTGGACAGCCAATTTCAATTCCTTTGTGAGATTCAATTAAAGCAGTAAGCAATGTCAGTGTCCTTCAACAGCTGATTGCATGTACAGGCCAGGGAGGAGAGGGCAGCTAATAACCTGGAGCAGCTAATAGCTTGGGGAGGCAGGGGTGGTTAACCACAGCCTCATTGCTGGGGACATCTGTAGGTCTTGCTGGCTTTCCCTCTGTTGTGGGGATACCTGGCTGGAGAAGTGCCCAAAGCAGGGTGGTGAATAGAGCTCTTAAAGGCTCAGGAGCCTCTGGAGAAGGAACAGTTCAAGTTAGGTGATGTTTCTGCAGATAATCAGGATATTGCTTTCCTGCCTGCTGTCCTTGCCTGGCCTCTCTTCCCCTCACAGCTGCCCCTCTAAGATCAGCCCATGACTTTTCAGACCAAAAAAAGCGATCAAGGACCCTCACATTGTTTTTGTGCTTTTCCAATGCTCTCCTCTCCCCTCAAGAGGCATTAATGGGTACTAAACAGCAGTGGGAACTGCTCAGAGGTTTTACTAATGAACTGCCTAATAGCATCCAAGTTCCCGTGCTGATAGTGAAGCTAGGCCACGGCGTCCTCTTGGGTAGCTGCAGAGGAAGCCAAGCTTCAACACTATTCCTTTTTGTCTGATTCATGCTTCCTCTTGTGTGCTTTCCAAGCTTCCCCAGCCAGTGGCACTTGTCATGGCCCCTTCATCCCTCAGGAGTTCGTAACTCTCTTCCTATGCCCCATCTATGGAGGGCTGGAGGCTGTGCCCCTTGGACCCAAACCTCCCTGCAGCCACGGAGCCCTGACAGCTATTGCTGCTCCCAACAGAGGCTTCAAAGCTTGTGCTTCTAAAGTAAGCAGGAGGGAGAAAAGGTTGGGTGTGAGGGGCTGGATGCTAGATGAGGATGGGGAAAGAGATTGAACACAGAGGGGAAATTGCAGGAAGAGAAAATAGAACGTACGCCCCCCCAAAATACTTTCCTAAGGCTAAAGTCTCCCAGCTGGTGGTCCAAGAGTCAGAACAGATGAGGAGAAGGATGCAGGAAAGGGCTCTCCAGAACCAGGCTAGATGTGCTCCCCTTTTTGCTGTTCCCACAGCCAGACCCCCAAGTCAGAAGCACAGGGTGGCCTTGCTTAGGAGCCCCTTGCCAGCATGACCAGCTCTTAGAGGCTTTCACTTCACTATTGTAAAGAAGGCACAAAAGCCATCCCAAAGCTGTATTTAGAAACTGCTCCAAAGCATCTCCCAGGGGCAATGGCAGTCCTCAGAACTGTCTCTGAAATCCTTCCTCTGCGCCTTTACACTTAACAATTCACTTTGCAAAGCTAAACTAAGCCAGCAGGGCTGGGACTGATACCTGCTGTACCTCCCAGCCACATCGCTCAAGACTCCAGCTTTTGGCCCTTCATCCCTGTGCTTTCTCCTCAGTGCAGGAGCAGACCAAGCTTCACATCACACACAGGACTCCAGGTAATAAACAGAACCTGGGGCCCCAGGCAGTATAAATACATGTGTTTCATCCCCCAGCCCCTTCAGCAGGTCCCAAGGTGAAGTGGTGAAACAGGACTCGTTTCTTCATGCACCAGCCTGCAGGCAAACAACTTGCTCTCCTAATTGCCACCCACAGCTCTCACATAGCCCCTTGCCCAGGCCTGGATGCTGCCTATCATTGTGTTCCTATTGAACCCACAGAAGGAATCAATCTCCTGAGTTGCCGGGGTCAACCTGACCAAGGAATGCAAACTATTTGAGATTGGGCTTCTCTGTAATGGCAAAGGTGGGAAGCAGCTGGGAGATGCTCCGGAACAGTCTGCCCTTGGACATGACTGTAAAAACAACCCCATTTACCAAAATCCCTGCAAGGGAAGCAGTGCAGCCGGCTGGGGAGATCCCATCCCCTAATAATCCTGCAGCCAACAGCAGTAGCGCTGTCACCAAAAGGGCCAGTGTAAAAGTGGGACAAACCCTGCTGGGTCTGAAGCCCTTATCAGAGCACCAACATCACCTCCAAATCTGAGCTCTCTCTGGGGAAGGAGCCAGCGTGGGCAGAGCGATTGTCTGAGGGTTTAAGAGGTAGGAGGCAGGATGGGGAGGGATTAACTCAGACTTCACTGCCTGAAGCCAGATGGGCTGCACGACACACATTTGTCTGCCCTATTTTACAGGAGACCTGTTTGGCTGCCAGCTGCCACTTCTCCTTTACAGAGAGGGATTTCACCAGCATTAACGACTCACCTGTCAAGACTGAACCACTGACCTACCTATACTGCTGCAGGTAACAGCACAGCTAATCAGGACCTTGCCCTGACCTCAGGACTTAGCCCTAAAAAAATAGGGCAGCAGCAATGAAAACCATCCTTCAGGGCCAGACACTGGCTGTGTGAGGGGGGCAATGCTTCAGGAGAGGCACCCCAGCGATGGGGACAGTGCCAATGCTGCAGTACCCCAGAGGATGCGGGCTCAGCGCAGTGACACAGACCAGGACTCCCCGCCAGCGCCCCTCACTTCTCCTAACTCACCATTTGATGCATTATCCCCCCCGGATCGGTTGCTGGGCGCAGCAAGGCCGTTTCCATGCGGATGGCTGTTTCTCACCGTTGCCATGGCGACAGCGCCAGCAGGCCGGAGGCGGGAGGGCCGAGGACCGAAGCTCCTGGAGCGCTCCAAGGGCAGCAGGTACATCTAATCCAGCATCGCTCCATTTTACGCCTTTGAGGAGCACGCAGGAGCTATCAAATGACCAGCTGGAAGGCAGGGAGCAGTGCTGAGGGCGATGCAGCGCTGCCCGCTGCTCCCATTAACACCCTGAAATCAGGTTGAACAGCGGCTGGATGGCTCTGGCACTTCCCCGGCTCTCATCCCTGTGACCCCCATCACAGATCCAGTCCCACACATCCCCCTGGAGCTCAGGCCCAGGGTCAGGTATCATCCCCACCAGTGCATCCTCACAATCCCCATCCAACATAACCTTAATGCCCTGTTCATGAGGTGCTGGGTCACCCACCTCTGTCTTGTACCACTCTGACTCCATACCTGAGGCTGTCATAACATGCCCAAATGGAGGAAGGACACTGGAAGGCAAGAGAAACCTGTGCAAGAGCAGCTTTCAGAGGTGGAGGGTGCACTGCCAAGAGCAGGGGCTCAGGGAGTCCTCCAGGCAAAGCCAATGCCTGACATGTTGCAAAGCTACTGGGGAGAAAGAAGATAGCCACGGAGAGCATAAGTAACATGCTCCTTGCTTTAAAAAGGCTGAATTCACACTAGTTCTGTCACCCACAGAAAATAAACTCCTCCAAAAACTCCAGTTCAAACCTGGAAAAAGCAGAATGCAGAAAACACTGGGGGCTTTGCAGTGTTACCCACAAATTGCCATTGCCTTGTTGCAGTTTTATAGGAGTTTCTTCTACAGTGACCAAATGTAGTAGTGCTGCTGCTCCTCTGGCAAAGCTGCCCCGGGAGGCACCTCTCTCTGTGGTCCTCCTCCCTAAAACCTGCCAAGGGCCTTGTGTACCCACTGAGCATTTCCTACCATGCTCCTTTAAAACAGTCTTTTCAGTGCTCTTCGCACCCTCACAAACCCAAGAACATACATCAACCCACCCTTGCAGCAAACTGCAACAGCTAAAAGGTGCCCTAGGAAAAGATTTGATTTCTGGGAGGGAAAAAAACAGTCTAAAACCAGTGTGGTATTTTTATGTCAAAACATTAGAAGAAGAATGTGCAATTCAGGGTTTCCCCACATAGGTGTTTTCTTGAGAGCTCCTTTCCTTATACTACAACTCTTCCCCAGGAGAAACAAAAGCAAATCAGACCTTTGCCAGCAAACAGCTCAAGCAAGGAACGCCGCTGCCTAATGAGGCGTCAGCCTGGTGGACAGGTAGTGCCAGGCTGTTACTGCTACACTGACCGACCTTGCACAGCTCAGCCCATGTCCTGCAGCTTTGGAGCAAGGGGAAAAGTTAAAGAAATCAAAGTCCTTTCACTATTCAGCTGAGGAGTGCTTGGCCAGAAAAAAGCTTTTGTAACCATATAACAAGACAGGGAAGCACAAGGATTCAGATGCATTGATCACCAGGGGCTCTGAAACTTGGGAAGCAAGGCAAAAGCAAACCCACAAAATCCTGTCCTGTTGCTTGCCCACAGAACCATCAATGTGCTCTGCAGCATGTACCCACCTGGTTCACAGGATGAAAGCTGTTGGAGTGCCACATGTCCTGTTGCCATCCAGCCTTTACCATCTCTCTGCCCATAGCCCTGAGATCCTGCAAGAAAAGCTGGCAGAAAAGCAGCAAGACAGGGGACAGACACAAGACAGACAAACAGACTTCTTAAAGCATCAGAAATCTGATTGTGCTGGCTGGGTCAGAAGGACCAAGGGAAGCAGAATAGGCACCAGCACCTGAGCAAAAGGAAGGTCATACAAGTGCACTGAGAATATCAGGAGCTACATCAGCGCCAGTCACTCAGTGCTGGAAGGTTAATTGAAAGGAGTCTTTATCAGGGACACACCATTACTGGATACAGAGGTTTGAGTCTAATGGGATTTCTGTGGCTCACTGTCCAATGCGGTTTACATAAGAAATATTGCAAGTGTCCTGCTTTTACTGCTTTTTTTTAAAAGCAAACGCAGCACAAGAAGTAACAAAAGATGGATTTTGCTGCCAATCAAACATGGCTCCCAAGTCAAGCATCACCTTATCATTTAGTGCCTGTCTGAAAAGCCACAGGCTCAAGAGCTTTCCGATATGCTCAAGGTCTCCAAAGGAAAGCATCAGAGCACTGCACACATGAAAGTGGAGGGGGGGTTCAAAAGAAAGTGGATTTCGTGCCCAAGATGTGGATGCTCAGAGGAACTAACACAAACAGGGATGCTGCAAGGTTGTTACAGAGCAGCTTCCAGACACTGGGAAGGTGCCATTCACATGTTGTTCTGCAAAGCTGGGAGCAGCACACAGTGGGAAATCTGAGTGCCTCAGGCCAACCTAGAAGCCATGGAGAGGTGATGGCTCTTCTGCCAAGCAAGGTGTGTTCAGCTGGCATCTTCTGGCCATGAACCATCAGCAGAAAACAGCCCTAGGGTTAGACAAAAGCTATAAATGGAATAAAGGAAGAGTCTGTAAATACAAATTGGGCTAGCAATAATATACAAAGGGAAAACGTAACTGAAGGCCAAGAATGCCTCCTCCAGCATTAGCTCACGTAAACAAGAACTTGAGAAATCTGCAGTAACCAAAGGAATGTTCCTAAGACAGGAACATCCTTGAGCATACTCGTATCCCAAATGCCAGGAAGAGGTGCATGTGACACACCTGCATAGTCCAAGGCACACCTCTGCTAATTCCCTTCTTAGCAAAGGAATTCCCATCTGCACCATTAAGCTTTTTGGAAGACAAAGACAATAAATGAGGCTCTTAAAGCAAATTTTGTTTATTAAATTTCTGTCTTTTGTGTTGCTAACAAATCTTCATCCTAACCTAGGAAAAAAATAGCAGGTAGAAAAGATCCCCCCTTTGCTCAAGCCCTCCCCACCACACACACACACACTTCTTGTTTCTTCAATAAAAGAATTCAAATTTCAAGCATGAGAAGCTTCTCGTTCAATACATCTCAGTAATAAAATTAACTCTGTGGTAGATATAAAAGGCAGCAGCCAAGACCAGAGGATCTGCTGTGCTACTCCCAGGCAATTAGTACCCAGAATGATCAATCAGTTTGTCTGCAAACAGAGTAAGAAAATACTTCGCACTTAGGCAGCTCTTTTTATCCATGAATCTCAAAGTGGTTTTACAAAAGCTGAAAAATAGGGGTTTTGGCCTCATTTACAGAGAAGAAAACACCAGCTGGAGCAGGAGGAGATTTGCCCCGGTCACAGAACAATTCACCAGCTGAGCTAAGAAGAGATCTCTATGTCTCAGCTCCACATCCCACAATCCGTGCCATGCTCTCTGCTTCACACAGGACAGCCTGAATTTGGCGAAAGCTCTGGTTTCAGAAATGAAGTAGTTTATGTTTTTGCCACCAAATAGAAGTCTAAATGGGGATCTGACAGCTCTTTTAGGAAGCACTGATTTCCCAAGGCTGTGATGCCAAGGAGAAAACTCAGTCTTGGATGGAGCTGCTGACAGCTTTGGAAAAGGAAAAGTTTCATACTAGAAATGTGAACAAATAAGAGAGTGGTGCAGGAGGAGGTAAATCCATGACCTACAATGTGCAAATGATTCTCCACTTGGAGCTTTAACTAAATGTTTGAGGAACAAATCACAGGATAAAAACCTAAACCCTTGGCAAATAGTGTTATTAGATGGAGAGGAACCTGGAGCTGAAGCACACATGGCCTAACGCCTCCTCTATTAGCAGGCTTCTGACCTGAAGTTGCTCCTGACAGACCTGAGAAACCAACAGTGCAAACACAAGGAAGAGAGCGGTGAAATACAATATCTTACCCTAGAAATATGTTTAGCAAGGCCAGGAGAGGAGAGAAGTACCATGAGATAGAGTAAAGGCTGATTCAGGGAAGCCTAGAGCACCCTCCATTACAAGGTCCACTCTTGATACTAAGCAAGCACCAACAACCCACATGATCCTCTTCCTATGCAGCACCATGCAAAATGAATGCATGACTTCAACGTTGTTCTTCACAACACATCACCCACAGCACAATTTGGTCCAAACAAGACATCCCCAAGGGTCCTTTAAAGTAGAGGGTCTCCCATGTATAAGCACCAATTTTCTAATGCCCCCTCTATACTTCCTATAAGAATGGGACAACAGCAGGCTTGTGCTGGATGCAGAGGGATGGGTGCAGTGCCTGGCAGCACAGAGCCATAAACCAGACTGTGTGCAGGAAAGCCCAAATGTTGGCCTAGAACTAAAAACATGTTTAAAAGAGAAGGTCAGGCCAGCATCCTCACCAGCCCACGGTGGCAGGTAATACTATACCCAGGAGCTTATTTTATCAGCAGCATAAACACCACAGTGGTTCAATCAGCACTGATGCACCAGCCAACTGTGCTTTGAAGCCTGGGAACAGCAAATCAGGTTCTCACAGAGAACAGCATATCAGACAGCGATAGGTAAGCAACCTAAATCAACAAGCTCATCTCCTAAGTCAACAAGCTCATCTCCTAACTGCAAACCTGCAGCAATGCACATTAATTCAGGTTTCCTCTCTCTGTTCTGGGCAAACCCAAATGCTACTAATTCTCCACACTGATACTCCAGCACACAGGAGGGGCCAGCAGCTGGGTCTCCCTTGCTCTGAGCAGCAAATGGCTGTGAGGATTCACCCCCAAGCTGCAGAAAAGCCCTTCTGATGTGAGCAAGGAGCTGCTGTTGCTCCCCACACACTCATCTTCCTTCTGTGCCCACCTCCTCACGCATTAGAGACACAGCCAGCTGCCCTGGCTTAATGGTATCAACACACCACTTTTCACTTAGGAGCTTTTAGATACTAAGGCACAAAGATTAAGTGACTTGCATAAGAGTCAGGAACACACCTCATGTCTCTCAGTTGCAGTGATTTCTCACACTATTTTTTCCTGATCTCTTGCGTATTAAAATCACGAGTGGATTGTACAGATGAGAACAGGATTTCACTTCCCTACTAATACTGAAGACACAAACATGGATAGCTGCATTTCTAAGCCCTCCCCATGGCTCCCATCCATTCCCTCTATGATGTTTGTCTCAACAAAGTAGGGAAGCACCAGTGCAGAAGGAAGCACTCCACACATGCAGTGCAAAACTCCAGCTTTGCCATCCTGAGACCTACAACAGGAGAGAAAACAGATGCATCTCTGGGAAACCGGGAAAGGAACCTCAGCTACGCTTTGTTCATCAACAGGAACAGGGAACAACAGCAGCAATTAATGCACTGGGACCTCCATGGTACAAACTGGGTGAGAAGAATCATTCCCATGCCTAACTTGAGTTAGGGCAGATGAAGCCCTGCGAGATGCCAGCTGGTCGGAGCTCCCAGGTCAGGATGCTTGACACGAGCGATGGTTTGGTTTCCTAGAAGGCGCAAGTGCTGGGCTTTGGCATGCCTGTGGCAGAGCCCCAGCCCAAGGAAGAGCAGCCAAGCCATGCTATGTGCAGCTGTGCCTCATGTGGAAGTTCACCACGTACTCAGCATTAGTGCGCTGCACTGAGATGGCAAAGGGCTCGAAGGGGTGGAAGGTGAATGCAACCAGGCGCCGCACGGTGTGATTGATGGGGCGCCCCAGGAGGCCCGCCTGGATCTCAAACTTCAGGAGGCCAGAATCACGAGCGTAAAATCTGAAAGGAAGAGAAAGTCAATTATGGCTGTTCCCGACTATTGACTTTGCCATCTGGGCTCTTCACACACACAGACAAGTACCTTGTTCAAGCTCTGGTACTCCCTCAGAGGCAAGAAGTCCTCAGCTGGGTGTCTGGCTCTTGGCCAGAAAGCCCCTCTCAGGGCAGCTAGTTTTCCACTGTCTAGAGAAGCCTAATTTCATTTTAGTATCATCAGTGCCTGTAATGTTGGTGGACATAGCCGACTTCACAAGAGGGAATAAGCTTGGGCCAGACCCCACTTGTGCTGGCTCTCCATCCTCTCTTAGTGTAAGCTGCTCCCCTTCATCCCTAAGGCAGATATACTTTACTGAACTGAGCTTATTTCCTTTAGTAATAGCCTTCATTTCAAATGTAAGGCCACCCCTTCCCTCTGCTAGTGCTGACAGGTAGGCTTTATGCTGCTGCTACACTCCCTTTCAGCCAAGGAAGGTGAACAGCTTGATCCAGCTCTGCTCAGGGGTGCCAAGATGAATGTGCAGCTCAGGCAGGGTTTTGCAGTTCCTTTTAGATTTCCATCAAGAATAAAAAGCATTAACAAGATAGGCTGGGCAGAAAGCACCCAGTAGATTGCATCCAACAATCAGCAAGGGAAGTGGTCAAGGGAACCCTTGTATCCTTCTCTTGTCACTCACAAACCTGCCTGTGGGTCAGGCTCATTTATGTATCCAAACAAGGGAGCTCTGGAACACAGCTTCAGCACACAGCAAACACTGCCAAGGGGATGAGGTAAACATTGCTGAAGAGACAGGCGAGTTTGGGAAGCTCTCTGCTTCTTGAGCCTTCTCTGTGTAACTGACATGAGCCCAGGTAACACCAGGATCCTGTGCTGCTGTGGGAACACAGGACTCTCTGCAATGACCCCACACTTCCCAAGACTGTGGTGGAGGTTTCTGGATGCGGTACCTTCACCAAGCAGCTGGGCTCTAACTCAAGCCCTCAGCCTGAAGTTGTCTCAGTTCGTTAGACCCATTTTCTCTGCTCTCCCAGCATTGCCATTTCACCTCCCAGCTGCCTCCTTTTCTACCATCACTTAGTACATGTGGATATTTTGTATTTTTCCTCTGGTCTTCATTCCGAGAATGCTTTTAATCTCAGAGCACATTCCCCCCCCGCCACCAATACAATGCAGTCGTCTCTCAGACTGGAAGAACAGGTGATGACAGATAGAGGCAATGCTGTTTCAGAAGCAGAAATACTCCACATTTTAACAACAGAGCCTATTGAGAACCTCATGTTCTTCTTGGAGGGCCACTCTCCTCTCCCTTCCTCTGAATCAAAGTGCCAGACAGCCCTGCCTGAAAATTGCACACAAGAACCCAGGAAGAGAGTCACAATCTTGGTATTTGGCTTTTCAAAAAGCCCTTTCCCTCCTACACAAGGCTAGGTATGCAGAGGGTCATTCTTTAAATAAAGCACAGTCCCCCTTCTGCTCCTCTCTCTCCCCAATTCACAACAATTTACTACTCGAGATGAAGCTCCCTGTAATCTCAAAGATGGCCTCAGTTTGGTATTTTTAAATGTAGTTTTAAAAGTGCTCTGCAATCAGAGGCCATTTCCATGGGCTCTCACTCTGGGGATAAATTAGGCACTGCAATATAAAATTGTATGTCAACAGAAACAGCAAGACCAGCCTTTTCAGACTGTATGAAAATGGAGGATTCATCTGCAGACCAATTTTTTTGGTTAAATGGCTCCTTATTAACCATCCAGATGGATTTGAGAGACCCCCTACTATAGGCAAGGCTATGTTAGAGCCTCTTCCTCACAAGTGCCATCATTTCGCCCACTGAGTATCTCTTCAAGCCTCCTGGAAAGATAGTGGAAGATGGCAGTGATGGAGAACCTAAAGTCCTTCCTGCCTGGGAGCAAACAGAAACTGGTTCCTCATGTAGAAGGAGTTGAGAATTGAACCTTCAGGGATGCAGAAAGAAACTAAAGGCACGAAGGGTCAAAGTGCTACAGTGCACAGAGGCATGAAGCCGATGTGTAAAAGGTATGGAGGCCGCCTTATCTGGTACACAGTGCCAGGAAACCGCACATGAATTCTAACACCCTGAGCTGCTGAAGTGTTTTCCATTGCAGACAATTACAGGCCTTACATTACAAATCCCATAGCCCCTCATTTCCAAGCCCTCAAACCACAACAGGCAGAGGCATTACTTTATTAATCCCTTTGTTTTGCATGTGAGAAGCACAGCAGCACCATTTCAGCTCGTGAATGGTTAAGGTTAGAGCCTCCTCTTCTGCTTACTTGCCAAAAACCAGGAGCCCCACAGCTGGGAGCCTCTATTGAAGTCCTAATTGACTCTGCACAGCTTTGAGCTTTAAAAGCTCTGGCTCTGAAGGGCCAGTTTGCTCAGGGGAGGGAGGGAAGGTGGCACTTGGCTTTGTTTACTACAAAGACTTAACCACAGCAAACGACTGTGGTTTTGCTCCCTTTTGTCTGCTGGAGCCATACACAGGTTGGCGCTGGCAGACAACTGCAGCCCTGCAAGTTTTCCCAACATCAGGCATGACAAGGTGGAAAAGGGCAGGCTTTTCTCTGCAGATAACATGGGAGCCTGAGATCAAACCAACTCATACGGGCAGAAAAAGCAATTAAATATACATAATTTGGGAATTGAGAGCACAGGAATAAGCAGAGGTTCCCCAGCACTGGAGTCAGGGCCAGGTGAGACATGAAACCACTGTTAGAGAATGCATGGACGAAAGTAAAGTTGGGAAACTGGCCAGCATGGGCTCCCCAATCTGCCTGAGCCCCCACCATGTGCGCAGTTGCTAAACAAAGCACTCGGGCATTGAAGGCTCACTTGTTTTCAGAGCGCAGGTTTGCTTTTGCAGTACTTTAAGTGGAAAGACTACTCTCGCCTGGGGAACTCGGCCTCTTTGTGCCCCTCAGGCCAGAGATGTTGGGTTTTTAACCACTACTACTTGCAGCCGTGGCTGCAGCCAAGGAAAATAAGTACATTTCTGTAAGAAGCATTGCAAACCACCTTAGGCCCAAGCTTGGGCTTACTTCTGTATCAAAAGCTCAGACTGTAAGAGGCACAGAATGGTCCTTACACCTGGCTAAAACTCCTACTAGGGAAGCAGATTTCTTCCAGACCACACAAAGAAGGGGGGTATGAAGAGGAGTACAGCTCCCAGCGTGAGAACTGTAAACAAGGCAAGTCTGAAAATAGCTACATCAATACCACGAGCATTATGAGAATCACCTAACCCAGCTACTATTTTATTCACAGGATAAACCAGATCATCATTGCCAGCTAAACCCACATGCTCAAGAAGGATCCTTCCAGCACAGGAAAGAAGGCACCCAGAACCATATATATCACACTGCAGTCCAAACACAACAGCAGGAGTGCAAGAAGAGGAGGAGGAACAAGAGCATTCATATGGAAAAGGTTCAGGCTTCACTACCCAAACCTTCCCCAAGGCAGCTCAAGGAGAAGACCTGAAGAGCCCTCCTACACATATAGGATAAAACAGTTGTCACAAGGAGAGAGGCCAAGCTTTGTGCTGAAATGAACCCTCTGGTGAAAGGATGTCATGAGAGAAAGGCCTCACTCTACCCCCTTCTCTGCACATATGATGCAACATGGCAATGATTTATTCACTCTCATCTCCTCACACACAACTTCTTGGCCTGTTCCGTACCTTATAGGGTGATCCCCGCAGGTCTTGGGCCGCTCCATGACTGACACCCACTTGTCATCATAGCTGAAAAGAGAGAGGTCGAGGTATGGGCTGCCACTGTAGGACTGGGCGCTGATGGGGAGCTGCCCCAGCAGCCTCCGAACGGCCTCCGTGTGCCCTCCGTACTTGGCGTTCACAATAGTGTCTTTGAACCTGGAGCAAGCCAAGGAACAGGTTTTACTCACAAAGGCCACAGGTGAACAGCACAGCTCAAACAAGCTAAGGAGGAAAATTGATAGGGAAGGAAAAGCAGCAGCAGTGTAAGAACTAAACCAGCTCATTTCCAAAGATGTATCACAGCAATTCAAGCAGCAGCCAGATCTGGTGACCTTTTTATCCTCTCATCATTACTGTTCCTGCTCTGAAAGTCCAAACTGACAGGAGGAGAAGACTGTGCCTGGCCCCAGCTGCTCTGCGGTACAGGAAATGAACAGGATCAGAAACAGGGAGAGATGGATTAGCAGTTTATCAGTCAATCCAAGTTCTACCATGAAGCCTGGAAACAGTATAAGCAAAAGCCAGAGGGTTTCACAGTAACAGTTGAGCCCTTAATGTTGACATAGCCACTATGTTTGAAACGTGTAAAGGGAAAAACCTGAGAGGAGGAAGAACCTTGAGAGGAAGCCTAAAGCTCTTCAGAAACTCCACTGAGCTGAAAGTTCTTCCTGGTGGAGAGATGAAAAGAGGCTGGATTTCCTTTCCAAGTAAAATTGGAGCTTTCTATGTGCAAGAACACTCAGATCAGCTGCACAGATGTCATACATCAAGGAGGGTAAAACACCTCCACTTGGCCAGAAACACACAGCCAAAAGCCACCTCACTGTGGCCTATGCTCTATTATACTTGGCTGTGGAAGATAAGCACTCCTGTTAAAGGCCCTTGTAGCCAAGAGGATGAAAAGATTCTCCTCTCTATTTTAACAGGAGGCAGGAGTTGTTCTTTGGGTATCTGCACTGGGCTCTCTCATTCTCTTCTCTCCCACTAAGCACTATGGATTTCCTGACAGGCAGCTTTAGAAAGTTACAGACACAGTCAACTTCCTCTTACTTATGTGACGTCAACCTAAAATCAACAGAAGCTTCGTGCCCAGAAGTGGTTGCCAAGTACTTTGGATGATGTGAAACAAGCCACTGGAAGAACAAACACCCTGAGTCACATAAAAATATATTCCAAGAGCAATAACACACTCTGCCTTATTAAAACCACGTCTGACAACTGAAGTACATGCTAGAAATCCAGGTTATTTTGATGCTTTGCTCAGCTCCCACAATAGGCCTAATCAGAGGAGCCTCCTTTATCCTAACAGAGTTTGATGAGAGCCACAAGCTTGTGACTGATGTTGTAGAAAATGCTACAGAACAGTTTGATACACACTAAATTCAGAGAATGCCACTTAGCAATTAGCATCTTGACAAATCTTATCTTCAGGGACCTAAGCTACTGGGCTTTAATAACTTCCAGGAGTTACTGCTCAAGGAGGGCCGGAAACATCTTTCCCGCAAAACTCCCTTTACTTCTTCTACGCACTGGATTGCCACTGCTTTGCTCCTTCCTGCAATGAGACAGATGCTGTGGAATATCAAATCAGATGCATGAGGCTGCAAGATGAACCATGTCCAAGCAACACCCATGCAACTAAAGGAACTGGTTTTCTCAGGGTTGCTGTTGTTATTTGATACTGGCCTTCAGCTGACGGGGATGAGCGCGTGTCTATGTGGGATAAAGCATGCTCCGAATGGCTCACCGGCGCTGGATCTGCCTGGCAAAGTTGTTGCTGGAAGCTGAGCAGGGGAACTGGACAGCCTCGCTGTGCAGGGTGGCATTCCTGAACAGGTCACAGAAGTTCTCAAATAGCTCCAGCAGCTCGTCAGATGTATTCTCGAAGACAGCAATAACCTCTGTGGTCACCATGTTGTACACGACGAAGAACGAAGGCTGGGAAGACAGGCAGAGGTTACCCAAGGAAGCTGTCCCCTCCTTACCCTCACATGACACCACAGACCCTACCCAAATGTCTTTGCAGGGCAGGAGAATCCCACATCCCCACACTAACCCAATTCTGCCTTCATCCATGCCTCCACAGGTACCAAATTATCCACCTTTTAGCTGTGATTATTTACGAAGAAAACTTAATGGGCTTCCAATTTTCAACTCGAATTGGATGTCAATACTCCTGTTTTACTCTGCCCTCCACCAAAAGCAAAACACTTTCTAAAGTGCCAAATTTAACTTTCATCCCTGCTGACAAAATGATCTTAAATCCAGAGCTAGCTGGCCACAAATTAGTTTTTCAGACATACATTTTCTTCCTCTGCTTAATGTTTCCATCCCACAGAGATGAGCATTTTTAGTGTATTGTGCACTAAAGCACTGCCCACAAGGAGTTGTGACCTCGACACTCTGCCAGTACAGAAATTAAAAACTGAAAGACATTAATGGCTTCTTTTTAATGACAACATTCTTGTGCAAGAAGGCTCCGGAACCACGCTGCAGTGTTTCATGGCAACAAGGCAAGGTCCTGCACCTGGGTCAGGACAATCCTAAGTATAAATAGACTGGGCGGAGAATAGATTGAGAGCAGCCCTGTGGAGAAGGGGTGTTGGTTGATGAGAAGCTCTGCGTGTCCCGGCAATGTACACTCACAGCCCTGAAACCTCCCATGTGCTGTGCTGCATCAAAAGGAGAGCGAGCAACAGGTCAAATGAGCTGTTTCTCCCCCTCTTCTCCCCTCTGAGATCCCCCATGCAGTCCTGTGTCCAGCTCTGGGGCCTCCAACACAAGAGGGACATGGAGCTGTTGGAGCAAGTCCAGAGAAGGCTATGAAGATGGTCCAAGGGTCAGAGCAGCTCTGCTCTGGAGCCAGGCTGAGAGCTGGGCTGGGTCAGCCTGGAGAAGAGAAGGCTCCTTAAGGGGAGACCTTAGAGCAGCTCCCAGAGCCTAGAAGGGCTACAAGAAACCTGGAGAGGGGCTTTGGAGGAGTGCCTGTAGGGACAGGACAAGGCGAATGGCTTTAACCCAACAGAAGGGAGACTGAGATGAGCTTTTAGGCAGAAGTTCTTCCCTGTGAGGGTGCTGAGGCGCTGGCACAGGGTGCCCGGAGAAGCTGTGGCTGTCCCATCCCCGGCAGTGTTCAAGGCCAGGCTGGACACAGGGGGTTGGAGCAACCTGCTTTAGTGGAAGGTGTCCCTGCCCGTGGCAGGGGTTGGAACTTGAAGATTTTTAACTTCTCTTCCAACCCAAACTATTCCATGATTCTATGAAGACGGTGACATTGCGTCAGTGAAGCTACATCAAAGGGAGACAAAGTTCCCATTCCATTGGAAAAGGGCACATTTAATCCTTGATCAAATGTAGCATTCATCAGAGACATGAGTGCTAACAACCCAGCACCCCAAAGCAAGAACCTGCCCCGACTTCAAAGGTAACCAATTCCCATGGTACCTGCACGCATACATACCTGGTTAAATCTTCTGTCAATAAAGGCAATTATCTAACTGCTTCACCTCCTGCTCCCAAGCAGTGCTCAGGGATGATGCAGGCACTCTGCTCAACCTCCCACCCGTGAATCTCCCAAGGTTTGTTTGGTTTACAGCCCAAAATAACTTGTGATAATACAATCCAGCCCCCACATGTCCAAATGAAGAGCTCTACATGAGGTTACCCACTCGACTACTGCCTGAGGAAAGGAAAGCCCTTCTGAAATACAGGGCGGGAGCACAGACAAAATAAGAGGAGACAGCAGAAGGAAAAACTATTTACATCATTGGAGATTGCATGGATAACCTTAAATAAAAGGTTCCTTTGCCAGGTTAACACACAGACACATCTACAGGATGCCCCTGACCAGAGAAACTACCCTCACTGCTCTTTAGCAGCACTCGTAACACAGGCAAAAACCATCATCACAGCAGAGGTGGCAGAAGTCAAGCGGTGGAAATCACATAGCAAGCCTGCCAAGTCTATTAACACAAGCCTGGAACAACCACAGACCCCAAGCTACATACACACAGCATAAAAATCTTGAAGGATTCCATAAAGCCTCTGACAATATAAAGCACAAACAGCACCTTCTTCGCAGAGAAGCCAGACAGAAGAGAGGAGCCTGAAACTGGATGAAACCTCATGTTCTTCTCTGATAGACGAAAGAAAAATTGGAGCTTTAGGTATATTGTGAGCCAGGTTTTCTTTGTTCAGGATGTCCTAACACAAAGCCTACGTTCAGGCAGGTCTGTGGAGCCTGCTCCACATCTGGAATTATCTCCTGAAAGAACTGAGGTTCCTTCCTCCAGCATAAAACACACTGCTCGAGGAACACCACAAACCAACCACAATCTGCACCTTCAAGTAACCTTTGGGTGAAGAGAGTCTGGAGCTCCAGCAAACTGGGCACAGCAGCCTTGGTAACCACAGTGCAGGGCAGAGCTGAGCCGGCCACAGATATCAGGTGAGAAGCACCGTTCCATGTACCAGCAAGGAGCACAATGCTGCAGGCCACTTACACAAAGCTTTAATGTTTTTGAGGCAGATGCTCGGTTTTACACAGTGTGTAAAGCTGAACAGATTACACCTTAACCTATTCCCTCCCAGAGCAGCTCTCCCAAACAAACACCACATAAGAGAAAAATAGAGAGCCAGTTATCTTCCAGGAAGAATTAGACTATGACAACACACAAAGAACTACTGTCTGTTTCTTCTAGGAGCTAAGTCCTGGATCTGGCAAAGACAGGGAGGGAGAGAAGGGTATGAAAGAAAACCAAACATCTAGGGAACTATGAGACCTACATGCAGCACTGGAGATTTATTATGAATTCTTGCTAAATACTCTCAACAGAATCAAAACCAAGTGGATTAAAGGAATAGAACAGGCTAATAAACCATCCTTCCCAGTTTCACAGAGCTCAAAACCTGACCAGAGTTCTAATGGTAGTGAAAGAGATGATCATGGTGAAAGGTCTGGAGGTACCGAGCACTGACTGAGCTACATGTGCCCTAATTTGACTTCTTCAGTACTAAACTGAAAGGAGAAGCAATTGGCACATTAAATATACCTAAAAGCTGCTACTCCAATTTGGAGAGATCATAAATACTAACTCACTGAAGCTTGAAAGAGTGAGTGTGTAGGCAGAAGAGGGAATTCTATCGGGGAAAAACGAAGACTATTCTATTTGAAAAATATGCCTGAAGATACATGAGAGAAGGGAGAGGCTGCCTGTGCAATTGAGGTATACTACCTGAAACATCAGCTAAAAAATTAATCAGCTGAGGATCTGGGAGGGGAAGAGGCTGGTACAGCATGTGTGAGCAAGGGGAACAATCCCTGGAGAAAAGGGACTCCACGACACATCAGATGCCTTCTCTCTCATTTTTAGTTGAGAAGGAAGCAGTGAAATTATGAGAGCAAAAGCTATGGAAGTTATTCAGTATCAGAGGTATCAAATGTTCACACAAGAATGAAGTACTGAGTAGCCTAAACAACACTCACAGGCTCAGCTATGAAGCACAACTCATAGCACTGCACACACTTGAGCTGCCCCAAAGCAATGAGCAGCCTGAGGAGGCTGCAGTACCTGGGAAGGGTCCGTCACCCGCAGCGTGACCACGTCTTCACTGGTGTATTTGATGAAGAGATGGCTCTCATCCAAAAGCTGCATCTTCCACATGCGGAGCTGCCTCAGCTGATCGAAGTACTGGAAGAACCTTCTTTTTGCTATGGCACTTCCATCCTGCTCGGCCCTTCTCCACAGGTACACCAGCAGTCTGTGCTTCAAAGAGTTTATGAAGGGCTCTTTGTAGGGGTTGGCCATCCCTGTCTGAGTGTCCCGCTGCACCTCGGGATACACCGCAGACAGCGTCAGGAGATCATCCTCATAGCAGAAGCGGCCAATAGTCCGTACGTCGATGAACGTACCCTCGGGTGTGACTTGAAAGACATGAATCGTCTGTTGCTGCACAGAGAGAATGGCCAAGATGTTCTTATAGAGGTACAGCCCCTGGTTGTGAGACAGGATGACTTTGTCACATTTGAAAGTCCGTGTGTCACAAAGTCTGCCCGTGTGGAGGTCTATGATATGCAGGGAATAATCCTCCAGGGGGGAGCGGGGATTAGGGGTCACGGACTCGCTGTTGCGGTACACCTCGAAGAAGGGAGGGTGAGGCTCCTCGGGCAAGTACGCAGCAGAGCCCACGATCACGTATCGGCAGTCATCGGTGAACAAGCTGCACTCCCGGTTCAAGTGCTCTCCGTTGGAGGCCACGTTGGTGATATGGAGCAGGACGAAGAAGCGCTCAAAGAGCCGCCCGCGGATGTTGACAGATCTTTGGTCATTGCCGTTGGCCAGGATCTCCCCCTCGTAGCCCTGCAGGAGGTCTTCTGCCGCCTGGCAGCCCTGATACTCATAGATCTCCAGAGAGGTCTGGTCAGAGGAGAAGGCGATGAAGTAGCGGCCATCAGGGGAGAACTTGCGCAAGAAGCAGGGCGGCTTCTCCACGTTGACCACGGTGAAGTTGGGGAAGACGTTCTGGTGGAAGACACGGACCTGGTGCCAGTGGGTGCCGGCCTTTCCCGAGCTGATCCGACGGCGCTCCAGGCGGTGGATGACATTCTGGTTCTGGATGCGGCGGGGCCTGATTGTGGGGGCATCATGGTCCATGGTCAGAGCTCTACTTCATCTTCACCCTGATGGGGAGAGAGCACACATGTGCTGTGGAACCACATGGAAATGGGGGTAGAATGCAGGGTGCTGGGGGACCTGTTTGCATGGATAGGGTGTTGGAAAGACCTATAGCACCCAGTGGAAGTGGCTAAAAGGTGCAATCCCACTTTAGGGAAGGGAGAGATGAAACAGGAAGCCACTAAAAGGAGAATCTGGGAAAAAGACCTCAATGGCAGGGGAAATGGGGAGGAGCACAGAGCTAACCCCAGTGCACTGAGGGGTGATGGCATCTGCAAACCTGCCTAATGAAGAGGGAGACACTGAGGGGGAACTGGAAGGGGAGAGATGGACCCAGGAAAGGGACAGGCACAGGGGAGCACTAAGGGAATGAAGGGAGCCCGCAGGCACGGGGGAGGGTATCCGGAGAGCCGCGGATAAACCACAGACCTCCTGGCTGACAGGCACCGGGAGGGGACTGCTTGGAAAGCACGGAGGGTGCTGGTGCACAGGAGAGGGCACCGGGAGGCGAACGGGCCTGCCTGCCAGGGGCGCACAGGGAGCTCCGGGTCCCGGAGACTCTGGAGAGACACCGAGCTCCAGGGAACCCCTCGGGGCTCCCAGCCGCCCTCCCGCTGGCCGGGAGAGCAGACGGGGTCCCCGGGCAGGGAGAAGGCCGCGCCGTGCTCACCGCCGAGCCCAGCGCTAAGTCCCACCGATCACGCCATGGCCGCCGCCATCTTCCCGCCACCACACGACTACGGCGACAAAAGGTTATCACCCCCCCGACTTCCGCTTCCGGACGCGGGAACAGCGAGGCAGCAGCGGCTGGCCAGAGCGTCAGCAGAACCGGGAGCCTCTGCCACCTAGCGGGAAGGAGGAACACTGCGGGGCGCGTCCGGACACCCATCCAGAACCCAAGCGGCACCCATCCTGCACCCATCCTGCATCCGTCCAGAACTCACCCTGCACCCATCCTGCACCCATCTGGCACCCCCTGAAACCCAGCACCCACTCTGCAGCCTGATCAACCCCTGCACCCTATTCCAGCACTCCCTGCACTCACCCTTCACCCCTCTCCCTGCACCCTGGGCACCGACCCTGCACCAATCCTGCACCCCATCCACCCCATCCCAGCACTCCCTGCATCCCCATCCAACCATCCCCAAGCCCCCTGCACCATCCCGCACCCCCATCCCACACCCCAACGCCCCCTGACCCCCTCCATGCCTTGAGCATCCCAGACCTCTCCATCCCCAGGCACCCCGAATCCCTGCACAGGAGCGCCCCAGGGTATCAGCACCCCGACACCTCACCCCCAGCACCAGCGGCAGATTGGGGTCACCCCTGGGCACCCGTTCAGGCTTTCCAAGGAGCTTGAAAGCTTTCTGCTCGCCCAGGCTTTCAGCAGCATCCCCCTTTGTGCCCCCCGCATTAGCAGCCGGCAGTGAGGGCAGCTCCGAGGGGCACTTGTCCTTTAAAGGGAAGGAAGGAGGAATGTCAGGGGGGCCCTTGAGATCCATTTGCTGGCCTCACACTGGGGCCAAGCTGCCACGCTGGCACCTGGAGCCATTCCATCGGCGGGTGCAGGAGCTGGGAGCAGGGAGCAGGGGGTGGGATGCTCAAACCGGGATGCTGGAGAGCCTGATGGGTGCATCCCCTTCCCGTGGGGCGGGTGGCCCCGCAGGGACACAGCACTAATGGCACCAGGATGGAGAGGGACGCTCCTGCTGCACCAAAGCTGTTGAAATTGCCAGGGATCCTCCATGTGTTTCATGGGATGCTTTAGGGTATTGGGGTGGAGCAGGACTCCACTATCCCAGGGATGTGACTTGCATGTCCCCAGCTGCCTTCCGCAGGGATAGGCATTCCCATGCAGCAGGAAGGGGTCCCTGGGGGATCCTTGGGGCTGCCACCCCACCTGCCTGCCCCATTCCCATCTCCCACATTTCCATGCCCACCAGCCATACCCTGCATCCATTTCCTCTCTCTCAGTGGCAGGAGGCGCGATGACAAGACTAAAATGAATGGCCCCAGCGCCTCTCTTTGTCTCTGCCTCCTGCCTAATTAATTGAGATCCACCTTAATAGGATCAAACTAAATACCAAAGAGCATCCAACCACACAGCAGCTGGCAGAAAAACAACCGCCCGGCACACACACACAGTGAAAGACAGCTCACTGGACAAAAGAGCCATTAACACACCTGCAATTAACGCTTCCGGAGCTAATAACTTCATCACCACAATGTTCCCACAGCCACAGCCCCCACGGTGCTGAGGAGGGGGCCGGGGGACCTTCACTTGAAGCAGTTTCACCCCTTAGCAGGGTTTGCATCACATGCAATAAAGCTCATTGTGGGCATGTTGCTGGGGGTAAAGTTAGTCCTGGCTCCCTGGGGAGCATCCAACGAGGTGGATGCTGAAGGCTCAGAGCTCCTGGGATGCTTCACCAGCTGCTGTTTCCCACCTCTGCAGTGTTTTGTGCCACCCCTCGGGGGTCCAGCAGTGGGGGACACATCACTGTCCCCATCATTGTCTGCTAGGGGACAGTGGAGTGTCCCTTTGCACACCGCCCAGGCCAGGGGGAGATGGCAAACCCCAGCCCAGAGCACTGGCACAGGGGTTAGTGGGGTTGGTCCAGAGGTTGCTGGGATGGATACGAGGGTTACTGGGCTCCTCCAGCCTCACACGTCAATGGCTTTGGGTTTCATTGGGTTGGTTTTGGTGGAAGTCCTTTACCTCCGCTTCAGCAGCATGCTCTGTGCCTTCACAACGAGCCTCAGCACTGGAGGGGTATCACCAGCCCCAACACCCACTGACAGTGCCACATTCACATCCATCCCGTTATTCCAGAGGCAGAAAGTGGGTTAAAAAGGAAAATAATAAATCTGAGCCCATTTGGGCTGGTTTGGACGATTTCTGCCATTCCTGAAGGAAGGAACCTTCTGCTGTTCCTTGGCTGTTTCCCAAAAGCCTCCCAGCTCTGGATCCCATGGCTGTTTTCCCAGGATTAGAGAGGGTGTGTAAGGAGAACAGCGCTGGGGAGATCACAGGGAGGGTGATACACCATCAGCCAGATACACCCCCAGCATGAAATCACTGTGGGGAAAAGCTGGATTGTCCCCTTGCAGGGATGCTTGTGGAGGAAGAAAAACCCCTCCATGTCCTGAGCATCACCATTCCCTTCCCATGGCCACGGAGCTCGGTTGTCTTTGACTTCCCCATTGTGCCAAGGGTGGGGAAAATAAAACCCAATTGCTGTTTAAGATAATAAAATGAGGGTGAAACATGCACTAGAGCCCAATGTGGGGAAGGAAGGCTTCAGCCTTGAGTCCTCCCCAAGCCCTGCCTGTGCATCCCCATGGCCACTCTGCAGGAACTGGCTGCTTCCATGGGGTGTTTTTAGGGTGAAGCATCCCAGCAGTGGTAGCACCAAACTTCAGAGGGGGAAACTCCTGTTGGTGTGAGAAAAGAGCAAAGGGAACAGAAGGAGACCTTGGATGTCTCTCATTCTCCCAGGGAAACAAGGATGTAATTCCATATTTAAATTTTCCCCAAGCCTGGGCAGTGACTCCGTTCATGTTTGCAGTTTTGGATGGGGAACCGCATACCCATGGCTTTATAAATGGGATGAAAAGGTCCTGTCCTTAAAACCTGCTCTGGTTTTAACTGACATCAGAGCCTCTTTTTGAAGCGGGACTGAGGGGATCCAATGGGATCACCACCATCAGAATGGGGTCTGCAGGTCTGGGGTCCATGGGTTTCTTGCTCTGGGGGCTGTCATTTCTCTGCTTGAAGGCAAGATCTGCTTTAAACACCTCCCAAAACTCTCCTGGCCTTTGCACAGTGCAGGTAGAACTCCAGGAGCAGGAGATGGGGGCTCACTGGGGTGCCCCATCCTTCTGGGGTGCCTGCATATGGGTGCCACCACTGGATAATGGGGATCCCCTAAGCACCGGGGACAGGCAGGGAGACAGCAGCACCCTCATGAGCACAGGAACAGCATCACCCACTGCAGCAGGGTGTCCAAGCTGGGGGGGGTAGAGACAGACACACACCCCCATCTGCTCCACATCCCATGGTAAGAGCTGGATAAGCTTAGTCCACAGCCAGCTCTCTGCATGGGGTGGCAGCCCTGTCCCCTCCAATGCACCCACCACCACGGGATGACACCCCTCTATGTGTGTGTCCCCCCCACAGCCCTATACCCCACCGTACACCCGTCACAGGGTGACAGCCTTGTCCCTCCCCTCGTGTCACCCATGGGGTGACAGCCCTATACCCACCGTAACCCCCCGTAGGGTGACACCGTGTGTCCCCTCCCGTGTTACCCGATGATGGGGGGTGCAGCCCGTCTGATGCGCAGTGACATTTGCAATCTGTTGCCATGGGCGCTCGGGGACTTTTGCTGTGGAGGGGAATCGCGTTCCTCTTCCCCCCCCCCCCCCCCCCTTCTCCTTCATCCTTCTCCTCCTCCCCTTCCCTCCCTTCCGATGACGTCATGGATGACCACGATGGTGACAGGGCCACCTGTGGGCTGGTGAGGGGTTTAAAGAGACAGTCTGCAGCTCCAACAGGAGCCCCGGCTATTGTCTCCTCACCTGAGAGCAGCGACGACCCAGACCAACATCCATACATCCATCCTATCCAGTCCCACTCTATCCCTGCATCCCCCTTGCCTTCATCACTGCAGCTGTCTCTCGGGACCCGGGCATCCTAAGCTGAGTCCTGTATCCCTTCTCTATGGAGGCTTTTCCAAGGTAAGGCTGCGCTCCGTGATATCCCATATCCCAGTGGGGATGCCGATGGGCTGCGGTTCCGAACGCCGCTAGCAGCGTTCGGAGCCACAGCCCATTGGGATCTCCTCAGAATCCAACCCCCGTACAAGGCATCCCCAGCTGGGACCAGTCACTTCTATCCTCTACTGGGACTCTGCCACCTTCCCCACACCTCCAAACAGGACATGGGGCTCATTCCAGAAGACAGGATAACAAAACCCCCGGGGTGCCAGGTCCCCACTCACATAAAGGGGTTGGGATGCTCCTGCCTGGGGTAGCACTGGGATGTGGGGGTCTCCAGGGTTCTTCATCCCTTCTGGCATTCCTAAACCACTTCGGAAGATGCTCACCACTGGGTATCTTCTATGACACCCCGCAGATAAGAGCCTTGGGCATCTCTTTGTCCCCGCTGTGGTCCTCATCAAGGGGACCCTTATAGCTGATACTATGCCTGGTATCTGAAACCCACCATGGCCAAGCCCTGAGGGGACACGGGTGATGCCAGGAGACATGGGTGATGCTGTAGGAGGAGGCAGAGGCAGGCGATGAGGAGCACTCCTCATCTTGGATGGGGGGAAAGGGCCATCTCTGCCCAGTCCCCAGGGCTTTGTCCCACTGTCCTTCCAGCTCCTATGGGATGAGCAGCAGGTAAGTGCCTCTGCTTGGCGTCACTCAGATGTGCGGGCAGGGAGCTGGATAGAAAAGGGATCTGGGACCTGGGAGAGGCTCAGAGAAGAGCAGGGTGGAGATGCGTGTGTAGGGACTGGAGTGTGCATATTCCCGGCAAGAGGAAGGTGATGTCCCTTCCCACTGAATGAGCAAGTCACCAAACTCCTTGGTGGCTCCCACCGGGCACCCCTCGAGGGTCTTCCCAAGATCCAGATCCACTTAACTCCCCGCAGCTACAGAGCCGCTGGTCCCGCAGGGGTGGCTGTGATGGGAGCAAGGCAATCAGGGTAAATCCCATGGCTAGTAGCCTGGGCTGCCTCTGCATGAGGGGGACATGGGGCAGGAGGGGAAGGGGACCATGGTCCAGTGACTCTGTGGTCCATCCTGGAGGACCTGGGCAGACCCAAGGATGCAGCTGCCCAGTTTTGGGGTGAAAGAGGCAAAATGCAGACTGTCTGATAGGTGGAAATCTCTGCCTGGGTGGCTTTGGCATCTGCCCACTTGGCAGCAGCTGAAACTCAGGGACACAACCTGCGCCTTGCTGCACATGGCCTGGGAGATCAGGGGGAACGCCTGCAGTCCCCTGTGATGCTCAGTCTTTGTCCTCCACACTGCCATAGGGAGACACTGGGGACAAAATGGGGAGCTCTGGCTCCAGCATGGCATGGGGCAGCCCTGTCTGGACCCACCTTGCTTTGGGGAGCTCTGGGGAGGCTGCTCCATGGGCAGTTGCCAAGGGGATGCCTGGAGACCTGTGGTTGAGACCTGCTGTGTGGGGCATCCCCATCCCCTCCCTGCACTGTGTATGGGGCAGCGGCTGCTTGAGCAGCAGCCACAGAAATCAGGAGTTAATTTAGTCCTATATGAGCACAGATGAGGGCTGTTGAACATGAACAACATGCCTGTTGTTCCAGTGAGGTTAAAAGTCGAGCTGAATAAACCCGGGGTGTAGCGTTTGGCTCTGGTCCATGTGTATGGACACACAGAGCAGGCAGGAGACATACAACACACAGGAGGAGTTGTAGAGTAGTGGCTGGCTGTGCCTGATGGTCCAGGGATGTGCTGTCTGGATGAGCATCTTTTGCTGCTTCATAATCCTGTGAGAACATGTAACCAGAAGGGAACTGATGCCCGTGCATGAGGACACCCAAATATACATTCAGACACACGTGTCGTACCCAAATACGTCGCAGCACTGGGGAACGCCAGCACGCAAGCTGGTTACACTCCCAGCTCCCCCCGGCAGGCAATTCCACCTCCCCCCGATCCCTCAAGGAAAACTTTTCCAGTGCTGGTGATGGATAACGCCACGGAGCGTGGGCTCTTCTCCTGACCCTCCTTCTGGCAGCATCCGAGTTCCTTTTGCTGGCTTTGTAGGCTCCAATTCCAAACAGCGCCTGAGCTCGAGGCTAAGCACCTGCTTGCCGCTGTAATAAGCAGGGATAGGGTCTCCAACAGGGGTTTGTTCAGGTGGGGAATGAGGTCAGGACCTCGATCCAGCAGCAAGGAGCCTGATCCTTTCCCTGTGAGAGGCAGAGTTAAGGCGAAGTGACCAATTCCACCTTCAAGGCTCCTCCCTGGGCTGTGTTTTCTCATCACGGTGCAAGCCCACCCAAGGCTCAGGCTGTTACTGTTTGCTGGAGCAATCACACCAAGAGGGGATGAAGGTGGCTTTCATCCCACCCTTGTCACGCTTTGGGCTGGACTGTGCCCAAGCCATGGGGAGAAGGGGAGGAACCGATGCCACCAGGCAGTAGCCAGCATCCCCGCTCAGACTGTGCACACAGCAGGCACTGCCTTCTCAGCAGTGGCACACAGGCTTTTCCAGCATGGCCTCTTAACCCTGATAATTCCCTTGTTTTCTCCCGCCAGGCCCGCTGTGCCCCTGCCAGGGGGTGTCCCAGAGCCTGCTAATTGCATTAGTGAGCTCTGTGTCTCTCTCCATCACCGGGGAGTTTTTCTCTGGGGTTGTTTTGGGGACTGCTGGCCCTTGGGATGGGGCAGTGAGCAGCAGCACTATTTGCCCTTTCCCCTTCACCATCTCCATCTGAATTATCTCAATCCTTGATGGACTCCTGTGCTCCCGGCTCACACTGAGATGGGGTGTCACCAGGGATGATGGTGATCCTCAGCACAGCACAGTGCTTCTCCCATCCCATCTTCCCTGTCGGGAAGACACCAGAGGTGCAGTGCAGGGAAGGGCTGGCCGAGCTCACCTAACCCATTCACCTAAGTTCACATCTCCAAGGCTGATTTAGAGCTGCCAGAGTTGATTTGGAGGTACAGAGCTCATCCCCACACCGGTCCCCCACTCTCCTCCCCTCCTCATCCAGGGGAGGCTTCAGGGTGCCAAGAACACCCCGGAGCATCCCTCACCTCCCACCTCACCATCCCCACCTCCTGTCCCCAGGCCATCTGGCCACACTCATCCATGTTAAACAAATGCTGGAGTCTATTATCAGGCCCTGCCTCCCCCTTTTCCCCTGGACAGATGGAGGCTGAGCGCACCCGGAGCCCCGGCCCGCAGCATTCATGTGTGTGAATGAGAAAATTGAATTATTTATGGCCATGCGAATAAGGCTGCCGGCTGCGGAGGCCAAGCGAAGGGACTCCATTACGTGGCAAGTACCTGTTGCTATGGAGCTGGGGCTTCTTCCCCACAGCCCCCCGTGCACAGCTGCATCCCTGCCTGCCCCCCATCCTGCCCTCATCTTCACAGGGGTGGGATGGAGAATATCGCTGAGCGCTGGGTTGGCCATGATGTGCTCAACCCCGGGTGTTTTCATCCCTGCACTGTTCCTGTTGCTTCCCCAGACTTGTTTGGAGGTCACCCAAATATCCCCACATTTCAGAGCTGGACCCCCAGTGCAGTGTGGGGACAGAGTGATGCTGGTGGCCAGTAGCAACCTGGTCTACAGCACACATTGGAACTGCTGGGAAGTGTTGGGATGCGCAGCAGCATCTCATGGCTGGGGCTGAGTAAAGCAGATACCAGCACAGCATGGGGCAAAGGGTGACTCAGCTCACACGCCTTAACTCCCCTTAAACGTCCCATCCCTGGGGGCAATGGGAGCTGTGAGTCAAGGTCTCCCTCTCTCCCAATGCCCAAACAGAAAAGCAGCTTTACAAGAGGGGGGACCCTGCCAAAGCCGCTCCCTAGGGATGCCGAATCCTACAGTGATGCTGAGAAAGATGCTGGGACATCCCCCACTCCCCCTGTCTCCTTGGCCAAAAAGTACAACTTTGTCCCTATTGTGGCACAGTCCCTCCTGCCTTGATGCCCACCTGTGGTCGGGACAGGCTCCTAGGGACCATGAAGGGATGGGACCTGGCAGCCTCCATCCGTGCGCGGTGGCAGCGCAGGGACTCCCACTCCCTTCCCTGCAGGGCTAAGAATAGACTCCAGCTCTGCTCCTGGCGCTGACTGGGCTCTGCTGGGCTCGGAGGAATAAAAAGCAGGCAAATGCCTATTTTAGTCGCTGCAGTCGGCAGCTGTGACTCTGATGTACCCAAAGAGCTGCTTCACACTGTGTTTACTCACCCGCTACTGGGAGCAGAGGCACCGTTGCAGACCACTTATCCAGGCTATGGATGTCCCCGCCGTGCTCCCAACCCCATCCTGGCTGGCTCCCAACCCTTCTCCAGCACACCCAGCTGCTTCCCTTCCTCCTTTCCCCATGTTTCTGGTGTGAGGGATGCAGATGCTCCCACCCTTTCCCATGCCTTGAGGGATGCTCCCCTGCTGCTCCCTGCTGCTGGAGGCCAGTAGAAGATGCTTAGGTCTTGCATAGGGGAGCATCCCACTATACAGGACACAGGGGGCTTGTCCTCACCACCTGAGATAAAGGGGATTTGCAGACATCCCTATGTCCAAGTGAGGCATCTGGCTCAAGGCTGGGGGAAGCACCCGCTCCTCTGGGAGAGCATTTCTGGGTCCCTCTCCCCAGCATCCCCCCCCGAGGTAAAATCAAGGGAAAGCTAATTGTTTCCATAGTTACGTGAAGTGGCCTTTCTCAGGGAGCCGCGTCATCACTGCTGTCACAAGGTTAAGGCGGTGGGGAGTGGTGGTGGTGGGGAATGGGGGGGGGAGGATGTGTTTTCTTTGGGAAAAACCATGGCAACAGCTATTTCTAAGGGAACAGCTGTGCACGGTGAGGCCACGGGGAAGGGGAAGGGGTTGGGGCATCTCTCTGCCAGCCATGCGCTCAAGGCAGGTCCAGCAGCTTGGTATGGCAGCTTGTATCTCCAGGGTCCCCTTCCCACCAGTGGCAGGGCTCAAGGGTGTCTCCCACAGTGCCAGCATGGTGCAATGAGCTTCAGCAAAGCAGCACAAGGCCAATCCAGTTTGCTTGCCATGTGCAACCCCTCTTGGCATGCTCCCGTTGGCCAGGGCAGGAAGGGGTGACAGATAGGGGTTGGAATTAGATGATCTTAAGGTCCTTTCCTACCCAAACCATTCTATGATCCTATGTGTGGGATCACCAAGACCAGACGCCATGGGGAGCAAGGATGGGACTGTTTGCCCAGAGCAAATACACCAGGGAGAAGCCTCATTGGAAAGCCCAAGGTTAATCAATGAGTGACATGAAGTTTGAAGAACCGTAATGCAATACTGGTGGATATCATAGGCATGGAATCACCCCACCAGAGCCAGTATGGCCTCAGCTGGTGAAATGACCTCCTGCAATTAATGCAACCAGTTCTGATGTGACCTGCTGCTGGTGGGGCCCAATGTGTGGATAAGCATGGGAAGGTGCTCTGAAGAGGTCTGAGGAACCTGCACCCCAGATCTGCTTTGCAACAGCCAAGTACACCCTGTGAGAAGATGCTGGTGTCAGCCGCAATCTCCACCCCTGGTTCAGAAAATCACAGAATGGTTTGGGTTGGAAGGAAGCTTAAAGACCACCTAGTTCCAACCCTCCTGCCACAGGCGTAGCTGGAAATTATCTCTCTTTGCAAGGCAGACACTTAATTAAGACCATTTTCCTGAAGGAAGCCATGATGGAGAGCTTCATTCCAGTGCTTTCTGGCATTCATTTCCACACCAAATAGGGTGCAAATTAGTCATCAGGAGTGCAGTTCAGTGGCTGTGCTCAAGGGAGGCTCTCCAACACATGTGCCATCTTCTTCCAGAAAGGTGGTGGCAGGGACAGGTAGGGTGACCATGGCAGGGACAGGGAAGGGGCAAGCATGGTCCTTGGGGTGCTGAGGTCTGTGGCTGGTGGAAACAGCCCAGGGCTGGGCTGGGCACGGACAGAGTCAGCAAGAGGGTTTAGGGTATCTCCATCAGCTGTGTGTGCTTCTCCTTGGCTGCTCGGCCTTGGCATGACTTGGTGAACTGCTGGACTCTGAGACTAAGCACTGGGACTACATGCTGGAGAATCTGCACATGGCAAAAGAATGGGAATGCAAAGGATGAGAGGAAGAGCAAGGAGCCAGCTGCTCCCCAAATCCTTCTGCAGGGACCTCACCATCTGCCTGTGCTCTGTGGCAGGAAGGCTGAGAGAGGACAGGGAATTCCTCCAGCCTTGGAGGATTGAGCCCACACACCAAGGAGGAAAGCCAGGAGCTCCCTGATAGCACTGACAGGGGAGGAAGAGCGCTCTGAGGATGAGATGCTGAGCGCTGTGCCCTTCTGTGACAGCATCTAACCTGAGGGTGCATCAGTGTTGGCACAGAAATGTGGTTTAAGGGTGGTTGACATCTCAATCTTGAGGTTGTTTGGTCTGGATAGTCTCCTGCTCAGGTCTTAAGAAGGACCTCTGCTGTGGTCGTGGCTGTGTGTTCATCCATCTGTGGGTGAACCTCTCCTGGTTAGCTTTAGCCAAGAGGGTTTTCTAGAAGATGCAGCTGCAATGTGGGATAAGAGCTTAGGAAGAGGAGGTTCAAAAGAGAGCAAGCAAAGCCTCTCTAGGCAGTGGCACAGACACACTGGCTGCTCTCCCGGTGGAGCTCGTGGGATGCTGTGGTTGTAAGAATTCATTGAATGTGATTTATGCAGGGAGCACTGGCACAGCGGTGCACCACACAGGGGGACTCTGAGGATGGGATTGCTGGGAAAACCAGCATGTGGTGGAATGGGAAGCCAGAGAGTCAATGGAGAGGTGGCGGGCAGGAGGCATCCGAAAGCCGCTGCTGGCTTTTCCTGTCTCCCAGGTGATCTGGGGAGCAGGGTCTCACTACAGAAACACTGCACCAAGCTCCATGCTGACCTTGAGAGAGTCAGGACAGGAAGGCTCCAACTGAAACACCAATTTCTCAGTGATCTCAGTTGCAAGGCTCAGTTCCCCTGTTGCTTTTCAATGCGTTGTGCTGAGCCTGCAGGGCCAGTGCCTCCTGTTCCATCAGAGCCATGTCTGGCTCTGCCTCCATGGGACAACCTCAGGGTCACACACTCAGCACGGCTTTCCCTAAATACTCCTAATTACCAACAAATACTCTCATTTCCCATGGGCACCACCCAGGGACCAGAAGCCTCCCTCATGTTCTGCCCAACCTACCTGCTGCTCGCTCCAGCTCCTTCAACACAGCACCCGGAGCCCTTCGAGGAGCTGCCTGCCCCTGGGGTATGTCCTCCAAGCCCCCATTAGTTAGCAGTTGTCTTAAGCACTGCAACATTTGTAGCCTTATTCTTCCTAATCCCGCCTGGTGTAACCGTGGCTGTCCTCATTAGCCACATAATTGTCCGGCAAACACAAAACAGGCTCTGACACGGTCGAAGGAAATTGGTTTAAAACTATGAAGCCGAGTCCTCTGATGTTGCTGAAGGGGTCTTCTGTGTTTATTTGCATTCACACGGCACCCAGTGGAATAATGAGAGAGAGACTGCTGCAAAAATACCTGGTTTTCCTTAAAGATCATCTTAGGAGAACGTGGGTTTGAAATGATGGGAAAATCCAGCCGGTCCCTGTGCTGGTGGAGGACAACTGCATCTCCACTCAGTCTCATCTGCTGCACCAAGGGGTTTCCAAGAAGAGAAGGTGGCATGGCATCTCCCACCCGTGTCCACACAGGTATGGTTGCCCAGGGAGAGGTTTAGCCATCCACATCTCCCAGGGATAATGCCTTTGAATTTCAAAGGGGCTCCATCCACTTCTGACAGCAGACCGCAGGGCTGAGTTAATGGAGGCAGTAGTAAGAAATCTAATTAACCTGCAGTATGCTGTTTAATTTGTGTAAAGTTGTTGTGGTTACTCAGCTATAAACTCCATCCCCAGCTTTAATGACACCGACTTGCATGGCAGCGGCAGAAAAGCATCCTAGAGGTGAGCAGCCACCTATGCTCACCCTTGAAGCTGCCCTCAATTACACACAGAGCGTTCCGGTGGTTGCCTCCATCTGGTTCTTCCATGGCATTTGAGACACTTCCCTAGCTCCAGCCTTTGGAATGGGCACCTGTGCTGCTTTCTCTGCCTGCTCTGGCATTCGACCCTGGTGCTCAGCTCCCCAAAACCAGCCTGCAGGACCCAGCAGTGTCAATCTGTTGATTGCACTAAAGTCCAGGAGATGGCTTCAGGTCGCTGAGTTCCCACCGCAGCTCTTAGGGCTGTAATTATGTTCAAGGCTTTTTGCTTGGGTTATTTCTTTTTGCTAATGCTTGCAGCCAATGCACTGATCTTTTCTTCAAGGCTGACCTTCATGTAACTTCCCAAGAGAGAGCCTGGCCTGCTATTTAAACCAATTCACAAACCAGCTCCCGAAGGCCAGTTGTCCATTATATGATCTTTTGAACAGCAGGAATCTGCAGGGCTGATGGTGGCTGAGCTCTTAGTGTCAGTTCAGAGAGAAGCATAGGAAAAGGGATGGATGTTGTGCGTCTCTTCCCAGGTTAACCTTCCCCAGGACCCTGGACCACCCAATAGCTCCCCTGCGGCACTGTGCAGAGGGGCTTTGGAGCCTGTGGTGACCATAATAGGGTGATGCTGAGCCTCAGCATCTCCGTCATCTCATACCAAAGCTTTGCAGTCTCCCCATGACCAGTATGAGAGACACAGACACACTCATACCCTGCAGGGACATCATTCCTATGGAGGGAAAAGCTTTTAACCAGGTTCCAGACTCCTGGTTTCCTGATAAGATGGGGTTTTGCCAGGAAGGGAATTGAGAAGGAAGATGATCCACTTGTGGGTCCTTAAAAGCCTAGTGGGCTGAGGCCATGCTTTGCTGGGTTTGTAGGAGGAGAGACCACCATCATTAAGCTCACTGAGATCTCTTCCAAGGCTGGTGCTCTGAGCGTGTTGGAGATGTGAAATACAAGAGCACTCCTGGCGGATCCACAGCCTCCTCCCTGCAGCTCACACTTGCATTTCAAGGGGACTTCAGCCACTCTGTCCCATAGGAAGCCTGGAGACCTTGGCTCTCTCCTTCCTGGACACCGGCTGTTGCTGGTGGTGATGCCCAGGGGCTGGATGTGTTTCCCAGCAAACAGGACTCCCAGCAAGCCAATCTGCATCTGCAAACAGGGGTTCTGGTGGAGTTCCATGTGCAGGGACACAGGAATCACCCTCGGAGCCGGCACATCTCAGCCATCACTGGTTTGTAGGGTGGACCAAGAGCATGTCGCTATGCAAATCTCTTGGCATCCTGAGCTCCACAGGCATTCCGCTTCAACGCAGGGACAAACCTGGTCCCCTGGGTGGCCGAGGCAGTGGCCACTGAGTGGAACAGGAGCTCAATTTGGGGTTTTCTTTCTTTTTTTTTCCTTTTTTTCTTCTTTTTTTTTTTTTTTTTTAGGAAATAAAAAGTGGCATCGCTCCCACTGGGTAATTATCCCTCTGTTCCAGCTGAAATACAATTAAGGCAGCTCTCAACGTGCCCCCGGGATATTGTGGTTTACTAATTAACAAGCGGATATGCTGTGGCCCCTGTCATGGCAATTACAGCATGAGACAGGCTTCAGGAACTCTAATTACACGTCAGCCCGTGACACAACGCTGCAAGACAGATTAACGAGGGCGACGGAGGGGTCTTCACCCAGCGAGAGGCTGGGATAGGGATGGGATGCAGGGATCTGATGTGGCCCCAGGCCTTGGGATAACGGTGTGCGCTGCAGGACTGGGAGGATGCAGGGAGCAAATTTAGGGTAAAATACCCCGTGGTTGTCAAAAAAAAGAGGTGGCTGAGAGGAAGGAGAAGGGTTTTTGCTTTGCAGAGCTGTGGCCTGCTGAGATGAGTGGCATTTGGGATGACTGCAATGAATAGCAAGTATCGCATCTGCTGCCGTTAATTCCCAGACCAATAAAGCTGCTGTTAAGAAAAGAAGTCAGATGGGAAATGCCCAACAGGGTTTTTGAGTGCTGACAAATAACTACGAGGTCTCCCAGAGCCAAGAGGAATTTTCCTGACAGATTTTTTATTGGGAAAAGTTATGCAGTTTCAGGTGGAGTTCAACAAAAAGCTGTGGCCAGGTATGGGGGTAGGGGGAAAAGAAAGCAATCGGGGTTTATGGAAATGCATTTTTGACATGGTGCATTTAAAAAAGCTGTTTCCTTTAGAAACGCATAAAAAAGATACAATTAAACCCAAATACAGACTGCACACCTAATGGGGACAGTTTGTTTCTGACAAAATGAAACGATATTTATCAGCTTTGCTGATACCCATCAGATTTTTGCTGGTCCCAGCCCAGCAGCGACACAGGTTTGCTGTGACATTAATGTGCCTTTGGAATTTATTGCTGTTATTATTTATCTCTTCTCCAGCACTTGCCTGCTGCAGGCACCCAAGGAGGGACCGTGACATGGGCTTTGCACACCAGCATTGCCTCCAAATACTGCTGCAGATGGGGTGGTTCTCAGGCTGATGGGAGGATTTGGGGAGGCTGAATGGGGTTTGGGGCTGTATCACGGGAGGACATCCCTTGTAGAGGATGGAGTTTCACACTGTGGGGATGTGCAGCAGGTCCAGCTGTGATGAAGGGTTGAGATAAGGCAGGCAAAGGGGTCTCAAGGGAATTTCAAGTGGGTTTCAAGGGGCTTTTGGACTAAACCCCCCAATGCGTTGCAGGGAGGACACCCTGCACCCAAAGCACGAAGCCACTGGAGGCCACCGGAGGCCACCTTTGCCGCAGTGATGGCAGGGGGAGGGCACGAACCTCCTCCCGCATTGGTCCCAAAATAGATCTCATCAACCATCGCAATTAACACGAGCCAGGCCCTCTCTCCTCTT
Source organism: Psittacula echo (assembly GCF_963264785.1). Classification (NCBI taxonomy): domain Eukaryota; kingdom Metazoa; phylum Chordata; class Aves; order Psittaciformes; family Psittacidae; genus Psittacula; species Psittacula echo. Next base: position 14,725,253 of record NC_137741.1, on the reverse strand, counting down.
CATAGCCCCAGCCAGAGCCGTACATAAAAATAACTGTTTATTACACAGCGGGCAGAGCCCTGCTTATCGCTGCAGACAGGAAATTGCTGCGCAGAAGCCGCGCGTTTCACTTTTAATAAGTTTGGCAATAAAACATCTCGTCAAACGAGGCCACGACAGGGCGATAATGAAGCTTCCGCGTGGCCCATAATTGCTCACTGCTCTCCTGGGGGCGAGCCAGAAAACGGGGAGTGAGAAGAGATATGTGTGGCAGCAGCAGCTGCCCTCATCTCCTGCTTTGGGAGCATCCTTCCTTATCCCCAGCAGCATCCCCAGAGCATCAGCACCCACCAGGCTATGTTTGAGGAGGAAGGATGCAGGCAGTTCCCACAGAGTGGTGGAGGAGGTGTCAGAAGGGAAAGGAAGAGGTTTTCTGCCTTCCAAACTAGAGTTTTCAGCAGTTTCAAAGCTTCAGCAGTTTCATCAGCTCCTTCAAAGCTGGATGGGTGCTGTCACACTGAGTCCATCCCTGTCCTTAGCCAGGATGGGGGTGTTCTCCCAGCGTTTTGCGCATGTGGGCTCAGGGTGAGGAACTCACAAGACCAGCCACAGCTGAAGCACGAAGGGTGTAAAGCAGGAATGAGGAAAGCACTCATTGACTGGCACCCTATGGACACTTCTCACTTCTTTCCAAAGGTCCTTGCTAATGGGAGCTGCAGAAACCCTTGGTGTCTGTGGCTAATGTTAACATCTTGCCTTGCAGCCCTCCAGGTTTCAAGTGCTGAAACACATGCTCAGTCCCAGCCCAGCTCCCCTGAGCAGAGAAGCCAAGGACTGTTGAAGTTGAGTGTTGAAGGAAGAACCATTTTGCTCTCTTCAGAGGGGACTGAGGCATGGCAAAGGAGAAGGTCCTGCAGGGACCCCTGTGCTGGACCTCTGCTATGGATCAAGAGGGCTGCAGAGCTCTGAGCCGCATCATGGCAAAGGCCAGGAAGCGACATGGTGCCTGTCTGTTCTGATGTCCTCATGCTGGTGACAACAGCAGCCAGGCAGCACCAGCTGCCTGGTCCCTTGCACCAAAGGGTGGTCATGGTGTTCCCAGGTGCTGCCTTCATGATAAGTCTTTATTTCTCTAAAGGAGACCAGGTCAAGCAAAGGACTGGTCACTGCCCTGACCTACTTCTGTAGCTCCTATCTGATCTTTTAGATGCTGGTGGACATAAACCAGCACTGCCACAAGCCTATTTGGAGTGATGGGAGCAGCTCAAGGGAGCTCTGGTGGGGTGGGCGATGGGGAGGCACCGTGCAGCCTGCAGAGCCCAGGATGGTGAAGTGGTCCCTCATCACCTATGGAGGCAAAGCTGGGGCCTTGCTGCCTTCTGTGGGTAAATTTATCCTTGAGCTCCTCACTCCCACCACGGCAGGGTAGGAGCAGAGATGTCCAAGGGATACAACCGGCCCTGCAAAGACCAGCAGTAATAGGAGACAAAATGAGCCATGTCCAGGCTGGGATTGGGAAATGAAGTGGCTTAGAGTCACAGCAGGAATGTACTGGCACTGTCGGGGACCACTGCTGGGCTCCAGGCTGTGCAGGAGCCTCGGCTCACCCGCAGCACTGCTCGCAGGGAGCTTACCTGGAATCACTGATCTGCATTCATAAGCATGATCACGTTAATTGGCTGTCGTGGCTGCAGCCGCCGTCTCCTCCCTGCGCTGGGACTGCATCTCCCTCCCCATCCCAAATGTCACCATGTGTCTGCTCCTACACCCGCTTGGTTAAGGACAGAGAAGTGGTTAGAGAAGGGGAAGAGGCAGAGGATGGGTGAGTCCATGAGCCTGGAGCTGGTGACAGACATCCACTGCCACCACTCTGCTCTGCAAAGCAGTGCTTTGAAAGTAAACCACAGACTCCTTCTTGAGGGGAGCAATGCAGGACGCTCTGTAGCCCTGGCAGCAATGACCTGGGGACACGCACCTTGGCCGGAGACCTGTTTCTATTGCAGAATCAGTGACGAGGGGGCTGGAGAGGGACCAGCTCCCAGGACAGAGCCAGCGGGGCCACTCAGCCTGAGCTCAGGCTGGTGCTCGTCTTGCTTGGAGCAAGGCCAATCGCTTCTAGTAAATTATTCATCTGACAAATTTAGCCTGTTATTGTAGTCATGCTCTGCCCAGAGTTTTACAGATTTCATCATTATTTCAAATTGTGCAAACACCATAGAAACCTCTCCCGGGCTCTGGCTTCATCTCAGTTCTCGGCTCATCTGCCACATCTGAAACAGGATTTCAACCATCTGGTGACAACCTCCATCCCCAGAGAGGCCACAGGACCCTGTGGAGATGAGTGGCATCCCTGTTCAGCACAAGGCTTCTGCCAAAGGGAGAATCATCTACCATGTGAGAACCATCTATTGACGATGCAGAGGGTGGGATCAGAGGAGGCCATGGCACACTGATGGACCCATTCAAAGCTATTCTGACTTCTTTCCACCTCCATCCTTGCATCTGGGGTAAGGAAGAAAAATGACACCGCTGTTTCCTTGGGCTATCATGGCCTTGGGAAATGGATAAAAGCTTCTGTTTCCTCCCTCTGTGCCCATGATTTCTCCTGTCAAGGAACCATAAGGGCACAGCTAAAACTTTGGCCTGCCAAAGAGAATCTTTTGTCTCTGGCTAAACATGCAGCCCGGGAAGGAAGGAGTTACAAGCAAAGCTGAGGGGAGATACATGGGTCAGTTGAGGACGAGCCAAGAGTGACCCAGGAACCTCCAATGAGGTTTACATCATTACTCCCCGTGAGCTGGAATGCTGAGTTTCATCAAAAACACCAGAAAAGGGTATAAATTCCTATACAGAGGCCTGCCAGGGCTCCCTAGCAAGGTATTGTGGGACACTTGAACAACTCTCATTACAGGGGGATTAATTAGCTGAACAGCAGGAACGGAAGCAAGAGATGCAAAACACAGAGCAACAGATTTAAGGAACAGGTTTACTAGCCAGAAGAAAAACATTAAAGAAATAGGAAAATATAAATCACAGGGTGATCTAAGCCATTTCTTTCTGCCCAGGCTGAAGCAGCTGATGGGTGGTGAAAAGGGGGAATGATGGAGCATGAAAACACTTGTCCTGCTTCCCTGCACCCCCCCTTCGGTGGCAGGGAGAGGGGATGCTCAGCACAGGGCCCTATGGGACGACGTGGTGCCTGGCTCCCTCTGGAAGACTAGTGATTTTGTTGTTGTATGGCTCATCCCACCACAACAAGTCACAGTCTGCCCTAGGGCGCACGGCCTCTCCGCCATGCTGGAGGCACAGCGACAAGCTGGTGGCTGGGGCTGCCATGGCCCTGCACTTCTGACCACCTCGGCTGTTGCTTTTGTGAGTCTTGAGAGTGAAGCAACGAGGGGCTGGTCTGAAACCCCATCTGCACCCATGTCCCAGCCAGAGCGGCCACCACAGAACACCATGGGAGAGCCTGGAGGGGGCAAACCCCACGCTGCAAAGCCTCAGCACACCCCAAGGAGTGGTGCTACCCCAGCCAGCAGCCCAAGTGTTGCCAGCAGGAGAAGGGATGTCCATAGGGTCATAGAATCGTAGAATCAACCAGGTTGAAAAAGAGCTTCAAGATCATCAAGCCCAACCATTAGCCCAGGACTGCCAAGTCCACCATTAACCCATGCCACTGAGGGCCTCATCTCATGATATTTGAACACTTAAAGAGATAGTGACTCCAGCACTGCCCTGGGCAGCCTGTTCCAATGCCTGACCACCCTTCCAGTGAAGAAATTTTTCCTAACATCCAAGCTAAACCTTCCCTGGCACAGCTTGAGGCTGTTTCCTCTTGTCCTATCGCTTATTACTCTGGAGAAGAGACCAACACCACCTCACTACAACCCCTTTCAGGTAGTTGTAGGGAGCAATAAGGTCCCCCCTGAGCCTTCTCTTCTCCACACTAAACCCTCCCCAGTTCCCTCAGCTGTTCCTCATCACACTTGTGCTCCAGGCCCTTCACTAGCTCCCTTGTCCTTCTCTGGACCTGCTTCAGCACCTCGATGTCTCTCTGATAGGGATGAGTCCAAAACTGAATGCAGGATTCAAGCTGCACCCTCACCAGTGCAGAGCACAGGGTAATCACTGCCCTGTTCCTTTTGGCCAAACTATTTCTGATACAACCCAGGATGCCACTGGCCTTTTTGGCTGCCTGAGCACGACTTAACTGGGTTCAGCAGTATACCCAGCAAACACACAGCAAACCACACTATATTGGTGCTGGGTACCCTGGTGAGCATCCACCTCACCCCAAACCCACCACCCAGGAGGAGCCCTTCCCTCCAGGACCAGAGGTGGAAGCCCTGAGCAGCGCTCAGGTCCGGGATGCGAGAACCAGATGTGCACCACCAGATGTGGAGCCCCAGATGCGCAACCAACCCTCTCCGCGCTGCCACCGAGGCGCCTTATCTGGCCCCACCATGCCCTTCCGCAGCAGAGGCCACGCCCCTTGTATGCAAATCACCCGCCGCTCAGCCAATGGGAGAAGTGAAGGGCGTGGCCACGGCGGGACTTGCCCGGGCATGTGAGCACAGCGGCTTCCGGACGGGACACGTGGGAGCGGCGCCGGGCCCGGTGGGTCCGGAGGGGGACCGGGATCGGAAATGGGGCCTGGTACAGGCAGTGGGGCGAGCAATGGGGCGGGCAGAGGGCTGGGGCCGGGAGCGAGGCAGAGGGGGCCCGGGTAGTGGGCAGACAGGGCCTTAAGGGGTGCGTAATGGGGTGGGCAGAGGGGCTGCGGACCGGGGAGGGGGTGTGCACGGCCCTGGGACCCGGAATGGGGCAGGCAGGGCCCGGGCAGTGAGAGGCAAGGGCGTGGGGACAGGATGTGACAACGTGTCCGTGTGCCCCCTGCTCCATAGCTCCTGCTTGAACTCTGCATGCCAGCCCACACGGCAGGGGGGTGATGGTGTGTGGGTCTTGTTTGACAGGGGTATGGGAGCTGCAATGTCACTCATACCCCCCTGTGCACATCCAGCAGGGATGCCTCCTGGCAAAGGGCAGATGATCCCAGTGCTGCCCACCCCATGCAGCACCCATGGCCCTGCTGCAGGGGGCCACGCTCAGCCCCCCGAGGGTCACAGCAAGAAGAAGAGCCGTAAGCACCAGCGGTTCATGGAGCGCCGGGCACTGCTGGAGCAGAAGGGGCTGCTGAGCCCCCCCAAGCGCCCGGGCAGCCATACCCCCATGGCAGGGGTGGAGGCTTGCAGCACGCTCACCGAGGTGGATGGCACCACAGCACCTTGCTGTGGGAAGGTCCCCAAGCCCGAACAGGCAGTCTCCGCATCCCTGTCACCATCTGCCTCTCCGGACAGCATAGCCAGGCACCACTCCGTGCTGCTGTCCCAGGGGAATGGCAGCTCCAAGAGGGTGCGGACGTCCTCCTCCCTCCTGCGCCCGAGCAAGTATGTGGCCATTGACTGTGAGATGGTGGGTACTGGTCCTCAGGGCAGGCTGAGCGAGCTGGCACGGTGCTCTGTGGTGAACTATGAGGGGGATGTTATCTATGACAAGTACGTCCAGCCCGAGCTCCCCATCGTGGATTACCGGACACGCTGGAGCGGCATCACCAAGCAGCACATGAAGAGAGCAATTCCCTTCAAGGCTGCCCAGGCAGAGGTGAGGAGGAAGAGAAATTAAGAGTAGAAAGTCTGTGTGTTACCTGCCAGATACACCTTGAGGTATTTGGTGGCCTGAACTGAGCTGCTCTGAAGCACAAGCCTCTGTGGTGGGTTGGTTTGCTTGTTACTGCTCCGTTCTGGGAACCTAAAAACTAGAAGTGAAGGAATTGAATTAAATACAAAATGGTTAATTTTATACTTAATTGTTGGGGGTGTTTCTTCAGCTGCACTGCCTGTCTAACCCTTTCTGACGCTTCCAGATCCTGAAGATCTTGAAAGACAAGATTGTGGTAGGACACGCCATCCACAATGACTTCCAAGCCCTGAAGTACTTCCACCCCAAAGACAGGACCCGGGACACCAGCCGGATCCCAGTACTGAACGAGAGGGCAGGGCTGCCCGGCAGAGCCAGTGTCTCACTCAAGACCTTGGCCAGGCACCTGCTCCACAAAAAGATCCAGGTAAGCACCAGGAACCTGGAGATGGAAGCATCCTGTGTGGTCAGCCTGGGCCCCCATCTCCATGGGTGCTCTCTGGGAGGATGGAGATGAACCTCGTTCATGCTGTGCTCCCGGCTGGATCAAGTTGGGGGAGTGCAAGACCTCCCAAACTGACCAGAAAAGCAGGGCAAGGAACTGTGCCCTCCAGAAAGTGCTTAAGAGATTCCTGCATCTCCATGGCTGCATCAAACCTTTTCTGTCTCCAAACCCCCCAGCACTTGTATCCTTCCAAGCAAGCAGATAACGTGTGACATGTAGGATTTTTGCCATCCCTTTTATCTAATGAGGTTTTTTCCCCCTTGCTCAGGGTGGCTGCAAAGGGCACTCATCGGTGGAGGATGCTCAGACAGCCATGGAGCTGTACAGACTGGTGGAGGTGCAATGGGAGACGGAACTGGCCCGTAGCCTGCCCCCCCGGCCCCCCAGCCCCGTCACAGACCCCACCGCAGACAGCAACCAGTACATGGATGACCAGTACTGGCCCACAGACCTGATGGCAAGCAGCTTATGATGAGGGACAGCGCTTCCTCCATGTGGTTCAGGCCATCCTGGTGCCTATTCAAGGTGGAGGCGGCTGCTGATCTCCTTCCCTGGGGCTTGTTCCCCATGGGCTGTGCCTGGCAGCCATCTCTGCACAGCGGGGTCAGACACCCCCAGCCCTGCCCTGGGGCAGAGAAACGGTGACACTTGGACACCAGCAACTCCCCAAAACACCGAAGCCTCTTCCTGTGGCTGTGCTGTGTTCATCTGTCACTTGGTGCTCAGGGATGAGCAGGGTCCTGGTGGGAGCCTGGAGGAGCCCCCATGGGCATGCAGTGGCTGCAGTGGTGGCTGTGGCTGCCAGGGCACCTCATGTGCCCTCTGGGAAGGGGATATTCCATGGTGGGCAAGTCCTCCTGTGGGAGGACTGAGGTGCCTTGCTGATGCCCAAAGGCTGCAAACCACTCGGAGCCAGTTTCCTCCTCACCTTTTTGCACAGTGGAGCCTGAAAAGCCTGGGTCTAATGCAGCCCGGACAAGAAGATAGGATGCACTTCATTTAAATGGACTATTCACATAATTGTCCAATTCTGAATTAAAAACTGGTCTTGCTAAACCTTTTTGTGTGTGCTGTGTGATCTGATCCAGCAGCTCTCCAGGAGGGAGAGGGCAGAGGTGAGGTTGGGAAACCTCTTCCTGTGTACCATGGTGGCAGCTCTCTGGGGTATGGGCTGGTCCCCTCTGCTGTGGGGACATCCCTACAAAGGTTTGAGGAGCAGGGAAGAGGCTCAGCTTACAGAAAGCCCAGTGCAAGAGGAAGCATCCTGCTGTGTCACCCTGCGGCAGCTGGGCTGTCCCAGCTCAGGGAGCTCCCAGTGTGAAGGGGCAAGCAGTATTGGGATTTGCTCACCCGGCACATCAGTATCCCTGCACACAGGGGTTAGGAGTGGGTGGGAATGATGCTGAGCTGCAGTGTGAGCTGCTGTAACAGTGTGAGGACAGGGTGATACTCCATGGGTGACACATGTAGGTACACAGATGTATCTGTGGGAGCACCAAAGGGGGGTTTTGGGCTGGACATGGGGGGGGGCACTGAACAGCCACGATCCAGCAGTCAGCATTGAAATGGAGCTTATGGCCCCCATGGCCAGGATAGACTGGTCCCAAGCTTTTCCCAGCATCCAGAGGGAGGGAAGGAGAGCTCAGCCCCAGCCTTGGGAAGCGGCCAAGGAGCCAGGTGACGCAGGCACACCTGACGCATGCATCAGTGCCATTATAAGACACATCTTGCACTTCCCATCTTAACTCCTCCCTGCCCGGCTGGGGAAGCTGGTGACAGCTCAGAAATGCTTCGAATGATGTTGGACGCGTCTAAAAAGCTGTGGCCTCCAAGCACGACCATCCTGCAACAGAAATAACAGTAACCTGGGCTGTGCTGTGAGCTTGGGGTCCAGGCACTCTGTGCCAGATCTGGTAGGAAACATGGTCCCATGGAAGGTCTTTGAATCCTGCTTGTGCCAGTTTGTCCCAGACACATTCCTGATCCAGCAAGCTGCAAAGCACAGCACCCCCCCCCGTGCAAGCCCTAGCACGATGTCGTGCAATGCCAGAAAGACCTGGTGGGGTATGGGGGGACATGAGCCAAGGGGGTGCAGCAGGAGCAGGGCTGGCACAGGTTTCTCTCTCTTTCCTCATCTCTTCTGTTTTCCCCTCTCCTTGGGTGGCAGGAGGGAAGCAGAGCTGTAGGAAAGGTGAAAGCTCAGCAGACCCACCATCAGAACATGGTGGCATCCCAAAGCACTGTCTTCTGCTCCTGGGAAAGCAAACCCAGAGGAAGAGCGCAGCAGAGGGATGCTTTGCTTATGGTCATACAACCTGGCCCATATCACTGCATCCCCTTGGGGGTATGTAAGTATATGGGGAGCTTGCACAGGGCACCCCACAGCTCCATCTGAGTCCTCCACTGATGTTCCCCCAGCCCACCCTGTATTGCCACCACATAGCAGTGGCTTACCCTAAGCCATGCGATGGCTCGATGTGACGCGGGTGTTGGGGTGAGGCTGAAGAAAGCTGCAGAGGGCTGGGAGGCTTTATCAGGCCATGACTCAGCCTGCCTTGCCGTCAGCCAGCCAAGAGGGAAGGTGTGATTGAGGACAAAACCCACCCCATTTCTGAAGTCTTGACCATCCAAACACTGCAGGAGACCCACTTCCAAAAGGAAACCTGGTCTGGGCTCCAAGCACTCATCCCCTGTGAGCCAGGGCAGCTTTCTCCCTTGATGGAGCTTCTGGGCTTGCACAGTGGAATGAGATGCTCGAAAAGCCCCAGGCTGCCTCTGAGAGTTTGTGCCCATTGCCACCACCCTGATTTAACCCCTCTGCTTCAATATCCTCTCTGTTTTAGGGGTGAATTTCAAGGCAGCTGCTCTTTGGTGCTCTCATGCCCTACAAGCTTTGCTTCTGTGCCATGATTGCCAGCTCTTGGGTCAGCTGAAATAAATCCGGGGAGTCCATCCCTGTTTATACTGGATCTGAAGGGCTGGAAAAACCCTGACATTGTGCACTGCAGTCCCCCACAGCAGGGCTGCTGATGAGCAAACCCCCTGATGGATGGATGATAAGGGGTAGTGTCAGTCTGCTTCCCGCCAATGAAATGATGCTTGCTCGGAATAACCTGGACAGCCACATTCCCCTGTTTGCACCCAATGAGCCCTTTAAGAGCTAATCAGGATTCTCACAGGTGGCTCTGAATATTCACCTACACGCTATGGCTGAGAACAGCCAACCTTCTCCCTGGTCCATCACTCACGCTGGGAAGCTGAGCATCCTTAGGCGGGCAAAGGAGCGTGGGGCTGGCTCACCGTTTACGCTGACTGTCCTGATTATGGAAGAATCAGGAGAAACCTGGTCCGTTATCTCCCCAACCCTCAGTAATGGTTAACCCAAACCCACGAATCCAGCAATGGGCTTTTTTATCAGAGGGAAAACATTGTCAAATGAGTTTGGTTTTTTTTTTCAGCCAGCTGCAAGAGCAGGTAACTGATAAGCCCATTATTGGAGTAGGGCTGAGCCAATAGGAGCTGATGGCGATGGCTTCTACTTCTGTCTAGCAACAGCTTCTCCTTGAGCAGCAGATGGCAATTCTGTCCCTTGCTTTTATTGAGCTTCCCTCCTGCTACACGGGGGTTTTCATGGGGGACACTCAGAAACTGAGTTTCACGTAGATTGTCCATGGTTTTCTGCCTGTTTTGGTGTCTATTCCTATCAGTAGCTGGAAAAGTGGATGGATGCATGCTCCCATCCTGCTCACATCCTAGGCTCTGCTCACACCCTGCCTTACACATGCACCCAGAGCTCTGCTTCTGCTGGGTGGGTGTCAGACACCCGTAGGGTGCTTGAGATAACACCATAGAAGAACAGCTGTACCAAGAGATGTGTCTGACCCTCCTGCCCTGCATCACCAGCTCCTGGCATGGTCCAGCACTGATCCCAGCTGCTGGGGGCTGTTTGCACATGGACCACTGCTGGGAGCAGCATCCCCATATCAAGCACCCAGTTTGCTTTGCTGCTGGCTCTGGTTATCACAATACATGTGGTCGAAGCACCACATAAACCCCAAATGTCTTGGGGTGGAATGATGCTAGTACCTAATAGCAGCCTGGAGCAAGTCCCTAACCTGTGGCAGTCTGTCCCCTTGCTGTGTGGATCCAGAGGGACCATTCATCTTGTTTGCATGCAGAGAGCAGAGGCTTTGCTCAGGTGACTCATCAGAGACCAAACTGGTTGTAGTGCAGGGAATAACCAGCCTCTCTGCACCCCATCAGTACCCCCACTCACCATCACTCTCTGCTCTCCAACCCGAGCCTGAATTAGAAGGCAGAAAACTCACAGCCAGTTAACAATTAAAATCTGAGGAGCCTTAATAACCTGCTTGGCCAGGATAAGTATATAGGTGTGATGTGGAGATGAATAGGCACATCTGGCAGCCGCTTAGCACTTTGGCTGCAGGAGGGGTGTGCGTGTGCATGTGTGCGTATGCATGTGTGTATATGTGCGGAACCGCCGGCACAGCCTCCCGGATTGGCTGCAAAACCCCTTCCCGACCAATGCCGGGGACCAGGGTGGCCTAGCAACAGCCTTTTCCTAATGAAAAACAAGCCACTTAACCATTGTGACTGTCTGCATAGGAGAGGAAAAGCCACAATTCCCAGTACGCTCCATCCTCCCTGGGGAACTGTCCCCAAAGGGGGATGCAAAGGATGAATTGGATGGGGTGGGGTGGCCTGACTCGAGTATCCCTTGGTCCCTGCTCCATGGATGTGTTGGATACTCAGGAAGGGTTTGCTGCAAGCACAACACAAGGAAGCCCCTGGGGAGAACCCTATTCCCACTCGGCTGTGGCTGCATCCCACTGTGCAGGCACCTTGGGTGCCAGGCTCACCCCCATGCATGGCAAGGAGAGCCTGACACAGGCATCATACATTCTGCACTGAGCTGGAAGCTGGATGCCAGGGGGCCATGGGGACCATGACCTGCTGAAGATGCCACTTTTAGGGCAGGAGGGGTTTGTGGGTGCAGTGCTGGGGACACACGGGTAAAGGAGGAGCTGAGGGGTTGGTCACCGTTGTGGTCTCACTCAGAGATGTTACCTTCCCTTGTTCCTGCCCTGGGATTCTCTCCTCCAACAGCTGCCTAGAGAAAGGGCTCAGAGAACAGTGGGATAGATGTATGAGCATAAGCCCATGCCTTAGTGATAGCCCTTTGAGAGCCAGATCACAAAGCAGACACTGATCTTATGGCTGGGGGCACAAGGGGCTGGTCCTGGGGTCGGTGAGCATTAGACACATTGCAGGAGGTGGGCTGGGAGCTGCGGACAATGGCAGAGCATATCGAGGCACAGCTTTTGGGCTGCAAGAATTCCTTTTCCATGGGGAACAGGCTTCAGCTCTCTGCTGGCAAAGGGCGCCATTCCCAGTAAGGCAATGTGGGGAGAGGCCTGAGCTCAGCAGCAGTGTGGCATGGCACCATGCTGCCTTCATCCCTAGGTGCTGCATTATCTCAGGAAGCTTAAAGCTCTGCACCAAACCTGTGGTCTTTCAGTCTGTTTTTCCCCTACCACCTCACTCTAAGGGTGATGGGGAGATGTAGAGCACCTATGGTGGGGTTTAAACTCTCTAATTCAGAAGCTAAAAACACAGCCCTGGCCTCCAGTTCAGACCCGCCTGACCCAGTCACTCTCACACCCCCGGAGTCCTCAATAATAAACCCTTTAATACCTTTTTCCCTAACCAACAAAACAAAAATCAGGTCACCATCAACGCTACCTGACGAGAGCAGAGCAGCAAGCGTGCTATGCCCCAGGCCAACATCTCTGCTGCGATGGATGGAACGTGCAAAAGGCACTTCTCTGGAACCTGATGGAGAACACTAAAAAGTAGCTGGAGTGGAGGGAAAGCACAAAACGCGCCTCTCCATTCCTCTGGTCTGACCAAGGTTCAGACCAAAGTCCAAGGTTTTCACTCCATTCCTGCCCATTCCAGGTCTGTTCGTCCCGGCTGTTCACTAGATGGTGCCCTCGGGCTGCTGGTTTCCCCTCGCAGGCTGCGGACGGGACGGGGCCAGGTTCTGACCCGGGTTCCTGCGTGTATTTCAGGCAGGTCACGCACACAGAAGGGGTGTGAAAGCCATTTGCATCGCTCAGTTAAATCCCTGAGCGTTTGGGGGTCTTCATCTGGTAACATAATGCAAGCACTGGCCTCCCTCCTGCATCCCAGGTCTATCGGAATCCCGCAGGGTTTTATATTTCTACCACTGTGAAGGTGGTTTCCATCCCCAAGACAGGAAGAGAAGATGGGAAGGACAAAAAGGCAATTCCATAACGAATGCATCCGAGTAAAACAGCAACTAACCACCCACAACCATCAGTAAAAACCCATGTACAGACACAGCTCTGCAGCTCTGGTGCAGGGGAGCAAGAGGAGGAAGACACAAATGAGTGTTACTAGGAGGATATATATTCATTTAGAAATGTAAATCAATGGGCATAAAGCAGCATTAGCTGCCTCCATTAGGCAGGAGCCCTGCCATGGGCAGGAGGATCCAATGGGACAGGGATGCAGGGCATCCATGGACCCAGGGCAGGAATAGCCGGGGCTGTTACAGGTCAGCACCAGGCTCTGTTTGCCATCCTGGGAAGTCATTTTGCATTTGTCCCTCACCTGGCCAGCATGGAGACTTTGTCTTTTATTAGAAACCACTTCTGCCTTTATAACATGAGGATACCTGAGTGGCAACTTCAGGGGCCAAGTCACACAAGGCCACACATGCCAGTGTCCCCCTTAACTTAAAATAGCAGAATGATGGAAAAGATCAAAGCCAGAGCTACACAGAGCAGTGTTTGTTGTCCTTTGAAGTGGCATTAATATGCAGTTCTGGGTGGAAAATGCTTCAAAAATGGTTTCTTGTTGCTGCTCATCTCTGCTTGGCCCCAGGCAAACCCTGAGCCCTGCCCATGCACAGGGACTCATGCTGCTGCAGGTCCTGCAGAGCTGTCCAGATGTCAGGGTCTGAGCCACAAAGGCCAGGGACTGCTCCTAATTTTGTTATTTTTACATTTTCATTTTTCATTTGCATATTTTATATATATATATACACACACATATATATATGGCAGACTGAGCTGGAAATAACATGGGAGAAATCATGTTTGCCTTCAGCATCAGCAGCCTGAATGTCCTGGAGGACTTATTGCCAATGAGCCCCGAGTTGCTAACGTCAGAAGGAGGCAGGAATCATTCTATTGGCCTCTGGCATCATTGGCATTAATAAAAAGATGTAAAAGAGGGCAAAATGGCACTCAGAGTCCTCCAGAGCATCTCTCATTTTGGGGCTGAATGCGGAGAATGAGCACATGAACACAGCTACTGCCTACAGAGCCTGCTTTTGATCTTCCAGGTCACACTCATTGGAGGAAAGCTTGGCCAAGCCAACCCATGATATTGGGAATCTAATCCCGGATACCTCTGTGGGGACTGTTCTTCAATGATGCTCCTGCCTTGAACAGACACATGTTCATCCCAACTCTAGGAATGGCACTTTTCTCCCTGCTGAATCCTCCCAGTGGAAACCTTTACCTCTCAGGAGACAGACCTTCCCCTTCATTCCCAGGCACCTGACAATCCACTGTCTTCAACCCTGCAAATAAAAACCCATGTTAGCACAAAAGCCCAGTGTAAGGAAGAACACTGCATTAAAGCTACACACCCTGTCATCTCCATAATTTAACATTGTGTAAGCTCAGAGTATTCCCTTATGAAGGAGTTATTTTTGTAGCCCATGCCATATTGAGCATGAGTGTGTTCTCCATCTTTACTCGTGGCTCAGGACACAAAAGGTGTTTGGTTTTGACCCATTTCAGCAGGTTTCCCAAGTTCACAAAGAATTTAACAAAGAATAAATCCATTAGTTCGTCTTCTGGTGAAGGAATATGGGCACAAAGAGGGGAGCATCCAGAAAGCTGTCCCTCCTCCGTCCCCAAGCCTCCCCTGCCTCACATTGTCCTGCATGGATGCTAGCCAGGAAATGGGCTAAACCTGGCACAGGCAGCTTCTGTCTCCTCTCAAAGATCCTTTGTTGGCACCAGGCAAGCGCTGAGCCCCTTGGGAGGAGACAGGGCAGTAGGTCCAGGGACAGAGAAAGATGAAGCAGCTGATGGGGAACGGGCTTAAGGCAAGGGAGTTTTCCCTTGACTTGCCTCAAAATGCATTCCGCATCTCAAGTTATTTCTGCCTTCCCTAGGGGACCCATTTCACCTCCTGACAGCTGCATGCATGGGAATTGCTGTAGCAGGAACCCACGGGGCTTTGCCAAGGGATTTTGGTACACAAGCTCACCCCTTTGCTGGGAGCCAGCACCAAGTGTGAAGGCAAGGGGGTACTCAGCCATCTTCCAATGCCCTGACAGCCTTCACAGCCCAGGATCAGGATCCATCCCAGCTGCATCCCCCGAGGCTGGAACACACCCGTGCCAGGACCAAGACACTACACGTGTGTGCACCTATTTGGCCTCTCCCCGCCCCAGGAGCGGGGCCGATCCCGATAAGAGGCCGTTTAGAGCCGGAGCCTCATGAAGCTGCCTTTCACGGGCAGCACAGAGCACGGTTGTTCCTAGGGCCAACCTCTCCCCCGCTCCAGCCCCGGGATGCTCGGCTGCTCTAAACCCGCAGAGCCCGCGGCGGCGGAGGAGAGGTGGGAAGGGGGGATTTACGGCTTGCTGCGAGGCGGCAGGAGGAGCCGTGCCGAGGCAGGGCTTGCAGGGGGAAGAGCACGGCACCAAGGCAGGGCTGTAGCCGACTGACGCCAGCCCCGCTCTGCGGCCTGAGACCCTTCCAAGGCGCCGGCCGAGGTACAGATGTTCCCATTGTGCATCTTGGGAGCCTTCTCGGAAAACTCCAGCAGCTTCGTTCCTTTTAGCTCCAGCTTTTGGGGTTGATTTTAGCGGGTTTTTATTACTGAAATCATATATATAAGTTTGGAAAAGAGCCTTCTCCCTGCTGCGTTTCTTTGCCTTGTGCCAACCTCCCCCCAGCGTTTTAAGAGCTCCCTCCTCACTTTGTGTCCCCCCTCCCTGCCTGAACCATCCCCCAGCATCCCAGGGGTTGGCACCACAAGGCTCCAGTGCAAAGCTACCAAGCACAGCCTGTTCTGTATTGAGAGGCTGGTTGAGGGGATAAAGCAGGCAGGTGGAAGGGCAGGATGTGCACCAGAGATGCTGCAAACTGGTTCTGCTCCAGCAGATGCTTTTGATGCTAGAAGTGCGCATGACCCCATTATTGCTCTCCCTGACACAATTTTCCCACCACCAGAACAAGCAGCATCACAGTGGGGTTTACAAACGCTCTGAGATCCTCAGTTACAGAGTTTATGATTCCCCCCCTTGTTTTCCTATGGGCAAAAGCAGCTAAGCAGGGATGAGAGGTGACACATTGAGAGGGATGTTAGATCAGCCCTCAGACACAGCATGAGAGGCAGCTTTGAAAAACTGAGCTGATGATGGAGCCAAAGTGATGGAAAGATTTTGGGAAGAACTTTTAGAGCAGGATCAGGGCCAGGAATCAGAGCTGCAAGGTGCCTGCCTTTAGCTCCATCATTAGCCAACTTTATGGTGTTCTTGGTCCCTGCAGGGACTGACCAAATCCCTGCATTGAACCTAGGTGTCACCAGAAGTGACAAAACCCTATTTGGGACCAGCTCTGTTCCTGCATCTCACACTACCCCTGCTTAGAAATCATTCTGGCCAAGCCACAGGTTTCCCATGGCTGACGTTCCCACTTAGCCTCTAGATCCAAATGCAATGGGAGGGTAAGGAGAAAGCCCTGCAGTGCTCTCAAACCCTCATCCTGAGGGAATCATCTCTCAAGTACAGCATGCATAAGGTTAGCAGTGGATTCAGGTGTAATTTAGTTAGGAAATATAGCTTAGGCTAGGGGGAATAGCCCTATCTCTCCTTGCCAGCGTTAGCAGCTTATGGAGAAGAGGGCAATAAATGAGGATCAGCTTCCAAAGAGAAACAACAAAGCGACACCGCTTAGAGCCAGAAAACAACTGAAAGGGCACATTTGTAATAGGAAAGATGTTTTTAGCCCCCTAGCAGCAAGAAAAGCCGTGGCTTTCAAAGGGAGCAGGGGCAGAGGGCATCCGTCTTTCAAAGCAATCAGGAAAGGGAATCTGAAAGGCAAACACAGCTTGCTGAGATACTAAAGAACAGGCAGCAGCCGGTGGAAGTCACTCTTGGATCATGAGGGCAAATGGAGCAGGGATCATTTCAAGAGGCATGCCAGCAGCAGGGTGACAGGCAGGGCTCCCATGAGCCCTTTGCTGGCGACAGACTACCCTGGGAAACTCCAGGCCAGGGGGTTTTAATCTGCAGACAGGCTCTTCCTTATCAGCTTCCTCCTCCAGGCACAAGGCCCTTGGGAATGGTGAGCCAGCACGTCCCCCCAGTCTGTTGGTGGAGGGCAGAAGAGAGCAGCTCTGGGCTGGCATTGGCGTGGTGCTGATTTCACACTGCTTTGCTTCCCATGTTCCTTAAGAAGTATGGAGCAAAACTGTGGTTTTGCCAGCAAAACCCATCCCCAAGCTCACTGGGGTACTAAGGTATAAGCATAACCAGACCAGCGTCCACTGCTGTCCAACATAGGAACTTGGGGCTGTGAACAGCCTGCAAGTTACATTTAAACTCCCCAAAGCATCACCTCCACCTCATCGTGTCCATCTTCGAGGTCCCTGTGCCCACCAGGGGCTGTGGCACATCCACCCTCTCTTTGTGATGTGCACCCCAGATGTGAAACATGGGCACGGTGAGGTGCCAAGGGAAGGGGTTTCGAAGGCTGCTAAATAGGGAGTCACTAAAGCAGGGCAAGGACAGCCCCACACAACAGCTTTGAGGTGTCAGATCTGAGACACTGAGAAGCACCTGCAGGATTAAGGAGCCAAGAAGAAGCTTTGTTAGCACCCTCTGCCCAGAAGTGATGAATAGGAGCCATCTCCCTTCCTCTGACACCCAAACCCCTTTTGAAGTCTCTGCTCATAGCCTAGAAAGCTGATAGTTTTAAAAGCAGCAGAGAGAAGGAAGCACCTTCCAGCAAAGAGCAGGTGAGCACGCACACCCCACTGCTGTTCATTAAAAGTAGCTAATAATCTCATTTCTTTGCCAGCCCAGATAAAGCACTGTGCATAAGTAGATAAGAAGCTTACATACCCAGGAGGCTCAATTAATGTTCTTAGTTCACACGGCTCCAGGTAGAAGTCATTGCTGACCCTAGGCTGTAGCTACTAACTGTTTAAGGAATAGTTTTCTTTTAAATCCTTGTAATCCAAAGGCTTTTATTTTTAGGCTATTCCTAGTACTCCCTCTCTCCACAGCAGCACTTCAGCACAGTTTTCCTTGGCTCTAGAGCTGTATGCCAGCAGCATAACAAAAATTACTTCTCTTCTCTCCCCCCATCACCTAAATCCTTACACAAAAGGAAGAGGTCCCTGATGATCCTGGGCTTATATAGCCCTGCTGATGAGCCAGGCAGGCTCAGCTGTGAAGGACTGCACTGGCCCACCTTTAGCCTCTGTCCTGTGTAAAGCAGAAGTTGCCTCTGGTGCTGTTTTAAGTAAGCATAGGGGAGCCCAGGGTGCCTGAAGGAGGGATGGGTTGTTCTCCTCATCTCAGCCTGCTGTTTACTCATTTGTATTCTTATCAGAGAAGAAGCACTTGGGGATGTTTTTTCCCAGAAAAACAGTGTGTGTTTGAGCTGGGAATGTGTTTCCTAAGGAACGTGCTGTTGGTGTGTAACTCCTAAGAAGTTCCTCTGTCTTTCAGAGGTGGTTCTTATGCTGCAGCCTGTGCAAACACCCTGTGCTGGGGTGTTAGGTCCTGCAGCTACTGAATGCTTTTCTTAATCACTTACTGCAGCAGCAGAATTTGAGTCTATTGCTTTTATAGGGCTGATCAAAGGAACAAAGTGTCTTTCACTGCAGAAGCCAGAACGGAAGTCATAGCAAAACCCCAGAAGATGCTTTTGAGTTGCTGGGGTATGGTCATGGGAGAAAGCTGTGCTATAGAAGCGCTGGTGATAACATGGGTACAACCCTTTTACTGAGAGCTGTAGGTGCTCAGAGGCACAGCTGGGGCACAGCAGCTATCAGTATGACCATGGATCAAGGGAACAGTAATGATAAGCGGAGATGGGCAGGGTTGGGGCTTACATAGTGCCAGCCTGTGCCTCTGCGGCCTTCATCCTGCTCTTGGGTCGCTGCAGCAATGGGCACCAGAGCATCCTAAGTATGTACCAGGTGAGGCAAGTGACCTAAGTGGAGGGTGCTGTGGTCAGAAAGGAGAGCACTGATAAGTAGGGGGTTCTGGTGCCTCTGATAGGGGCACAGCAGGACATCTGCCATCAGCTGTATCCCACCCCTCATCCCTTCTGGCACTGCCCAGAGCACTACCTGTGCCCTGGTCATAGAACACAAATGTCTGCCTGTTTCTTCCTTCTGCTTGGGTTCAAGCTGTACCCTGACCCGGCTTTACAGGCTTTGGTCCCTTCTGGCATCATTGGTGACCACATGTCATTTCAGACACAAATACTTTCAATGTCCAGCCTTATGCTCCCCACCTTACAGCTGACCTTACTCATAGGTGGGGGAACCTGGCATAGCGTCATGCAAGAGCTGAGATGAACACTGTGTTTCGTCCCAAGGTGAGGTGCATACTGTTCCTCTGCTCCTGGATACATCGTGCTCCCAAATTAATCCTGTGCATCTAAGCTGATCAGTAGTTCTCAAGCCAACACACATCCTTCCCCTCCTGCCCTGCTCCTCTCCACAAGCTCAGCCCTCCTCTGGGACTGCACGGTGTCTGCAAAGGACAATGTGGGCCAAGCTCTGCTGGCTATCATAGCAGGGAGGCTTCAACAGCATCTGCCCTAAATGGGCTGAGAAGATTAAGTGCTCTCTCTGCTCCTGAAAGGCCCATTTAATTCACTTTCAGCCTCTCTTCCCCCTCCTCCAGACCTCCCTGGCATCCAGGACACAGGGACTTTTATTACACCACTGAAAACCTTGAAGGGGACTGATCTCTATTTTTTCCCATTCCACACCTTAGAGAACTGTCCTCTCTGACGGGGCCACCAAGCTTACGTGCCTGCTGTCACACACAGCCAGCTCCAGCCCAGGGGCAGCCAGTGGGTTTGCTCAGCCAGCGTCTCCTTCGGGCTCAGATGGCCCCAAGAGCAAGATTTAAAGCCAGTGACAGAGATGGTCTATTACTACCTGGTTGCTTTCAGTGTTTAGAGGGACCTGCAGAAGCCCTGAGGTGCTGGCAGGGTGGCAACAAGATGGGTAGGAAGCTGCAGCCAGCACAGGGATGGGTCCAGCCTGGCCTTGGCCTTTCCTCCTGTATCTTTCTGTGCTGTTCTATCAGCTTGCTTCTTGCCAGCCCTCAGTGCCTATGGCAAGGCACAGCTGCTTAATGTAATAGTTGAAATACCAGAAATGCCTGAGATTAATTCCCCCATCCATAATTAAATCCCCCACCCAGCTGGGGATGCTGGAACCCATTTCACCAGCTTTCCTCTGTGTGCACAGGGACCAGCCATACAGCTGAGATGGTTTTCTTTATTCATAGAGGGAAATGCGAGGTATCATGGGCTTTGCATGCATCTGCCTTCCCCTGGCTCAGCTAAGGATTGCATTTGCTGTCAACATGGGGACAAACCCTCCTGGTGTGACAGCCCCAGGGGCAGCAGGAACATAAGTGGGACTATTTTGTCCCACAAAACAGCTCCAGGTGACTTGCAGGCTGCAGGTGTCTGAGTTTAACTGAAAAGGGGCTGGATTCCCCACTGGAGCACACAGCTGTGCTATGTACTGGCTGTTAGATGCTTAATTAAAACCTCTCTTGACTTGCCTCATTAAAACAAACTGGGAAATCAAAATCTCTTTCTCTTAAGAGATGCACAAGCAGGGGAAGATACCTGCCGTTTGGTGAGCTCCCAATCCCAGAGAGGCTTCCCGCTGTTTGCTGCACTTTACCAGGAGGGTTTTGAATTAACCTTGTGCCTGATTTTAAGATATTGCTCTGTGCCCAGGGAGAGATAGAAATGCACTGATATAACCATGACAGCAACTCTGCACTGCTGTAATTGCAGCTTCTGCAGCACAGGAGGGCATCTGGAGAGACACACTGCTGCAAGGCCACTGCCTTCCAGCACTATCCTCAGCCCTCTGGGGTAAGCCAAGATTGTGTCCTTGCAGAATCCCATGGCAAAACTTCTCAAGTTTATTAGGAAATCTTGCTGAAAGCACAGTAATAAACCCAGTAATACTGAAAGAAAATCAAATGCCAAGCCAGAACAGTATTTTCTTCTAAAGATGCGCCAACGATGAGAAACCCTCGGTCAATAAACAGCAAGAGAAATCAGGTGGGGCTGTCTCCAATTAGGCTGTTACCATGTGAATGCAGCACATCTGGATTTTCTTTTGTTGCTCTGACATTTCTTTTCCAGCAGACATGAATGTCCAACATGTCTTTTTACGCCCTGAGACAGTCCTGCCTTTCCCAGCACTCAATGCCCTGGCAGTTGTGCTTCCCTGCTGTAGGTGGCAGAGGTGCCAGCCTGTGCTGCAGGGTTCTGGAGCAATGGTTATATACCCCAGGGAAGGTCTGACAGGTGAATTTGGGCTGCTTAAGAAGAGCAATAGGCTTTGAAACTCTGAACTGAACCTGGAAAGGATGTTTTCATGAGCTGCTGCAAACCACCACCTTGCCAAAGTATACCTGTCCCCTCCCTTGCCAGCTGCAGTGTGCTGCTTTGGGTCAAGAGCAGCCCAGACACACAGCAATGTCCCCCAAAGCAAGTGTTGCAGCTCTCTGGGGATGTGGGATATGGCATGTGTTCTGATCTCTGTTACGTTTTCTTTATACATTATATGTATAAAGAAAAGATGTGGGTAAGAGTCAAATGAAGCTTTCTGCTTCATCAGGAAAAACTTCTTTACTGTGAGAGTGACAGAGCACTGGAACAGGTTGCCCAGGGGGGTTGTGGAGTCTCCTACGTTGGAGATATTCAAGGCCCGGCTGGACAAGTTCCTATGTGATGTACTCTAGGTTACCCTGCTCTTGCAGGGGGGTTGGACTAGATGATCTTTTGAGGTCCCTTCCAACCCTTGGGATTCTGTGATTCTGTGATTACAACTGCAGGCTTTGAAGATCAAGAGCTCTTCCATAAGGTCTGTGCCATGGGCTTACCTAAAGGCTCCTATAGAACCCTGGCTCTACCATAGAGCAAAGGGGGGCACTTCCCATCCAGCATTCACCAAACGCCTGGGGAAAGATTCAGGGCTATGAATAAAGGCATAACTTCATCCTGGCAGACCCAGCGTTTGGATAAGGTGTGTTGGCAAATATCCCTTCACTCAGTAGAAATGGGGAGAAACCTGCCAGCCAGTGGGTTACTAAAGACTTTCTGCCTCTTCACCTTGTCCATTGCTTGAAAAAAGAGCACAGCTTTCTGCATGAAAGGAGTTCTTGAGCTCCTTCCCTCCCTAGGTGTCAGGTTGTAGGATGTCTGTGGTGTCAAAGCAGCATTGCTTTCTCTGAAGGTCCTTTCTAACCCTAACTATGATTCTATGGTTCTATGGGATGTGGGTCTAATTTCTTTCTCAGTCTTTCACTCCAAACACCCTTTCTAATATTTGCTTAAAAAAAGAAATCACTCTTTCCACATCCATTCTGCCAGTAACTCCTCTTACTGGAATCTCTGCTAGTTCAAGTGCTGTCAAAAGAAGAAAAATTGCCCAAATACTCTTATTCCCCAGTGTTATCACACACTGGCTGCTCCATCCAGGATGTGCCCACAGTAAGGCAGAGCTGGAGTCACCAGTAATAATGACTATTATGGCACTGCTAAAAGCCTTAAAAGGCATGGTGGTTATGGGCAGGAAAACCTGCAGCTAACAACCAGGTCCAGTTTATGCAAACACAACCTGACTCACAAAAGCCGTAGTCACATGAAAAGCTGAGAGCTCCTTCTGTCATCCCAGGGCTCTTCCCAGCTTCTGCTGGGCTGGCCGGGCTCTGGGATGAGCCGTAGCCTGGGCTGTGCACTGTACTAATGCACACTGTGCATCCCAGCAGTGCTGTTTCCTTCCCTTCAGCCATTAGGAGAGAAGGAGAGCCCTGAAGGGTTGATCTTTGATTAACATGCTCATTTTCCAAGCCTCAGTACACATGGAGAAGACACTTCTGTTTCCAGATCTGCCCCATCATGTGAGGGCTGTGGAAAGCAGGGGTATCTATGACTTTCCCTAGCCACAGTCACTCAATCTTACACCTCATCCATTCACACTGCCTGTAGCAACAACCACCCTCCCAGTGCTCTGCCCGTTCAGAAACAAGCTGTCTCTGACTGTACTTTATAAAGAGGTAGGCCCTAGAGGTTGCTGGAGAAGAGGAATGTGAGCTTCCTTTAACAGTTTAGTGTATGCCGATGTTCTGCTGAGCAGCACCTCTGCCTAGCGACACTGGACAACATATCCAGCAGTCATGATGTGATGGAGAGTTAATGCAGCATAGGTGCTATGTTCTGGCCTGGCTGTTCTTCCTGCCCAAGTACAACCTCCTTCTGGCCCTGTCCTGTTGTAGGAGCAGAGGGAAGGCAGGTCCCCAAGACCAACACTTCAGAAGAGCATGCTCAGTTCACAGTGCAGAGATGTGACTGTACGTTATCCTTGCAGCAAGGCATGTTATCCTGGCAATTCCTTGTTCCTACCTGTTTTCACATCTCTTTACCTCCCTCTGTTTTGGCTGTGAGCTCAGGGAAGGCAGCAAGGCTTCTGCACCACCATGCAGAAAGCTGGAGGTGGGTTATTCAGGCAAGTATTTGGTGGATAAACATTTCAAAGCCATTAACTGAGCAGGAAAGGAACTGAGTTTTGATATCCTAATCACGTATCTCTGGTTCTCACATAGCTCTGGTTCTATTGCTGCCCATTTGTCCCCCCACTGTCAACCAGGAGAGGCTTGAAGTGCTGCCCTCCATGTGTGCATGCAGCCGTCAGAAGCTGTCTGCTGGTCACAGAGCTGTGTTTTTGCTGGTGAACTCCACGAGCAGGGGTAAAAGGTGATGCTGAAGGCAGCATTGCACCCAAGGCAGAGCCTCACACATACCAGCCTCCCATGCCCCAGGGGCAGGAGATCTTGGCAGGGTCTGTGGTGTTTTCCCTGCTTGCTGCATCATTCCAGAGGCTTCCAGTTCACGTACAGGAGGGGACGGCCACCAGGACTCTAAACCACACCACTGCCATCTTTCTCCCCAGACATCCTGGCTCCATCCTCTGCATGTTACCATGGGAGCCACAGAGCTCTGCCAAACTTCGCACCTTATAAGAACTTCTGAGTGGAAACTCCAAATCTGTGCAATTTCCACCCTTTCAGTGGCAACCTTTGCATCCTTTCCCCCCTTTTCCCAGTACTTTATTATCCTACGGATCCACGGGTTGGACAGGCCCCCTCATTTCAACGTCTGTGCCCTGCAGCTCTGTGCTGTGCCTGCACTCAATGGACCCATTGATAGCAATCCCTCGTTTGTTTTGGCCTCCAGTTCAGCTCCTCAGAAACCCTGAAAAAGAGACACCAGCATTTCCCTGATGTATCTCTAGGAATAAAGCATTTCAAGAGGGGCAGGGCAGGTCCAGCGTAAGCCAGATGAAGATTTGGCTCCACCTCCTCCCTGCTTCTCCTTAGCTCTCCCCAGAGATGCAGAGCAATGGCTTTCCTGAAGCACACACCGTGAGTAGGACCTCACAGCTACTTATCTCCAGCCCAGGTCCTCATAGACTCATAGGATTATGGAGGTTGGAATAGATCTGTATGATCATTGAGTCCAACGTTTAACCCAGCACTGACAAGTGCATCACTAAACTATGTCCCATGTGCCACATCTACATGTCTACTAAACACCTCCAGGATATAGACCAGGATGCTGGTGGTTTCTTGGCTGCCTCGGCACACACTGGCTCATGTTCAGCTCTCTCAATAAGCACCCCCAGGTCCTTTTCCACCGAGCAGCTTTCCAGCAACAATTCCCCAAGCCTGGAGCATTGCATGTGGTTGTTGTGACCCAAGTGCAGGACCCAGCACTGAGCCTTGTTGAATTGCTTAAGGTTGGCCTTGGCTTATCGACCCAGCCTGTCCAGATCCCTCTGCAGAACCTTCCTATCCTCCAGCAAATGAACACTCCCTCCTAAGCTGGTGGTGTCTGCAAACTGACTCAGAGTGCTGTTGATCGTTGATAATCCCTCAACCACTTGTTGGTCAGCTCAGGGGCTGGTCTGACTTAGGGACTTTATGCATGTGCTGTAGGAGACTCCCACGTCCCCTCCTTCTTGCCCTGGAGTGCCCTCGACTGAAGTCCATGTCCACCTGGTTCACAGGCTGATGCTTTTGGCCTTATGCTAATGGAAAGTTTTCCTCTACAAGGCCAGTTGCAACTAAAATCCAGTTCTCAACTTAGCAAGGACGGAGCAAACGTCTCTGTATATGACTTGCGGGTTCTGGCTGGCAAATCTGAACATCATATATGGTTGTTGACTTTTCAGGTTTACAAATGTACAAGTCACACATTTTGTAGACTAGCTGGTGGGAGGTATTTTCTTTAAGCTCTCTGAAAGTCCCAGTGAAGAACAGTGACCATTTCTTATCCTCAGGCTATATACTTATTTTATCCTTAAATGTTCTTAGTAAATATTCACAGATTAAGTCTCTAATTTTCTTTAGGAGTAAAGGCCAAGGTAGATTATGGATAGCGAGGGCTATCAGCACAGACAGGAGACCACAGCTGAGATCCCTTTTTGATCACCAGAGGGTAATACAGAGGATTTAACAAGCTGTATGTTGCAAAGTGCGAATTATACAGCCCTACATTTTGATGAGTTACGGAAAGATTTGTGTATACACGTTATTCATGTATTAAAATGCAAATACAAACACACACACATGGAGAAAATGAACTTAGCTAATGGTTGTGCTTGGCACTTACATTGCCTTCGTCATAGAAGGAGCTCAGCATGGTTTATCAACCTACAGGAGAGCACTTTTTCCCTCACCATTGAAAAACAGGGGTAGTTGTTTTAAAGTTTCATAGCAACAACTTGAAAGAGAAAGCACAGTGCCCAAGAGAAGCTGCTGGCTAACTTGGAGAGGTTTGCTGGAGGCTGGGTAGTGGAGCAGTTAATGCACTTCTTCCATTGGGTGCGGGGGGTTTGCTTAGCTACCACAGGCTGCCAGAGGACCTCTCTTCTCTGTCAGCCTAAAGGAAGCCTTCTGTGGTGTGTCTGGTCTTTCCATAAGAGCTGGCTTGTGCTGAGAGCTTCTTAGTGAACTTGTAAAAGAGATTGACAGCATCCGTGCATCCTTGTGGATGCTGCTTGGACCAGCCTGTCTGCTGGCATAGTGTGCAGCCCAGTGTGTGGACAGGCAGGAAGCAGCCTGGCTTCCAGTGTGACCTCCACACTCTCTAGGAGACCAAGAAATTTCTTCCCTTGTGGACAAACATCCCACAAATCAGTTTCAACCAGGTCATGCTTGGGTTCTCTGGAAATACCTTATGGATCCACCTGCAAGCTTGAAAGCTATTTCTCCCTTGTATCTACAGTGTGGTGGTGTCCAGTCATCTCAGTCCTGCCCACTGCCACGTTGTGCTTGTTTCCTAAATAATGAGGAAAATACCAGATTTCGTTCCAGATTGTGCCATTCGTGATGAAGCACCTTTGTTGATGGAGTTTTGGTGCCTGAAGGCTCAGTCTAAGCTGCTTTCTCCTTAGCACACCATCAGGGGGACTAGCGCTCGATTTCCATGACTGCTTGCGGCCCAGCAGAAGTTTGCTTTTAGCAAACAAGCAAATGAGAGACAACATGTGGCCAAGGTGGGCATGGGAAGGAACAAGCACCATCCCACATGGAGCAGAGGAAAACCTCTCCATCCCAGTGAGCATCCTTCCATCAGTCAGCGAATTGTATGGTGCTGACAATGAGAAGATACCATTGATTCTGGCCTCATCCTCACTCTGGCCCTCTTCTCAATCCTAGCAGTTGTTCTTTTTAACTTGGTTCCCCTTTTCCTTCCCTCCCTGTCTCTTCTCCCTGTGCCTGCTCCAAGCCATCTCCCTAATTGCCTGCATGTATGTTTTAAAATGAAAGGGCTATACAAACAGAACCCTGCGAGTGCCAGGCTGAATTCCTAAAACAAGCTTTCTCTTCCGGGAGGAGACCCGAACACATTCACTCATTGATTGCACCGCTAGCTGATACTCAGCTCACCCCCCTCCTCCTGTATTTCAGATAGGTTTTCTTTCTTATTAAACATCTCTAAAAAAGACCAACAGATTGCCTGTGAATGACCACACAGTAGAATCCTACAAAGCTCCCATTCATGGCCAAGAAACTTGTACAATCCCAGTGGTGCAACAGAAAGACAGCTCTTTATAAACCAACCTGAGTTAAAAGGTCAATGGCCATAAACTCCCCCTCCGTGCTTTCCTGCAGGGTTTGGGTTTTTAATAGTAATCAGTACTTTATTACTATCATAAGGAATAGGTCTTTTGAAGGGCCGGGGGGAAGGGTTATTTTTTTGCTTGAAGACTGCAGGGGAAGAGTTGTATCATGCTGAGATGTGCCTCAGAAACCCTCCACTGCAGTTCTCTTTATCCAGGGGAGCTCTTGGCTGGGTGGATTAACCCTGGCCTGGTTTGGTTTATGCTGCTGGCATTGAGGTTGGAAAGCAAGAGGGTGATTTGGTTTGAACATGGCCTAAAGCTGAAATAACCTCCAACAGAAGATGAGCATGGACATGGTCTCTGAGAGAAGACAGCTGATGGAGTTATGTGTTCAGGAGTCCTAAAATCAGGCCATTTGTTTATGACCAAGGACAGGCAAGATTCTACAATGTCAAAAGTCTCAGTACTTCCAGCAGCACACTCTCCACTTGATCATTTGATCTTCCTGCCATGAAATAGCTGCTTTGAATCATTTTGAGCCTTCTGTTGCTTAATATAATATACGGCAACACATAGGTCTCTTCAAAGCTCTTTCATTTCCACTAACAAGAGGCCATACAAGAATGCCTGAACAGGTGAAAAACCAAAAGGAAAACAGGTCATTGTGCACAGAACATGCAGGTGTCCTGTGCCTGCATGGCCACATAACATCTTGACATCTCTCTACAATGGCAGAGCTATGACAGTAATTAGGCGTTTCCTAGAGACACAAGTGGAGATGCAATTTAGGGAGAACAATTTAACCTTGCCTCATCTATGTGAACACAAGTACTGCCTGCTCCAAACAGGTTCCTTAGGTTCCTATGGACATCATTCATTAAAGCCTGTGGTAGATTACCAGAGAAGGAAATATACGAGTAGGTTGTGTTGTGCTCGTTCAGGACCAGAGAGCCCTGGCAGCAGACAGCCATCAAGAGTTTGTCCAAGTAGGATCAAGTTTTGCCACCCTCTTGGACTTGTAGGAATTGACCTGGATACTTTCATATCTCTGATAGCTGTAAAATGTAACTGGTTCTGAAAACATTAAGTAACTTTTATAGGAGACAATAAAATCCCTTTCCTAAAACCCCCTGAACTCAGAGGAGATGCAGTCCTCCACTGCAATAAATAAGCCAAGGGACCATAAATAAGAGGACTTACAACTGAAGTGTTTATGAATTGAGAATGTATTCCCTTTCTCAGAGGCATGTATTTATTCAGGAATTATCAGGAAAGGATTATAATTCCCCATGGCAGTAGGGATGGATGAATGGGTAGGTCTGGATGAAGGCAGGTGTGTGCCCATGGAAGTCTGTGTTCAAGTGAACTTCAAAAAGCATCAGTACACAAACACACATGCTCAGTGTGGTGGGAATAAAAGGTTATTTAAGTTCTTCCATTGGAAAAAAATACCATCTTCAATTATTTTAACATGTTTAAGATGTTTAAACCCTCATTAATATCCTTTAAATCTCCCTTTCACACACACTACAAAGCCTTTCAACGAAGGGCTCATTTTAATGGACTTAGAAGTAATCTTGGTTTTTAGCAAGTAAAATAAAGGTTTCACTAATTAAAAATGTTACAACATTTAGACTGGTCTTTTCTTTCCACTGCTTTAATTAAAAGGCATCTTGGTGGAAGGTTTCAAGAGTTGGATCCAACTTTTACTTAATAATCCTAACACCAAGGCCAAAAAGGAACAAGCTGTTCCTGAGAGAACTGCATCCAGGACATGCAGAGAGTGGGAAAGGCTTGGCTGAGCTATGAGCCACTAGTTCAGGTGGTCAGATCTGAGAAAACTCTATGAGAGCAACAAGGGGGTACATGAAGCAGCGATGGCATTGCTCCATCTCTGTTGCCATGGAGAGTGGGGTTAAAGTAGTCACACTTGAGTTCAAGAACAAGCAACATGCTGTTTATGTCCCTGGAAAGTAACCACAGTGATGGCATCTCTAGCCCCTTGTTGATGGCTACGCATCCCATCAGCCATCCCATCAGAATATGAACTCACATAAGGGCTGCATCCATTCCAACTGACCCCACAGTTTTCCAGCGGAGGGATATGGGTGTTGTTTTGTACACTCCTTTGACAGCCCACACCACCCCGCTAGGCAGTTGAGGTACAAGCTGGAGGAGCAGGGTTGAGATGTGGTGATCCCGTGTATTTGCTGAGAAAAGGCAGGTTACTTGTTACTCAGGTTAGCTGTCTGCAGGAGATGGTGTAAGTGCTCCCACAAGAGCCCATGCTGACTCCCACATGCTCTGGGCTTGAATTAGTGTCTTGGTGGAAAACAGGTATGGGAGGTTTTGATGGAAGAGATTCTGCTCCCTCCTCACTCAAACTCCTGTTGATGAGCACCTCTTTTGTGCTTAAATCAGTGAAATCATCAAGGTTGATAAAAAAGGTTATGTTTATTCTCGAGGACTTATGTTAAACACAGATCCCTGACCCAGTTAGACTGAGCTGGCACAATGCAGTGAGGTGGCCAGCTGCCTCGCAGCAGGGAGGAACGAGTAGCTGGGGGCTGGCAAGATGTGAACTTCAACTGGCTTTGCGAGTAGGAAAACTGCAGTGGCACCACACCCTGCACCTCTTCCTCTTCTCCTCCTCCTAACAGTGCTTGACCAAAAGACCAGATCCCAGCCTGTTCTGCATCAGACACCCTATTGCACAGTGCTGCTGTCTGCTTGACCCCAGATCCTGCTACCTTGACTTCAAGATACTGGAAGTCATTGGGTCGGTGCTGAAGATCCCATCCCACCCTATCCTATCCTGTCCTGTCCTGTCCTATCCTATCCCATCCCATCCCATCCCATCCTACCCTACCCTATCCTATCCCATCCCATCCCATCCTACCCTACCCTATCCCATCCCATCCCATCCCATCCTACCCTACCCTACCTTATCCCATCCCATCCTATCCTATCCTATCCTATCCTATCCCATCCTATCCCATCCTATCCTATCCTATCCTATTCCACTCCATTCTATCCCATCCCATCCTATCCTATCCCATCCTATCCCATCCCAATTTATCCCACCCTATCCTATCCTATCCCACCCTATACTATCCCATCCCATCCTATCCCATCCCAATTTATCCCACCCTATCCTATCCTATCCCACCCTATCCTATCCCATCCCATCCTATCCTATCCCATCCTATCCCATCCCAGTTTATTCCACTCTATCCTATCCTATCCCACCCTATCCTATCCCATCCTATCCTATCCTATTCTATCCCATCCCATCCTATCCTATCCCATCCCATCCTATCCTATCCCATCCTATCCCATCCCATCCTATCCCATCCCATCCTATCCTATCCCATCCTACCCTATCCCATCCCATCCTACCTTATCCTATCCCATCCCATCCCATCCTACCCTACTCTAT
This sequence comes from Psittacula echo, assembly GCF_963264785.1. Lineage (NCBI taxonomy): Eukaryota > Metazoa > Chordata > Aves > Psittaciformes > Psittacidae > Psittacula > Psittacula echo. The sequence continues at coordinate 14,695,152 of NC_137741.1, read as the reverse complement.
CCTACCCTATCCTATCCTATCCTATCCCATCCCATTCTACCCTACCCTATCCTATCCCATCCCATCCTATCCCATTCTATCCTATCCTCTCCTATCCTATCTATCCTATCCCATCCCGTCCTGTCCCATCCCATCCTATCCCATCCCATCCCATCCCATCCTATCCTACCCCAGCCTGGCCTGTCAACCATCTAAGCCTGTTTCCTTTGGTTAGTGTGGGGATAGCTGGAGCTCTGGTTCCCACCTTGCTTTGGTGAGCAGCAATGGGTGAAGTGAGGTGGTGAAGATGAAGGTCTTCTCTGGCACTGACCTAAACAGATACCCACAGCTATGACCATGGGAGAGAGCCTGCTCTTCCACCTCCATCACTGAATGCCTCTTCCACCACTGAGTGGAGGATCCCTAAAGGACTCTTGATCTTGGGAATGTTTTACAGCCTTCACCTCACTCAGCGCCTGAGCCATGAAAACATAAAGGGTGAGATGGTGGGAGCCTGAACCTCAGCTTCAGAGAGGCCCCTTGTCACTCACTGGCATTGTGGGTCTTTAGGTTCACTCACTCATCCCTCCTAGACTATGCAAACTGTTTTCAAAGCCTGGCCTCATGTGTCTTTATTGGTATTGAGCAACGACACCACTCCGTCGCTTGCATCCCTCCCACACATCTGTTAAAGGACCGGCAGCAACTGTTAGAGGGTACATGAGCCATCGGCCCCTTCTGGAAAATGTTAACGTTTTCCTTCCCTGATACGCTCAGCTGGCCTGGAATTGTTTAGAAAAATACAAGAAAGGATTTTCCACAAGATTTCTGGGAGGGGTCTGCACAGAGGAACTTGTCAGCCACAGCTCATGACTAATGTAATATAAAAAGCATCTGTTTGGCAGGATTCAGGGCAAGCGACTCTTTCAGGAATGAGGGTATTATTTTATGGGCAAGGTTATATTTAGAACCTGTAGACTGCAGAGTCGCAAGAAAATAATTGCATCAAGGAAATCTGGTGGAATCACAAACCATGAGAATGCAAAGCCTGAATCATCTGAGCCCACAGGAGCCTGGGATTTATTCCACAAGAGCTCACAGCGGCTCATCCGTTTGTTGGTGTTTGGGGTATTTCCTTCGCTTTAAAGGAGTTTATGCTTCTGTGCTGATATTTTTGCTAAGGAAATAATTGCAGCATGTGAGAATGACTGAGGCTGTAAAATGGTTTCTAGACCCTTAGGAAATAGACTTCAAACTGTCTCCTCCTGGCACGGGTGCATCTGAAAGCTCCGAAGATATGAATCCTCAGGAATTTAACTATTGTTCAGATGTGGCTTTCCACATGATGATTCAGATCCTCCTCATTTTGGGCATCCTGGCATTCAAGAGATGATGTGCCTCTTCCTCCTAAGTATCAGAGTAGAATATAAAATGCCCCAAGACGAGATGGCAAAGCTGAAACAGCCTCACCCCTTGTCCTCCCCAAAGATCCTCTTGTGCCAGCTAGAACCCTCCCAAAGGGCTGCAGAGGTGTTTATGGCTTCTAGATAGGGCATTGCCATATGATGTTGGCGGTGGGAAGATTGAGTATCGTGACTCTTGTGTTCTCATCCACGGAAACAACGTTCAGCTTTATGACTCTCGTGAGTAGACTGTAGTGACATTCTTGGACACGTACAGAATCTGGCTATATCTGCAAGGCAGTGCTGGTGACGGAGGACACAAGGAAAGCTGAGGGATAATTCCTTCCAAACTCTTATGCTGTATCTCAAAAAATGGTCTGATCTAATGATTTCATGTGTGGTCTTTAATGCTCCTCAACAGGTTGCAGTCAGCTAAGCTGAAGCCTGCCTTCATTTTTAAATTAAATAGGTAGTTTATTGAGTCTTCACTCCAGATGGGTCAAAGATGTTCCTGACAGTCACTGATTGCGCGTTGTCTAACAATAAAGGCATGTGTTCATCCCAGGGCAAGTAGGACATGTAAGTGGTGCCAAGGGTTGGCTCAGGTAAATTTGCTTTGCAATAAAACCATAATGCCTCCTCTTCACTTCTGCATGTAAGCTGAAGGGCATAATGGGTTTCAGTTACTTTAATTTGGGCAGTGAAGACAAGACCCTTGTCACAGCATCTCAAGGGACAGTCAAATACAAACTGTTCATGACTCCCAACCTCCCTTCAGCTGAAGGGCACGTATGATACCTAAGAAGAGCCTCTTTCTTCACAAGTCAATACACTGCTATAGTGTCCTCAGTGGGCAGGAAGGAGGGATGGGGCAAAAGAGGGTTTCAGAGAAAGAGATGAGAGTGGTGGTGACATTTATTTCAAGACCTGCGTGATGAAAGGTTCCCCACACTGTGAGAACTCATTCATGCCATTTCAGAGCTGGCATTTGACCAGGGCTTAATACAGTCCAGAATGAAATCGGGCATTATGGAGAGATGGATGGTTGTAATTGAAATAATAACATAAATATAATTGAAATATAAATATATGTATGCACACACACATGCACACTGTATAAAACCCCCATGGAAATAACAATAACCTTTTAGCTCTGCAAGCCAACTGACCTATTCCTGTAACTGCCTCTAATCTGTATGTTTGCACCTGGGGTTCTTTAAGGAAACGCAGAGTTGTAATTAACTGGGGGGTGTGGAGAAGCCAGATGAGTGGGATATTCACACTGCGAGACCAGAAAGTGAATTTGCACCAGGTCACAAGCATAAAGAGAGCAGACGTGCCAGCTCCATCCCAAGAGATCGCTTTACATGCTCTCCATCATCAAATAGCCACACATCGCAACTCACAGATTCCCTCCAGTGACCGTAAAGCTTCTCAAAAAGCTTTACTTCTGAGGTAGTCATTCAAAAAAGTTGCTCTGTGACATTAAAAAAGACCTTTGGATTTCATTAGGCTTACACACAGCTTTAGCAGCCGTGAAGCTGGTACCAAGCTGCCATGAGACGTTACAGTACCTACATTGTTGGGGGGAACCGAAGGGAAAGAGGTTTCTGGACATGCCCTAGCATCCACTTTCAGGTGATAACTTCTTGGCTAATAAACACATTTAAAACACAAAATATGAATTTCCCTTATTGCTCATGATGGAGTGGCTGCCAAGCGCTGGCAATTAGGATTACGTCTGGAGAGGGAAGGGGCTTAGCCAGCGCCTTTGGATGTTCAGAGCAAGAGTCTTGGCTCATGACTGAGGCCGTTCTCACATCTGGCTGGCAGGGCTGGCTGGTTGTGATGCTTAGGTGAAGCTTTAAACTGGGTCTTGATGAAGCTCACCCCTGGTTCCTGTGGCCCAGCAGGTCTTTCTTTTTCCCTGTTGACAATACTGTTTCTTGCCTCATTTTATCTTGGAGCTGAAAGTTGTCTGCAGAGTCTCCACATCCAAACCTGTAGTGCCCAAGGTGTTCAGGAGGATCCAGGAACAGAATCAAAGCATTTATAAATTCTAATCTCCTATCAGCCTAATACAGTCCCAAAATGGCTTTTGAAATGAGATGATGTGTGTATTGTTAGAAGGATGCTCTGCAAACAATTGAGACATCCATAGCTACCTTAAGCTAACATCATGGTGTGGCTAGCAGCACACACATAGAGAATTTGGCAGAGTGAGTGATGGAGCTGAGAATAACGTGGAGGCTTCATTTTGTCAAGGTAGGTGTTGCTATTGGGTGGAGGTGTCTGGTGTGTGTTCTCGTCAGTGACAACTTGGAATATGCCAAGAAGTTGTCATTGGTGATTAAGCTCCCTCATGCAGGGAGGCTTTGGGGATAGCAGTCGATGGCTTTATAATCAGCAAAAATTACTGAGAGAAGAATCATTTGGATGTTTCTTTTTCCTCATCAAAGACTTTCTGTCTCTAAGTCCCCTTCTGCGCTGATGTGTCTTCCAGCCCAGCCTTCTTATGATGACAAGGGACAACAGACCTCCTCAGATCACACAGGGCACGACAGATTCACATTTACCAGTGTGTGAATCATATGATGACTAAAGAAACTCGGCTGGAGTCCTCCAAATGCCAGTCAGCATTTGCATCACACTTGATCCTGGCTGGGTGGTCAGTCCCGGGCACAGTTCCCTGCTGGGTCTCACCCCTGCCAGATACATCAGTTGATGGTTCAGTGCCTTGGAGCTGGCTTACAGACCTGTTAGCTGTGCTCTAGAAACTCTCTTTGATCCTCCCAGCCTGCAGTCCAAAGATCCAAGTTGAAAAGTTAGGACCATATCAGGACTTTCAGCTTTCAGCTGATCCTCCTGAACTGAGCATAGCTTATGTGCCTGGTACTGTTAAATCCTCTTTTCTAGCTGGACCACATGTGTGCGGCTGGAAGAACAGGAGCCTGGCAATGTTTAGAAGCAGGATTGCTGGTGTTTTAGGCACAAATTACACTCAGGAAATATAGCTGGTGTGGTTTGCTTGCTCAGCTCCCCGCCATACGTGTAGGAAGACTTGGCCAGCATGTTCTGGCTGATACGCAGAGCATTCAGAAGCCTGAACCATTCCTTCTGGAGCTGATGAGCCCAGCTGGGCCCCAGGGAACTGTGACAGATTCACACCCCTGTTTGGATGAGGCCCCAAGAGGATGCGTAACACCCCTTCCACAGGCAGATTGCGTACATTAGTGTAGGAATTTCTCAGGAAAACCCATTCTTAGAAAGAGCTGGCTTCTATTTAGCAAACGCCACTTAAAACGAGTTGTTATGAGACTGCTGTTTCCTACAGTGTGATGAAGACCTTTTATTTCTTAAGGAATCTTCTTGAATGTACACATTTTATCTGCTCCCTGTCTCCAAAAAATAATTCACCATCTTTGTAATTTCAACTATATTCTGCTTCCAGAGGGCTGGAAATGCCTGACAGTGATCCCACTCCTGTTAGTTTTAAACCGGGATGTACCACCAAAATACAGTGTGATGAGGGTCTGAGTGATTGGGTGCAAGGGAGCTGGTAGCACTATGTTTAGAGGTCGTATGCTGACCCTGGACAACACAGTAACAGCCAGCAGTGGAATGCTGAAGTCAATAGCCAGTGTATAAAGCATGTGGTCAAACACACACAGGTTGATCCTCAGTACTTGGATTGATTCCATTGACTGCAGAGGGAGCTGCAATGGATTGGGCAGCAAAGCAGACCCCTAGGAGAGGGATCCATTTTCCCAGATGGGCCATACAGATGCTCCAGGGGTTGGAGCACCTCTCCTATAAAGACAGGCTGGGAAAGCTGGGCTTATTCAGCCTGGAGAAAGGAAGGCTTCAGGAAGACCTTAGAGCAGCTTCCGATGTCTAAAGGGGCCAACAAGAAACCTGGAAAGGGGCTTTTTACAGGGGCTTGTAGTAACAGGACAAGGGGAATGGCTTTGAACTGAAAGAGGGGAGATTAGATTAGACATTAGGAAAAAATCTCCTCTGTAAGGGTCACGAGACACAGGAAGAGCTTGCCCAGAGAAGCTGTGGCTGCCCCATCCCTGGTAGCGTTCAAGGCCAGGTTGGACAGGACTTGGAGCAACCTGGTCTAGTGAAAGGTGTCCCTGCCCATGCGGGATGGACAGGAGCGAGATGATCTTCAAGGTTCCTTCCAACCCAAACCATCCTATGATTCTATGATTCTATGAAACTGCTTCTATTGCATTCAACAGCTGGTCCTGTAAAACACACCACCAAAACCCGCAGAGATCTTGACAACAGAGGCCCCTTAGCAGACATTGCTGCCTGCTCACTGCTTCACAGTGACACTCAGGAAAGGTCCCTGGAGGCATCAGTGGAGCCTGGGGCTCCCACCGGAGCTAGTGCTCAGCTTCCCCGAATCCCACAGCATCCAGAGAGCCCTGAGCAGCATCCTGCCAACAGACTGGAGCTTCTTAGGGCTGGAAGACTGGCAGTGTTGTTCCAGGCATAAGGCAGCAGTGTTTTAAGCTGCCCGTCCCCAGGGCTTTCTCTTGTGAGCGCTGTGATTACGTCGTGTCTCCAGTGAGATCAGCGCTCAGCTATTGGGATGGAGTTTCAGTTGCTTCCGGGCTTCCAAGAGTGCTCTTGCCATTGCAGGATATGGCCAAGCCATCACCAGGAGGGTGCAATGGGGTTGTCCCTCCTCAGTAGTCCTTTCTTCGGGTACCGGCTTCCCCACACACACCCATGCAAGTCCGGTGGTGGGAAGAAAGGGGCGCTTGTTCCTTGCCCACTGTTAATAGAAAGGGCTGGAAGTGTAACCAGAAATGACAACTCGAGTGAAATGCGATGCCTCTGGAGGGGCCCTGAAGGCAGCAAACACCATGCCAGAGACCCCTTTCTCCAGCTTGGGAAATGCTGTTTTCACAAACCTATACTTTCCCCTCTAAAAACAATAAATGGTGTTATTGATGGGCAAAGCCGAAGTCCAACGTGGCCACACACTGAGAGGTTTGGCTGGCTTCCTCCTCTGTCGCTACACTCTTCGTTTCCCAAGGAGACTTTGGATACTTCCTTCTGCTGCGAGGGCCACACAGACAGATAGAACAACCCATTGGAGAATCCTCTGTACCCCATCCAGTCCATCCAGGATGTGGGAGGTGCAGAGGGGCCCAGGAGGATGAGACACTGCCCCTGACTGTAGTCTGTGCCTGCAATTCCTTCTGTCACTACTGACCTGCAAGAATGGAGCCTGCCTGAAGCCTCAACATCCAGTCTAGGCTGACCAGCCCATTTCTCAATCCTAAATTTCAACTGACAAGGCTGTAAATGCAGAAATTACCATCCTCAGACAGAGAAACAGCCCTGAGTAATGGCTGCTCATTCAGTCCCACATACTGAATGGGCTGCGCTGATTTAGAGCCATCCTTATCTCTCAGGTACAAGTGATGTGGGAGCTTTGTTGAGCACAGATGCTCAGGCACAGGTCCAATGTCATCTGGACAAGGTCTAAGCACAGCAGGAAACATTGCTTAGTGTCTGGCTTGGACAATGCTTAATTCTCAAGAGCTGTTCTTGCAATTTTCCCCAACACTGCCTCTAACCAGTGGTTGTCAATAAAAAAAAAGGTCAGACCCCAGACAGATGTTAGAAAAGAAAAGTTAGAGCAAATAAATAGCATCTGGCTTCGTATCAGGAATCTGAACTATGAACAAAACCCAAAGGCTGGTCACCATTAAAGCAAACATAGGAGAAGAAAGCGGAAACTGGCCAAGCCCTTGATCTCTCCCACGCATCTGCAACACCAAGCTGCTCCGTTGATTTACACCCCCTCCTGCCTCTCCCAGCTCCCATACATCACGTCCCCCTTCACACGTCGAGCTCCATGCGTGCATAAGCACGCTCACACTCATGCTCACACGCACCCTTTCCTCCTGCCTGCTCGTTTTGGTCAGTGCCCTGGCTGCAATGGCCCCATGCTGCTGATTCACATGTCGTCACCCGTGGCTGCCCTCCCATCCCTTGGATCTGCTGTGCCGCACGTCGCTGGCAGGGCCAGGAGCATTTACTGCCGTGAAGTAGGGTACTGGGGCAAATGCCCGCTGCATAGCAATGAGTGGAAAGCATCCCATGAGCAGGCACGGTGCAAAGGTTCCCTATTCTCTTTTCTTGGCTGCAGGCACATGTGGGGCAGCAGGGAGGTGGGAGAGGAGGGAAGGAGCAGTGTAAAGCAGAGACAGCAGCAGGAGCTCTGTCGCACTTCGGGATGAATGCTAAGCAGACCCCACCGGGCGGGAGTGCCCAGATGAATGGGATCCTTTCACATCAGCCTGACAGAGGAGGGATTTCATAGTTCTCCGAGCAGCACAGAGCTGCCTTAATCCAGCAGATACAATGCCCTGCTCATACGGCTCAGGAAACAAAATAAATATGTTCTTGCAAAGGCATCACAATGAAGCTTTTAAGGACTCAACACAAGAAAGCCCTACCTGGTTCTTGGGTCTCCTCGCATCTGTGGGAGCTAAGAGCCAGGCTTTTTATTTTCCTGCTCTCTTTGCTTTTCTCAACATTTTCCTCCATCGCTGGCCCTGGGATGGAGGAGAAGAACATTTCCATATGGGCTCTCGTCTAAAAATAAACAGGAAATGATAAAGGTTCATGATAAAGAAAGTGATCACAAATACACCTGGCAAAAAAAAAGGGTAGAAATACAACTGACTGCAGGTCGAGTGAAAATAACCAGAAAAGGTTAGAAGAGCTGAGGGGACCATGCCTGGGCAGCACAGAGGAGATGTCTGCTCCCCATGCCTAACATCGTTGGTGTCTTTACCAAACAGTCATGATGACAGCAGCAGGACAAAGTGGTTGTGAATAAAGGATAACCATGGAGTGAAGCTCACCATAGAACTAAGGGCTGCTCTTTCCACCTTCCCATTAATCCCACATGCAGGCAGGGAAACAGCAAAACAGCCCAACAGGGTGCAGTGTAGCAATAAGCAAGCCAGCCTATGTCAAAAAGCAGCCGAGGAGCTCAAGATGAGCTGTTTGCACTGTGGCTTAGCCCTTCAGCAGGTACACTGGCCTGCTGAAGGGCTTGCATCCAACCATGGATGGAAAGGTGTCTTCAGCATCAGCAGCTAACCCAGCTGCCCTGCTCTGGACACCCTCCTGGCTTTGGTATTCTTTTTTGCTCTGTGATGCTGCTGCAGCAAAGAGCATTTATTCTGTGTGTTATTAGAGGGGATCTATGGCACATTTCCTGTGCTGCATGGGATTGATTATGGTGCTGCTGTCAGGGCTGCTTGAGCCCATCCCTCCCTTCCAGGACCGCTCTTTCCCAGGTGGTGTGCAGCATTGAGAAAAGGCTGGGTGACTTCAACCCACTTAAGGCGTATAGGGTTCATCTCTTATTTCCATGGTGGTTTGGGTTCCCAGCTGAAGGTTACCCGTGTTGTGCTAGAAGGGGATCTATTAATATCTCTGTTAGGAGGTAATGAAGGCTCTTTCAAATACCACAGCTGAAATCTCCCTTGGGAATGGCTCCCAGGAGATGGGCTCATAATACCCAGAGGTTAAGACAGAATTATACCATGTATATGGGACATGTGGCTGCCTTGTTTGTCCATCTGTGCTGTCCTTGTTGTGGAGGACCAGGTATATGGTGTTACTTGGGCAGCTTTTGGTGCCTATCTGGAACAAATCTCAGACTCCAGGACTCTGTGCTGTCACATGTCCGCTTGGGAAGCCTGTTCTGCACATGGCAGGTATCAAACAGCAATATAAAACCTGTTAAATCCATTCCTGAGATAAAAGCTTGTGTCAAGCTGATCAAAGCACAGAGGCATGAGAAACGCACAGAGGCAAAGGTTTTCAGGCCAGAACTGGTGGCTTTTGCACCAGACCTCCCTGCATACACCGAGGCCATAAAATGTCAACTGTCAAATCCTGCAGTGGCAGAAATTGTTCTTCCTATCAATGGGGAGAGACCTTTTAGAGACAAAGCTTTGATTTCCAGAACCCAGCAGCCTGCTGTCCCACTGCAAGACTTCTGGACACACTTCCCTTTCCCAAAGCATTAAGCTCTGTCAAATACCCCAGTGCTGGTGCCTGCTGCTGAAACAGAAATGTGCCCTTCCAAGAATTAGCCTGACTGTGGTTCTTCACCATTAGATCCGTGTCAGCTCCCATGCATCTCCCTGGATGGGGACTAAAATGCCCATTTCTCTGCCAGCTTCCCCTGCCCCTCCATGTGCAAGTGCTGCCGTTCCTGTGCCAGTGCTGCTGAGATGAGGCCGTGGGTTGGCTGGGATAACAGCAGCGCTGTGATTCCCCGGGCCGATGATGTATCAGAAGCGCCAGACTGTGTCAAGCGATGTGTGAGTCACCACTCACAGCTTCTGCTCCGCGGTGAAGCAGAAATCCACAATTCTGGCAAAATTTAGGCCTCTTTATTATTCTCTCTAGCAGCTTCACCAAGCTGGCATTTTAAGCGTCCCAAACCGAAGTCGAATAGAGCTGCCAAGGGCTGTCCTCCCAGGTTTCTGCTTCTAATTTCCTTGCAGTGGAGATGCTGAGATGGCTGAGAATATTTCATTTTACCAGCTGGCCACCAAAAAGCTGGGTCTGCACTTTGGGTGATGTCACATTTCCTGAGCTTTGGAGAACGGTTGCCTCTCCTTTCTCTTTTGGCGCAAGAGGAGCTCAATCATTCAAACCCAGAAATCCCTCATGAGCTGCCAAGGAAATACCAATGAGAGAGACAGGAACAAAAGCACAACTGTAAAATCAGAGGAGACAAAAGGATTCAATAAATCTGACTTCTTTTATTTTCCCACCCAGACTGTAGCATCTATGTCAACCGATGACAAGAATTATTTGGTGACGTTGGAAGAAGTTGGAACAAATCTGCTCTTCCTTAACAGCCCTGTGTCTGAGCCACTCATCCCAGTGGGTTTGTGGTTAATCTGGCTGAGGTCTATGCCCTCTTTGACACAAGCTGTAGCTCCCATACAGCCCTTCCTAGCGGGATTAATCTCAGAGATGTCAAGGAGATGACTAATAACAGAATGTGCTCTCAAGCTCGGTGACTGAATTCATTTGTGTAGCCAAAGACCCCATTAATAGTCTGTACCCATAATATATACAGTTACTTTTTAAATATAGAGGCATTGTCCAGAGGTGTTTCTATTTAGCCCTATTTACTTCCAAACCACTTGGGCTCAGACATCTTGACGTCCTGGACCTAAATGTGGATAAAGTGTGAGGCAGTGCTCCAAAGGGTGGGACAGCAGGGAAATCACTGCGCCAAGCAGCTTTAATGGAAAAAACATCTGAAGTTGCCACAGTTCAGCATTCCTCTTCTTTAACCTGAGTAACCCAAAAAGCGCAATGGCTGGCCTACATCAGGGGTGGGTTGGTCAGGTTTGGGTGGTCAGGGTTATGCCAAGAGAAGGAGGTTAGGTGCTCATGGAGAAGGAAAAGATGTCAGTCAAGGGGGGAACACCAGATCTGGTCATTGTTATGTCTCACTGTTGGAAAACTTTGGACACTGATTTTCTGGGAATTCCCACAGCAGCCACTGTCTCCTCTTTGCATCTTTATTTGTCAGGGCATGGCCTTTTCTTCAGTTTGCTAGTAGAGTTTTTTTTGAGAACATTTTCTTTGAGAACATTTGCTACTCAAAAACACCTACAAATGAACCTTTCTTCAGTGATTAGGATAAGAGGTATCTGATGACTATTTCCAGTTTGTTCCTTACACTGTGCCACTCAGGGGCTGAATTGAACCAAGTTTTGATTTTGGTTTGGGATTGGTTTTGTTCTTGAGGGTGTTGGTTTGGGTTTATTTTTCCTTTCTGAATGAAGAACAGGAAATCATTTTAAAAGAGCAAAAAATAGCACCTCTATGGCAAGGACATGTGAGCAGATGATCAATAGGGCTTAAAGAATAGGGGGGTTTGTAAATATTTTCACCCAGAAAAGTTCCACTACCTGTAAATAGCAGCAATTCAAACAGAGGGCTCAAGCTCAGGAATAAACACATGAATCACTGTTTTTATTCTCTAGTCACATTAGTTAATACTTGGGAACTCCAGTTCTTCCACTCTCCTACTTGGGCTGAGAAAAGCAAAAGCGTAAGGCCAAATGCTGACTCAGAGCAGTGAAAAAAAGCATATATAGGACAGAAGAGCTTTTGAGAGCCTTTCTTCTTTCTGTCTGCCTTGTTCCTGCTAGAGTTCTTCTGAGCTGAGGACTTGCATCTTTAGAAATGTGGTTTGGTTTGATCAAAACCAAGACAAAACTTTCCAGCTAAAGGAAAGCATGAAGGTCTATGGTTCTGAGGTGATTCTGCTGGCTGGTATGATAAAGGATACAGGGGGGGCAGCCTGATGGCAGCCTCAAATAGCCATGGGTCCACACTCCTCTGCCGTTGCCATCACTTAGACCTGGGAGCTGTGTAATGCAGGAGCTGGGGACCATCCTCTGCTGACTGCAAAGGCAGCTGATGAGATTAGTGCAGGTCCCAGTGCACTGGGCAGGCATCTGGAGCATCTCCTGACATGTCAGGCACGGCAGCCACCACACAAGCTTTTACTCCCACATTTAGCCCCCATAGAGAAATGCTGTTGGTGGTTTTGGCAACAACGAAAGCACATCAAAAAATAAAGGGTTCTTGGGAGAGGAAATGGGGAGAAACGAAAGGGAAAAGCCTGAGACTGCGCCTCTGTCACTGAAGGGACAAAGAGAAATTGGCGTTGCTAATTGATGGGTGGGTTTCAACATTATTTAAGATGTTTGGAAAAGTCCCACTTGAACAAGAGCTGCCCTGATGCGCCGGGGGATGTTTGAGCTCTTTCAGGTCTCAGCTGGCTCACTCGCACCTCCGAGCCCACCCGGCTGCTCCCACAGAAGCAGAGCATTCATGAGCCTGGAGTGTTAATGATTTCACCCTCCATAAACCCAGCCGCTCAATCGCATTCAGTGGGACACACACCGAGATGAAATGCTCATGTTGAAGGCAGGGAGGAGGTGACAGGACTGAAGTTTCTTCCTGGGATGGTTTCACCTCCATCTCAGGGGAGATTCCCATGGGAAGGGTTGTCTGATTCTCATCAGCTGCAGAGGCATCTTACCCTCACTGGTGTTGATGTATGTTAACACGGTCAGCCAGCCCTGGGCTCATGGAGGCTGTTAATGCCCACCCTAGAGGATTTCTCAAAGCCAGTCCTCCCGCTTTGACAAAGGGGCATGGGGACTTGTACACCCTGCTGGTGGTAAGGGGCAGAAAAGCTCACTGCAGAGCTCTCCATCCCGGGCACACACAGTTAATTTCTTCCCCAAGCACTCCGCTGACAAATTTTACAGGAGGCTGGGAAAGGAATGAAAATAGTCTGCGCTGCATGTTCATTTGAAAAATGCCATAAAACCCCAGGATGATTTTCACACTGAGGTGATCTGACCAGCCAGACATGGAATAACTTAACTGGGTAACAGCCCTGGACCTGCCTGTGTACAGAGGGGGATGATGCTCTTCATTGCCATCGCATGCTCCAGCCATGCCTAGGGGTTAGTGAGAGTCTGCTGCTGGCTCCTGCTTGCACCCACCATGCCACTTCCAGGACTGCATCTGCACCAGGGTGCTCCTTGATCCAACCCCCAACCTAGGAGCATGGGAAACACTGAAGGAACCTGAACCTGCGATGCTCCTGCACTGATAGATTATCAGTTGGTGATGTAAGGTAGAACAGCATCTACCCAAGGTGAAGGCAAGGGGGAAGGAGATAGCGAGGAAAACACAGGCTTTTCCTTCTTTTTTTAAGGAAAAAAAATTGTGCAGCCATTCAGTTGCAGTGAATGAAACATGATCCTATCTCCTAATAAAGCATCATGGGGATGACATGACTTCATGACAGGTTCCTCTCTGTGCAGTTTGGACATTTGCAGCCCAGATGAACTACAGATCCCAGTGTGCAGTGGTCCTCTCCTTCCAGAAGACTTAAGGGAAATGTGGGTACTATTGGATTAAAGTGTTTTTACTTACAAAACTCCGTGCCAATACAGATGTTTCTATAGCTTTTATCCTTGCTCCATCTGCTTCTGTGTTCTTAAAGTAAGGGATGAGGGGTTCAGCAAGTCTTCATCCTCTGGAATATCCAGGGTCCACAGCAGATGGAAAAGCAGCAGACAAGCAACACAGCCTCCATATGGTATTTCTGGAGGGAGGAAGGGATTTCTTTCATGGGTCAGAGCTGAGGTCACAGTTGGACCAGTGTGTGAGTGAAACAGCAACTCATGCTCTGCTTCAGAAGGACCAGGCAATGCTTCTCCCGGTGACCAGCACTCTTTCTCCCTCTTCTGTAGCAAGAAATGTCAGTGCTCTGCCTCCTCATTGCAGGACATCTGCCCCTCAGTGAGGTGAGGAGCAGCTTCGGGAGGATGAAATCCCTTAGATGCTGGTATCATGAACAGGACATGTCACTGAAGCGCAGGAAGTCGGGAAGAGGACACACACTGCAGACTTCCTGAGCAAATAGGGAATTCCATCCTGTGCCTGACAGAGCTCCTCCAGCCCTTTGCACAAGCAACCCCTTCCCCTCCATGAGCCTGACCATCTGCCAGCCTTCCTGCCTGTCCCTACCGTCCCCTTCTTCCTGCCTGCCCAGCCAGTCTCTCCTAGAGAGGGTAAGCAAACAGCTTCTGTTTATTCCCTTTCCTCCATCTGTAGTGCATAATATGAGCCCACTCTGCTGTTTTCCCCCTTATTATCCCCCTCTTGCTTTGCTGAAGGAGCCAGTCTCTATTGAGCCAAGGAACAACCACCCGCATTGCCTCACTGTGGATGTTCACATGGAGACATGGTCCTTGGTCCAAAAGAGAAAACTTAGAAACAAATAAAATCTTTCATTTGCCTTCACTAGCTTTGGATATTTGTCATAGGAAAACCAGCCCAAAATATTGGCTTCACGTGAAAAATGTCTCCTCTATTCTTGACCTTAAAGGCCTATATTTTAAAATTATACCAGTCATTCCCAATGAATTAAAAATGGACCTTTCCACAGGGGGAAAGCTATAAAAAACCCTAATTCTTGCCAGTCTCCCTATTCTGCTGGCTCTTCCCATTCCCTTCCCATCCTGCCCTGCAGTGTGGGATAACCACATGGTTTCGTGTAGAGCAGCCCTGCACCAACAGAGTGTGATTTTGGGTCGGGGAAGTGGCAGGGTAACATCCCAGCTCGCTTTCACAGCTCCTCCACCACACATCACTACCATTACAAGCACAAAACACTCACTGTGTATGCCCTGTGCCTATCTTTCTGTGGAGCACTTATCTTGAGCATGAAGATCCTGCCTAAACATATAAACCACGATCCTTTTCTAATTAAGAACTCTGCTCTGATGTTTTCTGGGAAGAAATGGCTCGAGATAGCCAGAGGTGCAGTGAGGATTGAAGGTCCATCCTTTTTAGTTTCTTCTTTTCTATTCTCTGCGTGCAACATCAAATTAATCTGTGCCTCCTGCATGATTAGAGCAGGTTCCCAACAGGGACTCAGAGTAAAGCCGTGCTCTATATTTCTGTGACAGCCTGTCAGCTCCCTGGCTGGATGCTCTCACTACCCTGCCCATGAGTCCCACATCATATACTTCATTAATGCATCCTGTAGGCTTCACCCATGGGAAGTCAGGATTGTGTTTGTCACATCTAGAGGTGGCAAAACGCACCCTAGCACCCGTTTCTGAGCTGTAGCTCTGCACAGGCAGCTCCCAAAGCCCAGCAAATAGCCAAAAACCTCCTAAAACTCCTTTTTCAGTAACGGGTGGAGATGGGAGGAGCTCTCCCACCCCTGCTGCGAGTTATCCAAGGTGAGTCTCAGCTGTACGGGTCTGCTTCCAAACAACAAACATTGCTTACACATAGTATTTATACGTTCCTCTGTCCTGGGTTTGGCTCCGTCCCACTTTTCTTCTCAAACTGCAGCCTGAAAAGGGCCATTCAGGGATGCGAATGCAGCTCCAGCCTCTCTCTGCCAGAGCACAACAGATTTCCAGCAGGAGACAAATCTGTCTTGGCCTGTGTTAACATTTTCACTTCTTACACTTAGGCTGTGCTCCCCTGGGCTTTGGTTTTTCTCTCCTTTCCTCTTTTGAAGCTAATTGTTGCAATAGGGACCATAGCAGCAACCAAGGCAGCAAAGCATGGCCCATGGAAACTCAGCTGAGTTCTGTGTATCCACATAAGCCTTCTTCCCATGACCCCGCTTCTAAGAAAACACTAAACCAACACAGGCAGCCTTTGGTTCCTGCCACCAAAACACATTTGCACCTGGTTCACTATCAGCAAGTGCAAAATGGAAAACAAGCACGATCTTGGGTTTCCCTATGGTGAATCAAACAGGTCCTTTCTTCCTTCAGGGATTAGATGGGAAAATGTATATTCACCAGCAGTTCTGAATGTCAGGTGCTGCGGGCATCAGCAAAACACTCCTTGCCTGCTGCTAGCTGGATGTATAACCATTTAAACCTCCTAACAGGTGACAACCATATGCAGGTTAAGGGGGGGGAATATGTCAACAGTGAAATTGTCTTTTCTTTCTGTCTTTTCCCCAAATCATGACACTGAAACGCAAATAGATGTAGATTGTTGCAGGGTGCTCCCAGGAATATCCAACAGCCCCAGGACAGCAGCCAGGGCTGGGAGGAAGGGGCAGCTTCCTCTCAGAGCTTGCAGAAAGCTCAGTACTAATCATTCCTACTGCAACCCTGGATTTTATTGTTATGCCTTTCAAATCTTAACCTTTAAAATAACATCCTTTCTGCTTAATCTCATCACTGTCTTTTTCTGATTAGACACATTCCTTCTGTCTGTATAGATAATGGGACAGGCTTAGCCAGGAGTACAGGAGGAGAGAAGGAGTACAAGCACAAGTACAGAAATAGTATCTTCAGTTTTTGCAGAGAGTAATGGGGTTTAAAGATAAAACCAAACAAAAAATGTATTTTACCCTCTTTTGGAGACATGATCTTTATGTTTAAGGGTAAGGATTTCCATCTGCTAAAGAAATTCCCCAGTGTGCTTCCTTTTGAGGAGAGACTTGAATCCCATGCTGATCAGCATTTGTTCAACAATTTGATTTCTTCCCAAGTGATGCTGAAGCCCACATTATTTTGCCTGATGGATATTTACACAGGAGGGTGCTTGTTTCTCATTACAGCTCAACAGAGGCATCACCTTCTTCTTAAAATAGGCCCATGCCAGCACAAGCTCCATCTTCCTCAACTTACGGATGCAGAATAACATAATAATATTTGGGCATGCAATTTCTTTGGGTTCTTTTCCTTGCTGGAAGCTGAATTTCTTGCTTTCTGTAATACATTAAATGTGTCCTAGTGACCAGCTCTGCAGCCAGGACAAACCAGTGTGGTTCCACATAGTCACTGGAGTGTGGCTGATTTGCATTTCACACCTCACTTCCAGTCTCTTATAAACACTTCCAGTGTCTTCATAATTGCTATGAAGCTGATTTTCAGAGGAGATTTGAAATCTCTTCACCATATATCAAGTCACTGAAGACTTTCTTAGCTCTAGTGGAAGAGCTAGATTGATAAACATGGATTACAAACCCTCTGCTCATCAGCGCAGGTACAGTCTGGGCAGAAGTGAGACAGAATCTTCTCATTGATCAATGTGCTCAAAGGTAAGTTGAATCTGGTGGTAGAAGCACGTGGAAAACTCTGGACCATGCTAATCAATGCCATACCCCACAGCTGCTGGGGTTTTAAGCACACCGTCACTGGGATCAAAACTGGGATTTCCCACCCATGCAACCAAAAATAGAACCAAATTGCAATGGATTTTGGACATAGCCACTGTCAAAACAGAGTTCCACTGCTCTAGAGAAAAGCTGGTTTCCTCTCTCAGCTCTATGCTGGCTGTGCAGTAGACCACTATCACCTCAAAGGAATAGTGGACCAAGGTCCATTTGCTGTGATTTAGGGTCATGTTTATTGTACACAAACACTCCAGCCATTGAGAGCCTGCAAAAATATTTGTGAGTCCAATGACAGTGTACATGGGAGCACAAAGATCTACCTGTGAAGGAAATGGCTAAGGAGAAGCACGTTATTATTGTCCTGTGTTGGAAAGCACGCCTTATACAATCAGGGGGCTGGACTCCAGTGGCCAATCACCAAAGGAAGATTCCAAGTAAATGAAGGATGCAGCACGCAAATGACCCACGGGCTGGCTGGGGTGACTCAAAATCTCCTTCATAATGCATAGGAGAACATGCTGGGGACCCACTCTCATGCCGGGGTTTGTGGTGGAGGTGGCAGGATGCTGAATAGGTGTTCACATCAACTCCATCCCAAGCGGCATCTCCTGTCTTGGACTGAGTCTAAGAAGTTGGGGAAAAGCTGGGATTTGATGCTGGGAATGTGCAAGATTTTGCCTGGAAGACAGGGAATAATGGCAATTTGGGGGGGAGGCCCTGCAATAAACCAAACTGTGGGAAGGGAATGATGCTCTTTGCTCCCACAGCACCACTCAGAACTAAGCCATCCCCTGAGGACTACTCATAAACCCCATTCCAGCCCAGCTTTGCTCTCCTAAACATCTCTGGAGCAAAAAGCCCTGCTACCTACTGTGCCGTAAGCAGACTTTGTCCTAGTGAGCTTGGCAGAACAGCCTCCCAGGAGCAAAACCAGGCCATATTTCTCTCACAACACTCCAAGACCTGCCCAATTTAGGGCTCTTACAAGCCTTTCTTCTCCCCCTGCATTCACTACGTGTGTTTGCTTTGGCCACCTCACCTCAACCTCCTTTTCATTTCTAATTTTTGTATTCAATCACTTTACACACAGCAATTGGCTCCAGTCAGAGCACACACAGGTCTTCACTTGTTCCCCAGCCTGAGCCATAGACTGTGCAGTGTTCGGTGTCGTGAAGAGGAGGAAAATGGAGACAGAGAAGAAGTGATTTACAGACGCAGATAGACACAGGATACAGCAAGTAGAGGGGACCGGTTCACAGGGATGTTAGCCCGAGGGGTTCATGGCGCTGGGCTGAGCAATGCTCTTCTCAAACAGCTTTCTGTTGTCCACACGAAGGAACATTGTGTGTTCTAAAAGCTCCACCAAATCACAACTGCCAGCCGGAACACAAAACACTGTGCTGTTCATGGTGGGGTTTTCAGCTGAGACTGGATCTGACTGTTTTCCCGTTGTTTGTTCCCACTTGCGGTGTGTGCGTAAGCTGGTGTCATCGTGCGCTGGCGAAACGAGGCATCGGTGGTTTGGTTTGTTTGCTCTTCTCCAGGAAACGTGGCTCCCTTGTGGCGGCCTGGTCCTGGCTTTCTCTCCTGCCTCATCATGTAAATGCAGAGGTTGCGGTGGCGTCTGTGCTGAAAGCCATTGCAAAACTGCACCTAAGGGATGCGCCCAAAGTAATATGGAACACTGGGGTGAAGAGGGACACAGGGTCTAGCTCTTTGATTTGGGCACAGCCTCTGTCCTCACATAAGGACAATAGATAGTTTTTGCCATGCAAGTCAATGAGGGAACCTTGAAAGAGTAAAGCCTTAAGTGGTGACCATCCATACGCCAATCTCTGTGCCACACACTGCAGCTGGGTTGGACGAAGCTCATAACTCAATGGCAATTAGCAGGTACACTGAAATCAGCTAAAGAATTAGAGAACACCCTCCCTCTTTCTTCCTCAATGTTTATTGCCTTGAAATATACCTGCTATGTGATGCTGCCAACTTTGTCACACAGGATTTATGCTGATCCCCATAAACACTGATACATGCACCTATAATGACACCAGTGTCCTTAGGAATTGAGTCAAAATTTTCATGGTTAAGGTTCATTTCTAAGGATCCCTTTCCCATTCTGTTTTGACAGGTGACGTGTAATTTATCTCTTATTTTTACAGCACTGAATAATCCCAGACTGAAATAAACCACTGCCGACCAAAGACACACATCGCTTCCTGATGCTGACCAAACACAGACCAAACCCCATCTAGATCACTCAGGAAAGGCTCAGAAATGAGACACAGAGCTTATCCCCTCTCTTGGGGAACTGCCTGACCTCCTCCTTCACTCACTGCCTTCTTAAATCTTGAGTCACAAGCAAAAACTGGTGTCAGGAGCATCAAGAAAGTGAATATCTTTTGAGACAGAGAAGACCATGGTCACCTTTGGCTATGGTAGCCTGGCAAGAGAGGAGTTAAGCCCTGGTAGCACCTCTGAGGCCTGGAATCCACACAGGTGTGCAAACATCAGCCAGCCCCTCAGAAGTGCTGCATTTGCCTGGGGGCTGCTAAATTCCTGCCTCTCACCATGCAGTTGACATCTCCATCCCCACCAGCTCATGGGCTTCATGCCCTCCCCTGCCATGCTGGGGCAGAGAAGTGAGAATAAAGGTGACTATGAGAATGGAGAAAACACTGCTGCAAAGGTGATTCCTGGCAAAGGAGGGTTTGCCACGTCATGGGACACTTCTTGGCTTCAGCCCTACAAACAGCTCCCATTGAGGCAGTCAAGGAGGAGGATGGAAAAGTACCAGTGAGTGCTTGCTCCCAGCCTTCCTCCTCCCATAGGGAGCTTTGCAGATACCCAGCACACACGGTCCCGTGCTGTGGTATTTAACACGGGGCTGTGGGGAGAGTGATGCTTCTCTAGGGTCGCAGGCACGGCAATGGGAGCAGGGAGAGTGCAGGAAGGCAACTGTGAGAACCAACTGACTTTCAAAGTGCTTTCAAAGGTGGTGTTAGGAAAGGGTTTCTGCCTGGCCCTGTTCCCACAGCTGATCCCAAGGAGGACAACAGAGGAGTCACTTGGGCAGTGCCAGCGTTTCCAAGTCTATCTCCAGGCAAAGGGGTTAAATCTATAGGCAACTGTTGCCAAACCCAAAGCCCAGGAACCAGCAGATGCCCCAGGGATGACAGACTGGCTGATTCGAGAGCTGTCTGAGTGTTTTGCAGTCATGACTTAAAAACGGGAGGTGAGCAGTTTGTAATGAAGCAGTGTCACCAGCTGACACGTGAAAAGCATTTCCTCTCTGTCAACGGGCGGGAGAGAAACTGCAGGAAATTATATCAAACCCAATTTCATTTGCCTTTATTCATAAAGCGTTTCTCCAGCCCAGCAGCTGAGCGGATTCAGAGCAGTCTTTGGGCTCAGGGCTTACAGTGTGTGCCCTATTTGCAGCATGGCACAGATCAACGCACAAGTTAAGATCCATCAGCCTGTGAGTTAAGCTAACCCCAGGCTCATCCTGGTATCAGGAAGCATGCCAAGACAGCACTCATGTACGAACAGCAGCAGTGGACGTTTGACCTTATTTTCTTAAGCTGATACTATGTAAGAGATAAGAAGACTCAGATCCCATGTCTATGGGCTTCACACAGCCATGCGGAGGGAGAGAAACAGCTTTCCTCCGCCTCTGAATCTGATTTGCCCATTATCTCCCAGCACCTGCCCTCCAGCCTGGGGAGTAATTGGGAATACAGATCTCTTTACAATTCTCCTCCATAAGCACATGAGTCAGAGCTGCTGCCTTCATTTGCAGGTAATCACACTGGTGAATGCAGCCACACTAGCTCCTTGCCTTTTAACATCCTTTGGAGTTTTAATGTTCTGGATCTGGATCAGCTCTTGGCTCATTATTTGTAGCCATTCCTCCCAACCTGAAATGGGTCTCACAAGCTGTCTGGTAGGCAGGATGAGAGATAATCTAATTCCAAAGGAGTTTCTGGAAGTGCCACTGTCCTCTACTCAAAACAGCATCATTCAGAACATTTAGCTCCATGATTTTCCAGTGAGTTAATGCCATAACCATCCCTTCCTTGCCTCCACAGCTACCAGGGGCATTATCGACACCTATCTGTGCTAGGGCAGTTCTGCCACTTCTCTTTTGTAGTAGGAAACTGAGTTACTGAGAGAACAAGACTTGCCAGAGCTCACAGAAGCAATGCAAGGAACTGAGGGAAACTGTTAGAGGTAACACTGTGTTACACAAAGCATCCTTCCTCCTAGCAGGGTGCAGGTAACCCATGAAGGCACAGCAGTACAATTCGTATCTCCCACCAAGTACCGCACACTTAACACAACTTACAATCTGATTCATACCAATCCTTAGCATCGTTTATGGATGATTTTCCATTTGGTATCAGTCAAGTTCCTGCAGTTATTGTTTTCTAGCATGGAAACTCCTAGTTAGAGAGGTACAGTCATCCAGGACCAAGCCGTGAAGGGTACTAAGAATGGTCAGGAGTCACAGCATCTCCTGATCTCATCAGTGAGCCTGCCCTTGCCTCTGAAGATCTCAGCATGTGCACTGTGGCTTGGTAATATAGGAGGGAACTAAAAAGCAGCACTCCTCACACCTCCAGCCAGCTCTTTCAGCTTTGCTAACTTAGGAGGACCAGTGTTGTCTTCATGAGATGTGGTGGGTGGCTGTAGCCTGATTCTCTTCACTGGCCAAGTGCAAGGCTGCACTCAGACCGCACAGATAATGGTTTAACCCCAGATAACAGTTTAACTCCTGCTTTATTCAGCTAAAGGATCCAACAGCAAACGCCTGTTGAGTTCTAGTGGGAAAAATACAAAAGCAGCAGGCACAGGAGCCTGTGGATCTGTTGATTTAGGAAGGGTGACAGGGAGAAAGCAGCTGTTCAGCCAAGCTGGGGAGCGTACAGCAAAGTGCAGGGCCCTCTCTGAGCCTTGCTAAACAAGGGTGCTCTGTGCATGGAAAGCTGCAGGACTTCCAGTTCTTCCAGAAGTCCAGGTCTTGAGCCGCTGTTCCCTGCCAGGTGCCTGTGGTCACCAGCTCCAGGGCACTGGCAGCCAGGACAAGATGACCAGAGCTGCCTCTTCTCTTCAAATCAGAGTTGTGCAGATTGCACCCTGGCTTCACAAACTGCTTTACGTTAAACACAGGTCTCTTTTTTACCTGAAGGTTGCGATGCCATCCGTGCTACCACTAAGAACAAGAGCGTATCTTAAATTCCTGCTGCCTTGATCCAGAGTCTGAAAGAAAATCAGGACCAATCTCGCTAATCCAGCTTGTGCCCTGGTCCCCAGTGCATGTTTAACACCCAGAAACCCAGCTCCATACACTCCCATGCTGTTTTGCTGATGAATCTTAACCTTCTCTCAAAGAAGAAGGGATCATCGGCATCATCGGCAGGCGTCCTGAGTTTAGGTCATTTTTGATACCTTCAAAGCCTATTGATGAGTGCTGTGTTACGGCCACTTCTTGCACTCCCGTAATACCTCTGCTGCTCTCCCCACACAGGCACTGTACAAAGAAACAACCCTAAGACTCTTGTATTGTTCCACAACAGGAGCGTTGGCTGTTTTCACACAAGAGCCTTGAAGTATACTCCATGCTTTATATCAGGCCTGCCAATGTCTCTAGGAAGGTTCATCGCCAGTTGTTGGAACAAATGCCCAGCAGCTGGAGCAGGACATGAAGAAAAGATGTACTCCATAAAACCCCTCTCTACATTGATTAGAGCTCAGCAGGCTTTTCTACAGAGACACTAGTGTGATCCTTGGCATCAAAGAGGGGCATTTTGATAGCCTGGGGTGGCTTGGTTAGTGAATTAAGCGCTGGACCATGAACAAGATTCCTGCTTTTCAGACCAGAGGCTGTGTACAGCTTTGGTCCTGTCCTTTAAAGCCAGTTTTTCATGAGTTTCTATAAAGGGACTGCTCTTGGGCATGTCTGCACTGCCAGCAGCACAGCAAAGCATAGTTAACCCAGGTTAGCATAGGAGCTGGAAGGAACCAAGCCCTGCACGTTTGGTTGTCTGTGCTGTGGATCCAGCCTGCTCCATAGCAATGAGCCAGGCTCACCCCAACAAGCTGAGGCAGGAAAGGGGGAGCAGAAGGTTCCCAGTGCACTGGAATATCACTGGGAGAAGTGACACCCCAATGTGTCCCATCACACCACCCATCCCATGGATTCACATCCCTGCAGTCTGGGTTTCTCCGGTCAGATAAGGACCACCTAAATTTCATGTGTGAGTGCAGCAATACAGACGTGCCCAAACTCTGCTGCTACTGCATCTCCAGCCCCTCATCCCAGACACGTATCCAACCAGGCAGGCACTTCTCCAGCAGAAGGGGAATGCATCTCTGACCAAATCTCAACATCTTTGTTTCTCACTGCTGCTCTCCATCTGCTGGTGTTTTTCAGACCCACTGGGTGCTGTTGCTCATGCAGAGGTCTCCAACACATGAAATGAAATACAGGGGTGGCTACAGGCCCTGCAGTCAGGATCTGAGAGTCTTCAACAGTAGCAGGTTAGCAGCTTCTCAGCAGACAGCTCTAGCACTCACTGCAGGGTAGAAAATGATGTCTGAGTGTGTTTGAGGTCAGTCTGCTCCGAGCTGTGCCTCCTCCTGTTGAGGTCTCAGCTCTTATTAACCAGCTCCTTTGTTCCCCTGCAGCTCATGCTCATGCTCATGCCTAGAAAGAAAACCTCTTTCTCCACCCTTTACATACTGAAATACCTCAGCAGGAGCTCACTGCAGCACAGTCACCATGGGGAGGTTGGATTCAGGTCAGGGAGGGCAAATTGCTGCCCAGAGAGCCACAAGCTGTCCTGTCAGACCAGTCCCTTCTTCATCCATCCTCATCAACCTCTCACGTCACCCCTCATTTGCTATAGTGAAAAGTGACCATTTATTCTCAATCTAACCAATCTCTCTCCTCTGGTTTCTAATCCTGGCTCTCCGACACTGATCCTGGGGAAGACGTTTCCTATCAGCTCCCTCCAGGCTTGCTGCTTCGAGGGAACTTAAAATAATTGATCTGTTATTTCACATTGTATGCTTATATTCAGTCCCTGAGTGTTTTCCAAATGAGCTTCCTGCTTAAAGCTGGGTTCTGAAGGGGTCCTTGAGTAACTCCTTGTCACATAGCAAGGCAGTAGTTTTCCTCATGTGCTCAAGCTGCCTTTCTGGTTCAAGTTATGCGGTCAAGTTAAAATTAAGGTGCCTTAGTTTGTTTTGAGACTCAGAAAGGACAAAAGAGCTTGGCAGGGCCAGCAGCAGGGAGGCAATGCTCTCAACATCCACTTGAATAAATGGCAGAGAACGTGATGGACTCTCACTCTGAGCATGCTTGTGGCTAGGGACTGATGCAGCAATCACATACCTGGCCCAAGCATTGTGGAGACAGGGATGGCACCTGAGACCAGTGCTGTGGTTTGTGGGTCTGTGGGGAAGACCCCCATGGTGTGGAGCATCACAGAGCCCAGGCAGTGGGAAGGCAATGTGCTTTGGGACACTTGGTTTCCACGTCTCCCTTTCCCACCACTTGCACTGCTCTGTTTTGCTCCCATGTGCGCCCTTCTCTGTGTGGTGCGCCACACGCTGCATGGCTGTGGCAAAGGCGCTGGACCACTGGCTTTCTTTAACCAGAGACAGGCCAGCAGCTCATTTGCCCACATCAGCAGGGAAAGAATTAATGTCACAAACCAGCCTCAGCACTAACGGACATGGAAAATTGGCAGGGAAGAGACCAGCATAATTGCAGTGGCCAAGGGAGCATGGAACAGCGCTGTCCAGAGACACACATCAAAGGAAACTCCCTGGCTCTGCCATCAGCCCTGCTTCCCTCCTCCATCTTTTGTCTCCTACCCTGAGGCTACCATGAGCCAGGTTGTGCCTGCCAGCCCTCCGCCTCTGCATCCAGACTGGAGGGTAAATAGTGTGGCTTTAGATGAAGGAACAGAGTGCCCAAGTGTCTCACGGGCTGTGTGGGATGCACACTGTCCTTCCTGGCACCCCAGCCTCCTCCCCATAAGCTGAACAGGGTTGAATAGAGGAGCCTGTTTAGGGACAGTGGCTTTTGCAGGGCTGGCATGCATCAGGGGACAAAGCTGACAGCCACACACAGGGCAAGTGGAAAAATACAACCAGCTCACCTTGCTAATGACTAATGGAGGGTTATTCTTGGCCACTCTCTCCCTGTACCAAGGTGGAGTGCTGTAAACACTGTCCTAGAGCCTTCCCTGCCTCCTGGTATTGCTTCCCAATTAATCCGCATTCTCAGTTTCAGGCAATAGCTTAGTAATGGGCAGAGATACTCACCTACCTCATCTAATTCCCGATGCCCTGGAGAGTAGTGACTAGATGTGTGCTGTACTCTTCAGGCTCATTCTCAGACACATAAATACTCATGTATCACCTTCACCTATGACAGATAGGGCTTACCAGGCAGATCCTGTATCATACCCAGGTATCCCAGTGCTCTTCCCTAATAGCAACCACCACAAATACACTTCATTCATCTCCTAAGCACAGGAGGAAATAAATGGCCACAGTACATTTGTGCCTTCTGTAAAGCTGGGACATGTAAATCCAGCAGGGAAACAGGCTGGGAGTTAGGGACGCACACAGAGAAATCACCTTATGGACTGGATATCAGAGAGAAAATTCAGGGATATTTCAGTAGGGAATATTGAGCAGGGAAAGGTACAAAGTCCAAGAAAAGAAAAAGAAAGGAGACAAGCTCCCAAGAAAAAGGGATGGGTGCAGCTTGAATGTGAAGCAGTTAAATATATCGATGCCCCTGTCAAGGATGAAGAGACCCGGTCATGTTACTTTGCCTTCTAAGTCAGTGTCATCGCTGTGAATATAACTCAGGAGTCCTGACTGCCAGTCCCTACGCTAACCACCAGGCACTGCTCCTCCCTGATGTCTAATAGCAACCACCACAAATATGCTTCACTCATCTCCTAAGCACAGTAGGAAATAAATGGCCACAGTATATTTGTGCCTTCTGTAGAGCTGCTGTTCAATTCTGGTGCTGCCCTCAGGTAACCTGGGAAAGAGAGGCTCTTGTAGGACACTCAAGACACTGCTGGCCACAGAATGATGTAAGCTTTAAAAATGAATCAAGCAGCAACAATAAGGAAGATAAACCATATGAAAACCCTGTTTTCATAGGGAAGAGCAGGATTTGCAAGCAGGAGAGTCGGAATGCTGCTTTCCCTGCCTGGAACAAGCATGCTGGGCCACTGTAGGGCTATGTGTAGGCAGGTGAATATGTGTAAAGTAGAGGGTTTTTTAACACGGCTTTGGGCAAAGCTGTGCACTTCACTTCTCTAGTTTTAAAGAAGGAATAATGGTACTTCTATGTGTCACAAGCTAAAGTGACACATCTGCATGGGTAGAGAGCTCAAACAGATCATGACAGCTCAGATAAGTGGCACGCAATAAGGTAGCAGCATGGGTCTCATGAACACATCAGTTCTCTACTCCCCTTATCAGTTTACTGCGAAGTAGAATGAAACAAACTCCAGATATTAATTTTCAGAGATCTCAGTGAGCCCAAGGGATCCAATATAACAGTAGACCAAGGGATCCAAAAATCCCAACAACAGCAGAAAAAACAGCAGAAACAAACATCTAAATAAAAACTGCAGGAAAAAAACCCACCTAAGGTCATGCCTCACTCACACAACTTTTGGTGGTGAGAAACACAGAGTACGATCTGCCAGGGAACTCCAAATTCTACGGGATGCAAAGCCCTCAATGATGGGTTTCATGGAAACACACAGAGAGAAAGAGGTCTGTGATGGGCTTGTCACTAGAGTATGAACAAGGCTGAGCAACTTGAACCTGTCTTGGGAGATTTTGCATCAATGGAACTGCTGTTCTCTGTGGAGTAGGATCAGGAGATGGAAGAAGCTTTTACAATGTTGGAGGCACAGAAGAACTGTCTGGTTTTATCCACATACACAGGTGTAAAACTGAAATTGGGTGGGACACCCAGGGATTCAATATGAGGAGTAAGATGGGCTCTTGGTCCTTGCTCTCCTGCCTCCATAGAGATGGTGTCCTACCCATGCACTCCACACCTGACCACCCAGGCTGTCTGTCTATAGCACTCAGCCTGGCGTAGGGAAGCAGGGAGCATCATGGCCTGTTTTAGCTCAGTTTAATCCCAGATCCTGATGCACACGCTGCCCTCCTGAACAGTTTCTTTCTTGCAGCTTGAACACTCCGCATTGTCCTTCCCCACCATTTTGCAGGCAAGGTCCTTCTCCTGGTTCCTAGTGTTAACACAGGTTTCCCTTGTTCTGTCCCTTGAAATTTCCAGTAAAGCGCCTTTAACACAATCTCTCTGTGGCTGCTGTAATTATGTGTGAAATACTTTTTCCCCCCATAAACCAAAGAAAACAAATCAACACAGTGAGATCCTTTCTCTCGGGCTGTTTGGCAGGTCTCACGGTCTTCAAAAATCTTACCCAAGGTCCACACAGTCTCTGCTGTCTTTTCACAACAGCTACTTTTGGGTTCCTGTAAAAGGACCCAACAAAGGAAAGGGTAAAACAAATCACAAAGCCCTCAAAGGCTATTTTCCCACCTGAATGGTCCCAAGCCAAAGGACAGGCTGTCTGATGAATGGCAGAATATGTGTGTTCTGTGCCAGGGCTGCTTCTGAAGAATGGAGGGACATGGGATAGGGTGGCAGCATCTCAGCAGCTTGCTGCTCTATACTTGGGTAGCATCCTGGTGTGCACACAGCCCTAATGGCGCACCTCAGTCATAACCCATGGACCCCGCAACCCTTTCCCAGTGCTTCTCCACCCATATCCCAAGGGGCTTGGCCTTGCACCTCCATCCTGACCCACATCAGCCATATTCCAGCCAAGTTCTCCTCAGGACCTTATCCGTTGCTGTGGGTCTTGATTTCGCTTGCCATTGGCCTTTTCTAATAGTGCTTGGGAAAAGAGAGTCCAGAAAGTGGCTGACCTTCGAAACAAAGCATGGCTGTTGCTCCTTCCATACAGGAAAGTATTCTTACATCTTTTTTTCCAAAACCAATACCACACACCCCCATATTTAGGACTTATTTGAAATACCACGAAGAAGTAGAAAAGAAGGGGAAGAAGTCAAGCTTATATGCTATGGGAGCAGCTAGTCTGGAGTTTATAACTACACGAGGTCTATTACTCGCTCATCCGAAGGCCCTGGCATTATGTCAGGTTCAGGTTCCTTCTTTCAGAGGCGGCTGGTCCCATCCTGGGGATGGTGACGTTACTCTTGTAGCTGTCATCAGCATCAGCACGTCAAGGCTCAGCTTTTTGCCTTCTCTCATGTGAAATCCACATCACCGTTAACTCGCCCCTCCAAGCAAGCAGCGTTTTGGCACAGAGACTGCTCTGGAGCAGCATTATTCCTTTCCAGACATCAAGACTCTTCCCCCATGCCCTCAGGCAACTCTGCCGCCACGTCCAAGCTGACGCACTCCTGCATCTTGCTGAAGCAGAAACACAGCATCAAAGCAACGCTTGCTGTCTGCTCCTCTAACAGCAGTGTACATCTCACCCAAGCCTCTGAGCGGCAGATGATGGCTGAGAGCAGAACCATCCCACCTCCTGCAGCAGCCCCAACCCCGGGTGTCCCAGGCTGAGCCCCAAGCAGCTGCCCCAGCCCTGTGCACAGAGGCTTGTTTCTGGGAATGCTGCATCTGGCAAAGCCCTTCCTACTTCACAAATATTGACATTGAGCTTTCTGCATCTGAGCCGAGGAATAACATTTTCAGGGAGCCCTGGATCTGCAGAGGTTCTCTGTTAAACAGAGGGGGTTGGATTTTACTCCTTTGCTGCTCTCTTCTCACTGTCACAACTCCTCAGGTGAATGAGCCCAACCCTGCCCGAGCTTCACGCACCAGGAGCCTCTGGAGGCCCCATAGAAAGTCTTCCTGGAGGCACAGCCATTGCTTTGCAGGGATGTTTCACAAGAGTACAGATGCCAGGAAGCAGCAGCTGTCAAAGGGAGACCTGTCAGGAGCCCTGAGCTCAGTCCCAGCTGGGGTTTTAAGAAAGCAACAGCAATCTGTAAAGTTGGAGCATACACACTGCTGGAAAGGTATCCTGAGGACTTCTCCCCTGCATCCCCATTCAGGCTGGTGTTTGGCAGTGAGTGTGGATCTAATCCCAGCATGGATGCAAAAAGCCTAGGGCAGTTCAAAATGTTCTCTGCTAACACAAACACAAGCCAAGCTTTTCTTACCAGCCATACCATAGGTACCCTCAACCCAGGCTCAAACATCTACCCTTCAGCAGCCTAGAAACTCAGCAGAGGGCACAGGGAGACATCAACATGTAGCCAAATGTTCAGCTGCAAGGAGCTAAGGAAAAGAAGGAGGTTGTCTGGAAGTGTTCTCTTGGTGATGGAGAGCCTTATGAGCCATCCTAATTCTGGATGCTCCATAGAGAGCTTCCCCAATTCTAGGGGAAGGATGGGAGGGTCACAACCTGCTCTTCAACCAGGGGTGTTTTAATGGAAGGCTTGATCTGCCCCCTGAGTACTCAGAGCTCAAAGGTGAGGCAGGTTATGTCTTCCACTGGGATAAAAAGTTGAGGTGTGTTATTAGGAGTAACCCTGAGGATATTTCTGGGCCTCCTGAATTAAAATCCCAGCTCCACCTATCCACCCTCCAATCTAGACGGAGAAACGTCCTCTCCTCTGCAGCAAACAAACAGACCCATTTGATGAAGACTGAAAAACAAGGAGCGAAATGGTGAAACCAGAGGATGAGGTTTCAGGGGTAAATAGACCAGGAAAGAGAAAGACTAATAATAAATGTAAGAGAAGTGGAAGGAGCAAGCTGCCAGCTCACTGCCAGCCCTGGGGCTGGGTAACTTATCAAGGTCTCCATATGTCATGCCTGGACAAGCCCCTCACACCCTTCTCCCTCTGTACAAGGCTGCTACTGAGATCTGACCACTCAAGCACGAGAAGGGCTGGCAGCAGATAGCAACATCCAGCAGTGATCTTAAATCCACATGTTATATGCAGGTACATATATATATATATTTTACTGTTGAATTGTGGAGCTTTTAGTGGGATTTTGGTTTCAAGACTGATGACCTTTTTTTACAATGTTTTCTTGTTTACCAGCATGAAACTTGCAAATTAGGAACTGAGATATAAATGAGAAAGGGAAAATGAATGCTCAAGGCAGGACTAGAGGGTTAAAAGGTTCATCGAGGGATGACAGAAAAGCCCAACCTCCAAAAGATGAGTGTACACCTCTTACTGAAGGACTGAAAACCCATTTAACTACAGCCAGAAAAGCCTACAGCCTGCTGTGAATGTTCTTGGACTTTCTGCTTTAAAAAATGACCTCTGGGCTGTTGCATGCCAATGAAGCCAAGTCTGAGATCCCCTTATTTATCAGCTAAAGCTGTTCGGCCTGGAGGATTCCTAGAAAGTTCTTTGCAGCCAAGTGCCTTGGCCTAGTCCTCTGCAGGGGCTTAACAGCTGCTGGCACAATGGCCATTAGTGGGAGACACATGAGATATTCCTTCTAGCTCCTAGGAGGAAGCCTTTCCCCCTCCAGAAATAAGTGGCTTTGGCTGTGGAGGACCTCATTCACCTCTCAGCACTGAGATGCAGAGATTGTTCCTCGCGTTCCTCAGCATGACCGACCAGAGGACAAACCACACTCAGAGCTGCCAGCAGCCCCTTCCATGGTGTCAGGCTATTGTTTATGTTGAGCTTCCCTTCCACCAACAACAAATCAGCTAAAGTAGCTCATAATGGTATTAGCATTACCATTTATATTACCTATTATAAAGCATTGGCATACCCATGTCAAAAGCCTCTCCAGTGACCTCTCCCACCCCCAAAGCAGCCAAAAACCCTGACCACTGAGGCCAGATGGAGCTATACCCACTGCTGGACCCTGTTTGCTGCCTGCTCTTTGCACTCCCACGAAGCTCAGAGACGCAAACACCTTACATTGGAACAAAATCAACACCACAAAATACCTTGTTCAAAAAAAAAAGGGGCAAACACAGCAAAAGGAGAAACCCTGCAGAATTCCACCTGATCAATCAGTTTTACTGGGGGCCAAGGAGAGCTCTGGGCTTCCCTGTTGCCAGTGTATGGGAAGAGGCGTCCAACCCCACTTGTGAGCACGGCACACATCACCTCTGTAGCCAAAGCAAAAGGGTGCGAGACTGTAAATACCCAGCCCAGCAAAACCTGCCGGGCTTGATGTAATCTCTCCACCAGCTTCCAAGGTCAACAGAGCCCTGTTTATACTGTGCAGGGTGAGAAAAGGCATTCTGGGAGGAAAGCAAACAGAGAAGATGTCCCATGCCCATACAAAAGGTGCTGTATTCCCAAGTTGCTCCATCCTAGGCTGAGAGGAACATTAAATTAGCCCTGTTTTCATTCATTTGCTGTATAAATACCCTGTGTGATGCCCACCCCTATGTTTTCTTGCTGAGCCTGCGTGTCTCCATCAGGGAGAGTGGGAGAGCGGGG
Organism: Psittacula echo; assembly: GCF_963264785.1. NCBI lineage: Eukaryota > Metazoa > Chordata > Aves > Psittaciformes > Psittacidae > Psittacula > Psittacula echo. The sequence goes on along the minus strand of NC_137741.1, from coordinate 14,663,472 downwards.
CAAAATGAGGTTCGGTCCAAGCAGCTGATTAACAAGGTGAGGTGAGGGCATCAATGTGTGCAAGAGGAGATGAAAGGAGAAAGGGTGAGCTGGGTGTTATATTTGAAGGCAAGTGGTGCATGAGGGCAGCACACGTGGGCAGGGAGGTGCATGCAGCATCACCTTAGCCAAGGGAGCTGTCCACACTGTGCCTCATGGATGACAGCGCTGTTACCATCATCTAGGGATGGCCAGGAAGGTTGGACATGTCCTGCAGACCCTGAGCATGGAGCTGTGCAGCAGGAGGGACAGCAGGTCCCTTGTGCCATAGGAGCACTGTGGATGGAGGTTGATGGCCATGCAGTCACACGTCAGCCGATTAACAGCACCCTGCAGACCTTCACACCAGGCTGCAGCCTTGCCACTGCCCACTCCCCTCACCAAGGAGGTGTCAGCCCTTCCCTGCACCCCAAAATCCCCAGCCAAACACAACAGACTGTTCCCAGGGGTGCCCTCCATGAATGCAGAGGGATGAGCAGCCCCAGGGCACCACCCATCCCTCCTATGTGCCAAGCTCCAGCCTAAATGGCAGTGTAAGCCCTAACACTGCACATGTTTAAGCTAGTGGAGCCCATTCCCTTCACACCCTGCTTGTGGCCACCTGAGAATGAAGGCAAGATGCTGGGCAGGCACGACAAGCACAAGAGATCTCACCTAGGCAAGCCTACATTGCCCAGAGCCAGTCTGAAGGTGTCCATCCCCACTCCCTCCATACAGCCCTGTTGAGCAATCGGAAAGACACTGGGAGGATGGGAGAAGCCAAAAGAAGAAAACAGTATTCAAGTAACCCACTGCCAGACAAAGCTGCTCTGTGAGCACCATCCCAGCCCAGGCTGCTATTTTTATCAGGTGATGAACAAGCCACAGTATCAAGGTGGGGGGAGCCCCTGTTTACGTCCGACAGTGTAGGGACTGCAAGCAGAAGGCAGCTCATTCAGCACGAGCCGGAGCATCCTGGTCACTGCAGGTTCAATGGGTACATTGTCCAGTGCAGGAGGTTCAGGAAGGGCACCGTTTCCAATCCGGGATGCAAACAGGGTTGGGACACTGTGTGTATGGGGTTTGCCTTTTAAATAGGGGGAGAGTTTTCCACCTGTGCCAACAAGGCTGATATTCACATTGGAATAAAGAGGTACAGGTGCCTTGTTTTGGGAAGGAAGGTTTCTCTGTGCCCTTTTTACCCCCAGATGTCAACTCATTCTTTTCCATCCTCTCCTATGCTCTCAGGATAACACCTCAATGGGTAAAGCCTCTCCTGGGAGGCTCTAAAACCCTCCTGATTTTTAGCTAGAGGGATTTCAACACTGTTTCTTCCTATCCCTCCAGTGCGACCCCCAAGTAAGACCATACAATCAACTCCTAGGACACAGTGACATGGGACACAGACACATGTACATTAAATCATGCTTTTCCCATCCTGGAATCTTGGCTTGGAGAAGTGAAAGACCCAAAGATGAGCGTCAAAGCCAACACTGAGGCAGTCTGACAGCAGTGCTTAGACAACAGCTATTCAGACTTTGCCCATGAAATACTGGAGGGAATCCTCACTGATGCAAGGATCTGCAATCTCTGAAGGGATTTCCTCCTACAGCAGGAGTTTCATCACCAGACACACAAAGCTGTCCCTTGGGTAAGCAAGAGGAAGCAGCAGCACCCACACAGCGAGGGCTGTGTGTGTGTCAGCAGTACCAAGCAGCCTGAATGATGCATATGAGCATGTACGTATGTGTGAGTACACATCAGAGCCTAAACCTCAGCATCTCTCTCCCATGCGTGCTCAAGCTGAAAGCCAGAAAGGATGCAAAGTGTCAAGCACCTGAGCAGAAGCACAGAAAGGGGCCACCTCATCCTCTCCCAATCCTCCCAATTAGAAGCTGCTTTCTCTCATCTGTCAGGGCACAAAGCAATGCTCATCCCACTCCCGCTGTGGGAGGCATGGGGCTGTCAGCCTCCTTCCTCTGTTCCCTATCTCCCAGCCACAGAGGTGAGCTCCAGGCTGGCAGGTAGGTAGGAGCTGGCCAGTTCTTTTCCCACCAGGATCAATGCACAACAGAGGTTTCCAAGTGGCAACTTCACCCCTGCAGAGCACCACTCTCCATCACTGCTTCAGAGAAGACAGGTCAGCAGTGCAGGCTAAGCTCCTGAGCTGCTGCAGTGGCTCAAGGCCTTCACTGGCTTTAAAAGAAGGAATAGGGTTGGAAAAGGAGATGTTCTGGCTCTGGCACTGGTTTCACCCCTAGCTTTGAGCAAGTTGTCTTGCCTCCATGTGCCTCAGTGCTCCTCCATGAGGTGCTAGGGCTTCAGCAAGAACTCAGATACCATTAATCGGGGATGGCTGGTCAAGAAATGCCTGTTTAAAGCATAAACAGAAATGCTTTAACCATGTTAAAGCACGAATGGTACTTTTGGGGCACCAGCTCAAAGCTCTTGGGTTACCACTAGATCTCCAGTGCCTTTTCCTGAGGCTAAGTCACAGACTTGTGTACCACTGCACTCGGATGGCTTTGCACAGAGTAGCTGGGATCCCACACCCCCTTCTCATATCCCTGCTGCTTTGCTTGTAAGTGCCTAATTAGCTTTTAATAGGACACTCTATAAATGTAAGTGTTCTAGGGACATAAAACTCTCTCAGTCATCCTGAGAGTAACACATTAGAGCTGGGAGATGGCTGCACTGGGAAGCAGCAGTAGTACACAACAGCGATTGGCTTGATTTGTGCAGTTCTTAAAAGCACAAAACTTTTTAAAAGTTTGAGGGCTCTATTCTTTATTTTACTATTTGTTCTATTTCTTTTTTCCTCCCTCTCAGCTGTAAAACCACCCAAGCCTTTCATTGCTTTAGTAAAACTTCAAGCAGCTATCACCTTAACAGATACAACCTTCTTCTGCCTGATATTTCTCCCTTTTCTGCCCATTTTCATCCAGTGACTGCTTCCACCATACACATTCTGGACATTCAACAGTTTTCACAGCAAAGCTATTATCCACCCTTCCTTGGCCATGGGGTTTGTTCTCTGTTCCAATATTTGCACTCCCCAAAGGGCTGAACTTCACTGGGAACGGACACAAACCTCCTTTGAGCTTCATAATGACACGTAAAAACCTTACCCAACTGTAAGCACTTTTGCAATGCGTTACCTGCGTTTCAAAGAGCTCCGAGCTGTTGCTTCCCTGCTTTAAACAAAAAAACAAAGGCCATCTATGTGACTTTCTTTGACCTGGCTTCTCCTCAGCTTTAAAAACCAAACAAACACAAGAGCAGTTTATGAATCACAATTTCTCTGAACCTATTTAGCTGTTTTTCCAACCATTCCTGATGCAGGCAAAAAACTGGGGCAGGCAGCAGGTACTGAGCAGTTCCTACCCCTTTCCTGAAGTTGCTAAGAAACCACTTTGTGTGGAGCATCACATTTTCCTAGCTGGTCAGCTCCAAAGTGGAATTTTCTCTGTTCCCTGGCTTAAGCTCACCAAAGGTTCAGATGGGGTTTTCTTTGCCAAACCACAGCAGCAGCAGAGGGTACACAGGGCTCACAGTTATTCCACAGAAAAGCAACTAAACATATACATTTTCCAAGAGGTCTTTATGTTTTGGGAAGAAAGGGCTGCGGCCAGGCATGAGATGTTTCAGTCTCTCACGTACAGGAGTCTGAACAAAATCAGTCAGGTCACATTTTATAGCTCCTGTCTATGTACTTCTTTTTACCCCCAGCTGGAAATACTGAGTCCTACCTAAGGCATGAGCTGTCGTCCCCCATCTGAAGTGTGTTTTCCCAATCCTCCCTCTTTGCTACAGCTGTGCTGTGCTGCCCGGTGCAGACACCTCAAGGAGGGGAGATGGGTGATGCTCCAGCCTGTGCGTCTCCGTCTGTCCCAACCCACCCAGCACTGGAGGTGGTGGCAGCCCTGGAACGAATTCAGTGCCCAATAAGTAGGAGGGAATGGCCCTGCTTGACCTTAGCAGATGGGAATTAAATGTGATATGGACAGGCAGCAGTGTTACACACTGAAAAGCATATGAGGTGGGGGAAGCAAGCACAAACACAAGCTGGGTGGAGAATGGGTTGAGAGCAGCCCTGAGGAGGAGGAGGACTTGGGGATGTTGGTTGACGAGAAGCTCAACATGAGCCAGCAGCATGCGTTCACAGCCCAGAAACCAACTACAGCCTAGGCTGCATCAAAAGGAGCATGACCACCAGGTCAAGAGAAGGGATTCTTCCTCTCTGCTCTGATGAGACCCCACTGGAGCACTGCATTGAGCTCTGGGGTCCCCAACATAAGAAGGCTGTAGACCTGTTGGAGCAAGCCCAGAGGAGGCCACAAAGATACTGCAAGGGCTGGAGCAGCTCTCCAATGGAGACAGCTGAGAGAGCTGGGCTTGTTCAGCCTATAGAAGGCTTCAGGGAGACCTCAGAGCAGCTTCCAGAACCTAAGGGGGCCAAGGCCAACAAGAAGGCAAATAGGGAGAGGACAATGGGAAATGCCTTTAAACTGAAAGAGGGGAGGTTGAGATCAGCTTCTAGGCAGAAGCTCTTCCCTGTGAGGGTGCTGAGGTGCTGGCACAGGGTGTCCAGAGAAGGTGCGGCTGCTCCATCCCTGGCAGTGGCCAAGGCCAGGTTGAACGGGGATTGGAGCAAGCTGGTCTAGTAGAAGGTGTCCCTGCCTGGGGCAGGGGTTGGAGCTGGATGAGCTTTAGGGTCCCTTCAACCCAAACCATTCTATGATAAAGTCCCAGAGTTTCAGATGGGACTGTAAATGTATTGTCCTTTCTAATGGCCATGAAGCTTTCCCTCACTTCCCTTTTGACTTTTAACATAGGGGTACCTTATGTTAAGTTTTAACATTTAAAGGAAAGTTTTAAAGTTATTATCTAGTACTTCACTGATGAAAAAAGTGGGATGATCCAAAGGGGAGATTCACAATCAAAATCTAGCCTTAAATCTCTATGACAGATCAAGGCAATCACAGGAAGAACTGAGACTCCATGCTCTGTGATCTGGGAGCACTACCTGTCAGGATGATGGATGCACGGCTCTCATGAGCAGGCATGAACTCTGGGAAAGGGTTCAGAGACTCAGGTTTAAAAGTGAGATGGTCAAGGAAGCAAGCTTTGAAATGAGCCATGGGATCAATGTAATTCTTGGAGAGGGGAGAAACTATTATCTCATAAGCCAGAAAGCAGAGGAGGGTGCTGGGAAGAGAGAGAGAAGTGCAGATATTAAAGATAACATTAAAAGAGAACAGAGGGAAAGAGGCTGACGGCAGATGCGTGGCTTGGGTGCAAGGAGGATGCACAAAGATCTCTCTGTATGCAGTCTTGAGTTTTATCTTTCCTTTAGGCTGGTGATGGTCTCCTCTATGTTAGGAAAACAGCTTCTGCTCCTTAAAATCCAGAGGGTTTCCCACCTTTTGAAACCTCTTCAAAACTAGGGGCTTTAAAAGCTTTTCCCCTCTTCCCCACAGGAGCAGCAGTTCAGACAGTAGGCTGTTAAGATTTGGTATAATTTGACCTATAAACTAATTAACCTCTGTGTCTCCCACTCCTCTCTGGTCACCCACATTAATGCCTGCACAAAGACTTTCCCTTGGGCAGGAGATACTGTCTTTTAACAGAGAGACCTTCACCAAGACTCTGCGAGGAGAAGTTACTACTCAGGCACTATCACAGAGTCGCACTTCCATGCCCAGGATCACCCCACCTTGATCACTTGGGGATCTCGTAGCAGCTGAAGTAGCAATGAACAGGGAGGTGAAGGGACTCACAGTGTGGACAGCCTCAGCCTGAGCTAGGACCTTCATGCAAGCCTGAGGAGCTTCAAACCCAAGATCCCCATCCACCCTCAGGTTTCACCATTGAAGTACAACAGGGCTTTCAATCAGAAGAGTTTTCTCAATTATGAAAACCCCATCAGCTTCCCACCTCCTCCCAGCTGCCATCTGGCTCCTTTGCAAACCAAGATGTGGGTCCGCAGCAATGAACTCATTCCCTCCTCCCCCAAGCACAGCTTTTTCTCCCACTCTCAGGTATCTGCATCCCTCACAGAAAAATAAATCAAAGCACATTACAGCACCAAACCTGCAAAGATTCACTTACAGAATCACCTCCAAAGTTTTAGTGTTCTCAGTTGCTACCATTACCAAGAGCTTGTGAGCTCTGTGCTTCTCCCCAAACAGCTTATAGGCAAATTGACCCCCAACAGCCTCCTTTGCATTTATATCACTCATCAGTAATTGATGCTCCAGGTGCTCTCCATTTCTTAACGCTGAGCAGCCCTTTGCTCCCTCCCTTATTCTTTACTGAGCTCTCCTACCATCACCTGCCTTCTCTGTAGTAGCTATTGAAGGCATGTAAGAGACTTCCCCAAACTTTCCTGTTGCTGTTCTCTCCAGGTTTCCCAGTAAGTCTGTTTCTGCTCAGACTGCAGTGATATTGACTGCATTGCAGGCACACACATACTTCGCTCAGGTTCCTTAATTAGCTTCATCTTATTTTAGTTTGTGTAAACCACTTTCTCTTTTTATTACATAAACTATTTCTTTCTCTCTCAACCACTTGTGGTGCTCCAGGCAGTTTGCTTCCAAACCAGAGGGCTAAATTTAATCCCCCCCTCCCCATTCAGTTTTCTCCATTTGCAGTATTTTTTTGTTTGGTTTTTTTTTTTCCCTTTCTTTTCTTTTTTTGGGTTGGTTTGGGGTTTTTTTTCCCCTCTTTCCAAGAGGCTGGGCTTCCTTTTCTGTCCATCAGCCCTCCTATTTCCCCCTGCCCCCTGGATGCCTGCCTACCTTTACTCTAAACTCCAGAGGAGGATCCAATACACTTAGTTTGCCAGCTCTTCAAGAGGTATCTAAGAAGGCTGACAGGAGTTTGATGGTCTCTCTTGCAGCCAGTGGCAGCTAACGTGGTCTGAAACCCTCTCTCTCTTTTTTGCCATTCACACACAGTACTTACTCTTCGAGCCTGCTGCTGCTGCTGCTGCTGCCACTGCCTGAAAGGACCTGAAATACCACACAGGGAATTCTGATTTCTTCTGGGGGACCAGGGAAAGAACAAAAAGAAAGGCAGGAAAACTCATCTGGAGATTGTGAAGAAGACACACAGTAACAGCAAGAAGTGGCAAGCTCTTTCCTTCTTGAATGCTGAAAAAGACCTCGTTTCTCTGCCAGGTGTATGGGACTTAGATTCTGGAAGCACTGCACTGAACTGTTAAAGGTAAGGTGTTGCACTTTTCTCCTTCCTCTCCCTTTGGTATCTTTTTCCTCAACTTCCCTGTGCCTTTCCTCAGTGCTCTGAGGATGCAAGCTCTCAGTCAGTGGATTGGTTGTTTCCCTGGTGAGGGAAATGTGAGTGAAGTTGTAAACTGATTGAGCCCGAGCTTCTCCACGGAGTTTCCCTTCCGCAAGCAACGTGTTGCGAGCAGGGAGCCTGTGCCTGGAGTGCCTCTGCAATGGTCCTCACCAGCAACCCACCCATTACAGGGATCAAACCTGTAGTAAGAGTTAATGACTGTGTGTCAAGTTTGTTAGTTGGCTTAGGAAGGGAAAAAAAGCCAGCCACAAGCTTGAGAGATTCCTACAGCCAAAACCACAAGGTGGGGGAGCAGAGACAGCATTATCCCGGTTATCCCTCCCCACAAAACCCTCCAACCCACTGGTGTTCCTTTGTGATGGATTTCAGCTCCCGCTCGAGCCCTGATGATGTGTCTGATCCTGCTTCTGAGCACTGGGGAAGGAGGCGGGTGATTTGTTGCGAGTGTCCTAAATGGCTGTGGGGTTTTTGATGGTTATGGCTTTGATCAGTGCCATTGCTTTGCTATAGGGTGATCTCTGAGCTAGAGGAGTGTTAAGCTCTGTAGGGGCTGACAAGTTCAAAAGAGAATGAAAAGAGCCTGGATGCTGGAGGGTTTGACAGCACTCCCCTCGCATGGGGATGGCAGGGACTGGTGGTTGGCAGAGTCCCCTGGGTTATTTCCAGTTAGCTGCTTCAGGCGTTACTCAGTACCTGCCCTCTTTCCGAAGCCATTTGCAGATGAAGCGTATTTTTAGCAGTGGTTTTCAGGGAGCTGAGCTTTTCTGCAGAAGTGGACACAGCAAAAAAGGGCTGTGATTTTGGGAATCTTTACCAGAAATTTCATAGTTTCATTAATCTACTACTTTTTAAGACTTTTCATTTAAACATCGTTCCAAATAACCCTCGACATGTAGCAGACAGCAATGCATTCTAACCTTTCCCTTTTGAGCGGTTTGGCCAAAAAAACTTCAGTCTGAAAAGCTTTCCTAACTTTCTAAAATAACTTTGCCAGATGTGGAAAGGGGGGAACATCCCACAGCAGAATAGTTGGGAGAGCAGAATTTTTTAGCATTCCTCACTACTTTGGTTTCCTTCTATAAGCTCAGGATGTTGGATGGGCAGAGGAGCTGGTGGTTCAGGGTCTTAGTAAGGTGGGTTTTCAGATCCCATGTGCTGTTTGGAAGCTGAACTACTTGTTTCTTTGCTTTGGTTGTTTGATGCTATATTTTCCTGATGGTTTCAAGATACTTTATCCACCTGATAAGTTAAAGGGGAGATGTTGCCCCTCTCTGAGATGTTTCATGTTGCTGTTGGTACGGAAAGGGGAAGGCATCACCTCCCACCATGGCTGGGTAGGAGGTGAGGGCTGGAGATGTACCTGTGCTGGCTGGGGGCTCTCAGCAGCATGAATGGTCTGGGAGGGGGGGAAAACTTCATCTGTTCCACTTGAAATGCTGTTCAATGTTTCTTATAATCACCTCCGTGTGCAGTAGCAGGGTTTGACAGCAGCACGAGGGCTGGAGGATGGATGGGCAAAGAGAGCCAGCAAGATAGGAAATTGAGGAGTGAAAGAGACAGAGGGGAAAAGCCTACTAAGGAAAAGAGCACACTAAATGAAGCTCTGCAGATTTAGAGACGTCAGAGCAAACAGCAGCTCATCACTGTAAAATACTACCTAATTAGTGAGGAACATTAAGGGGTTTAGAGGAGAAAAGGATGAATGGTATCACTTAAAAGACAGAAACGAATGAATGAATGTGTAAATGAAAAGAGAGACCAGATTGTTGTTCAATGCTCTGGTATCACCCAGGGATGCGCATGATAGTCAGAAACCCTGGAGACTCCAAAATCCGCTCCATTATTGGTATTTTCTCTCCTCTTCTCTCTCTGGGGCAAACGTAAGTTGCTCACATGCAGTGACTTCATTGCCTGACTTACAGTGAGCTGGTGTAGGGCCAACTGGTCCCACTTCAAAAATCAACAGGACCTTTCTTCACTGCCTGAGGCATCTTTTCCACCCTCCTCTGTCTCCTTGCATCCCCTTTCCCTTGCCAGTAGTGGGACGTCTGCTCTACCACAGGACAGCTTTCCCCAAGCTGCTCTCTTCCTCCTCCTCCTCCTCCTTTCCACCCCCTCGATCCCGCTGCAGCCTCCACGTGTGAAACAAGCCGGGCTGTGTGTGCTGCTTTCAGGCAGCTTCCCAGCACCAGCAACAAAAGCGGTGTTCATAGCGGGGCTGGACCACATACGGAGCCAGCGTGCGACGGCTGCCGAGCAGCCCAGAGCAGCCGGGGCTGTTTAAAGAGTGAAAGAGAGAGACACAGCAAAGAGAGGGAGCTGTTATAGGCTTAAAAAAAAGAAAACCCTCAGAAATCCTTGAGCCCAGTGCAACAACGGAAACCTTACAGTTTACTTTTAAAAACTCAGTGCTTCCTTGTAAGAGGGCAGAACAGCTCAGCCTGTGTGCGCGGGGCAGGTCTGCGGGCTCTGCCTGTGTGCACAAGGGCGGGTGTGTGAGCGCTGCCTCCCCTCCCTCTCAATGGGCTCACAGTATAAATCTAAAGAAGCTTTTTGTTGGGCTGATGAATAGGCAGGGGTTTTGTCGTGCTCCCCGCGCAGCCTTTTTTGGGATGCTGAGAATTTTATTTTTTTTTTAATTCCCTGTGCTTTTTTGTTGGGTTTTCCCTTATGGAAGGAAATTTCCATTTCTCTCTTGCATGGGGTTCACCCTCGCTGATGTTGCTCCATACAGAGCAGAAGGTGGAGGGAAGGGTGAGGAATACCAAAATCATCAGGCTTTGGTACCCCAAGAGCCTCCATGCGCTTTAGCTGTTGAAACGCCCCAAGGTGCTAAGTAGCAGCCTATGGACCGCCTTACTCCCACTTCCTTCCCCTGCTTTACAAGCTCAACCACTGTGCAATCGGCTTCAGTGATCTAATGCTCCTGATGGCTTCAACTCATTGATGGAGGCAGCTGGAACTGTGTCACAGCCCCTGTGACCAAGGGAGATGATGCGAGTTGAGCAACGAAGTCCAGAAGCCACCAGGCTCCTGCTGCGTAAGCTCCATGGAAGTAGCCTGGGAGCTGGCTTTGCCTGTGGGTTTCTGCCTTTGCTTGAGACTGGCTGAGGAGGAAACCTGGCTGTGCTTAGGAGCTGGAGGGGAAGACAGAGCAGAGGCCACAATAAGGACTCTGCTGAGAGAAGGGAGCAAGAGACGAAAGCAGGGATGTGGGGGATCCGCTGACAAGCACAATCATGTGGGTGTTCACGATTGTCATTGCTCTTCATCAACCAAGGCATGGCAGCTCATGGCTTTTCTACAAACCCCAGTGCAACCTGAGTTGGTTGAAATAGGTGGAACTTTGGCAGAATTAACTCAGGTGAAGAGTCCTACCGTGCTGCTCAGTTTCCCCCGGGTTGTCACTGTCCTGAGAGTGCTTAGGATGGAAATAAGCATTGATTGAAGAATCTTAGGTTTTTCATTGATTGAAGAACTTAGGTGAGGCAGGTCTGTGTGGGTTAACCTGGCAAATGTATTTGCTATGACAGTGAGGCACTGGATGAACCTTGAATATAGGGATAGTCCTGGTTGCCACCATGTTGTCAGGAAACTACCTGGGAGCCAGGGATCTTCTGATACCCCTTGGTGCTGTGCAGGGGTGGAAGAAGATGAACTCAGACTTGCTCTGTTCCCAGCAAAGGGTAGATCCCAGAGGAAAGGCACTTGCTTCGACAGAGGCCACATCAGGCAACACAAGACAAAAGGGCATCTGCAAGAGAAACCACGTCTTATCGTAGGGATGAAGTGATCAGGCAGGAAATGTCTTCTGGCAGGGTAGTGCTCATGGGTTAGCCCTGAGAGGAGTAAAGCTGTCTATTAAGCCATGCCCAATAAACCTAGCTTACATTAGTGGGAGAATATGGAATGTAAATACTCATGCTTCGAGGCATAAGGTAACCACTAAATGCCTAGTGTTAAAAGAAACTTCCTCCTCAGCAATTTATTCCCTGTTTTTTGATTATGAGAACTTTGCTCTGAAGCTGGTGACAGAGGTCTTGTCCAAGACAGGATCCTGGCTTGAACACACCATTGGCTTCATCTGGTCTGGCAGTTTCCATGTGCCTTTGGCTCCTCCAATGATCTCGGTTAGCACTGGGTAGAGGACTTGGGCACTTTATTATCAGCAGCGTAGAAACCCATTGAAGGACAGAAGGAATTGCCTGTGAAAGCTGCAGGAGATACAGATTTGCTTTAATAGCGAGAAATGTAAATAGGAATAATTTGGCAGGGTTAACAAATAAATCCATAGGGAAAACCAACAAAAAATAACCAATGAACATCTCCTGTCTGAGGTCAGATCACAGACAGGTGGAAAACGTGTAAAGAAAATGCAGAGTCCAGCAGTTGATAAGCAGGTAAAAATGACGGTGCTGATCCCTTCCAGCTGGAGCTCCCATACATCATTCACACCTCCAGCCGCTGTGCTGGTGATTGAATAAGCTGTAATCCACAGCAAAACCCTGCTGCTCCTGCTGGGATCCTGCACAGGGTCAGGGATAAATACCTTACACAACCCTGGAAATCCCCAGGCACCGCAGGCTTTGTACAGGGCAGGGGCATATCCAGTAGTTTTGCTGGCACACATCTATTGACTTCAGAAGATGACTCTTGCTTAGCCATCCTGTGGCACAGCAGCTGTAGATCTAAGTGTAGTTAACATTACATCATCTGCACCACAGCTTCAAGGTTGAAATAACCACATAGTTCACATACTGGAAATTACAGGATGGCTTTCACATAAATGATGAACTGTCACTGTTCCTTACCCCAGAAAAATAGTTTCTATGGTGTTTGGTGTATAAATAATACCCTGTACCTCTGTAGCGCTCGGCTTCAAAGTAATTCTTCAGTGCTGTACCGTAACGAATACCCTCCCATTCTATAATAACTGGTCTGCAGATGATTTCTTCTCCTCTGATGTAAATTACAACATGCAGCTACAGCCACTGCTGCTGTTGCATTCAGTCTGGTTTGTAAATAATACTCTTTCCCTGCCATTGTGTCTGGGGTTCAAATAACACCCTGTCTTCTTGCAGTAGTTGGTATGTAAGTGTCACCCTAATCCTGCTCAGTACTTCGGAGTGCACAGAGCATTCTCCTACCGCAGAACAAATTGCAGCCTTCCCCTCTGTAGTATTTGCCCTCTAACTATTACCCTGCTGTTGTGTATAGCACTTATTGTATAAATAATACCCGCTGCCTTGTAGTAATTGATATGTAAGTGATACTGTCAGACTGCAGGGTACTTAGTCTGCTAATACTGCTTACTACAGTGGCATTAGATAATACAGCAGAGCTGTGCATTGAGGGACACTGAGCTATCAGCTCAGACCTCTGGCACTGTTACTTGGGCCTCCTATCAAAACCCAGGGTGGTCAGAAGCCACAGAGCTGGAGTTATCCTGCAACCATCCCTGTGTGTCAGCAGGAAAGGAGGTCACCCTTTGCTTAGCCAGCTAGCCCATGGGATCTAGATTCTTTACGGTGTCTGTTAAGATCAGGATCTGCTTTGCCAGAGACAGGCAAAATCATTGTCCCTTCAGTATTCCCAGATTCCCTGCTGTTCGCCTCCTAAAATACCCCACTTGATGCTAGCTAACAGCAGAGATCACTTCTGCTAACAGCAGTCTCAGCATATGCTTTCCTGCCTGTACAGGACTTCATGAGATGATCCAGCACCATCAGTAATGTTGAGTCATGTTTAGAAGAGGACAGAAGCATCTTCATTGCTTTTATTGTTCAGCTTTCAATCTGCCCAGCATTTTGAAATGCTCCAGACCAACCTCAGCACATCCCTGAGACTACAGCTCTATGCTGTGTTGTACCCATTCCATCTGCAAAATTATTCCCATTGGTACTCCAATGGGCATGCATGCCTTCCTCTATACCTTTCTAAAGTATGTGAATGCTGGTTTAAGCCATTCTCTTGCTGTATCCAGGCAAGCATGTGTGGTTTATAGGCACAAAGATCTCAGTCAGCCATGCTCTCCATTTCAGTTGATTTTCGGTGCTGTTCTTCCATCTCTCAGTAGCGTACCCAAAGTAACTTTGGATTAGCTACTCCAGGCACCGTCACCACTCTGACCATAGAGCACTGAGTTCAGCGTGGGCTACAAAACCTCCCTGAGAAGTGAAATACGCTCTCAGGCGAGCTGTGCTGGATATCATGCTGATACAGCATGGTGCTTACTAAGGGAAACTATGACTTTTTTCCTTGACACCTTGTTTCAAAGAGGCAAGAGTTTCTGTCCTTTCTTCTGCTACCCCTACCTGATATTCTTCTCTAGTTAAGGTTGTAGGCAGACGTGGTATCTCCAAGATCAGCTGAGAGCACTGGAAAACAGAGGTGCTTTAGCTAACACAAGCCCCTTTTTCATCTTTTCAATCCACACAGACTGCGTCACTTCAGCTCTTGCTTTGGCCAGTTCTATACACTTTCCACTGGCCTCCTGCTTTGAACAAACACATCAAACCAACATAAATCTGTGTGCTTTATGAATGTTGTGCTCAGCCCTTTCTTTCTGAGGTGCTAAGGTCCTCCGCTCCCCCTGCATCCTCCATGGCGGCTCATCTGTTCATGTGTTGCTGGAGAGAGGGTGTTTTGGCAGCTTCAGAATCACAGTCTAGCGTCAAAGATGAGAAGGTTAAAAGATCACGCTTAAAATGGAAACAGCTTTCTCATCCTGCAGTCTCAGAGTAATGCTGAAGCTTTGCTCATGCCTCCATTATGTGTATTGGTGAAAGTGGAGGCACTCAAATACATTGGTTGGCACCTTCTTGTCAGTCCTGGCACAGTTTGTATCCAATTTCTCCTATTCTTCAACTGGATTGCTCCCTATTCTGCAAATAGGGCTGATTTTTCCTGTGGATCTGCAGTACCTCATCCATTAGAGGTGTCTGTCTCATCTGTGCTGTTGGTGTAATTAAACAATAATATTTTGAAGCTGATTGTGTAGCAGGACCATTAGACCATCAGATGGATGATTGCGTTTGTCTCTCTTACACAACTGTCCTTTCCCAGATGTTGTTTTAAGGACTCAGATCCGTGTTTTCCAGGAGCCCAAAGACAGAGAAGCACTTCTGCAAATTCCATGAGGTGCCTCGCTCCATTTCCGTCTTTAACTTCTGAAATACCCTGGGCTGTTTGCAGGCTACCAGAGCTTTACTGAACAACCTTGACGTTCTCGGAGATCCCACAGCATCTCACAAAAGCGCGCTGTATCTTTTGCTGGTGTCTCCAAACTCGTACTCAAGATCTCCTAAAGCTCATTTTAGAAGCCATCTGCTAGCTTTGTTTATGACCAGTGGGGCTTGTTTCTCTTTCTCTCCAAAATACTTGCTTATACTTTTAATTTCTCTTTTGCTACATCCTTATGGTAGGAAGGAGCTTGCTCTGAGACTTTCAGAGACCAAGCACTATGCTCACAGCCACAGGGAAGAGGATGTCCAACATGGCTTTTTAATGTCCTTAATGCTGCACACTTGAGAGGCCCTAGGCACTGGCTGGACAAACCTGGGCTCTGCATGGACCAGTCTTTATGGTCAGAAAAAGCATCAGCTGTAGCCCCTCACCTTCCCGCTATACTTCCATTAAAAATCATTAGCTTAAAGCATGACACATTCAACCATGCTTGCAAGAATGCTCATCCTAAATGCTACAGAATGTTTGTTTTGGACATTTAGCTGCCAAATAGTTTTCCTGAACATCACTCCTGTTGTTTATTTAAATAGTGTGGATCAATGTGCACTAATGTTGTGATGGGTTTTTTTAGTTGCAGCTATGGAATTACCACAATTCTGAGACAATGCCCAAATGTTATGTATGGTCAGATGCAGTTCGCATACTATGTGTAAAAGCCAAACAGGATTTTCCTTGCTATAGTGTCTTACGCAATTAATCCTTCTGTCTGAAAGCAGAGTGCTCTGTACAGATTTGTGGAGATTTAGACTTCCTTTTGAGAGCTCTCCTTGCTGTCTGTTGGGGACTTGCAAGCAGTTACTTGTCTAGACCAGGTTTTAATACTAGAACTCAGGCTTAATGCTCCTAGCCTCAGAGGTACATGGCACCTTTTCTATTGATTCCAGTGGTAACTGTATCTGGCCACCAGATGATTTACCTGCCCACCTTACTGGAAGAATTACAAGACAGTTTGGCTAAAATAGATCATAATTATTACTTGCCTTTGAATTGGTCTTTTATGCCAATAGTATAAACCAGATTTTACTCTTATGAAGTTTCTCTTGCTAATGTTGTGTGTCTGAGTTAAAATACCAGTGTAGGATGCTCCAGGACCCATTTTGAAGCCCACATCTCCTCCATCAATGTTGGAGCGTATTTGCAGGTTTGAAATGCTTTGTGAGGCAGTTATTTTACCGACAAAGGGATCTGTGTTGGTGCCTTTCTGTTCTCCAAAATGTGGCTGCTCTTGGTTTAAGCTTTTCCACGTACCTCTGGAAAAACAACGTTTTCCGTTGCCCTTAGAGAGCTCTTCACCAAACACTGGGCAATGTTTTGGCACTCTCCCTCAACCACATCTCATACACAGGAATGTATTTGCCTCTCAGAAAACTTTGTATTCCTATGTAATTGCTGGTTTGGTTTCCTCCATACCTTGCTTTCTCTTTCTGAAGGTATGATTGATTGACTTTGCTTAGCAAACTGTAAACTGGGGCTTAGCAGTAGCTTTCCAAACATCTGTGGCTTATATCAAGGTTAAATTTCTTTCCCTTCACAGTCTACACATCACAGAATGATTTTATATTTCATGTAAGGGCATTGCATTTATGCAGGATTCACGTGGTCTCCCCAGATTCACATTTGGGCTCTCTAGGTTTGGTCAGCAGCATACTTTCTAGATTGCAAGGCCTCTAAGGCAGGAACTGCTCTCTGCCTGTGCTGGGGTTATTCAGTGGAGCCCTGAGATCTGGGCTGTAATGAAAAGATTATTGATATGCATTCATTGACTCTAGACTCAAACTAATTTTGGAGAGGCTAATTGTCTCAGTCTTGCTCTTTCTTTCAATGTCACATCACAGTTCCTTCAATACCTAAGCCTATTTATAAATTCATGTATATGCAGAGAGAAAGCTTTCTATCTATGTGACATCCATTCAGGTTGAAGAGTTTGGTTGTTTCTCAAGTGCAATGTTTCTCTTCAGGCCAGTTTCACTGTATTTGAAGGGAACAGACCTTTCAGTTAGGGCAGAGTTTTGTGAACCACTGAGATCTCCTTTGGGAAAAAGCAAAAGGCTGTGATTGAGTCTTAGACTGAACAATGGGTCTGATGGTTGAAAATTTATCTTTTAACATTTGCTGCTTGTTTCAGAAAGTGTTTGTTTGAAGGGTCTTCTTAGGCAAAATTGGCCTAACCTAAAATGGACATCTTGGCCAGGGAGCTAAAATGCTTCTGTCACTTATTGCCTTTCCTACGCAGAGGGGTCCCATTCTCTTTTCTGCTGGGTGGATGAATACATCACCCAGAGACCAACATCCACCTTCATGGAGGGGCCAGTGGCTAGAAGAGAACAATTTCCTAGGCATCTTTTCCATCACCTTGCTCCTTCACTCCAGCTCCCTGCCATTCTCATAATGTAGGACTCAAAGCTTTTGAGGTCTCTGATGGATGGTGTTTTCTCTGTGGCAAACGCAAAACAAACTTGTATGTCTGTGAACTACTTTGTTGAACTACCTTCTTTCTTGTCATGTGTTGTTTTCTGCTGTACAATTTGGCTTAGTTCAAAAGCATCGCTATAGTAGAAAAAAACAAGAGAGATTTATTTTCTGCCTTGAGCCCCTGTTGGTTTCTTCCCAAGAAGGAAAGAACAGGCTGAACCACAGGCAGGAATTACTGTTCAGATAAAGTGACTTGACAAGTGAATAGGAGCAGTGGATGAATGTCTGTACTCAATGGGACTGCTCCTAGCAAGGAGAGCTGAGCATCCCTCAGTGCTCCCAGCATGGCAAAATCCCCTTGAAACAACTGGTGCAGGACAGGGCAGTTGACTATGCTTTGGGGTACCTCCGTTCCCCTAAAGGAATGGAGCAACATTAAAATAAACAGGGAACTTATTGACTGAGCCTGTTAAATTGAGTTAAAGACACACTGTGTGTCTTGGCGAAGAGGGAAGAGGGTCCTGCGTGCCAGAATAGTCTCCTGGTATGTGAACAGTTTGAGCATGTGAAAAAGGAAGGAATTGTGCAGGGATACAGAGCTACTGGGTGCTGTGAGATGGTGCTGGCTGGGGTCAGGAGTGTGTGTGTCTGTGACTGGGGATGAATATAAAGGAAAAGCCTGGAAGACGAGAGAGCTGATGAGGCTTTAATAGGGCCTTAAGCCCTCCATATACAGGAAAGCCCCTGGTTTGTACTGATAGACATGGACACTGCCCCTGCTCAGCACCCAACTGCTGCAAGAGCTGATCCCTGGAAAGGAGGTGAAGAGAGCACAATGTCCATGGTCCATGTAATCTTCCACCACTGCTAAAGCTGTCAAGAGGGGGATAAAATGGGCTGGGAGAGCTGGTCTAGGAGGAAATGAGAGGAGACAGCAAATCATTCCCGTGCTGGCCTGTGCGAGGTGGTTTCAGGGGGTGCTATGCCAGGCCACTGATTAAGCTTTCCTAGAACCAGAGATGGGAGTGAAAAGCTGCTTCTCTTTCTTAATCCTTCCTGTACCATTCAATCTCCCAGATCAGTACAAGCTGCCATGGCTGGTTTGTGCTCAGTCTAGTTGTCAGAGGTTTGCTGGCAGAGGAAACTGAGAAGTAGGAGAGTCTTCCTCAACACAGCCAAACCCTCATTATAGTCTGAATATGAAGTCTGTGGCCTTTGTTTATACTGTGTGTCGTCTCTGTAAACTGGAAGGCAAAGCCAGCCCAGTGCCTCCATAATTGAGGTTCATTATATCAGTCCCAGACAGCAGACAGCTTTGAAAACCCACTCTGTTTTGGTACAGACCCTTCTTCAAACACCAGAGTATGTGAGATCCTTCAGCGGCAGCATCAAGATCCACACTTGCATTGTGGTGAGGGGTTCTCATTGATGATAATCTGAAGTCCTAGTGAGCAAACGCTTGAGAAGAAAAGCTTTTTTGTTCCTAGGAAACTCTCTTTGCTTGCCTGCACAAGAGGTGCACATGAAAGTTTGATGTGCATGAGCCTTTCTGAGGAGTCACAAATAGTCTGAGCTTCTGGAAACAGAATACAGTAATCTGTTGCTGCTCCACTGAAAATGCCAGTGATGTGCTCAGTAGGAAAAGATGGTTCTCTATCTTTTGGGGTTAAAAAGGGGGGGAAAAAGTGCTAAAAGTTTGGTAGATTTCAAATCTTGCAGATGGTGGCAAGTAGTAACACTTGCTCGGACCAGTGGCTCTACCTCCTGAACAGCACATGGTAGGATGTCTCCCTCCCTTTCCAGCCAGTAGCCAGAAAGCCTCAGGCCCTCTCCCATGCCATTTGCCCTTTTATCTTCCAGGTCACCCCAAAGGGAGGATGGAGTCAGGATTCCACCTTCCGAGCAAAGCTAAATTGTATATGTCTTGAATTTATGAGACAGGAAATCTACTCAGGAGGAAAGCTGGGTCTGAAACAGCCTCATTTAAGTAAATCTAAGCACAGTGTTTACACAATGTCTGGAATTAATGCAGAGAAAACTTTTAGGTGCCAACTTTGGAAAGAGAAAATGGGGAGGAAAAAGAGGCAGATACTGAGACTGTGATGAAGCTGGAAGCTCTTCCTCCAGGTTGGATGGAAGGTTGCTTCTACTGCTGTGAAGCACCAGCGGCATGCTATACTTGGTAATAAAAAGGCCAGATAGGATGTGATTGCTTACCTACCTTTTCTGTCCAAGCTGTGGCAGTATGAGGATGTTCAGTATTATCAGATGTGCGTATTCCCAGCATGGACAGCCTCACCAGAGATCATGGTGCAGCATGGTGTATGTAGCACATGAGTAGATGTCCTTAGCAAGAGGTTGCTGCGGGCTTTGTATCTTTGAAGAGGTGCTGATCCACATGAAGGGACATGAATGCAAACCAAGGTTATGCTCAATATTACACATGACTAACACCAACCAGAAATGTGGTCACACTACATGTTATTAGCATGACCTAAATATGCGGTTATTACAGAGGCCCTTCAGCCATGCACATGGTCTTGTGGCTCTCCCCTTCAGTCTTCTAAGTTTGTTGACTTCCCAAGCCAGCATGATGCTTTCTACCTACCTGGAGCACAGGAAGAGGAAAACTCTTTACCACTGTGAAGCTGACAAGGACCAGCATCGTGCTGTCACTTCCAGTCCCGTCCAGTGCCTTGTCAGATGGACTTTGACACCACGCTTCTTAGGAGCACATATATTGCATCCAAGGCAATTTTTGGGTAGCAGAGTATCAACAGATGACATGAGCAGTAACTAGCAAAGACAGTGAAAGCTTATGTCTCTGTGCCTGTGGATTCTGTATTAAAACATGGTTTCAAAGGGTTTCTGGAGGGCTGAGCTGTGTCAGCGAAGCAAGTCCAAAGATGTCCATGCATCTTCTGCCAGCTCTGTGCTTCTCTGTAATCATGTTTGCATCTTGTTCTGTTGCCAGAAGGGAATGTTTTCTCATTTTTAAGGCTGGTTCCTTGCACAAGTGAAAAGTCACATCCTGCGCCAGTGAAAGTCCCCAGTGCAGCCTGTGCACCCTTCATACACCCCAGCAGAGTAATGGGCCATTCCCAACAGGGGCAAGCAGCCACTGCCAGTAAGCTGAGCTTTACCCATCTGCAGAGGACCTACCTGCCTGTTTAGCTGATGAAGAAGGTAGTTATGTGGTGATCTAGACAGGTTCTACCATGTTAATGGAAGGAGGGGTTTCCAGGTCTCTCAGTCTTTTCTTTCTACTGCTCTGTCCTCGTCTTGGGTAGCTTGAATCCTAGGTGTGCAGAAACAACAGCTTCCCTGTTTCTCAGTGGTTCTGTAGTGGTTCAGTGAAGCCCTTCAAGGGCTTGTTCTTGACTTCCTTGGATCATGGCCCAAGCTGCCATCTTCCCACTTATCCATGGAGGATCTGGCTTCTCTTCTGTGTTCTGGTGGGCTTTATCTCTGTGTCTAGGGGAGCTTTGTTCAAGGCTGACAACAGCTCCAGAAAACAAATGTAGGTTGTAACTTTCTTTCCCTGGAATATAATTTTTTACTTGCCTCCAATTGTTTGCCTTGCTACCAAAGAAGGGTCATGGATGATAGTCATTTCCAGAGACAGCATATCCTGGAGGACTGGGATTTCTAAGTTCCATTGCTTCTCTGTAGATTAAACTCTTCCTTCCTATCCTAAGTGAAAGGATAGATCTCAGTTAAACCTGACTGTTGCGCATGAAAAAATACGGTGTAAGGAGGCTTTATGAAGTGCATGAAAGTCGGATGTCTAGCAGTGCTCCAGGCTCTCCTACTAGCCAACAGAGAAAGAGCTGAACCACTCTTTAAAGGTTCTCGACTGAGACATCTATTTCATAAGGAGATGAATTGCTCTTCAGAAGTTTCTTTTTCTCCCCTTGGAGTAGAGAGGATTTTGAGTGCGAGCTTCAGCTAGACTCAAAGGTTCATTGTTCCCTTGAATTCAGAGGCTCTAGGAGCTGTTTGAATGTGGCTTTTGCTATCCATATTGAGCAGATGCTCAGAGCCATTGCAGCTCAGGGTTTGGTGCTGATCCCATACCTTCCATGAAAGGCTCTGGCTGTCATCTGCTTGCCATAATGGGCATTTTGCAACTTCTCTGTCCTTGAAGGATAGGAAAATTACTGGTGTGCGTGTTGCAGTGAACAGGCAGTTCTGGGTTTCCTGCAAAAGAGCTAGTTTTGGGGTGGGTACTGGTATGGGTTTGTGCTGTTCTGGAGCCTGTGTGTTTAGCTTGCTGATACCTCAGAGGGGAAAAGAGAAAGAAAAGAGAAATGCTACTGAAGTTAATGGAGCTGTAACGTAAAACCAGTGTAAATCAGGGGAGAACGAGAGAATGATGTGGTAGATACCAGAAAAGAGATAAATGCTTATAAAGCTTTTTGTGTTCAGTGGGACATTTATTTCAGACCATACATCTGAGCTTGGGTCACTAACTGAACCTAGAATATTACTATCGTTTTGCTAAGATTTTCTGTGGCATCTTGCATGTTGAAAGCATGTCCATATATGCTTGGGTATTCTGGCTTTTCCTGTACTGTATGTGCAATACAATTAGATAAGCAGTCAAATTATAGTAGACTGCAACTCTTTCACTGAAAGAAAAGTCATAAAGACACTGAAAATGGTGCAGCAGAGAACCAGGTCCAGTCAGCTTTAGTTCTTTGTTGAGGAGGACAGAGAGAAGCTCTGGACCACACGTTATGGCTGAGGGACACACTGATACCATCACCAAGGTGCCTTAGCAGAGCTGTGTCTGACTATATTCATGCCTGCAGTAGCAAGAGGTGCTTGAGGACAAGAGCCAGCTGAGGCTTGAGCTGAAACCTGACATTACTCCCAATCTTGAATAAATGTTCTCTGTTTTGTGCCTTATGCACTAAGGATGCTTTGGTGCCATCAGTTTGCCGTGTCCTGTAGCCATCCAGGCAGGCGATGCTGCAGGACTGTCAGTATGGAGGTCTACATCCCCGATGACAAAATATCTGAGCAGTTACTGCCATGAGTCTTTCTGATTGGGGAAAAAAGGACTTTATTGTTGCAGGTATGGTTTCAGTAACAGAGCAGGCAGGAGCAGCATCCAAGTGGCTCTGTACATAAAGACCTTACTCTCAGAATGGTTTGGAAGCCAGACAGAATGGAATATTTCTCCTATTTTCTTTACAGCTGAAAAAACATGAAAAATCACAGGAGCGCATTTATTGCCATATTTCAGTTCCAACGTTTGCCTTATGTAAAAGAAGAAGAAGAAAAAATAAAACTGGTTTTGCCCACCTCCCCGTCACTTTTCCCCCCCTTTTCCTTCCCTCCCATTTCCTGGACCAGGCTGAGGTTTCTAACAGAAAAGCTCTCAGTCCTGCATAGAGGCTGGGAACATGCAGAGGGACAATAAGGTGTTTGTTTGTAGAGATCATACAGGAACGGTCTGTAGTTTTACACAGGAGAGGAGAAACCACCGTTTGACTCCAAAGCCTACAAGGGCATGGGACATGGTGCTTAAATGTCCCTGCTGGTGATGATGTCTCCTCAGACCTCATCAAACCCTTGGTCCCCAGTGCTGGTGCCTGAAATCATAGCACTGAAATCAGGCTGGATGAGATGACCATGTGCCTTAGAGAAAATAAAGTCTGTTTCCTGATGGGGAACAAACTGGGGATGGAAAGGCAGTTGAGGAGTGAATCCAAGGCTAAATGAGCAGTGCTGCTTTTAACTGTTGTTCAGGAGCCTCTTTACATCCACAATTTTAAAGGAAATATTGTCTTTGGCTATACTTTATGCCCAGGCATATCTTCTAGGCAATGAGTGGCATTTTCCTAGCTGCCAGGAACAATATGTAAGTGTATTAAAGGTCTTCCAAAACTGAGAAACAAGGAAGCTCAGAATGACCCATCTGCCCCATCCAAAAGACAACAGCAGGATTAAGGGTGATGAAAATCAATTTAATTGCAACAAGAGTAATTAACATGGTCTGGAACAAGCAAAGGCCACAGGAGAAACTGCAGATGGGACTCAATTAAAATAGACTAGGACAGAAAATGCTTTCCAGCAAGCAAACAAGTTAGACTGTGCTGCAAATGGGCCATCTGGCTGTTTTCCACTGTACAGCCTTACTGTGTAGGCACTTTGTTGAACTTCCACTGTAGGGACTTTTCCCTTTCTTGCTCCCTCCAGATTCTCCAGCCTTCTTTCAAGACCTGGGGACAGGGTTGGAAGAGCAAGGGATTGAACCTGTCTGTACATATGTACACACTTCCCTCCACACACACTTGGATTCTCAAATAAACATATTTATATGCAGCCAATTTAGGGCAGTCTGCACACAAGCAGATACAGAAGCACAGCTTTTAGGCATAAAATAAAGTGGAAATAAGCTTCAGTGAAAGGGACAGTTGTTCTTTGGAGTGGAGAGCTCCTGAGCCTAACAGCATTTCCCAACTCTGTCCTTTTTGGAATGAGTTTTTCCTGACTTCTCCCTGTCCCAGGCTGAACTGGAGAGGGTTTTGCTTCTGTCTTGGTCACTGGTTAGAGAGGTTAGGATGGATGGGATTTCCGTGGCAGCTAGGTTGGATTCTTCTCTCTCCAGACTGCTTGGTACCCTGCACAGGGACAGTTATTCTGATGCAGATTCATAGCTGTGACCTTGCCTAACTTGTCCTACCTTCTCCTCTCTTCTCACCACTCCTTTTCCAGCTGTTCTTTCAGCAAGTGCAAATGGAGTTGAACAAGAAAGCAATCTGAGGGACTGGAAGGTGTTTCTGTAGCATGGACCTTGCAGAAAGCATAGAAACATAGAATTGTTTGGGTTGGAAAGGACCTTAAGATCATCCAGTTCCAACCCCCTGCCATGGACAGGGATGGCTCACACTAGACCATATTGCCCAAGACTGTTCTTGAACACTGTCAGGGATGGAGCATTCACAACTTCTTTGATGATTGCTGCTTGTGTGCAGGGCTCTGTGCTGCAATATATAATCCCTCCCTTCTAAGAGGATTTTCCCTACCTTAGACAATGCTCTCAGTAGTCATCCTAGGAAGAGCTGCACCAAAGTGTCTGCAGAACTTCTCTTCAAGGTGACTTTTTGAGCTAGAAGATAAGGACCCTGCAGCTGAGTTTGAGTTTGTCAGCAGTGACCTGGTAGCTCCTATGGGTTCAGTAGTTCACCTTTTTCTAGTAGGCAGGATACTTTAGTGTTTTCCCAGAAAAAAGCAGTCAAATGAAGTTATCTCCAGAGGTCTGTGTTATTTATGACATGGTAGAGGCACTGACTGTATCCCCCTCATGTTGCTCAGGTCCACTTCTGTCCTTAGCCATCCAGCTAAGCATCCAGTTAGGGGCCAATCAGTAAGATGCTGAGCAAGGGATGTTTCTAACACTATTTAGCCTGCTCCAGGCTTTATTCTGCCTTTACTCAGTTGTGCAGCTCAGGCACTTCCTTATCCCCAGAAGTTTTTCCTATGTGCCAGTTCCATCTCAGCAAGCCCACACTGCTCCAGCCTGGTTCTCCCATATGTTGAACTGTACCTTCATGCTCATTAGGCACAGCTCGTTCAATCTCTGTAGAGACAACATCCACACTTCAGGTAATCACCCTCCTGCTCTGGTAGCGGAGAAGGATTGTTAGCTTTGAGGCATGTGCTATATAGTAACTTCTAGATGTTGCTTTAGAATGAGAGGAACAACCTCCCCAGTTCCCTTGGCTTGACAGACCAGGTCTCCATCATCTGCACTATCCATATCTGCTTGGGCAGACCTCTGTCTTGACTTACTTCCAGAACTGCTCCTTCAAGCAGCTGTTTGCTCATTACCATGTGCTTGGACATCCCACTAGAGACAACACGGAGTAGAAGTATTGCAGCCTGGAGCCACTGCTGTAACACCAGGATGTTAATCAAAGGCATTCCCAGCATAGTGAATCCCGACCAGAGCCGAGTGCAGAGTCAGGGTTGGATCTCTTTGGCATGCTTTAAGGGAATGAAAAATGGAGATCAACATTGCGAACAGCACCCTGAGGAGTAGGTTGGGTTTCTTACTGGCAGGGAGTCAACTCTTCCTCAGAATACACCCAAAACATTGTTACTGTGATTTGTTTAACCACTGCTCACAAGAAAAACCCATTGCCTCTGGGGTTCTGTGGGATAATAGGAGCTTGGAGTGGTTTTCTCCATAGCTAAACAAAACTGCAAAGATAATGCTGGTCACAGCTGTTACCATATGAGGATATATTTCCTCATGGAAGATCAGCATAAAGCTTGAATAAGACCAGGAGTACATGAGGTTGTTTTAGCTTCTGGGACAAAGTAAAATTCCCTCTATTTAGGGCATTTTGTTCTGCGATGTCTGATGGACAAATGAACCTGCTCTCCTACCCACTGCCAGTGTACACAGAAATAACAACTGTGTGGGACTCGGAACAATACCAGTTTAGGCACAGACCTTAAAAGTCTTTTCAGCCAGCCAGCTTCCATTATATTTAAACACCTCTGTTTCCATGCTCTAGGATGTTTCTATTCTTTAGTAGGTAATCTAGGTCTAAAGCTGCCTGCCACTCTTGGCTGAGCTTATGACACTCAGGGCTGTTCAGCATGGCAAAATGCAGAGGTGTCTGAAAGCTTCTTGATCCAAGGAGCCTGGAGAAGTAAGAGCTTCTATTTAATGTTCAAGCAGGTATCATGACTAAAGACTTAGTTACTAATGGCTTGAAGAATGTCCTTTACTTGAATCCCTTCCAAGCACCTTCTGCCCTGGAAGGTCCATCCCTGCTCCCAGGGCACACATGATCTTTGCTTTCCTATTTCTCCTTTTATCCAGAGGATGAAAATGGAGGATACCCACTGAAATGGCAGCTTTGGGATGGTGCAAGTAGAAATAACCTGAGCCCATCCTGTAGCCTCATTCCAGGGACAGTCCTCAGTCACATAGTGAAAGTGATGACCTACTCGGGGAGGTTCTGAATGCACGGTCCCACAGCTATTTGTTCTTGTAGGAAGCATTCCTCTAACTAAACAAGAATATGCTTCAGAGAGTGGGCTTCACTTTTGCTCCAAAGCTTAAAGATATGCCAAAACACAGAAGATGTCTGCTTCAAGCTTTCTGCAGTGACTGGTCTATAACCTGGAGGTGTTCCCCAAAATACAGGTTGAGCCCTTTTCCTTCTCTTCTACTGGCAGCTTACCCCTGAATCCCTTTCTCCCTGCCTGACTAGGAGTCAATGGATGCGTTGCCTGTGCGGACTTCAGGCTTGGCTGGCTGAGATTGAGCACGGAAGGGATTTAATTTTACAGGATGCCTTTTTGCCTTAGATCCTTCAAGACAGGTAAAAAAATGTGTGTGATATTCATAAGCGTGACTCTTTGTACTGCCTAGAGCCAGACAAGATGAATAACACAAGAGCAGAGATAGAAACATTGATACGTTCATATTCATGAATTTTAATGTCAGAAGGGACAATTCTGGGTTGAATTGTGAATGCAACTTTAAACTTCACTCAGTTATCTCTGTACTAAGCCCATCAACTTGCATTTGCCTAACCGGTACCTTCCAAAGAAGCCTCCACGTTTGAATCTGAAGCTACTGAGGGACAGAAACTCCATTGCTCCCCTTGGTACAAGTGTCAGTGATCCATCACCCCTGTGTAAAATGTGGGCTTTATTTCCCATGTGAATTTTCTTGGCATGTGGCTCCTAGCTATTAGTTCTGTTGATGACTTTGTTAGATTAATGGGCCCTTTAGCACCAGCAGCTTCTGCTTGAAACAATATTTGTGCACTTCTCAGTCTTTTTTTTTCCTTTTTTGTTACAATAATTACATTCAGACTTCGAGCATCCCCTCACAAGGCACTTCCTCAGATCCTTGCTAGCGGATGTATTCTGCACCAGCTTTTCCTGATATCCTCATGTCAACCCAGAAGTGTGTGAAGTCTTCCCATTGCTTACCACTGAAGCACAGAGATATTCCTGGGGGTTTTTAGGTTGGATAATAGCAGTAGCTCTCCTGAGTGACTGTCTTCTAGGACATGACACCTCATTGTCAGGCACATTCTGTGTCCCTTGTGTGATTTTATATCTGATTCTATTAAAACACAGTCTAATTGAAAACACATTGGGTCTAACACTGACCCCTGTAGACACCCAACAGAAATATCTCCTTCAATGTCAATGTCCCTCAGATGGCTTCTTCTAAAGAGCTGCAGTTAGGCTTCTGCTGAGCCATTTTAATGTATGCACTACTGACGCTGCGTATCTTCATATTATGGAACCCTGTGGAAGTGAAACCTTACCAAATCTGATTACATGATGTTACAGACATGCAGGCAGCTTTATCAGACAAACTTAGAATCATGCCAACTAATAAAATCAAGTTTGGAAGCACCTGCTTTGTATACAAGTGCCTCAACTGAAATTAATATTACACCTCTTCTTCAGTGATTTATGAATTGAAGCCTGTATCTGATTTTTCATTATTTTGCCTGGAATTTATGTCAGTCAAACTAGCATGTATTTGAGGCTCATCGTTGTATATCTTGCCTGATTATTGGCACAGTGTTTCAGTATTTGGGACCTGCCCTAGTGCTCCAGCACAGATTATAAATGAACATCAGTGGGCCAGCAATTTACTCAGCCAGCTCTTTAAGGACTCTTGGGTATGACTGTTTAGGCAAGTAGATTTCAGCCTGTTTATCCATAGCAGATGGTGTTTCCAATTTTCCTTGCTTACTGTTGAGTAGAAGGAGCTTCATTGCCCCCCATACCTTATCCTATGGGGCACGTCCCACTGCCCTCGTCCATCTGCTGACTGCCAAACACTTTGGCCTCTTCTGCATCATGGTAGTTGACTTGGTACTGGCCATCAGTAGAGGGAAATGAAGACAAACGTCATGCTGCAAAGAGGTTCATAACACATTGCTTACGCAGATATCATTTCAAAGCAGAGAGACACCCAAACATATGTACAGTTGCATGGTTTATCCCTGATGTTGACACTTACCTGACACTTTATTCCCATACATAGCAGAAATTGAGATATGTCCATTTGATCTTGTTCAGCCCTACAGCTGCACGCTCAAGCAGCTTCTCTGCTGGTGTGTTCCAGCCCTATTCTCTCCTATTGTCTGCCAGTGTAGCTGTGTCTATTAACTAAAGCTTCCACAAAGATAAGATTGTGTGATGTGTCAGGTCGAAATGAACGAGTGCATGGAGGTCAAGTTTTTCATAAGTGAAAAGGTTAATGCTGGGCTGTACAGGATGAGGTTTATTTTTGGCCTTTTCTTGTGCCAGTGAGGACACTTAATGTCTTTCTGCAAGGTCAATAGGCGTATACTCAATGTTCACTGTCAGCTGGGATATTTCTAGACCATAGGAGTTAAACAGCCAATATTTGGACAGGTGACCTCACAGGAAACACCAGTGATTCAGTAGGTGCGGTCCTTCTGAGTCAGGGCTGAGACGTGATGCCAGACGATGCTGTGTTGCTGGAGGGACACGGTTTGTATTTGAAATACAAACCAATTTGAATGTTTGTGGCCATTTAATATCTCATGATATTACACTGGATGATAATCCAGTTAGGATTAATTTAGTTGGCCTCCCAAAATTGCTTCTGCCATCCAGTGTTAGCAGGATGCTCCTTTCCTTTCCTAAAGGTTTCAAAAACATCAAGTTGCTCTGGCTAATTGAGGGAACCCAGGGGAATATTTCTAGGGTGGATTTAAGATGCCCAGAGTTGTATCCTGTGGATTTCTTGTATCAGCTCAGCAACCATTTGCACTTAAGGCTATGTATGCTGTCAGTGCAAGAGTATTGGACCAAAGCATTGTAACCTTTGCCTTTTCCACCATGTAGAGGGCAGATTTCCCTTCAGAGCACTTTAAGGTATGCAAAATGCATCCAACCATCTGGCCTAAGAGCCAATGCTGATTTAAGTGGGAGATGATGGTGAGGGGCAGCTCCTGCTCTGAGACAAAGGCTTGGTGGATGTGATGGTTCCTCTTGAGTAAATACATAGTAAGTGTGAAGATCTGTCACAAAATTGTCTTTCTGCTTCACAAGTAAGATCAAATCACAAGACAAGAGAATGGCAGAGCAATATAATAAGTGATCTATAATAACTCTTCAGTCTGCCGTACATAGAAGAGCATTTTATTTGTCTCAGACTCATTTCCTGAAGCAAGAGGCACTTTGAGACAGCGTTCTCCCTCAAGGACCAGCTTTCACTGCCACATGTAGGAGGCTTAAGGGGTGACCGAAACCATTTCACTGCCCTGCAGCAGCATCCACAGCTCTCTGCTCCCTCTGAGCATACAGCTGTCATAAATCCTTTCTCCCTGTGTTGTTTCTTGCAGGTAAACTATGACCACTTTACTATTAGTGTTTGTGTGTTTGCAAGTCATCACCACAGCCGCCCCTGTGGAGCTCTCAGGTACGTGCCTTGGGCTGTGGGAAAGCGGGACTGAGCAATGTGCTGTTCCTCTGTTGGGGTGCCCACTGTGCCATAACCTCTCACTGCTCTTGTACTTGAGAGCCAGAGAAGTAGCTCCAGGAAAAGGCAGATTTAAGGGAAAAATAAGGGAATTCGAGCATTCTGCTTTTTAAACCTCGTCAGGTGTGATCTATCTGATAGAGTGGACTGCAGTAGAGCCCTTCATTTCCACGTCCAGCACTGGTCTAAATCCCAAAAGCAACCACGGCACAAGGTTGCTTATAACTTCCCTTTCTGAAACTTATTTTCAGCAGACTAGACCAAAGAGGTTATGTCTGAATATGAAGGTACAAGTTTGCAAAGCAAATACAGCAATGGAGCATATGGAAGCATTGGATATTTGGGATTGTATTCATTATTGATGTAAGCATTATTTTGTTTGGGAATCAGCAGACAGTAGTGATGGCCTGGAAGTCAAGATACCTGAGCAGTCTCCCCTGCGTGTTATCCTGGGAAGCTCCCTGAACATCCCGTGTTACTTCAACATCCCAGAGGAACAGGACACCAGTGCTCTACTAACCCCACGAATCAAATGGAGCAAGCTCTCCAATGGAACCGAAGTCGTCTTGCTTGTGGCCACCGGTGGGAAAATCCGGCTCAATATCGAGTACAGGGAGGTGATCTCTTTGCCCAATTACCCGGCCATCCCCACCGATGCCTCTTTGGAAATCAAGGCTCTGAGGTCCAACCACACTGGGATTTATCGCTGTGAAGTGATGTATGGGATTGAGGACAGACAAGACACAATAGAGGTCTTAGTGAAAGGTGAGATCCTGCCCTTGCTCTTGCCTCTCAAGGAAAAGCAAGGCAGAAAGGGAGGAAAAGATACATGGGCAGAGGAGGTATTGCTCTCCCCATAGGCATAAACCCTTTCAGTCAGGTCTTAGATAAGGCAATGGGATGGTGAGTGGAAGCCATGGGTCAGTCATTTATTTTAGCAGGCTAGAACCAGACTAAACAAACCAGTAAAGTGACTCATGGCAGAATATATGGCAATAAAATGACTCTTCTGGCAGAAGGTGGGTTACAGAGACAGCAAGACGACATCCTTGGCAGGAGATGGTGCTGGGCACGCTGAGCTGTCTCTCAGAGGCGTGAAGCTAGGCTATTATGAGACCTTTTATTTCTTCCCCACACTTTAGGAGATGGGATGCCCTCAGCTGGAGAATTGGTCTGTTCTAGGAAAACCTTTCCCATCATCTCACAAAGCTCATCCTAGTAATGGGTGGATAAAACAGCAAGTTTCCTACGAGTCTCATCTTGATCAGGGCTTTTGCTTTCAGTGTAGGACAGAGACAGCTCCCACTACAACAGTTAAGTGGCAGGTCTCTGCTGCTCATGTGCAGCTAAGCTTGTGTCTGACAGCAGAGGCTGGGAGCTCCCCATTGCCTCCTGGTGAATATTCCACTTGACTTAAAGCCCACTCATGCCAGACCAGAGCGTACCAATAGCCTTCTTCTATAAAAGATATATTTTGCAGCAGGTCTGGAGACTTTAAGTATATTTACCTCTTGTTATTGTTTCCTGGGTGTTTGTACAGTGGTTGACACTCTGCACCCTTCGTCCTGAGCAGGACCTTGGGAGGTGACAGCTTTCACAGTCCCTGCTCTGCCCCACTGGCTGATTTCTGAACCCTGCGCTTAGACTGCAGCACAGAGCTGTGTCAGGAAAGCATTGAGACCTGATGGTGACATTAGCAATGTGTCCTGGGCAATGGGTTTGCTCCCGCTGTTCATGCTACTATTCAGGTACTGGTTTTTAGTGCACTAGGACTTTGTTACAGCACTATGGGAGAGCAATCTCTGTCCTAGGTCACCAGTGTGCTCTGCAATGTCCTGTGAAAGGAGCCCATCAAGTCACCCTTGGTGAGATGCTCAAATACAATCAGCATAAATAGTCCATTGTTTCTAGTTGATACATGAAGTATCTGTCCAAATCCATAACTTCTCTATAAGGAGGGGGGCTGGTTGCTCTCTAGCAGATGTGTGAGTGATGACCATTGTGTTTTCCAGGTGTCGTATTCCACTACAGAGCAATCTCCACAAGGTACACCTTGAACTTTGAGAAAGCAAAGCAGGCCTGTATCCAGAACAGCGCTGTCATTGCTACTCCCGAGCAGCTGCAAGCTGCCTACGAGGATGGATACGAGCAGTGTGATGCTGGCTGGCTAGCTGATCAGACTGTCAGGTAAGGAACAGTGCAGGGGAAAGCCACATCAGGATCACAGGGAAGGGCTTCTGTAATGAAGACACCGACTGAAAATGGTTGAGAAACCTGCTAAATAGCAGCTGTTGTAGTTGGTGTGCAGAGGGAGGTGGCAGATTGCACATCATTCTCTGCCAGGGGGAATCTGTAGTAGGAAAGCAGGGTGACCACTGTCCTCCTCAGCTGGTGATGACAGCTGAGGCAGCAAGAGTTTAATCTTGATCCTTCTTCTTCCCTGAACAAAATGATGCTATGCCCAAATGCATACATGTGGCTCCACCATAGAGCTGTGCATCCCCTCACTGGGAGGTATCTTGGCCTGACGTCTTTGGCCAGTGGTCCTGCTGTGCTCAGGACCATCATGGGGAGGGCAGGACAGCAGGTCATCCCTCTCCTTCCCCATAACCCAGGAAAAGCCATAACCCATCACACTGTGCAATGCTTCACAGCTTCATCCTAGCCTCACTGCGGCTGCCAGGGTTCTGCCCCCCTCACTCCTTACACTCCCTTTCCCCAGGTACCCCATCCACTGGCCCCGGGAGCGCTGCTACGGTGACAAGGATGAATTTCCAGGAGTGAGGACCTATGGTGTCCGTGAGCCAGATGAAACCTATGATGTTTACTGCTATGCAGAGCAAATGCAAGGTGATTTGGGGCTGTTATTGTTACTAGATGCAGAAGCAGGACAAAGCTCTGATCGTGCTTAGACTGGACAACAGTAAATATAGAAAGGCAAAGGATCTAGAGGCAAGACAGGTTCAAGATACCCAGCAAGGCCAGATGTTCTCTACAGTCTCTTTGTTAGACCTTGGACAATTTTAATGTCAAATGACTAATGCATTACAGAGGGTGGAGTCTGTCTAACCTCCACGTGAGTCCATGGCATCTCTTGTCATCCATTTGAGGGTGTGACATTGAGGTGCCCATCACCCACTCTTATGACGGGGATCCATTGGAACACTCAGCACATCAGAACTGAAATTTTCCTTTGTCTTGCTCTTGCCCTGTGGCTCCAGCTGGCTTGGGATGTCTGTATTGAGCCTGTATTCAGCCTGTAAGAATCCCTTTCTTTTGGACAGGCACCAACATGGGGTTGCAGTTCAGCGGTAACACACAGGCCTTTTCATCTTATCCACACTCTCAGGAGTGGGAAAGGGAAAGCGAAGGAATTGGGATTAAATTGCACAGCTCAGTCCTGTGCTAACGGGTGCTGTGATTGCAGGTAAAGTCTTCTACGCCACCGCCCCCGAGAAGTTCACCTTCCAAGAAGCTTTTGACAAGTGCCGCAGCCTGGGGGCCCGCTTGGCCACCACTGGGGAGCTGTACCTGGCCTGGAAGGATGGCATGGATGTGTGCAGTGCCGGCTGGCTGGCCGATCGCAGCGTCCGCTACCCCATCTCCAGAGCACGGCCCAACTGCGGAGGGAACCTGGTGGGAGTGCGCACAGTGTACCTGTACATCAACCAGACCGGGTACCCGCACCCCAGCTCTCGCTACGATGCCATCTGCTATAGTGGTGAGTGCACTGGGGCTGTGGGATAAGCAGTGTGCAGTGCATCAGGAAGCAGGGGCTCCCTGGCCAGAGCTAACATCTTGCTGCTTTAATCTGGTTTTAAGAGGGAATGAAAGCAGGTTTGACAAAGGACTCGGTCCTCTGTTCGTGTTCAGGTAGGAAGGAGATCCAGAAAGGATGCTTGACCTATACAAGAGGTGATGCTGCAATCCACCCCTCTTCTCTCCCGTTGTCTTTCTCCCACGGCTCTGACCTCTTGAGGTTATCCAAGCTGCCCCCCTCACTCCAGCCACCTTGAATTCCTTGCAGCAGGCACTAGAGGTCAGTGCAGACTTGGATATGGGCAAGGTGTTCCGGGGAAGAGCTGGAAGAGCAGGGAAAGTCCGCTCTGATTTACCAGCTGTGGAGCATATGATGGCTCATTGCCTCCAACTCATGAACATGCCCTTTATGCTGAGGTGTAGTAGAAAGCGATAGCAGAAGCAGGGAAACCACTTCTTCTACTAGACCATCACGATTCTCCTGGTCCCCTCAGAACCAGCAAGGACCCAGGTTCTCAGAAGCTAAATTGATCACATCCTCTCTGATCTCTGCTTTGTGTCCTGGTACAGGGGATGATGTTGAGACTCTGGTGCCAGGGCAGTTCATTGACGAGACTGGAAGCGAGCTGGGCAGCGCTTTCACTGTGCAGACCGTGACCCGCACCGAGGTGGAGCTGTCAGTGCCCCGCAACGCCACGGAGGAGGAGGCCCGCGGCAGCATCGCCACGCTGGAGCCCATGGACATCACCCCCACCGCCACCGAGCTCTATGAGGGCTTCACTGTCCTGCCCGATCTCTTTGCCACCGCTGTCACGGTAGAGACGGCGGCCCCAGAGGAGGAGAACGTGACCAGTGGGGATGTCACGGGGGTGTGGGCTGTGCCTGAAGGGGTCACCACCATCACCTTAGGCACTGCCATCACCACTGAAGCAGCAGAGGTGTGGTCTGTGCCTGAAGGGGTCACCACCATCACCTTAGGCACTGCCATCACCACTGAAGTGGCAGAGGTGAGCACGGTGGAAGAGGTCCTGGGGGTGACTGCCACAGCAGGGCTGGAGCCCACTTCAGTGTTCACAGTGGAAGATCAGCTTGTGCAAGTGACAGCAGTGCCCGGTGCTGGTCTCCTTCCTGAGCAGCCCATCTCCCCCACAGGTAAGCCACCAGGACTGAGAAGCCTGAAGGTCAGTTTCTCCTTGGGGTAACCATACAGCTGAAAACAGCCTGAGCTTCTGCTATCACAAGGTCCCTGGAGATGTGCAGGCCTGTTTGGGGTCGAGGATAGGCTGAGTACACAGTATGACAAGGAGGGGTGAGGAGGAGGATGTGAGACACCCCATCATGGGCTGAAAAGGACCCAGCTGGCTGATGCTTGGAGCTGCAGTGGTCGCACTGCGCTTCCACGTGCATCTGCCCCCAAGAAAGGGGAAAGCCAAGGTAGGAAGATCCTAGAGGAGGGCTAAAACGGTTCCCAGAACATGGCAGTGGAACTAAATGAATGAGGCATCTCCATCAAAGCGGGGTTGTCATGCACTGGTCCCTGCAGTGCTGTTGGGAAGACACTTTCTGGTCACACATCTTGGTATAGGGTGAGTCCTGTATCTAGTGTCTAACCACAGCATCTCCTCTCCCAGGTGTGGTGTTTCACTACCGTGCTGGCACCAGCAGATACGCCTTCTCCTTCGTTCAAGCCCAGCAGGCCTGCCTGGAGAACAACGCCGTTATTGCCACTCCAGAACAGCTCCAGGCTGCCTACGAGGCTGGGTTTGACCAGTGCGATGCCGGCTGGCTGCGGGACCAGACGGTCAGGTACTGATGTGGGGAAGACACCTTTCAAAATGACTACTTACCCGTGAAACTGAGGCTTTATTCTGGCTTGTCCTGCTGCTCATTGGCATCTAAATCTTTGCTGACCTAAGGCTGTCTCCAGGCCATGATATGTAGTGGCCAATAGATGTGTTCTTCTCAACCTGTCCTACCCAGTTCCTAACCTGTATACACATTCTGCAGTGGTGAGCTCCCTGACATGTAGGAGAAGTAGACGAAAGCTTGCATTCATTGCCCCAAGCTGTAAGTGGGCTTGTTTCCAAGTCATGCTGGGGTCTCTGAGCACCCCTAACAGTGAAGTGTTTGTGTCTTGCTCCCAAGTACACTGAGGTTCTTCAGTCCAGAGTACATAAGGCTGACCTTGGGTTAACTCCTTTTCTTTTCCTAGGTATCCCATTGTGAACCCCCGAAGTAACTGTGTAGGAGACAAAGAGAACTCTCCGGGCGTACGGTCGTATGGCATGCGCCCAGCCTCAGAGACCTATGATGTGTACTGCTACATCGACAGGCTCAAGGGTACGTTCTCCCCATTCCTATGAGCGCTGCTGTGGAGCAAAAACGT
Organism: Psittacula echo; assembly: GCF_963264785.1. Classification (NCBI taxonomy): domain Eukaryota; kingdom Metazoa; phylum Chordata; class Aves; order Psittaciformes; family Psittacidae; genus Psittacula; species Psittacula echo. The sequence continues at coordinate 14,627,818 of NC_137741.1, read as the reverse complement.
GCTTCAGACCTCCACATCTGCAATGCGTATGGATGGGATGCAGGGACTCACGCCTGTTTTCTCTCCCATGCCTCAGGTGAGGTGTTCTTCGCAACCCAGCCAGAGCAGTTCACCTTCCTGGAGGCTCAGCAGCACTGTGAGAGCCAAAACGCCACGCTGGCCTCTGTTGGCCAACTCCACGCTGCCTGGAAGCAGGGTCTGGACAGATGCTATGCTGGCTGGTTAGCCGACGGCAGCCTCCGCTATCCCATTGTGAGCCCCCGTCCTGCCTGCGGTGGGGATGCGCCTGGTGTGAGAACCATCTACCAGCACTACAACCAGACGGGCTTTCCCGACCCACTGTCCCGGCATCACGCCTTCTGCTTCAGAGGTACTTTCCCACCTGTTGCAGTGTGTGTAGAGCTGTCTCCTCAGGGAAAGGGAGTCCACAAGGGGGGTTGAGAATATTGGGGTGCCAGGTCGGGAAAGCACCAGCATCCTGGACTGTGACTTTTTGGGAGCTCTCTTCAATCCCTTTCTGTTCCAGCTCTGCCACCTGCGGAGGAGGAAGGGGTCACCTTGTTCTTTGAAGAAGATGTGCTGGCAACCCAAGTGATCCCTGGAGTGGAGGGGGTACCCTCTGGGGAGGAGGTGACCATGGAGACAGAGTTTGCCACTCAACCTGAGAATCAGACAGCCTGGGGGACTGAGATCTTCCCAACTGATGTGTCGCTGCTCTCAGGTGGGTCAGAGCTTCCCCATCTCCTGGGTCACATTTGGCTGGTGTTGCAGGGTTGGGACACTCGCAGAATAAATGGGCTGTGTCCTTGCTGAAGGGGAATACCTCTAAATATAAATGATTATCACCATATTACCAAAGGCTGAGTCTGTGCATGCAGGAGGAGTTACATGTGTATTATTGAACTTCTGTTTAGGACTGAATAAATGACCAGCACATGCAGCATTGCTAGAGCACCTCACAAAATATGTTGTTGTGTATCTGGGATAGCAAGCTAGAAACAGATCTCATGTCATGTCTTCTACAGAGGACAGAGCTGCAGCGTGATTAGAGCAGCACAACCTTTTCCTCTTCCAAATGTTATCTCCAAGGAAGCAGTAGCTTGGTAGTGGCTGTTGCCAGCATCCTCAATGTTCATTAACAAATTCGAGGGGACCAAATTATTTCTGCAAGCACATAGGACTTTTTGTCTTTACCTTAAAGGTATCAGCATGGAGATAAGGTCAATCAGGAAATGTATAGCCTTTTTAGAACAGTTTAGTAAATAATCTTCCTATCTTCCTCTCTTTGTTCTCTCTTTCTTTTCCAGTGACCCCGTCTGCTTTTCCTCCTGCTACCATAATACCAGAGGGAACACATACAGATGCTTCTGTCAGCGAAGTGTCAGGGGAGGTGACTGAGTCTGGAGAGCATCAAGTCACTGGTGAATCTTCAGCATCTGGCTGGGTGTCTGGAGTCCCGGATACAAGTGGAGAACCATCTTCTGGAGTTTTTGGACTTGGTGGAGAACACTCAGGGATTGGAGAAAGTGGATTACCATCAGTAGACCTGCATACCAGCGGCTTTCTACCTGAAGAAAGCGGGCTACCCTCAGGGGACCTGAGTGGTGTGACTTCTGGTATTGTTGATATCAGTGGCTTATCTTCTGCAGAGGAAGATGTATCAGTGTCTATTTCAAGGATACCAGAGATTAGTGGGATGCCATCTGGAGTGGAAAGCAGCGGGCTGCCTTTTGGATTTAGTGAAGAAACATCTGGCACTGAAGTAGTCAGTGGCATGTCATCTGGAGAAGAAAGCGGACTTGCCTCTGGTTTTCCTACTGTCTCTCTTGTGGATACCACATTGGTGGAAGTTGCAACAATAGCACCGGAACGGCGAGAGGAGGGAAAAGGATCCATTGGAGTCAGTGGTGAAGGAGACCTCTCAGGGTTCCCATCCGCTGAGTGGGACACGAGTGGCAGAGCCCAAGGGTTACCCTTAGGAGAAGAGCTCAGCGGGGAGCCCTCTGGAGGGCCTGAGCTCAGTGGGGAACCTTCGGGGGTACCTGAGCTCAGTGGGGAGCCCTCTGGAAGGTCTGAGCTCAGTGGGGAGCCTTCCGGGGTACCTGAGCTCAGCGAGGGACCCTCCGGAGGGCTTGAGCTCAGTGGGTTGCCCTCAGGACTGGATGTCAGTGGAGAACCATCTGGAACACATGAGATCAGTGGTCTGGTGGATGTAAGTGGCCTTCCTTCTGGTACTGATGGAAGCGGTGAGGCCTCGGGCATTACCTTTGTAGATGCCAGTTTGGAAGAAGTGACCACAACCCCCTCAGTTACTGGAGCAGAAGCAAAAGAGATCTTGGAAATCAGTGGGTTGCCTTCAGGAGGTGAACACGCATCAGGCATGGCATCCGGGAGCTCAGATATAAGTGGGGAGCCCTCCGGGCACGTGGACTTTGGTGGGAGTGTTTCTGGAGTGCTCGAGATGAGCGGGCAACCGAGTGGAGTGATTGACAGCAGTGGGGAAGTCTCTGGGGTCGATGTCACCAGTGGGCTACTGTCTGGAGAGGGAAGCGGACTCACCTCTGGCTTTGCCACAGTCTCTCTTGTGGATACCACTTTGATAGAAGCTGTAACACAGACATCAGTTGCACAAGAGGTGGGAGAAGGGCCGTCTGGGGTAATAGAAATCAGTGGATTTCCTTCGGGAGACAGAGGACTATCTGGAGAAGGGTCTGGAGCCATGGAGACCAGTGGGTTTCCTTCAGGGACAGGAGACTTCAGTGGAGAGCTATCTGGGATTCCATACATCACTGGAGGTGTTCCTGGAGCCACAGATCTAAGTGGCCAATCTTCAGCAGTGACTGATGTTAGTGGGGAGGCCTCAGGGCTTCCAGAAGTCACTTTGGTCACTTCTGATCTAGAAGAAGTTGTAACAAGACCAACAGTATCACAGGAACTGGGTGGGGAAACAGCTGTCACATTTCCTCATGGTTTTTGGCCAAGTGGTGAGGCCTCTGCATCTGGTGAACTAAGTGGGGAAACATCTGCATTGCCAGAAAGTGGTGTAGAAACATCAACAGCTTATGAAATCAGTGGTGAAACACCTGCATTTCCTGAAACTGGTATAGAAACATCCACGACTCAAGAAATCAGTGGTGAAACATCTGCATTTCATGAAACTAGTGTAGAAACATCCACAATTCACGAAATCAGTGGGGAGACATCTGCCTTTCCTGAATTTAGCATAGAAACATCAACAATCCCAGAAATCAGTGGGGAAACATCTGCATTTCCGGAAGTGTTCATAGAAACATCCACAAGTCAAGAAGCCAGGGGTGAAACATCTGGCTACCCTGAAATCATTGTAGAAACATCCACAGCTCAAGAAGTAAGTGGGGAAACCTCCGCGTTTCCTGAAAGCAGCACAGAAACGTCCACAATACAAGAAATCAGTGGGGAAGCATCTGCATTTCCTGAGATTAGAATAGAAACATCGACAAGTCAAGACATCAGTGGGGAAACGTCTGCGTTTCCTGAAATCAGAATAGAAACTTTCACAAGTCAAGAAGCCAGGGGTGAGACGTCTGCTTACCCTGAAATCAGCATAGAAACATCCACAGTCCATGAAACCAGTGGGGAAACATCTGCCTTTCCCGAAATCACCATTCAAACCTCAACAGTCCATGAAATCAGTGGAGAAACATCTGCCTTTCCTGAAATTACCATAGAAACTTCGACAGTCCATGAAATCAGTGGAGAAAGTTCTGCGTTTCCTGAAATCAGAATAGAAACATCCACAAATCAGGAAGCCAGGGGTGAAACATCTGCCTATCCCGAAATTAGTATAGAAACATCCACCGTCCATGAAACTAGTGGGGAATCATCTGCCTTTCCTGAAATAAGCATAGAAACATCAACAGTCCACGAAATCAGTGGAGAAACTTCTGCATTTCCTGAAATCAGCATAGAGACTTCAACAATCCATGATATTAGTGGGGAAACTTCCGCCTTTCCTGAAATTAGCATAGAAACTTCAGCAGTCCACAAAATCAGTGGAGAAACATCTACCTTTCCTGAAATTAGAATAGAAACATCCACAAGTCAAGAAGCCCAAGGTGAAACATCTGCATTTCCTGAGATCAGCATAGAAACTTCTACAGTCCATGAAATCAGTGGGGAAACATCTGCATTCCCTGGGATTAACATAGAAACACCAACGAGTCAAGAAGCCAGGGGTGAAACATCTGCCTATCCTGAAATCATCATAGAAACATCCACAGCTCAAGAAGTAAGTGGGGAAATGTCTGCGTTTCCTGAAATCAGAATAGAAACATCCACAAACCAAGAAGCCCGGGGTGAAACATCTGCATTTCCTGAGACCAGCATAGAAACATCCACAGTCCATGAAATCAGTGGGGAAACATCTGCATTTCCTGAAATCAGCAGAGAAACATCCACAGTCCATGAAACCAGTGGAGAAGTGTCTGCATTGCCTGCTGCTAACATTGGTACAGCTGCTAACGTAGACATAGCTGCCACATCTTTGGCCAGTGGTGAGCCCACTGGTGCTCCTGAGGAGGAGGAAATTCCTGATGCAACATCTGGATCTGCGACGCGCTCAATTGCAGGGGAAACCTCTGTCCCAGACATTGTAATTAGTACCAGTGCTCCAGATGTGGAACCAACACAGGGACCCAGGAACCTTGAAGAGGCTCAGCTCGAAATAGAACCCTCCCCTCCCGCAGTGTCAGGTCAAGAGACGGAGGCAGCGGTTGTTCTAGACAATCCCCATCTGCTGGTCACCGCTACTGCTGCCCTGCCTCAAGTCCCACAGGAAGCAATAGACGCATTAGGACCCACTACAGAAGGTACTGTGTCTCCCCATATGGAAGGGAATGTGCTAGGGAAAGGAGGGAGGGGGCATAGCTGTTACTTTTCTTGCTTCTCCTACAGCAGCCAGCATTAACATGGAAGCAGGCTTGAGCAGAGCATTATTGTGCTAGGAAGCCATAGATGTGTGGAGTTTTTCACAGGTTGTGTTCGTTGAATCATAGCGTCATCCAGGTTGGAAAAGACCTTTAAGATCACCCATCTAAGTTGGAAAAGACCTTTAAGGTCACCCATCTAGGCTGGAAAAGACCTTTAAGATCACAAAGTCCAACCTTTACTCTAGCACTGCCAAGTCCACCACTAAGCTATGTCCCATCTACACGTCTTTTAAATGCCTCCAGGGATGGTGACTCCACCACTTCTCTGGCACCTGCTCAGAACATGATGAAGGCATCATCTGCTTGTGCCTCCAGGGTACCCAGATCATCACATAAGTGATAGGGACATAGGTGAGCTCTCCCCTCTTTCCTACTGGAGACGGGGGTTTAAGAAAGAGTATTCTGTGAATGGTCATTGAGAGCTGCTGTGACCATGTCCCTGGGTGTAATATAGCTGGGAAAGCCCTAGAGCATTCACACCCCCTCTGAGTTTGCTCTAAGGCATTGCTATACTCAAGAGAAAACAACAATCTTTCTCCTTTTATGTGGAAACAAGAGCAAAGACAGCTCCACCCACCAGAGAATTCCGACCTGGCTGTGGATGCAGCCGAGAAGTTGGATAAGATGGGCTGCAAGACTCTGTCCTGTTTTGTTTCTCTTCCTATGATGTGTTGACTTGCTGCCTGTATTCCCAAGTGTTTCATAGCACTTGATCCAGAGTGGGAAGCTGGCCATCAGCAACTTTGCATTGCCAAGGGGCAAGAGGCAAAGCAAGCCAGCTGGGGATAAAATCCTCTGCTCTCAGCATCATCTGCAATGTTTGCATTGGGCAAACTGCTCCAATCCCTTTGGCACAGGGCATGGCCACCCTCTGGTTTGTCTTAGGCTGCTCCCTGCAGCTAAAATGGGTTGAATGTGTGAGACTTTGCTCAGGACATCGATACCTATTGTCAGCTCCACTGACAAATGCCCTTCCTTCCACCCTGCCCCTTTCTGGTGTTTTAGTGTTGTCTTTGGTAGGATCCCTTGTTGCCAAGTATAAACAGACACAGTATTTAAATCTGAGCAACCATTTATGGTGAAAACACGCTGTCAGCTTTCTGACAAGCGTCCCCCAAGCAGTGTTCACATGCTGTGGAGGCACTGGGATACTGCAATGAGAACAAAACAAGATGGGATGTTGTTGTGCTTGCTGGCGGCTGCTTCTTGGTAGAAGAGGAGCCCCACAACATCTCTGGCCACGGCTTGGTTTCACTCTGCTGCAATTAGGAGCCTGTTCTTGTGTTTCTTGTTTGAAAACCATCAGTGCTTGTGGTGTTGTATGAAGGTCTTACATATGCTCAGTTCCCAATGGGTTACACCTTCATGTGGGACAGTTGCTTAAGCATGGTACAAAATGTATGCGTAAAGAGATTTGCTCAGTTCCTTCTAACAAAAGTAATATTAATTCCACTCCCTTCCTCCATTTCCTCATGAACTGCTGCTTTTGGGTTAATTTACGCCATGGGTAGCTGTGGACTCAGTAAGTGTCTGTAAATGCAGGGCTTTGTGCAGCTCAGTCTGGTTTCTAACATCATTTCCATCCCCAAAGTGTTCTGAATGAGTCACTGAGTTTCTCTCTGCGTCACTTCTCTCCCTCTGAGAAAACAGGTAATCACAAACCTTTGTTCAGTCCTGCTCATAACACATTTGAGGTCCTGTCTGCCTCTGCTGAGCAGAGGATGCTGCGGGAGTGGGTGAGGGCAAGTCAACGGGGTCATTTCTGGATGCCTGGCACAGCATCCAGGGCTTGGCAGAGTGCTGCAGGATTTATGCACCTAAAAGCTCTCCTTCCACACCTGAATGTGCTCCGCTTTTGGGCCACGCTCACTGAAACATCCAATCCTGGACATAAAAACAAGCCAGCAAAGGCAGGGTTGAGGAGAAAGAAGGAAACCAGCCAGTGATGCTCAGCAAAAAAAAAAAAAAAATGAGAAAGAAATATTGGCCCCAAAGTAGGGTTTTATTTCACTGCTTTTTCTTTTTATAAATTACCCACAAGGCGATTGCCAGATTCTTGGGAGCATTTGTTAGCCAACATTCTCGTGAAGTATTTGGAAAGAAAACCATGTGTTCGGCAGCTCATGTGTGAAGAAGCTTGAGAAATGTTCTGAAATTGGAACCCTCTGTGTATTTGTAAGTGATGGGGATGATGATGTAGCAGCTGGGGTTTCTTAGCAGGTGACAGGGAGAGGTAAGTGATGACTGAAGTTTAACTGTAGGCTCTTTATATAAACTAGAGATGGGTTTGAGTACACGTGTGAGGATGGTGCTCCCCCTAGGGAAGGTATTCTAGGGTAAAACATCTCTTTTTATTGGCAAGTTTCTTTACTACAGTGTCCCTGTAGGGTTAAATGCAGTCAGGGTCTGAAGGAAACTCATCCAGGTGGCAAGAAGTGTATTGGCCATAAACTGGCAACGCCATTTCCAGAGAAATAGAGCAAAGTGATGACAAAAGAAGGAAAAAAAGAGAAAAATAATCACAGATTTCCTTTTTTGGGTCGTTACCCTTTTTACAGTGCTCTGGGGATTGTGAACATGGAAAGCCTACAAGGAAGAACCACAGGCTGGAGCCTGAAGTGCTATTTCTCATGTTGTGGCTGCCTTTCCACCTGAAGCCTCCCAGTTCTTGCAAAAAGATCAGTTCTAGTATCTGTGCCCTGTGCTGTGCTCAGAGTTTGGAGGATGTAATGGATGCCCATTAAGTGCAATTAATTTTAACTAGCATTGAAGCACTCGTTCAGCTGAGTGAGGATCAGGAAGACGTGAGGCTGTTGTCCTCTTGTCCCATCATTGAAAGGTTCCAGTTAGATCTAGCAGTCTTTTTAGTGGGATGATTTAAGAAGAATGATGTTTGTTGCTCTGCTGTAGCCTCTACTTTTCTCTAAAAGCCAGAAGCACAAGAAGACTGAAGATTAACACTTGGACTGCCAGTATTTTTTTAGTATTTAACCAAATTGAAGGCTATGCATGCACATGTCTTTAGTCAGCAGTTTGGTCCTTCCATGAGGACAGGAGCCCCACAAGCTTCAAGAATAGTCCATAGGCTTGGCTTCTTCATCCAGAGTTTTGCCAATTCAGCAGCTCTTTTTGCTGCTTGTAACATTGAAAGACAAATAATTATTAGTTGAAAAAAGCATGCTGGCGCTGCAGTGGAAGGCTGTGGTTTGGAGCTCTCTGACCAGTCAATGGCTTAAAAACTTCACTCAAGTTAGAAGGAGAAATGTGCTGAAATGGCAGCTACTTATGTTAAGTTTTGCTTGCCTCTGGTGAAATGAGTTCATGAAGTTTGCTGCCTATGGCCCCCATACAGCTAAAGGTTAGAATCCAAATGAGGAAAGGTCTTGATGGGCTTTGCTCATTCTTCATTCCCTGGAAGTCTGAGGGATAGAGTTTTGTTGGTCCAGAGAAGATGAACCCAGAAGGGAAGTCTTGAAAGCATTCACCTGATTCATAATGTCTCACCTACTATGATATAAGACATTATTGAATGGAATGAAGACTATGCTCCTAAGAAGGACATGGAGGTAACAGTCCTGTTTGAGAGACAAGCAGAAGCGCACACCATTTGTGGCTAACCAGATGATTTGATGGCACCTGGATGCACTATTTGGCATTAGAGGTTTATTAGCTTAATTAAACCTTCTCTCTGAAAGGTGTAACCACAGTCCTGAACTAGTGTTACATACATTTCAGTTTACTTCCACACATAATATTTGAAGGCAGAGATGTCCAGATTTCCTGAGCTCTCCTTCTATGACAGTGTTGGCTAAATTGTAAGTCCCAGAAGATCAACAGGTTCTCCTAGAAGCCTGCTGTTCTCCAGGTGAATATAGCTTTAGAAGGCTGTAGCAGTATCTGCCCCTTCCGCTGCATGAAGGTTTTAGTTTAATTATTGTAGTGAATTATTTTAATGACTTAATTACTCATCGTAAGTCACAAGCTGGCTGTGATATTCAATGCTCTCCTTTTACATAAAATGAGAGAGAACTGTTTCCCCCAACTCCTTTTATTCTTTTCTTGTTGGAGTCACCCTACAATTGCTCCAATGCTTTTCCTCACTGTCTGAGCTATCAGATCATCAATTCAAACTTCCCAGGAACCTCTGAAAAGCAAATTTAGTTTGCACTTGGCTTTTTTTTCTTCCCAAAGATAATTACCTGGCTGGTTCCCTAGTCCCTGTTTGGATAATTGCACTTACAAGGAGGCCTATAAAAAAGGGTGATGGGCACAACAGGGACTGTTGGACATCCTGAAAATGCCTTGCCTTTCTGTCTTACCTTTTCCTCTCTGCAGAGCAAAACTGAGTTTAAATCCTAGGGTATATTTCTAAACGAGCTACAGAGAAACTATGCAGTTTGGGCGATAGCTTCCTCTCTGTTCACAAGCTGCTTCTCCTTTGTAGATGTTTTAAGTGCAAAGCTGACCTAGTTTAATGGGTGTTCTTGCTCTCTTCCATACAGGCTGCCATCAAGACAAATGCACAGACTGTATTGTTTTAAGAAGTGTTAGCACTGTTCCTAGTATTGTGTTCTCAGCTTGGGATAAAGGATTTTCGAAGCATTTCCTTCTCACCACTGGCACTGCGTGTTCACTTTCGCTGCCATTTGCCCTCTGAGCAAAACCAGGGCCAATCCACTTCTCTTGCATTTCTAAAGGATTTCTCTTTCCAATTTCCATGATTCAGTACAGCAGATTGTTTTCAAAGGCATTTGGAGAATACTTGTGTTAAGTTGCACAAAAAGGAAGCAGTTTCTGACTAAATATAGCATCGATCTGGCAACGTGAAAGAAATCTTAGACAGAAAATGGTGACATGAGTTCAAAGTTTGCATTGTAGCTGTGTAACTCCCCTTGCTTTCTCCAGCCGGCATTTTACATCTTCCAGGTGCAAAACCCAGGTTACAGTGGATATTTTAATTGTTTTATTAAAAAAAGAGAAAATATCCAAAAGAAAATATCCAAATATCTTGGGTCTTGTTAGCAGCAAAAAATAGCAACTGTTGTGACAATAGATTTGAATGATCTTTTGCAACTTCTGGGTGATATTAACTGTGGTACGAATTGTCTTCTAGAGAGCTGCTAATTTTTCATTATCCTCAAGGAGTGAGTTAATAATATGTTTGAAATGGGCTTCCTATTCTTGCCACTGTAAGGCATTTTCTTCTCTGTCTCTGTTTTAGAGCTGCAGCTCTAAGTGAGGACTAAGTGAATCCTCTAAGTGAGGACTGCCTCTGTTCTGCATTCCATGCCACATCACTTGTCCTTTGTTAGCACTGGGTAATAATAGCAGTTGTCTTGTCTGTTGATAAGCACTTGAGGGGTATCTTAAAGCAGACCTGACTTTTTGAATGACTGCTCACCCAAGCAAATAAATAGCTCCCTTCTGCATAAGATCCTTGTGTGTCAAGGTAGCTGTCAGCTGGTGCTGTGGAAGTGGGGGCTCGCTCAATGCTGTGCAAAACACGTTTAGTGTGCCGCAGGTTTATTAGCTGGCTGAAGAGGTGTACAGTGGTTTACTAGCCTCATCTGGCCCTAAATAAAGTGGAAGTAGATACGTTTATGGTATGTAAAAGGTTAAGAGGAAAACAGCCATGCATTGCATGATAGATGGGATTTATTTTGTTTTACTGGAGTTCTTGCCTTCCATAAATCCTATGGCTTAGATGCGATATCCTAGAAACACCTAGAAACCAGCTTGCCAGGTTTTACAGATACAGCAGAACTGTTGATTTTACTGTTTAGAACTTACTTCTCTAAAAGACCCAGATTTTCTGGGAGGATCAGAATCAGCAATGTTTCCTCCAACCTGGCAGATACATTTGAGTTTCCTGGTAGCAGCTTGCTGAGGTGATCCTCCTGATGGAGATTGGGTCACTGCCCCAACAGCCCAACAGGCAGAAGAGGGGAGTTTGGTACTTATGGTCTTCATGTGTTTAAAACGTCTTCTCTCCAGCCATTTGCAGCACACTTCTGGAATGAAAACCTGTCCGTGTCTCACTTGTATTTTTTGTCTGTTTTTTCCAACACTGCCTACAAGTACACACCCTTTATGTGCCATATATAAAAATATATATGTGTATATATGGAGAGATATATAACATATATATTACATGCAGAGATTTTTTTGCAGTATATATAATATGTGCAATCATATTATATACAGTATCTGTAAAGGGAAATTCTCTTCCAGTGTTATTTTTCAGCTGGAAATCTGGGGCAATGACTTTGCACGTGTGTGCCTGCTCCCCCTCGCTTCTGAGACCAGGGATGGCAACTCACAGCGGGTCTCCTGCATCTCAGAAGAGATCCTGGACACATAAAGATTTAGTCCACTTGGTTGAAGAGAGCCGAAGGCTCATTATTCCCTGCTAAATGTTCTGCTTTAGCTCTCATATGTGCTTTGTTCCCACTTATACAGCATGCTTTCCACTTTATGGAACCTAGTGGACACAGAGAGCCTTTTCTTACTTGTTCAGCTGGAGAACATTGGAATCAACATGAACTTCTGCTGCCACTGCTGTTGGAAAGCCCAAGAGGCTCTGGAGTTGTAATCATCCCTCAGAATACCTCATTTTCCTTTATGCTCTCTATCATATAGGAACTCCAAGTGTGACTAACAAGCAATAGTCACATTCAGCTCCTCTATTCTACTAAGCCTGTGACCCCCATTTTGTTCTGGAAAGTCTCAAAGTATTTATTAGTGTCATGGAAACAGGAGATCTCTTCATATTGCAGTGGACAAAGAAGTCCAGAATGCATTCATGAGTATTTAGAAGGACAATCCAGAGGAAAAACGGCAAAACTGGAGTCAGATGTTCATCAGTAACCTGAGGAAAACCTGCATTGCTCTCAGCAATACAGCCTAGAACAAAGATTACAATCTTCTTGCTTCAAAGCTCAAAACGATTTTCTCCATTACTTAGGCATGTTACAGAATATGCCAGCTTTTTGTTGACATATGAGACATTGGCCACAAAAGGACTAGACAGTTATATGGGGTATAACACATCTGCTCTTGTATGTCTGAGGACACAGAGCAGCTGGGCCATGGTTCTGCAAGGAGACAACATTCGATCAAATATACCCCAATCAGAACATGAACACAGACCCTGGGGAGTTGCTGCTCTGCTCTGGTATTTCCATAGTCGGCATGTTTAGTATCTTGGAATGTTTCCTCACTAACCTCTCTCATCCACAAGAAGAGCATGAAGTGTTAATCAGCACTCATAAAGCCTTTACATTTCTTCTGAGCGTGAAAGAGAGAGAAATGTCTCGCATGAAGATCTAACCAGTCATCATTTAACCTACCCTGGGTGGATGTGCTCCCACTTTCTTCCTCAGCCTTGCTCCTCGTTTCTGAGCTGAATGTCTCTGAAATATTTCCATTCTGAATGATTCTTCTTCTGATTCCAAAGCTCAATAAGTAGGATTAAGGTTCAGCTTGGAGAGATAGTGGGAGAAGAGCTTTTATTTCCAGCACAAGCTAGATTTTACAATATATAGATACCAACTGGCTACCTGTGGCCTTCTTCAGAGCATCTGTGTTCAGAATGATCTGCCAGAGAATTGAAGTGCTTCCAAATGGTGTAATTTACTACCCAGGCTTATGTTACTTAGCAAGTTGAGAAACCCTGGAGAGCTGGGGGCCAAGCTCTTCACATACCAACATCTCTTTTCAATCTCCAGAAAAGCAAAAAGGATCTCAAGGGCTGTTCCATCTAGATTGAAAACTAAGGGTAGTTTCCTCCTCCAAGATGGAATCTACAGCTGGAAAAGATGTACCAGCTTCTTCCAGCTCCATCACAAGCAAGAGAGCACGCAGCGGGGACAAGTCTGGAGAGAACGGTGCTGCACTCCAGTACTCTTCAAGGAAGAGACACCCACAGCTAGGCTTAAAATCCTCAAAGGGAAAAAGTTGACGGTATCTGAACCCACCTCTTCTCTGCACTTTCTTCATCTTCACTGTGAAGAGATTTCTTGCCCTGGAACCTTATCTAAATTACAGTTAGGAAGAAACTGATAGTGAGCATTGGCAACCAGGAAGGCCTTTAAGAGACAGAGATCTATCTCAGGATGTTTCCATCACTTATAAGAATTCCACGTTCTTCTTCGTAGACCCATAGCTGGTGGAGACACAGCCAAAATTTTGCATGTTTGATGCATCAGGCAGACAGCAGACAAGGAGGAGTTACCACAGCTGAGTACTGTGTCTTGGATGCATCTTGTTGAGCTTGTGCTATCTTCAGAGTGGTGTTCAGCCGTCAAGTGACTGCAAACCAATGTCTTCGTTGTAGGGTGGGCTGGGTCTCTTGCCTTCATTCTTCCAGCAGCAGCAGTGGCAGTATGTTTTAAAATAAGACCCTTGCAACTCCCAGGTTCCCCAAAACCAACCGATGTTCCTTCCTAAACAAGCAAGGAAACAAGTTCTCCTGTTGGTGGAGCTGTCCGCCCTAATGGAAGCCCTTGATTTCTTGCAGACACTGATGAGTGCCACTCAAGCCCCTGTCTGAATGGAGCTACCTGCGTTGATGGCATCGACTCTTTCAAATGCTTATGCCTTCCCAGCTACGAAGGGGACCTGTGTGAGATCGGTACGGCCTTCCTGGCTTCAGCTAATCTTACTAACTGCTGCACCATCTTCTTCCCCCCCAAAAAAGTGAAGCCCAGTGCTCCCATCAGCCCTGCCCTCACCTCAGCAAGCTAACCTCTTATGCAAGCTAACAGCAGCTTAAAATATGCTAAGGAAAAGGCTCTCAAACTTGTGTTTATATATTTTGATTAGTTTATTCATCATAGCACCATGTCATCTAAGGTTCCTAAGCAGGAGTTTCTGGTGTCTTCTTCAGCTTTCTCTTTAAGTTTCTGTAGTGAAGCTCCATACAATGTTGATCACAGAAGTCGCTCTCTCTTTGAGCCAAGAGTCTTTCTGTTCATCTGTAACAGTAGGCAACATCTGTACATGTGAGTACATCTTCACTCCAGGCAAACTTTCTCTGCTGGCCTGGAATTTCATGGAAGGATGCTTCAACTGATCCATGGAAAATGATTGCATTTCTTGCTGTGAAGATGCAGCTGAGAGATGCCTCATTCACTCCAGCAATCTCCACCAATTTGACATTTTTGTCATCTCTTCAGCATGGCTTCCTGTGGCAAAATCAGAGGGGAATGTGTATCATTAAGAAAACAGCAAGTGACCTGTTTTCCTATCAAAACTAGACCTACACTAATACTTCTGTTTGTTTCTACAAAGAAAGAAAAGGATTTGTGGGGTTTTTTCTTAAAGCTGGTGAAAGTCCAAACTTTCATCAGCTTAGCTGAGGAGAAGCTCTCCTGTCTTGCTCAAATGCAGGAAATAAGGTAGCAGTGTCTTCTTCACCTTGGCACAAGTAATGATAATATATATTGGATTTCCTCCTCCCTTTTCTCTTCATCTCTCTGCTTCCGATATGAACATATGGAGTAGACCATAAGAAGGCGGCTCAGGATGACTGGACCATCTGGGCGGGAATTATGCTGTCTTAACATCAATTTCCTAATGCAACCTCATTAGCCCACGATTTACCTCTCCCTGCCACCTGTTGTTGAAGATCCCTGTAACCCAACAAGAGACTTTCCACCCTGCAGCTGCTTATAACCTCTTTTGTCCAAGTCAGAATGAATTTCATCTTTTCTCTGATTTCTGGGCTCATGATTCCTGTGGGATACAGCTTGGGAGGTGCAAGAGGAAGCCAGTGCCCTGAATTCAGTGAAGAATGTAAATCTTCATTGTTCCTATGAGGCAAATCATCCTTTCTGTTGGTCTCCAAGAACAGTAGGACATCATAGTTGAGCTCTGCTATCTGTACATGCAGCAGTCCTCATCACCATGGCAGTGTCCCTACCAGGGAACAAGTTTGTCATCATGCTTTTCCAAGATGATTGCCCTCATATTTCCTCATAAGTAACAGCTCTGTAGAAAAGAGTGGCCTGTCTCCTAGGAAATGTCCCACTGAGATTCTGTGCCATGTGCTGTCCTGTCCCCAGGCTGTGATGACAAGGGGTGGTGTTCAAGCTGCTGGAAAAGGCTTAAATCTCAGAAAAGCATGTTCTCCGCTCACCTTCTGTAAGCAATCTGCCTGCAAGGACCAAGAATCCTTAGAGATTCAGCTAGTTCTAGATAATCCATTTCATCTGTTGAAGAAGGCAGAAAATGTTTTTAATGCCTCAACTAACTACAAACCCTTCCAACATCTATGAAGCATCTGCAGTCTCCAGCTGGAAGAACACCAGGAGGGTGGATTAGTGTGATAGAAGGTGACAAGCGCTTTGATCTAACAAGTTTAACAAAGAAGAAAGAAACTGAGTTCAGAAAACCTTACTGGAAAGGCAAAGAGGTGTGAGGACTCATTAAAGGCTTCCATTCCAAGAACGACAAGTGCCTGAAGGATGGTAAATTGGGCATCTGAAAGGCTGAAGTTAAACAGATTTCATTTCCTTCAGCCATATGGAGTATGTGTAGTGTTTTGCCTTGGCTGGGAGCCTTTTCTGGTGGTTTCTCCCTTTGCCTTTGCTCTCCCCAACTTGTGGCTTTATTTTGCCTAATTAATGGATTCAACTCTTTAGTGTTTCTCAGATGGTAAGAGGTGTCCTGAACTTTCTACACTTTAGCAGCTTCCAAGCTTTTTCCTTGAGATTTCATTTTCCATCATGGTAAGTTCCTGGATCCTCTTTTCTTCTCTCTTGGTAGGCTTGCTTCTCCTCCAGAGCCACAGAACAACGCTAAGCAATGCAACCACCCAAACCTGGGCTCTCCTCCCCTCTTTCATTTTCAATACATACATATTGACTCTGGGCATCCGCGTTCAGGTTTTGGAGTTTCTTTCCAAAGCAAGAAAACTCTGTACAAATGAAGAGAAATATTCCTGCTTTGTCAGTTCCTCAAAACCAGAGTCCAGGAACATGATACAGGGATTGAATCACTCAGGAACAAGTTTGTATCATTCAGTTTTTCTAGTAGCACTGGTCACATTACTGCACACATTGGGTCTTCAGCAGAGGCTCCCCTCTTCGGGTCTGCTTTGGATGCCTTCTGGTAATTTTCCCTGGGATTCCCCCAGGCAACAGTGTCAAGGTTTGTTTTTTAGTGGAAGCAACCATGTGTTGTCCCATGCCATGACAGCACAAGCTGCTAAGAGGTGAGTTGGAAGGCTTCCAGACCACACACCAGCTCCTTTTCATCCCTTCTTTGTGTGTTTCAGACCAGGAAAACTGTGAGGAAGGCTGGACCAAGTTCCAAGGCCACTGCTACAGGCACTTTGAAGACAGGGAGACTTGGATGGATGCAGAGGCCAGATGCCGACAACATCAAGCCCACCTGAGCAGCATCATCACCCCAGAGGAGCAAGAGTTTGTGAACAGTGAGCGCTGAGGGCAGCCTGAGACTGGGCATGAGTCCGTCCATTGAACGCTATTTAGTCTATGAACAGATTTAGCTAAAATGACATAAAACTCACCATTTTCCCCACTGGTGCTCAGATATTTCCTACCCTTAAGTGGGAGAGGAAGAGCCATCCAGCTTGTTGCAGGGGGTTGGAATAGATGACCTTCGAAGGTCCCTTCCAACCCAAACTATGAGTCTATGAGCTGTGAGACAGGAAAGTGCCCTTTCTCAGCTAGGACAGAACTTCATTCACCACATTGCTGATGTGGCTTGTTCACAACAGGTTCACTTGGTGCAACAAGCACAGTGACCTATGCCAGTGTAGGTGGATCCATGCTCATGGCACACTGAAAGAGGAGGAAGATGGACAAGCATGACACTGTGGGGGGGAAAGGACATCAGAGAGAGCTGAGAGGATAAGGAAACACTTCCAACGAGGTACGGGGGAACCACGACCCACTCTTTCCCCCTTTATCTCTTCTAGGCCATGCACAGGACTACCAGTGGATTGGCCTCAGTGACAGAGCTGTGGAGAATGATTTCCGCTGGTCCGATGGGCACTCCCTGGTAAGCCTGCATCCCATGGAACATTCAGTGGGGGGAAGAGGTTCCCCTTGGGTGGAAAAAGTCCCATGAGTTACGTGCTGAGTGCTCGGGTTGGGCATTGAACGGAGGCAGCTCTAAACTTTGTAGAGCTCATGGCCACCATTGCAATAGATATAACAGCTGTGGTAGCAACTGGTGGGGCAGCAACAAGGATGGAGGAGCAAATAGGGCATGAGGGCTCAACCTTTCCTCTCTCTGCAGCAATTTGAGAACTGGAGGCCCAACCAACCCGATAACTTCTTTGCGGCGGGTGAGGACTGTGTGGTGATGATCTGGCACGAGCAAGGCGAATGGAACGATGTTCCCTGCAACTATCACCTCCCTTTCACCTGCAAGAAAGGAACAGGTCAGCACCCCATGTTGTGCCAGCAAGCATAGGGAGCTCCGGCAGTGGCTGTGGGGCTGGAGTGGAGCTCCCTGTGCACATGAACATGGGTTTTGTCACTGTAAAGGGTGGTCTAAAAGGTGGAAGGAATTATTAGAAGTTGGAGAGTTTCCCAAGGGCTTGAAAACAAGTAAGATGAGCCATTAAAGTTGAGGTTTCACATCCCCAGACACCAAAACCCTGGCTGCAGCATCACTCCTGCACACTAGCTCCATGCCCTCCCATGGAAGCAAGTGGTTGTTGTGACGCTTGCCTTTTCTTGCTTCTCTGGGAGGCAGGAATGGAGCATTGAGGCAAAAAGCTGCTTAATCCCAAGCCCTGCCATAGAATTTCCATATCCCCCTGTCCCTAAATTTTGCGGACAGGGGCAATCTCAGGGGGATTTGAGGTTTTATGTGTGGGAGAAGAGGAGCACCAAGGCTGTGCATGCTGGGTGTGAGCTGCCCGCTCAGCCAGGCAGGACTCCTCCAGCTTTCCATGTCTCTGCCCATCTCCTGCAGTAGCCTGTGGGGACCCCCCTATGGTGGAGAACGCCAGGACCTTCGGTCGGAAGAAGGACCGCTATGAAATCAACTCTATGGTGCGGTACCAGTGCAACCAAGGCTACATCCAGCGCCACGTGCCCACGATCCGGTGCCAGCCCAACGGGCAGTGGGAGGAGCCGCGGATATCCTGCACAAACCGTATGTAAAGGCTCCTTTACCTTCAGGTTAGGGCTGATCCATCCCTGCAGCTGGGAATGAAGGGGGCATCATCTTAGGGTGCAGGTTAGCTCTGGGCAGAAGGGGACATCATGGTCCCCATGACTTGCTGAAAGCTCCCCTGTGATGGGGCAATGGGAGCTGGCATCTTTAGGGAAGGTGTGGGCCACAAGAGGGACAGCCTGGGGAATTCATGGATCCTGCAGGGCAGAGGCAGCTCCAGAGCCAGGAAAGGGCAACAAGGAACTCACCAAGGGCCCAGGCTGCTGAAAGAAAGTAAACTAATAGAAATGGCTTCTGAAAGGGTGAGTTTTGGCACCACCTGCAGTAGCAGAGAGAATTAGGAGGGGGCACCTGTAGTCTCCTATGGTCCCTCCAAGCACTGGGAGTAGACAGGAGCCCTGCAGCAGAGCTAAGCCAAGGGACAGGGCTGGGTTCTTGACCCTTCTCCTGTCAGGCCTCCAGCTGGCAGCAGCCAGCCCTCTCCTGCTGGTGTCCCAGCCCATTCCCAGGCCTGCCTACACCCCTGTCCCATCCTTTCTCCTCTGCAGCTTCTCAGTAATCTCATCGTCCTCAGCCAAATCACATCTGTCCAGTGGCCTCCTTGTCAGGTTCTGGTCCAGATGGGCAATTCCAGCTAAAGCAATGCTCCCACAGCCAGGGAAAGTCAGTATGGGCTTAAGGGACGAACCTCCGCCCCAGGGAGGAGATGGAAAGAGGAGGGATGGAGATGTCTGAGGGCAGCCATAGTGCAGATGAAGCTGCTGATTCCCTTGGTTCTGCTGCAGACTGCTCCTGGCATGGATCACCAGCGATCAAGACAGCCAGGCAGTTCCAAACCAGCTTTTGCTGCTTCCATCAATCCTGAAATTATCACACTGGAGTAGTGCCAGATTTAAGGAAAATTGGCAGCAGAGATCAGGCAGAAACCTTGTTCCTGCCCGCCAGACAGGGCTGTTTCCCCTCCTATGACCTGAGTACATCCCACTGCTGATGGATATTTCCTTCCCTGTCCTAGGGGACTGGGGAGGGACCGGTATTGCAGCAGGTGAGATGGGGAAGCAGTCCTCATGCCCACACTATTAGCAGAGCTAAGGGATGGGGCAAGCATCAACAGAGAGGATGCTGCTACCCAGTGCTGCCTGTGTTTGTCCAGGGCAGCCAGCGCGGGACGAGCAGTGCCTCTATCCCACCTCCTGCTTACAAGATGCCTTTTCTTCTCCTTCCTCTTCCTCAGCCTCCAACTACCAGCGCAGGCTATACAAAAGGAGCCCTAGGAGCCAGTCGAGACCCAGCGGCAGAGCCGTGCACAGACCCACCCATTAGAGCGGGGCCAGAGAGAGACACCGAAAGTGAGAAACAGAGATTTTTAACGGAACACTTCTATTAACAGAGTCGATTTCTCTTCTTCTTCTTCTTGTTGCTTTTTTTGTTGTTGTTGTCATATAAGGAAAAACAAAAATTATATTAAAGACAAACCCACCTTTGTGTATATATATAAAAAACAATAATTAATGTGTTTTTTCCAAGCACCAAAGCAAAGCAAATTAGATCTCAGCATTTTTACTAACTGTCCGGTTCCAATTATCTTCGTGCCTTCGGGGACAGGGAGGGGGGTGGGTTTGCAGAGGGCAGGGGGTTAAGTTAAATAATAAAGATGAATATTTTGTCCTGATTTTATCCACGAACAATGTAATTATTTCTGTTATTTAATCTCCGGGGTGAGCAGCACCTTTCTGGGGTTTTATTTTATTATTATTATTGTTTCTTTTCCAGAATCCTCCTACTGCTGCAGCACATCAGGGCTGGGGGGGAGGGCCCGGGGGGCTGTAGTGGAAGGAGCTATAGGAGGAGGGGAGGCGAGGGGATGCTGAGACCTGGGAGCCGGGTGCTGGGGGCTGCAGCCCCTCTCTGCTTCCCTGCCACCCCCCCCGTCCTGGGACAACGTGCTCTTTCCAGGGGACCGTGCGGGGCACCAGCGTTCCCTGCACCTATTTATATTTTTGAACATATCCTATTTTGAAAGACTGATCAATAATAAAGAGAGTGAAATTGGAGCGGGCGCACTGTCAGTGTCATTTTTTAATGTGTGGGGCACGGGTTTCCCATGGCAAAGCAGCAAGGAAGGGAAGGGGAGTCCAGACTGGGTGCTCCAAATGGGACCAGCTCAGTGCCAACCAACACCCAAGGGTTCAGCCCTGGGGACAACAGAGGTAGGGGGGAAGAGTCCTAAGCCCTGGGGTAGGACATCACTCCCTTATTCAGGTCTCATCCTAGGAGAGGGTAACCCACAGACCTAAAACCTATCACTAGCAGGAACTACTTCACCTTCCAGCTTTCAGTCCTGATACCCACAGGGTTAATTAACACCCATTAATGAGGGAGCACCAGGCCCTTACAAGAGCACAGGTGGGTGCAGGACTGAGCAAGCAGTGGTGAGATGATGTTCAGCCAAGGGTGTCCAGCCAGGAATCTCCACATCCTCTCTGTGGCAGACACCTGTCTTGTGCTGGGGCAGAGATGGGGACACAGCCACATCGCTCCAGGGATTTCTCCATGGGTTTATTAGAAGAGGTCCAGGAAAATACACATTTTCATAACCAAATGCTTTGAAGGAGAAGGCACCAGAGTTCAGGTGGAGTCCAGGCGAGGGGTGCATGGAGATAAGGCACTGGCACTCCCGCAGGAACAGGCACAATGGCATCCTTCAGTAGGACAGGGACAGTGCTGGGATGCAACAGAGACACCCACTCTCTGCCTCTGGCCCATTCCAGCCTCTCCTCCCTCCCACTCCGTGAGTTCTGGGGCAGGACCAGCCTGGAAGGGCAGGAGGGTGCTGGTGACATCCTGCCATGCAGGAAGGGGCCATCACCCATAGGGTGGCAGGGGCCCATGAGGACCATCAGGAACAGTCCTGTGCTGCCCCAACTGCTGAGCAAGACGTGGAAGATATAAAGGAAGTAAAAATAAACCAAAAAGAAGCCTCCCATCCCACCCCCCATCCCGCTTCCCCTCAGTCACCCCAAAAACAGCCTTGGGCAATGCCAAACACTGGGCACCATCAGGTTGGAAACATCCTCTGGACAAGAAGGGGCCCTCCCTGATCCTTATCTCTCTTTGTAGCAGAAGACCCCAAACCTGCCCTTGCTGGGGAAGCCGAAGCTGCGGACACCAGGCTCCGGAGGGCCACAGTTGGCACGGGGCTTGGTGATGGGGTAGCGGACGCTGCCATCCGCCAGCCAGCCGGCATCGCAGCGGTCCAACCCCAGGAACTTCCAGGCGGAGTAGAGCTGTCCCACCCGGGCGATCTCGGCCCCTGCATCCTGGCAGCTCTGCTTGGCTTCCTCCAGTGTCATCCCAGCCGTGTGGTCCAGGTAGAAAACTTCTCCTAGGAGGGAGAAGGGAGCATCAGTGCTGAGCATCATCAGGAGCATCCCTGCCTGGAGCATCCCCATGCAGGCTGAGCACTAAGGAGGCGAGATGCCTCCAATGGGGCACAAGATCCCTGGCCCAGCACCTACCTCTGAGAGCGGAGGAGAAGCAGAAGGCATCAAAGCGGTGCAGGTACCGGTGGCGTGGGCCATAGCTGCGGATGCCGGGGGCGAGCTGCAGCCCACCGCAGGGCTTGCGGGGCAGGCGGATGGGGTACTGCACGGTGCCATCGGCCAGCCAGCCCGCATTGCACCAGTCCAGCCCCTCGCTCCAGGCCTGGAAGAGCTGGTTGAAGGTGGCGAGGATGGCACCTTGCTCCTGGCACACTCGCTCGGCTTCATGGAAGTTGAGCTTGTACTGCCCTCGGGGAGGCTGGTAGGGAAACACGATGCCTGGGGAGGGACAGGGCACTCAGCCGGCTTCCATGGGTAGCCCCCACACGTCCCCAGCCCATCCCAAATTCAGGCTCTGGGACAGGGACCTCTCCAAGGCTCAGGCATGCAGGGATGGGGATGCTGCGGGGATGCAGGCGCCAGCGGCGAGTTGCCAGCGACATCTGGTGGCACAGGGACACAGGGACCTGGGGACACGTGGACGTGGCACCTGCACATGCAGGGACGCAAAGACTATGATAACAGGGATGCAGGGACCACCACCACCGGGTCGTAGGGACCACAGTCCTGGGGACACATAGGCAGGGGTCCCAGGGGGGCATGGACTACCCCTGTGGGGATGGGGAGACCATCATCATGAGGATGTGCAGGCTACAGGAACATGGACACAAGGACCAGCATCATGGGGATCCATGGGCCACAATCCCAGGGACACATGGTCCACCAGCATGGGATGGATGTACAACAGGAAGATCTGCACCACCACAGACCACAGTCACAGGGACTGGTGGGGCAAGGGGATGGGCAGGGGGACAGCAGTGGGGACATTTCCATAGCTCTGAGCTTGGCAGTGGAGCCAGGGCTGAGTCAGGTCCCTCATTCCAAGTGAAGAAAAAGGGGTTGGCTCAGTCACCAAGGTGCACCCCAAGATGCAGAGTACACCCAGAGCTGGGAGGTGAGAGGCAGCTGCACACGATGCAGCACAGCAGGAAGATGGATGGTAAAGGCAGAAAACACTGCAGCCATGGGGTCACCCCCAACTCCAGCTCCACAGTAGCATCCCCAGCATCTTGCTCTGGGCTTAACTCACTGTCACACAGCCTCAAGCCACCACCCCATCACACTGAGCATCCCAGTCCACCACCCAGCAAAGAGGGGTGCCATGGGAAGGCCAAGCTCACTGGCTCGGCGCAGGGGGTCCTGCAGTCCCCATTGTGCCCTCACCTTGCAGCCGGAGGTCCACCACGTCGCTCTCATCCTCCAGCCCATCGATGACCTCGCAGCGGTATTTGCCATCATCCTGCAGGCGCACATCGCTGACCACCAGCGAGGCCTCGCGCCGGCCGGCCTGGTGGAGGTGAGCGCGGCCACGGAAGTCCCCAAAGGCCATGTAGGTCTTGCCGATGGCCACCAGCACGTCCTGCTCCTTGGTGTAGTCGTCCCGTAGCTTGGACCACTTGATGCGGATCTTGCGCTTGGCCTCCAGGTCAGGCTCATAGCGGTAGTGGCAGGGCAGGGTGACGTTGCCACCATTGAAGCTGTACACGGGGTCTTTGGGAGTCTCCACCAAGAGTCTGGCTCCATTGAAGTAAACCACTGGGGATAGGGAGGGAAGGCATGATGGGCAAGTCATGAGCATCCCCAAATCTCCTTCCAGCCACCTCTTCAACCTAAGCATCCCATGAGCATCATCCAAGCACCCCTGGAACATCCCTGCCTGCTCCTCTGGGCCCCACAACCCCCCCATGAGATGGGTCCCAGCCCCATCCAGAGAGAGGGAGGCACTTCAGCCCCTTGCACCAACCCACCAGGCCCCCTTTCCTGCTCATCCCTGATGTACCTTTCTCCTGCCCGTTGCCCTTGTCGTTCATGATGTGGTTGTAGTAGAAGCCGTTGTAGAAGGGGTGGTGGGAGCTGCTGGCCAGGCACAGCAGGGTGGCCTCCAGGAGCAGCGGGAGCAGCAGCAGCATGGCTGAGGAGAGAGGCCAGACCCTGAGCCTAGGCTGCGGAGGGGGAAAGGTCTATGGTAACACCCCACAATAACCAGGAGTGCTTCGATCTGCCTGGCACGTAGCTCTGGGCTGACCCTATCACAGAGGTGCAAGGAGATGGGTGGGAAGAACCAGCAGAGCAGCTACAGGGGAGGGTACAGGCAACCTGAGCCATGCCCCTAGAAATGCCCCACAACTCCCAGTCCCTTCCATCCTCATCCTCCCACACGGATCTCACCGTGCACCACCGCACTCAACACTGCCGCCCGCTGGGGCTTGAGGAGCACCTGACCAAGAGGGGAAAACCGAGACCAAGCAGGGATCAGTGCATCCGGGAGAAACTAGATCCCAGGATGTCCTTTGAACTGGGAGCACCGGGAAAACATCACGTATGGGATGTGGGGGGAGAGAAGTGGCCAAGCCCCGCCGTAAGCTCAGTTTACAGAGGCAGCCGAGCGTGCAACCCAGCTAGGAGGGGAGGAGAGAGCTCGGGGCTGCCCCAGCACTGGACAGAGCCGGGGGGGCACCCACCCAGCATGGGTGAGGACCCCCTGCTCTGACCCTGGGCTGCTACTTTGCACCACAGACACGACTGGCACCATCCCTGTGCAACACGTTTCCCTCTCAGACCACATCCTCTGGGTGCGGGGAAGCCCGGCTGCCCCATAGCACCGGAGACCCGTGCTGCCCGAGCTCTGGGTGCCCCGGGCACCCAAGGGTGCCCCGCATGGGGCTCACCCAGGGCAGCTCACAGCGGGATTTGCCGGCTTGCGAGCTCTCCCGGAGCCGGCAGAGGGGGCCCGGCACCCGGCAAGGCTCCGGCAGCCCCTCTCCAAGGCGGGGAGGGGTCTGGCATCGCTGCCGCTGCTTAGGCAAGGTCTATGGGTGCCTGCAAAGGTGCCCGGGGCCAGGGCGCTGTGGGAGTGAGGATGGGTCCAGATATGGGTCCTGTATGGGGTACAGAGGTGGTCTCTCGGGACCAGGGCATGAACCGGTTGCTGTTGCTATCATGGGTTGCTCGCTCCTGGTCTCCCCTCCATGGTTGGTGCCACTGCTCACCCTCCTGCGGGGTGCAGCCACCCTATGGGGTGTGCAGAGCCAGCGCTGCAGGGCACAGGGTGCACCCACACCATAGACACCGCATCCAGTGGAGCCTGGCAGCAGCACTGCACGGCGCTGCACGGCACTGTACAGCACTGCACAGCACTGCAGCCCAGCAGGCACGCTCCACGTGCTGCCCACATGTGGCACGGTGGGCTCGAAGCACCCGCAGCTTCACACCTCGGTTTGGGGCACCAGCACCGGTCCCCCTGTGCCCCCCATGCACAAACACCCACCCCCTAGAGCCCAGCGGTGAGGTGACACACCGGGAAAGCGGTGTCCTCAGCTGCAATGCCACTGAGCATCGTGCTGCAGCGCTCACCATAGCGATGCCTGGCACCTTCCACGGTGATGCCCAGCACCCTCCATAGCGATGTTGCCCCTTCCCTGCCAAGCAGGGTGCCCACCACACCGGGGTGCCAGCCCTCCCCACCACCCCGGGGCTAAGCCCTACTCACTGCTGGTTGCGGGCAGGCTGCGGGCAGGCGTGCGGGCAGGCTGCAGGCAGATGCACTGTTTAGGGCTCTCGCAGGGCTGAGAGGAAGCAGCTCCAGGGCCTGCCTCTTAAAGGGAAACACACGCCTTTCCCAACCCCCTGATCGCAGCCCGGAGCTGGGGTGGGTACCCCCGGCCCCCCGCCATGCGCCTGTAGGATGCTGCCTGTACCCTGCTCACACACCGCTTTCGCGATGTGTCTGCTGCCCGCATTGCCTGCTTGGGGAGAGGAACAAGGATATCCCGTTAGGGCTGCTGGGCATGTGGGACCCCATAATGTCCCGTGCAAAGACCTGGTGCTGGGGAAGAAGAGACATCTCTTGTCCAATGTCCGATCAGGAGACTGACCACAATCCCCAGGAAGTGGAGGTGTGGAGCACCCATGTGGCAAGAGCACCATGGGCACGATGGATGACTGTTCCTGGATGACTGTGATGCATGACACTGCCTGTGCAGTGTCTGCCTGCTCTAGGGTCAGGGGAGAGAGCTGAGCCGTGAGGTTCAGCCTCTTTGGGATGCACTTGTGTCTATGGGGGCAAAGCAGAGGCACAAAAAACAGGGCAAAAGCTTCGGGGTGCGTGATTGCACCCATCTGAGCAGGCATCATCCCTGCACTTGGGTGATGCCCCCCATCCAGCTCCCATCAGCACACAGACATGCAGTCCTGGCTCCAAGAGCCCCTCATCCAGCCCTGAGGACGGGCAGCGCAGTGATGGCACAGACACAGGGATGCTGGTCCAGGAGTGGCCAGTGGGGCCGAGGACACAGAGGAACCATGGAGCAGTGTGTGTGCCCTGACCCGGCGCCCCCCTGCCCCGGCCCGGCGCGCCTCTTCGCCCCCCACTTTGTTGTTTTATGGCAAGGAAATGAGGCGCGGGGGCCCCGGCCCGGCTCTTGCCACCGCGTCAGGCCGGAAAGCAAACAACTGGTGTAAAAATAAACCACCCGGGCTGGCTGCGGGGTGAAGGGGCCGGGACCCCCCTTCCTCACTGTCCCTCGCCACGGGGGCAGTCCTGTCTGCCCGCCGCCGCCGCGCTGATAGGGAGCAGCCGGCACGGAAACGGTGTTATCTGCCTCCAGCGCCGGCCCCTGCTTCCCATGGGAAGCCCTAACCGGGGATGGCTGTGGGCCCCGGGGTCTGAAGAATGGCTCTCATTGCTCTCCTTCTCTCTGCACACACACCCATTGGAACCCTCCGTGACACCAGGGATGTGGGAGTGTGGTGGCTGGGAATGCTGCAGTCATCCCAACTGAGCGTCCCCTGTCCCCCCAGCTCTGCCCTGATAGCAGAGGGGTGGGATCGCACCCTGGCTGCACCCCGGTCGCATCCCAGCCATCAGTTGCTTGCCCAAGACATCCATGACGCAGTGAGGCAGCGATGGGGATGGCTCCCTCCGCCCGCCGGGCTGTGCAGACAGACGGACAGCCCCGTCGGGGCACGCTGCTCCTTGCTGTGGCTGTCCCATTGTTTCAGAGCTGAGGAACAAGCCACACGCTGCCTCGTGCTGCCTGCACCGCGGCGCCAGGCAGGAGCCATCCTCTGCCCCACCTGAGCTTGCAGCAGCAGGGAAGGAGATAGGGATGCTTTTGTGCTCATTTCAACAGCAGCTCATGTTTGGCCATAGTCATGTCTGGATGTGGTCACTGATGCCCCCGAGCAGCCCTCTGAGGAAGGAGGAATCCCCTTCGCTCCCTCCCACCTCTCTCCCTATTGTTGGAGCTTCAGGGATGAACCCGGATTTGTGTTCTGCTCCCCGAGGGTGAGACCGTGGGTTTCAGGGTGAGTGAAGCTGCACAGGGCCAGGGTAGCTCTGACCTGGGAGCACGTGTTTATGGCACGTGTTTAGGGCTGGCCGAGCTTTCGGCTGAATGGGAGCCACAAAGTGTCATCCGTGTCTTCCCCGCCTCAACCCCAGCAGCTCACAGCTCCTCCGTAGCCACACCGGAGGGGTTCCTCCCTGTAATGTCACTTGTACAGGGCAATTCCAGCAGGAACCTGCTGCCCAAGGCTCAAACCACGGAGGAAACCCCATGTTCCTGGTGGGATGGAGGCAGCTGTGATCTGTGCCGGGCTTTCCGGGTGGAGGCGAGAGGATGCTCTCCCTGACGGCTGCTTCCTGAGGAACTGGCTCGCGGGCAGCCGAGTCAGCAGCAGCGGGGTGCCGCAGCCTTCCTGCTGCTCCAGCAAGCCAGCCGTGTCCGGGAAGAGCATCCGAGGCATGGGGATGAGTCTTGAGGCGCTCTGCATGGTGTGGAGGGCGCTCTGGTCTTCATCAAACCCCCATTCTGAGGCTTTGGAGGAAGAAGGAAATGCCACAGAGCTAGGAAGGGGCTCAGCATCAGAGGGGCTTGCCTGGGGGGTGGCAATGGGCCACAACAGGATCCCCTCCTTTGACACAGGGCATCTGGTCCCGTCACCCTCCCCATGGAGCTTGTGCCATGCCCCAGCTCAGGGCTATCTTGGCAGGACTCAGAACAAGCTGCTCTTATCTCAGCCCCAGCTTCCCAGCGATAAGGGTGGCATGTCTGGAGGTGAACCAGGCTGCCTGTCCCTGGCTCGAGCTGTGGCTGCTGTTTGTCACCAAGCAGCCATAGTGGATTCAGGCTGGTCCCTGCCAGCAGCCCCTCTGGTGCCCAGGGGCCAGGCAGGAGCCTGGGAAGAGGATGCATGGGCTGAGCAGGGTGCTGCTGCCAGCACAGAGGTGCATAGAGGTGGTCTAGGGCTGCAGGGATGGAGAGATGTGGTGGGATGCAGGTTGTCCTGGGCCATTTGTGCCAACTTCAGGGCAGAAGGCTCTGGAGAGGAGCAGAGCTCCTCTGTCCTGCCCAATCCCAGTGCTCCTTTCCTACCAGGGACCCTGTCCTCAATGCTGGGAGCATCCCCATGGGCAGCTCTGGGGTGTAAGAGCCGTTTTTGCTCCCAGCTGGTGGATTTGCTCCAGGATCAAAGCCAAAGGAGGAGACGCAGGGCGTGGGGTGCTGATAGCAGCTTCCCCTCCCTATGTCCCGTCCCACTGTGCTTGTCCAGCTGCAAGAACAGGCTCTGGCAGCTGTGATGGGGTGGAGGCAGCGAGGAAGATGCACTGGTACCCTGGTTCTTGTGCCGGGAAGGGTGCTGGGAGGGGCTGTGAAAGCAGAGAGACGTGGGCTCAGCATGGCAGGGGGCAGCCCCTTGGGATGAGGAGGCTCAGAGGGGATCCCAAAGGACTGTGCTTCGGGAGGTGGCTCTCGGGAGCACAGAGCAGCCAAGCCAACAGTTTCAGCTGGTTTTAATACTGTCAGAGACACCCCGGAGCGGGGCTGCCGCCATCATCCCACCCAGGCTCCCTCGGCGCTTGGCAAAGCCATCCCGCTGCCAGCCCAGCTCCGTGGCCACTTCACATCCCAGCAGGAAGGGGAAGCATCACCAGGGAAGGACACCCTGATGCCAGTACCGGGCCTCGCTCGTCTCCTACTGCTAATCCCGAGGGCTTGAGCATTGCAAGAGGCTCCTCTCCACCCCACGGAAAGGGAAAGAAGTCAGGGTACAAAAAGGGTCATGGCACAGCGCTCTGTGGTGGTTTGACCACCACCCTGCCCATCGTTCCTCTGCACCTTTGTGGCTACAAACCACCTCTGCCCCATCACCAGATTGCGGCCCCCCCGGTCACTGCTCGGCTCTGAGGACAAGGGACCTCTGGGCTCCCCTAACTGGAGACAGGGGCAATGCTGAGACTTGGCAGATGCTGGAGCTGCATGGCCCCAGGAAGGGGAATGGGCAATGACTGCCAAAACACACCCAACGGGTAGAGCTATGGGCAATGGGGACCTGGCGCCTCTTGACAGGAGCTGTCTCATCACTCCCCTCGCACTATGCAGCGCTGACACTGCAGGCAAGGAGACCCAGGGCATGGCACAATGGGCAGGGGACAACAGCCAAGTGGGTTTTTCAGAGCCCCTTTTTGCAGCCATGCGGGGAGCAGGAGGGATGCTGGAGGCTGTGAGCACAGAGTGCTTGCCCTAAGCCCCCCAAAGCTGCTGAGCCCCAAGCCCTGGTGCAGGCAGGGGACTGCCACTGGCTGCAGCCTCTCTGCTGGAAGCAGAAGCAAAAAAGAGGAGAAAGTGTGTCTCCAGGCTTAGCTGGGAGGATGCAGTCAAGCCCTGGTGCATGATGGGGTCCTCCAACAAAGCCCCAGTTGCAGGAGAAGGTCCCTCAGTCAAGTCCCAGCCACACAAGGGGGTCTCCCCCCTGGCTAGTGGGGTGAAAGAGCAGGAACCGTCCCCACATCCCACCTTAAGGGCCCTGTAAAGTGCAGTGCTGTGGCCCCAGCGCCAACAAGGGGCGGAGGAGCCCTCCTGGCCACCTCCCGAGTTTGGGGACATGGAGAGGGGGGTGTGAGGTCGGAGCAGGAGCGGGCAGAGGTGGGCAGGGTGCAGGCTTGGGCGGTGGGGAGGTGCAGCCCCGTCCTTCCTCCCCACATGCCTACTCATCACAGCCCAGCAGCTCCACGCGCAGGGTGATGCGGTTGTGCCAGGCCACGGGCAGGATGCGGACGAAGCGGGCGTAGAAGGGCACATCAAACACGTTCTTCTTGTGTGAGTAGTTGTCACTGTTACCATGGAAGATCTATGGAGGGAAAGGTGGGTGTCAGCACCGCCAGGACCTCCTGCCACCATCCCATCCCATCCCATCCCATCCCATCCCATCCCATCCCATCCCATCCCATAGCAGCATCCCTGAAGTTCAAGTTGCTGCCCACCTTGCCCTGCCTCACACACCTTGGTGCTGTTTGTCTGTCCATCCTTGTACAGGGTCCAGGACGTGCCATTGTCACTGTAAGCCACCTTGTAGGCTGCCACATACTGGATGTGCCCAAAGTCACGAGCTCCTTGCGTGATGATGCCCGTCACCTTCTTCTGATCCCGGAGGTCGATCTGGCACAGAGACAAAGCTCGTTGAGGCTCGTCGCAGGAGCAGTGCTCCCACCCCACAGCATCCTGCATGTCCCAGAGGTACCTGGGATGTGCTGGCCCTCGTTGCTTGACCCTCACCCCAATACCACAGCAACTAATAGAACATCACTGCAGCATCCCTCAAAGCAACCCAAAGCAGGACACAAACCTCTCCATCTCAGCTCCCTTCCCCACTGCTGCCACCCTGACATTTTTCACTGAAAAGGTCAATGTGGGAATGACAGTAAAAAAAATCTGAATTCAGAAAAAATAAAGGATTCCCAAAGGAAATGCATTTCCATTGGAAAGTGATTCTGGCTGACAAAATATGCAGTTCAGCACGGTCTGACAGTTGGGTTGTGAGACGGTTTCTATTCTCTTTACTCTGCCACACTGCACTACAGCTGCTGGCACACTACACATAAACCAGCAAAAGAGCTGAAAGTCTCCTTCATTTAGTTCCTATTTTATGCTCATTGAGGGCAGTACCAGCTACAGATACACATGTGTACATGTACATATGTGAGCACATGTCTAAATCTGTGTACACGTCCACAAAGTCAGCCTGTGGTGCAACAGCTCAACTCAGCGTGTCATCCCGACCCCACCAGGAGTCATTTGATAAACTGGTTTATTTAGGGCCACGAAGCAGCTGCTTTTAATCATTCCCCAAATAAAAAGCAGGACAAATATCTAAACTGCTTTGTCCTATTATGTCATGAAATCATGTGAAAAGGATAAAAACAGGGGAGGAAAGGAAACTGAGAAGGAAATTTCAAAACTATTTGTTCCCATTCCAGACTGGGAAGAGAAAAGCAAACCCGGTATTTTTCCTGCAAAACAGAAACACGATGTTCTGGGCAGCAGGAGGGTCATGGCATGGTCACCCCAGGCTGCGATGGCACTCCCCAATGGGGTGATGGAGCACTGGGGTGCTGCGGGCTCGGTGCACCCCATGGGAAGGTCTGTGGAGACAGCACCACCCTGTCCCATAAGCACTGATGTGTCTGACCCATCGCTGTTAAAGTGGGTGGTGGTGGCCCCATCCTGACCTGTCCCTGCAATCTCAGCTGTGTGCCCCACAGCAAGGCTCCAGCTGCTCTATCCCAGCATCTTGTCCTGTGCCCATCCTGCTTCCAGCCACCCGGGCACATCTGGAGGAGCTGGGGAGGAGAACTGAGGTTACAAAGGGAGGGCACCAAGACCCACCTGCAGCCACTCGGACTGATCATTGTTGAGTGCTGTCCAGGCGTTGGTCTTGCCCGTCTTGTCCAAGCGAGCGTAATGGGGGTGCCAGGTAAAGGCATCAATGCCCCAGGTCTTGAAGACGCTGGAGGCTGTGATCTGCTGGTCGGAGATGAGGCGGGATTTCATGCCCAGAGGCTCCGAGCAACCTGCCGTGTTGAAATACACTGTAACACAACAGTTTATAGACGGTGAAAAGGAAAGAGCCCGCGGCAAAACCCCGTAACCCTGGTGGGCACCATCCCCACATTCCCATGTTTCCCCCACGGCCAGGATCAGCAGAGCAACCGGCTCGCCTTTTCCTGGGATTATAGTTCCCAGCTATTCCCTGGCTCACAGTGCCTCCTGCTGCAGGGACGTACAGATGTCCCCACAGCGCAGCCTGGCTCCAGAATACAGTTTTGGCAGGAGGCGGGAGGATGCTTTTATGGGTGAAGAGAGTCCAAAGACATCCCCAGCCAAAAGCAGAGCTGGCACTGAACCCATGCAGCAGCAGGATGTGATCCAAACCCCCATGGCACCCTGCTCTCACACCATGGGTCCTGCTCGGCTGCCGGGGATGTGACACAGGACAGGAATGCCAGACGCACAGGGAAAGCGCTCAGGCTAATCATTCCTCATGGTTCCCAGAGGACTTTGATCCTCCGGTGCTCTTCAAGCTCTCCAGCAGGAAAAGCAGACAGTTCACAGCTCAGAATGGGAAGGGGACCATAAAAACCCCTGGGTTGGGGAGGTGTTAGCAGTGTGAGAATGCAGCTTAGGCTGGTGGCATTAATGGCTTCTGCTCCCCAAAACACCCCGGGGCATTTCCAGGCATCCCATAGCGGGTATGGGAAAAACAAATCCTGTGTCCCAGGGGATCTAAACCACTCTAAGGGGCAATGCCCTGCCCCGTGTCACCCCCTGCCCTGCGGTCCCTGGGGACACCCGGGAGAGGCACTGGCATTTACCATTCATCTCGCAGCCGATGAGTTCGAAGCGCAGCGTGCAGGCGCGGCGGCACATCACCGGGTAGATGCGGATGAACTGGGCGGTGATGGGAGGGTTGAACATGTTGGTCTGCATGGTGCCATAGTCCACATTCCCCTGGAAAACCTGCAACAGCCAACAGTGTCCCGGCTCCGCCATAGCCTCTGCATGAGACCCCTCGCCCAGCAGACAGACCTCAGCATCGAGTGGGGACGTGCCCCGGAGCAGTGCATGACCTTGCAGCAGCTCCATTCCCTGCTCTGTCCTTGCCCCACAAAGCCACACATACAGCAACACCCACTCCACCCCAGCTACAGCGACACTCCTCAAATCACGACAAGCAGAGAGGTGGCTCGTTTCTTTCTTTTTAACACAATAAATAGAGTCAGGCCGTGTTTTCTTGCATTTTTTTCCACTGCTGCAGAAACAAAGAGTAACTTTTCTGTTTTCTAAAGCAAGGCAGATTCTCCCAGCCATTTCCTGGAATGGCAATATTCCTGCTTCACGAGCGAGACACAGTCAGCTCATGCTTGTTGCAAACACAGCACTGAGACACATAATCCGCTCACCAGCCCTTCCAGACCATGCCCAGTTCCCATGTCAGCGATAAAGATATTATCTGAATGACCTAAATAAGTCAGCGCTGCTTCTTTGGCTATGCTTCCTATGGTCAATTAAACAGAGCCAGACAGTGCTGCCCGGCACTGGAACTGCCTGTGCAGTCTGGGAGCTAGGACAGCTCCCAGTGTGCCTTTGACCCAGGTCAAAAGCACCTTCTCAAACATGGGGTCAGTTTGGGATGCAGCTCACAGCCACCCCAGCACCCGCAGCGCTGCCCTCACACAGAGCATCGCAGCCCACCTTGTCTGTGTCCCGCTTCTCGTCCTTGCAGAAGGTGAATCCCCTCCCATCCAGGCTGTAGGCGACTTTGTAGGCACGGACAAACTCCTGCTGGCCCACGCGACGAGCGCCTTGTGTGATGATCCCGCTCAGCCGCATCTTCCGCAGCAGGTTGGCCTGGGTAAGGAGGAGAGCGTGAGCAGGGAGCAGTGCGGATGGGGTGCACAGCCCCTGTGCCCAAGCATGGGAGGGTGGGCTCATGCTCAGCATCAGCACCAGCAGAGGGGCTGCTCAGGGCACTGCAAAGAAGGGAAAATCTCAACCCCAGGGACCTTTTCTTCCCCAGGCACATCACAAGATGCCCCTTGTGCAGCAATTTAGCTCCATACTTGCCACCAGGAGCAGATAAATCCCATAAGAGCGGCCCAGAAAGACCATCCATGGGTACCAGGGCTGCCCTCTGTGCCGGCGCTCCCAGTCCTGCTGCGAGTACCTGGATCCAGGGGCTCTTGTCATAGTCGCTGGAGGTCCAGGCGTTGACAATGCCGTGGTTGTTGAGGCGGGCGAGCTCTGGCCCCCAGCGCTGGAGGCCGAGAAAGCCGTAGTAGACAGAGGATGCTGAAAGCTGAGCATCAGAGATGGCTCCTCCTTCCATGCCCAAGAGAACAGCACAGCCTGGGGGCAGTGGGGACATCAGCACCAAAGAGAGACAGTGACAAGGAAGCAAAACCAGGGAGTCATTTGCCTCTTGTCTGGGGACAGGGCAGGAGGTGGGGACCTGCCCGGGGACCTGCCCTAGGACCTGGCTGTCCACAAGGTGTACTTCCCCTTCCTCATCCGCAAAACCAAACCCTCTCATAGGACGGAGATTTGGGTAGCAGGGGAAGGGCTACTCTGGGTACACCCAAAGAGAAGACAGCACCTTCTCAGGGATGCTCCCTCCAACAGGTCCCTGATGGTATCAAGGGCACTCAGCACATAGGCACCCATGGCTTCCCTTCAGATCCCCTAAACTAGCTGGTGAGATCTCTGCTGGCAATGAGGGGCAGAACAGTGGGGGACAGGGAGGGAAAGGGAATTCGGTACAGTTGGTGCCAGGGACTTACGGACGTGGCAGGTCTTCCCCAGGAATGGAGAAGGACACTTGCAGGTGTAGTCACCATCCAGGTCCAGGCAGGTGCCTCCGTTTTTGCAAGGCTGGGAGGAGCACTCGTTCTTGTCTAGGATAGAGTTGGGGAGCTCAGGAGGAGACCTAGGAGCCAGTCCTGGGGAGGACACCCCTCATTCAGTGCAGCAGGAAGAGGGGGAAATGTCCCCTGAGCCAGGGCCATGGCAGGGTCCCTGCTGGTACGGTGGCACGGGTTGAAGCTCTGACCTATAGAGCCACCTAAGCCGTGTCCCCACTGACTGCAGCCACACGGGTGCGTTGGGATACACAGCCATGGCAAGGCTGGGACCCCATACGGAGCAGGCTGAACCTTGAGGCAACTCTATTGCCATTACTCAAGGCACCAGAGACGCAGAGCAAAGCTCAGACACAGCCGCATCCCCACACCATGGTCCTTCCCTCCATCCTGCAAGGTCCAAACCAGCCCTTGGTGTCTGATAGAGCCTAGTGCCCAACACATCCACAGCTGAAACACCCTTCGGTTGTCCCCCCAGTGCTGCCCAGGGGGTCACCAAGCCCTTAAGCCCCCTTCTCCCCCTGTACTCACTGTTTTGGCAGTGCACCCCATCATACCCCGCAGGGCATTTGCAGATGTAGTCAGTGAAGACATCCCCACGGTTCGGGACAAGCTGGCACTCGCCATTGTTGTGGCAAGGATTGGGATGGCAGGGGCCTGGGGAAAGGGAAAACAGCAGTAATATGGGCATGGATGGAATATAAAAGCACCAGCGGGCTGTCACTCCCTGGAGACACTGCATTCCCCCCAAGGAATGGAGGTCACCACATCCCTGCTTAGATCTCCACTTTATGTGCCCATCAGCCGGACTGGATCCCAAGGCTGTGAGGGCACGCTACCATGCTGCAAGGCTCCTGGCCTTCACGGAGCACCCGTGAGGGGTCAGCCCCTCACCTTTCTCTGTCTCATTGCAGTCAATCCCAACGTAGCCCTCAGGGCAGATGCAGAAGAAGGGGGTCTCATTAATCCCGGTCAGGCAGGTGCCCCCATTCTGACAGTGGTTCACGTCGCAGAAGTCTCCTGGAAGCAAAGCCACATGTCACTGCGAGCCACCCCAAAGGCCGGTGTCCACCAGAGCCCTGCGGATGCACATGGAGGCATCCCAGCTCAACAGCAGGAACTACTCCAACTGTGGATGCTGCAGGGAAGGGAGCACCCAGAGAGGCTGCTGGGTCCTACACAGAACCTCTGGCATTCAAAAGTGATGAGAAGGAGCACGACAGAGTGGCCAGGACCTGTCCTGCCCTGGCACATTACAAAGTGGGTTTAACAGAGCCTGCACATCAAACCAAAGCCGGGGAAACCCGCGTTAATGGTGCATCCAATGTATCTGATGCTTATCTGGGAAGCAGGAGTAGCCAGGCTGGGGCTCGCTCAGGCATGAACAGCACAGGATTATCCAAGGGAGCTGGGTCCCATTGCTGAGTTTTGCTCATGAAAGTTAGAACTCCTGAGACCAAAGCAGAAACCATTGTAGGGGGAGCCCGCACGCCTTGTTTCTCACACGCTGGAGACATGCAGGGAGGGAGCGCAGTGTCCATCCCTGCACAAAGCCTGCCAGACCTCCGTCA
This sequence comes from Psittacula echo, assembly GCF_963264785.1. NCBI lineage: Eukaryota > Metazoa > Chordata > Aves > Psittaciformes > Psittacidae > Psittacula > Psittacula echo. The sequence continues at coordinate 14,591,826 of NC_137741.1, read as the reverse complement.
CTGTCCCAGCAGCTCCCACGAGGCAGCCGCAGCCCACAGGCACATCCCTACATGGGCTGCACCGTCCTCCCTGCCTGTTCATCCACCTCCAGCATCTCCCAGGGTACTGGGTTTATGTGGCCAGGTGCTGCAGGGGGCTGCAAAGGTGGCTTCTGCAAGACACCAGGAGCTGCTCCTGTGTTGGAGACAGCCAGTCCCTGCCTCCTGCAGACACCCCGGCAAAGGAGGAGGAGGAAGAGATGTTCCAGGTGCCATAGCAGGGATTCCTCTGCAGCCCATGGAGAAGACCATGGTGACGCAGGCTGTCTCCCTGCAGCCTGTGAAGGACCACACCACAGCAGATATCCACCCTGCGGCCCATGGAGGACTCCACACCAGAGCAGCCTGCTCTTTATGGGCTGTATCCCACAGGAAGGACCCACGCTGGAGCTTTCTCATCTGCTTTTCTTCCCCTGTCCTGCTGAGGAAGGGGAGTGAAGGAGCAGCTCACGGCAACCAGCCGAGGATATCCCACCACAACCTTCTGCTCCTCACTGAAGTGCTAAACCACACTGCAAGAACCCCAGTGAAATTCCTCCCACCCTCAATTTATTCTACCCCAAGAGCTGCAAGACAGCGGCGTTATCCATAAACCTAGACCAGATTCCCACCCTGAACGCCTCGGTACCTCCACACCAAGTGCCGGGACAGCACACACCTTGGTGCCAGGCTCTCCTCTGCCATGCTGCAGGAATCAGAGTAAGGGCTGGGTGGAGACCCAGGAATAACCCCCTACTACGGGCAAGCCCTGGAGAAGGTGGAAGTTAATGAGCTGTGGGCTCGCTGCCTGGACCCACACCAAACAGCACAGCTCTCATTAGCCTAAGCTACTACTCAGTGAGCTCCCACTCATTAGTCTTTTAATAGCAGGGCTCCTTTGAGCTAATCCTACTCTTCCTGACACTCCACATCTGCAGGGTACACACTGGTGGCAGACAGGCCAGTGTTCCATGAAGGCTTCTGAAAACATGGTGTAGCTCCCTTAGCCCAGCCTCGGGAGGCAGAAAAACTTGGGCAGTGTTTCAAGTCCTTGCCTGCGCTGCCCAGCCTGTTCTGCATGACCTCATGCTCCATCAATGCGCTGCCATGAGCTACAGCATGGGAGGAGAGAGCTCCTGCTGATACGTGGGGATGCCTTCGCCCCATGCCCCTCCGCAGGTCTCCAGCCCCAATCCCAAGTATCATTCCCGGCAGTTGGCCAAGGCCAAGTGGACAGAGCTGCTTCTGTTCAGCAGCAGGACCTGGCTGCTCCCCCAGGCACGGAGCACCAACAAACGTGCTCCCCAGCATCTGCGCTGCCTCCAACACAGGATACTATAGGGTGGGATACAGCAGCGAAGGAGCAAGGGTTCCTCCCATGGTCAGGACAGGAGGGTCTCAGATTTATACTATACAAGTAACTGCATTCCCTTTCCTTCCCTCCCAGGAATTATCCCTTACGTAGTGGTCTCGCTAGCCAGGCCCCTGCCTAGCAGCAAGGCACACAGATCACATTTTCCACTGTGGCAAGTAGTTTTGGATGCTCCTATTTCTCATCTGTTGCAGTTCAGCATCTCCATTCTCCACACAGACATTTTTCTGCAGGCAGGGACAGAGCTGTCACAGGCTGGACAGTCAGGAACCAAGGCAACAAAGATCAGCCACTGTGTTTGGAAATGTTTGCTTGTTTGAACCCACAGGCTGGCTGGAAGGCAAAAATAACATCCTTCGAAAACTGGGACAGCTCATCCCAGCAGGCTGGGGGAGGTCAGGTCAAGCCTGTCTCGTGAGGGCCCAATGGGCATCTCTTGCCCAGAAGGAGCAAGTACAAACAGGGCCTTCCTCACAGCACACCTTCTGCTATCCTTTGTCCCCTGTCCCAGAGCCCGTGCTTGGGCTTTGCCACCCTTCTCCTTTCTCACCCATCGCTTTTGGAGGCAACCACCCCAGCCGTGACCCACAGGGTGATGATGGAGCTGCTTCTTGTGGGGTTCCCCTGCCCAGGCCAGCCCGGCGCGCTGTGCCAGGCGGTCCCAGGGAAGCTGTTTACATTGTGGGCACGGTTATCTAACCCTGAGAGCATGGGACAGCCCCGCTGAGCTATTCGCAGCTCGGGAGCAAGGACAGGGCTGTGGACCTGAGCTCCTCCGCTCCTGCACAAGCAGCTCCGAGGGCTGTGCACCCTCCCATTCATCACCCCTGCACACACCAGTCCAGACCCTCTTGCCCTGCGCTCCAGATGCTCTGGCTCTGCACCCCAAATCCCCCGCACCCTGGACCTCTGCAGTCTAGACCTGTTGCACTCCAGATCCCCAGCACCCCAGGCTCCCTGGCACCCTGGATCCACAGCACTCTGGATCCCCTGCATCCCGAGCTCTTTGGCACCCTGGATCCCCTGCACTATGAATCTCCAGCACCCCACACTCCATGGCACCCCAGATCCCCAGCACCCAGGGCTCCCTGGCACCCCAGATGCGCTGCACTATGGATCCCCAGCACCCCGGGCTCTTTGTCACCCTGGATCCCCTACTCTCCAGGTCCCCTGCACCAAGGATCCCCTGCACCCCGGACTCTTTAGCACTCTACTTCCCCTGCATCCCAGTCTCTTTAGCACCCCGGCTCCCCTGCACCCCGGGCACTTGATCTCCCGCATCCCTGATCCGCGCCATCCCTGACCCTCGCCACCCCTGATCCCCAACACACCCGGCTCCCTGGGCACTCACCGGTCACGACCAGCAGCAGCGAGAGCCCCAGCACCAGAGCGAACAGCCCCCGCAACAGCTTCGGTGCCTGCGACAGCCTCGGTTCCCGCAACAGCACCATCGCCCCCATGCTGCTCCCGAGCCGCACCGAGCCGCGTCGATGCGATCCCAACCGCGCCACCCGCTCCGCTCCGCCGCGGGGCTCGGGGCGGGGAGTGACTCAGCCCGGCCCGGCGCTGCCCCACGTGCTCCGCCGCCCGCCCCCGGGGCGGGACCGGGCATCGGGAGGGGCTGCGGGATGGGGGGGTGATGCCCCAGGCACCGCGGGGTGCAGGGAGGGCGGGAGCCGGGGTGCGAACCTGGCCCCGTTGCCAAAGGAGCCACCGGGCACACTGGGGATGCTCCGGGTGCGGGGTCCACCGGAGAGACCCGCACCGGACCTTGGTCCTCGGGTGGCGGTGCCCCTGGCTCCCGGCCCTGGCTGGCAGGCAGAGGGTGCAGAGCTGGATCGGGAGAAACAGGGGCTGCCAGCACTTGGCAGGAGGAAGAGGTGTTTTGCAGCACAAACCCCACTTTTCTCTCCATGGGTGGATGAAAACTGAAGAGGCTTTCCCCTCTGCCAGGCTAGGGCACACACCAGCACACTGTACCACCCTCGGCACACAGCATGCCAGAGGAATGGGGTTCTCCTGAGCTTCTCCTAACCAGCATCAGGAAAACAGCCAGGCCAAGCGTGCATGAGAAAAGGACTGGGGAGACAACAGCTCTGCACAGAGCACCACGCCATAGCTCTGTTGGGTCAGCCACAAACAAGCTCATCTTTGAGCTGTGCCCAGCTACCAAAGGCTGGAGAAGCCCAGCCGTGCCCTCGAGATGCTGCCATATGGGAAGCTCTGACCTGGGAGGCAGAAACCATCAGGCTAAAGCATATTCATGTTAAATCCATATTCAGCAGCAAAGACTTTGGAAAAGAAAACTGCACAGTACAGGAATGCTGGATCATTTGACCCCACGTTGGAATTCCACTCCAAGCCCTCCTCCTAAGCATGAAGCTGATTTATCTCTTCTTGCAAAACCCTCCATTTCAGCATTAACCGATGCAACTCAGATGCTTTGGCTGCTCATATTTACATGTCGACTCTATCCAAGTATTGCTCCATTTCTGGCTTTGGCAATGCAGCCACCGCAGCCCGCAGCAAGCCGGGCAGCCCCATTGATCACCCTGCACTTTGACCAGTGTTTCCATCCCCCCTCTAACACCCAGTTAATGTTTTTCTTGGACACAATCAACCAGTGCCCATAGGAGCACCCAGACAGGGAATGACCCCCCAGGGACAGACCCGCTGCCAGATCCAGCTGCCCCAATATGCCAGAAATTTGGCTGTTGGAACATAGGAACCTGTGAGGAACACAGGGATCTGGCCATGTATTCCCACCCAGCCCCACCATCCTCACTAGTGCTGTTTCCTTCCATTAACAGCCACGCAAAGGAAACTCCAGGCAGACTTGAACTGCATCGGAGGGAGAAACAGCAGCTAGAAAGGAGGAAGCGGACTATACACAGTACTTGCTTTCGAATAACCCTGCAACCTCAGGGTAATTACTGCTGTGGTGTTCCGAGGAAAACAAGGTCAGGAAGAGGAAAGCACAGGGCAAGATTCCCAGGGCTGTGCAACAAACAACTAGGACAAGGGTGTTTGTTCTGCCTCTTGAGGGGCTACAGCCTGGACTGGTCTCAGAGAGGATGCAAGACCCAGAGGGAGCTGCAGAAACATCTTGAGCCTCTCTAAAAACAGAAAGCAAAATGTTTTCTTTCTGTCCCCAGAGGCATGAATGCCGATGTCCCGTGGAACGTGCATGGGAAAGAATACTAAAGAGCAAGTGGTGGAGGCCAGGCACAGCTATGCTTCCATAGGGATGGCGCTTCCTGGAGGCACCAATGGCTCTGTGAGTGGAGACCTGTGATGGGCCGGGGATTCTAGTGAGAAACCAGGTTTGGGAAGAGGCTGTGCTCTGCCAGCTGGAAAAGGGAAGCTCTGTGAGTGAGAGAAAAGAGAGGAGCAACCTGTCAGGGACAGAGAAGCAGCAAGGAATGGAAACACCACTCCCAGGGTTCATACAGAGCCAAGTTTTCGCAAGGGATGGCTCTACTTGAAAGAGTTGGGTAGGTTGAAGGTCAGGCATAATTTCACTCCCTTCTGCAGGGACTACTTAGGCCTTGTTATAGCAGGATTTAGCACTGGGTTTGGTTTCTTCTGCATGGAGACCTGCCAGGCTTTTCTGTGCTGTAACCCTTTCTGAGCCATGCAGATAGCTGATAGCCTGGTTCCCGTAGCTCAGGTGATAAAGAGGAAAATAGGTGACGGTGCTGCACGTTCCTCTGATGCAATCCTCTTTATTTCCAAGCCTATACAAAGGTGTTTTCACATGAACAAGGGAGGTGAACAATACACAGCGTGCCCCTTGCTCAAGCTTAAAGCCCCCATCTGCCATAAAACCGGCCAGGGTGCGTCTCACAGCTGATGAGTTTGCAGTGATGGCTTGGGTATCACCACAGTTTCGTGTTCCTTCTCTCCACTCCCTCTCAGGCACTCATCTCTGACCCACGGGATCTCTTCCCCCCACTATCACGTAGCAGTGATAACCCCCACCCCCAGCAAAGTCCCGCTCAGCCCTTGCATGGATCATTTTGGGCGGCAGCCCCTCTATCTGTTCTATAAAGGAGTTCCCTGGCTTATGTTTATCTCAGAATAAAGACAGCCGTTACACCCCGGAGGGATTCTCCACCCGAAACGCTCCCAAATCCTCACTACAACATGGTTTTCCTCCCTCACCCCAGCATCAAGGGCCAAAAAAACCTCCTGGCAGAGGTATCCAGCCCCATTCCCTGCAGGCACAGCTCTTTCCTACAGCCCAGAGATGTGGTTCAGGCCACAGCACAGGCCCTGGGAGGGTTTCCTGCTCCGCGGGATCAAGCCTCCCATCCCAATACATGTGTCAGTGACTCCGAGTGGGAAGGAGAAGTGATCTGCAGCACCATCACAGAGGATTAATCCCCACCCTGCTCCTGATCCCTCTAACAGGATAACCGAGTGCTCAGTGCCAGCATCCCAAACCTCCTGCAGTGTCACTGCCAGCAATGCCAGCGTGTGGTTTCCAACAGCCACTGGCCAGGTGTCCTGGTTTAGCAGTAGCAGTCATTTTTTCTACTGGTGCAGTGCTGTGTTTTGACTTTTGGCCTGTGAATAATACTGATAAAGCCGATGCTTTCAGTTGCTGGTCAGAATGTTTATCCTGAGCAAGGACTTTGTGAGTCTCATGCTCTGCCAGGGAGGAGGAGAAGCTGGGAGGAAGCAGGGACAGGACACCTGACCCAAACTAGCCAAAGAGGTATTCCACACCACAGCACGTCATGCCCGGGATGTAGAACTGGGAGCCCGGAAGGGCTGGATCATGGCAGGGTGGGGGTGAGGTACCGGTTGGTGAGCGGTTGTATTCTCTTGCTTGTTATTTCCTTTATCATTATTACTATTGGTAGCAGTAGTGATTTGTGTTATACCTTAGTTATTAAACTGTTCTTATCTCAACCCGTGGGAGCTGCATTCTTTTGATTCTCCTCCCCGTCCCTCCAGAAGCGGAGGGAAGAAAGGTGGGGGGGGGGGGTAGTGGACTGCATGGTTCTGATTTACGGCCTGGGCTTGACGTGCTATCGAGACAAGTTTTCATCAGACATCTTGTACTGAAGTGAAAGCAGAGCTGTGCCTGCTCATACCAACTGAGGATTCAGCCTTTTTTAGTGAGCATAAGGATTGACTTCTGTCGTTTAGTCACCAGGACAATCCTTGCATGTAGCTGGACTCCTCTGTTTATTTTATAGAGGAAAAAAGCTTTCCTCATGCTCTGCCTTTTCCACCAAAAGGGCAACAGTTTCTTTAAACTCAGGCTTTACTTTTAGGAAACTTCAGGTCTATCTGAAGAAACCTAGATACTGAATACCCTCAGGGCATGGAAAGCCTGGTACAGCTACCAAGTGCCCTTCAGCGTACATAAAACACTGTGATTTAAAAGGAAGAAGGCAAAGGGCAGCACTGTCCCACAGTTCTGCTCCATTCCCACTGCAGATCGTGTCATAGCTCAGATGAGGTCCCAGCCAGTTTAACTTCAAGTCCTTTGCTCTAACCTCAATAAACAAGATTGTATCCAGCTTAGAGCTGGTGTGTCTGTGTAAGGTATTTAATATAAGCACCTTTATATAACCCCCTTCTGTGAACTGAAGTGCTTTGAAGTCCTTAAGGATTTATCCATGCTTATCTCCAACTGAAAAGGTGCTGCCTTCATCTCCACTTGGCAGATGGGAAACAGATGGGTTCGATGGAAGGACACGTCTCCCTTTATTTTGTCCATCTACAAGGTAGGCATCCACGCTTGGCCTCTTACACACACCTCCCCACAGCCAGTGGTACCAGCAGCATTTCCAGAGGTTATTTGTATGTGCTACAGGAGGAATCCCCCTGGGAATTGGCTGTTCCCCTGCTGAGGATGGATCAGCACCGACCACTGGACAGGACTAAACCCCTGTGTGGTGGTGGTAGTTCCTATGATGCCCATCTCAATGGACATCCCAGGCTCGCTTTGTCCCTCTCTGGGCTGTTGGCTGAAAGCACCCATTTGGCAAGAGGAGCTGACGCTGTTAGGTACACTGTGATGCACAACTGAAACTGCTTATGGATTAGCAACAGCGAGCAGCATGACCCTGCTGAGCATCAAGGAGATGCCGTAGGCAGATAAGCCCTGGCTCTTTTGTTGTTTTTCAGGAAACCCTTGGCAAGCTCCTGCCTTGACACAAAGCACTAAATTGTGTACTTGATAGCTTTATGGAGGCTCCTTTGATAACACCAGTTTCTGTGGCAAGGGATGGATCCTTGTCCTGTTATCACACACACAAGATCCCTCCTTACTCAAAGCCATCAATTTGGTGTGTGTGTTTCTGGCATACGCTTGACGGAAGGTCCTCCAGGATTTGCAGGGCTCAAGGCAAGCTTGCTTCCTGATTAAACACCAGGAGCCTGATGGTGCTAATGCTATATGAATATACAACAACACTAATAGACAGCAGTGCCACAGGGTTTGCAAGGAGCCCAGAACCTGTCTTACCAGCTGGTGAAGAAGAGGCAGTTTGCTCATGCATGCTCCCATCCCGCCCATCCATGCCAGGAAGAGGCTCTGCCCAGGCGGAGGCCTCATTAGTTCGTGAAGTTGCCTTTTGATCTCTGTATCTCGCAGCATAATGAGAAGGTTTGAGCTCTGCCTGGCCCGCCCTCCATGTGCCTCCCACTTGCTCCGATCCCCCTGAGTCAGGCAGGCAAGGGGAGATCTACCACAGCTCCGGGGTTAATTTCTTCCTAAAGAGAGGTGTATTTGGGGCCTTTAATACATGCTGTGGTAGCCACATCTATGGCTGGTAGCAGGAAAGCACTGTTCCTTCACACCTCCTTCTGTCCCGCACAAGCACACAACCAGTGGGGGCATCCAGGGTGATCACACCTCAAAGGCAGCTCCTTATTCCCTTGGTTCCTGCAGCCCAAAGCAGCTCTCGGAGGCCACCTGCAGTTGTGCCCCTGTGTGGGATGGCTGGTGACCACTGATGCAGGATGTTGGTGCTTGTAGGACCTCTGCTATGGGAGGCAGCTGCTGGCACTCGCTGCCTTCAGCAGGAGCTCCTGTGCTAGCAAAGAGCCATACACCCCACTCACCCCGAGACCCATCAGAGCCTCTCCCTTGTGATTCAACCTCTCTCCCACCCCGGATGGATCCTACACTGCTGGCACATCGGTTGAAGCTCCTTCTCTACCACTTCCTGCCCCTTGGGCTGCAGCCTCCAGAGCCGCAGCGGAAACCGCAGCAGGAGCTCGCTTGGCACCGCAATCCGTGTCCAGGAGAGCTGGCTCAGCCACTCAGTTCCTGCTCTCCATGACTCCTCCTTTCCTCAAAAGGAAATGAAAACAAGCTCCAAGCCAGGCTCCCATGTGTCCTCAATGAAACCCATCTGTGATAGCCATGGCCACAGCCTGACGGGGGCTGTAGCCTGGTCAGTGTGCACAGTCCCACCATGGAGGAGCACACGTAACCAGCCCCAGGGGCAGCACATCCCAAGGGAACAAGAGGCCAGGACAGGGACACGGGGAAGCTGTGTCCTCCCCAAGCACTCTGCCGGGGGCTGTGCTACCTCCTGTTCCAGCAGCAACAACAGCTCCCGGGAAAGAAGCCATGTGATAGCTCTGCACATCCACAGACATCTCCGTAGTTTCCATACACACTGTTTGGAGTGGTGAAAACCTCCTTAGCAGGAACAAGAGTGTCTTGGAGGGGCAGAGGTATCCACCCATCCCCTGGCTGATTCACAAGCATCCTCCAAAGGAGATTACATAGAATGGGTAGGGTTGGAACTATATTTCTATATAGTTATACTATATTTCCTTATTATATCTCTTGGAGCTTAGTTTGTGTCAGACCTTTGTAAAGTCTCCCAAGTGTTTCCCCTTCTAGCTGAAAGTTTACACTAATGTGTTTAGAAGACATATATTCTGTTAGTCATACTCCATATGTCCTCTGCAGCCACTCCTCCTTCTCACAGGGATCTCCCATCACATCAATTACCTTGTCCAACATCCGCCAGAGCCTTTATTACAGCATGAACTAATTTGCCTTCTGAAACCAAATCCCTTCCAGGCATTTCACCGTTTCCTCTCAACTTGTCCTGCCCGTCAGCCCAGTTGATACTGGAAGCAAATCCCACTGTTATGCATCCTCCCAGTGCCACTTGAAGAGTTAAAACAGACCCAGATCCAGCAGAGAGTCCCCATTGCCAAGCTGGCAATGGGCTGTTGCCCTGACAGCTCCAGCAGTAAGACCAGTAGCTCTCACTAGAGACATGCAGATTAGAAACAGTGAGCGAAAACATGTTGGTTTCATAACACCTCATAGCTCCTACAGGGGCTTTGCATCCTCACGGAGCATTCCCTTTGGTCCATGTTCTGAGCAGGATTTGTTTGTGCCTCTTGGAGATGCTCTGCAGAGACCTATGGATGCAGCCCCAGCACTTCTTTTGGCACACGTGGTGTGGCCAAGGCAGTTACTAGGGGCCTGTGTAGTAACCTGTGTCCAGCTTAGGATGCTCCCTTCCAGTCTTTGCTACCCCACTTCAGGCTATAGGTGGAAACCAGGAGCAAGGTCACCTACATCAAGACCTGATGTGGTTCATTTCCATACACAGGGCTGAATTTATGGGCACACCACACTGCATGGACCACTGTTTACCTAAAAGAATACCAGAACTATCCCATGACCCAAAGGTAGGTGAAGTCCCTTTAGGGTACTGTGAAATGGGGCTTCTTTGCAGTCCTCCCCCTTCTCTGTCACATCTGCATCTTCTCACTTTTGGTGGGCTGATTTCTGCAAGACCTAAGACTGTAAGAAAACCTCTACCTCTGCTTCCTCCTCTTCTGTCTATGCTTGCCCATTTGCCTTACGTGCTGCAGGCAGGCAGCCAGAGCAGGTTTGACAGCAGTGAGGACAGTGACCCCACAACTGCAGTTTCGGGGTGGTAGGGCTGTGTTTTGCAGCGCACGTGCAGCCTCACACAGGAGGCACGCTTGCTCTGTGGTTAGCTGGCAGGCTTTCCAGGGAGCAGGAATCTGCTCAGAGAGCTGCTTGTTTGGGAGCATGTTGTGTTTTTGCCTCGTCTTGCAGCTGCCTGTCAGGCACTGTACAAACGCAGTCCTGTCTTCCATGCCCCCCCTTGCCTGTTCTGTGTCTCTTATGCTGGGGTTTAGGATTAGCCACACCTCGGCTGGGTAAACAGGAGCTGATCGCGCCCCATCGGCACGGCCTTTTCAGCCCCAGCCACCACAACCAAGAAATGGTCCTTGATTTTTATCTCAAGCAAATCTCCCTTTTCATCATTCGGCAGGTCTGAAGCCTTTAATTTGACACAGCAGCTGATATGATCCTATGCATTGGTTTCATCTTCTATTTTCTGTCTTTGTTTTTTCTATTGTTTTTATTCTTCTTTTCACTGGTTTGGTTCCACTCTGCTTCTTTATATCCTGATCTGTTCCTCATTTTCTCACTCCTTTTTGCCACTCTTGTTTCCCTCCCCTTCTTTTTGCTGTCTCACCTGTCTCAGAAAAGCCACCTTTATGTATGTCATATGGGTGATAACTAATTCATATTAGCTGATATTTTAGTCTAAAGAAAGCCTTGCAGTGGTCAGTAACCACCACCAGCACCTCGGTCTTCACCTCAGCTCTAAGGCAGCAATTCCTGGCAATTTTTACCTGCCTGTGGAGGGATGAGGAGCAGCTGGGGAGGAGGACACCCATTCCCTGCAGCACAGCACCCTCTAGCCTCTGCTAGGGCAGCATCTCCTTGCTGATCTGGAAGAAGGACCTCCACCACCACCATTCAGCCATGATTCCTTCCAGTCCTGCAACGCTCCCTACCTGTGTAGCCCTGCAAATGTCCCACCTGCGGCCAAATCCAAGGATGGATATCATCGAAACTTCAGGAATCAGGATCTTCAAGCTGGTCTCTTCTGAGCAGACAGGTGATAAATCAGGCATCATTTCCAACAGGCTGAGACACCAGCTTTGCGAGGTGGAGCCTGCAGTGAGCTAAGGTGGTGTCAGCCCAGAGAAGGGATCATTACAGCATCAGCAGCAGTGTTTATTTCCTCCAGCCTATGCAGTGTTCACCTCAGTGGTGGTGGTACAGGCAGTGTTTCCATAGGGTAGTGCTGCTCCTGCAAAGCCAGGGGAGGTCAGCTGCAGGAGTGGTGTGGGATCAGTGATGGCAATAGCTCTGCAGTCGCTGTGTTTCCTTAGAAGGCTGCTCCAAGAAAGCATCCGGCAGACGGGGATGCTCTGGATTTGCCTTTCATCCCAGCCAGCCCACTGCTCTTCGATGCCTCCTCCCCAAAGCATATCCCCGTGGTCCACATCAGCCTCACCCACAACCACCTCCCTGTAACAGCATCAAGCCTGTTTTCCCTCACTCCTGCTTTCCTTCTACACCTCCAGGAAACAGAGCTGTGTCTCTCTGCACCCTAACACCATCACCCTTTCCCCAAAGGAAATATAACTGTTTTCTTCATACTCCCTCATCCACACACAGCTGTGTGCTCCCCACCTCCCAGACCATCCTGATTCCCACTGTTTCAGCACCAGGCAGTAGCTTTCCGCCATAAATACTGCTCTGTAGGAAAAGCCTCTTCCCCATTCCTTAGGCAATACTAACACTTGGATTCTTACAGAGGTCTGATAATCCCATTATTTGGTTCACTGAGCATTTCAGGATTGCAGCCCCTCATTCTCCTCATGCAACACTGCTTCTATGGCAGCTTTTCCAGAGAAAGCATTTCACAAGGAGCCACTGAAAAAACGGTGGCTTTAGCAGTCTCCCTCACTGGCTTTCCGAGGCTGGATAATCACAGTCCTTCCAAACTCCAACCTCAGTAACACAGTATAATGGCAAATGTCAGACAGACAACTCAGAATTAAACAGAAGACAAATAGTTTCCTTTATTCAGTATGACATCTTGGAAGCACTCCAGAAGCAGCTCATACATCCTTCTGGCTTTACTACAGTCATTGTTACAATCCATCCTGCTTTCTACCAGAGACACCTCCTCTCCCTGCTCTTGCTGCCAGATACCTGCTGCTGTCATGCAGCCTCCCCTGCATGTAACGCCCCTGCTTGTGCAGAAGGCTCTAGGAACAAGTGTCATACCAAAGCACTGCTTGGCCCCTGCAGATGTGTCCTGAGTTACAATGTGTGATAAAGGGGCAGAAATGGCTGTGAGCAAACAAGAGGTGGCATTGGAGATGGCTGCAGGGGACAGGTCTGCTCAGCCTGGCAGCTTCTGGTGCAGGAGGTAGGAATTTCACCTGACTCCCTGGAAAATCCAGGAGTGTTGTGGCACATCTTCATCTCAGGGAGATAGATACAGACCCTCCCCCTAGAGCACAGAGTCTGCTTGTGGAGCCAGGCAGTGCTGAAGTGCCACAATACTTCGAGAAGCACTGCCAGTGATGGGGAATGGTTTTCAAACCCTCTTCCTCCAGCCAGCTGTGGCTGCATGTGGGGTGAAAGGAGTGAGCTGGCTGTTAGGAATTTGTGGAGAGAAGCAGCAGAGCACAGCCTGGTAAAGTGCTCAGCTCAGTGGCATTTCTGGTTTAAAGAATTTGGGAATGCAGTTACCCATCTGCTCTGAACTGATCACTGAAGGTCCCTGTGTCAGCAGGCAGAGTCCTCTTGGGTTTGGTAGAAAAACAACAAAAAAAGAGAGATCACTAGCAACTACCTTCAGCCATCAGAAGAGAGCAGAGCCTCTATTGTACAGGGACAAAAAGGTGGAGAACAGTAACCCAGGAGGGCTGAGGTTAGTCAGTTAAGTTCTATAATTAGGAAATACATAGCGTGCTAAATAAACCCAGAGCAGAAGCTGCTGAGGAGAGTGACAGAGCTGGAAGCTGGCAAGGAACAGCTGAATGGAAATGTGATGGAAAAATACTGAGCAGGTGGGCCACATGCCACCTCCTTGGCCGGTGTGTGTGATGCAGCCATTCTCCCACCCCTGGAACTTGTCTCCTGACGTTGTCAGCTCTTCAGGACAGAGGCTGCTCTATTTAGAGATCTCCAAAGTGTCCATTACGCTTTTAGACACCATTTTAAGTAAACAGAAGAGTCCAAAGAGCACTGTGCATCCCGATCCAACAGGCTCTCCGGCTCTGCAATGCCTCGCTGGCACTGCAGGGGAGGCAGAGCAGGGGAGGAGGAAAAAACATTGCCTTTATTTCCATCTGCAAAGCTTTTTTGTGCTCACATGTCACTGACAGGCACTCCGCTTACTTTCAGCTGGCAATCAAACCCTGTCATAGGAGATGTTTTCCTTTTTGCTCCTGCTGCACTGGCAGAGATCAACACCTCGTGTTTCCTCCAGCAAAAAGGTGTCTGCAGAGGTGCAAAGTCCCTCAAGAGTCCTTCAGCACATGGTGAGCTTGCTGAGCAGGAGAAAAGCTGGGCCAGGGGAAATGAGGCAGAAGAAGAGTTTGAGTTCCTTGTGGCAGCAACAGCCAAATGAGAGGGATGTGAAGAACAAAAGGTGAGTGCCAGCATGGTGTTGCATGGGGTGTCTCAGGCTGGCTCAGCACCACATCAAGCTCTCTCTGCCTGGTACCTTTCCGACTACTGGGTTTAAAAAGGTGAAATTACCACAAGCCATTTTTTGGCTTCACTGCACAGAGGTGAGTGCCTGCCCAAATCACAAGATAAAGCTGTGTTTTTTCTGTGCCTAGTTTCCAGCACACACATTTGGCCTCTTCTGCAGGAAGCACACTACTCAAAGAGGGATCCTCCTGTCTCCGAAGCATTAGGGTGTTTTGGACACCCCCATTCCACTTCTCTGCAGCAACACCAGACAGAAGCATCTGCTGGGCTGGAGCTGCCAAATCCCTCCCCAGGAGGCTGGGAATGAAGCTAAGCTCTCACCAGCACCCTTCCTTTATGGGATGGTTTGTGCTACTGCTCAGATAGCATTTCCTGAGCATGAGCTGATTGCTGTGAGTAGTACAGCCTCACTCCTCGCTTCGGGCCACAGCATTCCACCTACAGCACACAACAGCCTCCCCACACGGACCAGCACACCAGCTCCACCACAGCAACATCAGCTCCCTGCACACTCATAGGGAAGGCAGCTTCCTTTGCAAGCCATGGCTTGAAAGCCAGTTTAATAGCCCCAAGCTGGGTTTGTATTCACACAATACACTTGCTCTCTCCTGGCCATCTCTGCTCCCAGTCCAGAAGGTGCAGCTGGAAACCCCCAACATTGGTAAAACACAAACTGACTTGCACTGGTTCCTCCTTCCCTTCCTGCAGACACAGAACTTTTTCTATCACACCCCTTCTTCTTGCAATGGGCACAGCTCAGGAGTTCGGCTCCCACTGCTACAGCCACCTGCATTTGTGCTGCCACCTCCTCAGTGTTAGTCCCCTCTGGCTCTCTGCTCTCATTCTTCACTGATGTATCTGAGCACCCCCAATACCAAAGGCCATCTTATGCTTCATTTCTCAGCAAGAGGGCAGCTAAGAGTCTGGTTTGCTTTGCTTTGTGACTGTGGCTTGAGAAAGCTCTCTTCTAATAGCTGAGATTCTCTCAGGTCAGAGAAACCTCCAACAGCCTCAAGGATTTAAAATAAAAGCCTTGCCTTAAGGCTTAGCTCTGGTTTACCGTGTGTTTTCCTGCTTGGATCAATGGTGAAGAGCCAAGGTCCACTGGAATCAACTGGACTGGAATTCTCTGTAATGAAGTTCAAACACATTCCTCAAATACTTAGTTAAGAAGCTGATAAAGGAAGTTTATCCGCTAAGTCTATCTCGAAGCCTGATCACAAACACAACTCAGTTACTTCAGACATACCAAACCTCAGCCCGGCTGAGCTGCTGACAAGTTTACCATCAGCCATAAACCCCGGGTGTTTTCACAAGCGTAATTAAAAGCCGAAGATAAGGAATTCATCTCTCATTTGACAGTGGTGCAGGATCACACCTGTAGAAAGCAAGGCAGAATGCTTGCTGTAGGGCTGCTGCTGTTTCTGCTCTGCCACCATCATCTCGGCAATCCCTCCCTGTCCTTCCTCATCGCCCCCTTCTTCACCATGACTCAGGCTACAGCAGTTACTCATCTCCAGATACACAACCCTCTGGAAAATGTGACTTGCTCCTTGAGCGCTTTCTCTATGTAGCAAGTTTCAAACTCCCTGTAAACACAGGAAACAAAACATCTGAAGTGAGGGGAAGTATTTTTCCACCCAGTTATATAAAGCAACCATTACCATAGCTAGGAACAGTTGATGTTAACAGCGACGTAACACGTGGCCTATTTGGGAAGCCACAAGAAAAGCAAGTTTATAAACATCGCAGACATTTCTCGTGTTATTATTTGGTTTTCCACGTGTGGCAGGCTCTCATTTACCTGTGAACTGAGTTCTCTGTCCCTGTCATACATCCCACTGAGTGGGAGGAAACCAGGCAGGGACTGCTGGGCCTTTGAGGGGTGATGAGCACATCGCTTCTAAGACCCCAGCACCACATTTATCACACGGAGGTGGCCTGGGGGCAATAAGAAAGAGGCCTGGCCTGGCCATTGTTCACTACAGTGTAGTATTACATGGCCAGTACTCAGCACCTGAATACACTTACATGGATCACACGCACCTTGTGCCACAGTGGAGAGGTTTTTACCCCCTCTGGCCCTCAGCACCACCAAGCTCCATGTCACTGCGGGGTGACCGTGCACCTCAAACGGAGCTGCTCCCCAAGCCTCTCCCCCCCTCCCTCCCTCCCTGCGGCCGGGGTGTTGGCTCCGGCAGCAGGAAGCGGACTGCGGCGTGGCCGCTGCTTCATCACCGCGGTCATCACCACGACCCCGCTCTGTCATGGCGCCGGCAGCCGCCGCTCCCCCACAGGCGCCGCTAGCCCCGCCCGGCGCAATGCCGCCAATCAGCGCCTGACTGGCAGGGTCCCGAGCCAATGGAACAGCAGTGCCTCGCCCCGCTGCCTCTCCACCAGCCAATGGCGCCCGCGCAGCCCGGCTAGAACATGCTCTCACTCTCTGCTCTCCTTCCGGCCAATCCAAGAGCGGAGTTGGGCGGAAGCGGCCGGGCGGAGCAGCCAATGGGAGGGTGAGGGTGAGTGCTGATGGGCCGCGGGTAGTGGGGTTGCCGCAGACGGGTGCGAGCGGTGGCGGCGCCGGGCCCGCAGGTGGGGAGACAGCGGGGGCAACAACAGCGGCCCTTCGGGGCACCCTTCCTCTGGGGCTGGGCCTCCTTCCTTTCTTCCTTCTCAGCGGTACGGGGCCTTCGCTTTCTTTCTGTGTACGCTCTGCAGCAGGCTCGCCTCCCGTATGTATTGCGCGGGTGGAGGCGCGGGTTAGCGCTGTGGTGGCCGGCCCAGTTGTGGTGACCGGCGGTCCTCCCTCCTGGTGCCTCTCCTTTCGGCTCTCGCCGGCGTCGGGAGCACTGCGTGGCTGGCGGTGTGGTGACGGCCTTGCCCATCGCTTCGTGTGTGGTTGTGCAGGGTAAGAACAGCGGTGCGTGAGCAGCCCATGCTCAAAGGGGTGAAGGCTGGCGTGGGGAGCAGTTGTAAGCTGATGGGAGCTGAGTATCATCCTGAGAGGATCTATTGCATACCGGTGTTATCCTGAGGGGATGATACTGGTGTGAGATAGAGTCAGGTGAGTTCTGGCTGATGTCTGCCAGATCACCCTGCTCTTCCTAAGCAGGGCTCTTCTCGTCTTTTATTCATGATTCTCGGTCCTCACATTGCTACTAGTGTTTCATAACAGCTTTAAAGTGATGTGTACAGTATACATGCTTGTTTGCCTGTGTGACAGGACCCTGCCTGCTCATAGAATCACAGAATCATTAGGGTTGGAAGGGACCTCTGGAGATCACCGGATCCAACCCCCTTACCAAGGCAGGGTCACCTGGAGCAGGTTACACAAGGCTCCCTTATACAACTTCATGTGTAACTCTGTGTCTTACTCCAGCACAGGATGGATAGATAAATCTGGCTTAGTTGATGTATTATAGCTTGTGAAGGCCCTCACCTGATGCTAACTCTTTCGAAGAGGCATGTCAGCAGCGGTTTTATTCCCACAGTTATGGCTGGAGGGGTTGCATTCTCATGCAGTTCTTATCAGAGAATTCATAGCGGCTTCCTCCTATTATGGTACAATTGTCACTGGTATGGTAAGTACTGAAGAATCCTATCTCCTCTTAGAGGTTGCTGTTTGGCTTGCACAGCACTGGTGCCTCCTTTAACAAATGTGTGTGGCTTATTAATCATCTGTTACAGCATGTTCATCTTGCATACCGTGTTTATCAATGATTATCATGCTCAGCCACATTTGTAATGTTGCTTACGTTCATGCATTCTAGTCAGTCATTGATATGGTGTTCATAGAACACCCAGTTCAGCTGTCTGCATTAGTGATAACTTATTTTCAGACCTTATTTGGTAATGTTTATTTCCTGTGCAGGGAGTTTTGCTATGGACAACTAGTCTTGGGTTGTTGTTATCTTGGTTCATCTACTTCACTTTCTTCCTAGATGCTTGCTTAGTTCTCATGTTGCAAGTGAAGCTTAAATAAATTCTCTTGTCTCTTTTTGGATCAGTGGACATGTTGCGTTTCTTATTATTCTAGACATCACTTATTTCAGTCTTAAGAGTAAGGAGGAGGTGGCTCTAAAAAAAACCTTAAGAGCTAATGTTTGGGTTCTTCTGTTCTCCTGCCTTATTCTTAAAACCAGTTGTATTTCAGCTTTTGCATGGGAAGGCCTCTATGTTACTGAATGAACTAGCTGCACAGAGGATGAGGCTGACCTACGATTGTGCCAGACTTTTCTTCTAGGGCTGGAAAAGCCATGGAGGTTAGCTAAAATCTTCTGTCTTGCAAAACTGTTTCTGAAGAAGTTAAGCTTTAAAATTAATTTGTTCTACTCTTCTTGCAAAAGCTGTATTTTTTCTATTCAGGAAATGAACACCAGCTTAGACTTAGTGTTTCATAAAGCTGTGATATCAGACGTGTCATGTGAAAACCAAGAGATTAATACATTGAAATAGTCACTGTTCTGGGATGTGGTATTGGGAAGGAAAGGTGGCAGAATAACGTTTGTTCTCAACAACAGGCATGTGGAGAGGTTATCCAAATCTGCTAAGTTCCAGCTGTACTTCTGGATGTAATTTGATGTACTATAGAACATCAAATTCTATAGTACATGGCTTTAGAGCGTGATTTAAACCTCCTGTGGTTGTAGTCTTGCTGTCTTCTGTGTGTATCATTTAACCTCACTTGATAATGGAAATGTCCTGGGTGCTCCTGGATTCATATTGCTCTGTTACTTCCTTTTCTTGCTCTGTATCTCCAGCTTCTTCTCCCTTACTTTCATGGTGCCAGAACTTTGATTAAGTTAAGGAAGAATGGGATTTAGCAAAGTCTCTAGCAGGGGTGTATGTGCTGGGGTCTTTGGTCCTTGTAATCCTTGTTGAAAGATGCAGATGCAGACACCAGCCTGGAATTGGTTTTCTGGACTTTTCAGCAAAAGCCTAAATTATGGTAGTCAGTATATTGGGAGTCTCCATCTACACTTTTGAGTTTCTCTGGAGGATTGTATTTCATGATGTGTTTGTTATAGCTCTGAATTGCTATTCTTATTGTGTACTAGAGATCAGCTGTACTTAACAGGCAAATCTTTCCCCTTCAGCGTAAATAGCTGGTGAAGTTTAAGCTTATACGCAGTTAAAAGTCTGATCAGACTCAGCTGATTGTGGTCAATTTGATTTAATTTCAGTGTGCAAGGGCAGTCTGTCCTTCTTATGGAGAAACAAAGTCCTATTTGCCCAACATGTGGGTGACAATGATGCTAACCTAGTCAGGCAGCTATCAGACGCTTCTAGATCTAAGAAAGTTTCTGTGCCCAAGGGCTTGTCTTTTCTCCAGCTGTATCAGTTGACTTGATAATAAGGATAGTCTCTCAGTGCCAGCAGCAGGCAGCAGTAATTCAAAATGCCTTGCAAAGCAGTTCTGTGCAAACCAGGTGCTTGAAACATCTTTGTGCCTTTGCTCTGTTAGCAGTAATGGCAGCGGAAGGAAGTGTCACACTTGCAATGTGCAGAAGATACTAATCTGTATCTCTAGATTGACCAAGAAGTGCAGTTGCCTAGCACTTACTGCTGTTGAGAAATATTTGTGTTTCTCATCATCCTGGGTTTGGTCTGACTATAATAAAAGGCAGTGATGACTTCCTCTACTAATATGGACTGAGCTCTTAAAAACACAAAAACCCTCTGAAACTTGTGATGTGCTAGTTGCTAATAATTGAGCTACAGTCCTACTGAGGACATTGAGTGCTCAAATAGCAGGCTTCTCATGGCAAGGGTCAGCTAGGACAAGTGACTGCTAGCGAGTTCAGCAGTTTGTCACACTTCTAAACATATTTACATCTTCAGAATGCTTTTGCATAGAGATGCAGCTTCCAGAAGGATTATGTTGAGGTTGTTCAAGCCTGGCTCTCCCTTAACTGGAACACCCAGTTCTGTGAAATGTTGGTTGGGCATATGTGAATATGCAAGACTGTACTGAGTGAAATAACAACAGGCACTGTCATTTACAGTGAGCATCCCTGTAAGAGGTAAGAAAACCTGTAATATCCCTAACCTCCTGCTCAGGTTCAGCAGGGGAGTAGGTGATGTAGCTTCAAACATCAAGTTGCTGGTCACTACTGTAGTGCTCCCAGATCTCTGCTTTAATAGGCATTCTGGTAAAGCTTGAGTATTCTGCAGTAGTGGTTGCTCTGTGTTGGTCAGGTCTGGTCTATTTGATTGTTTTGTCCTGAAAAGTTGTTGCTTCATTTTTAATGTTATTATGTGAATTAAACTTCTCTAGCATGAGCCTTCTGTCTGTCATGGACAAACTGAGGGAATGACTCTGCAAATCTTCTGTACTGCTGTGGAGCAGAGCTGCTCGTCAGGAGAAACAAAATGAGCAAGGGTTTTGAAGACTTCAGAGTAAAGGGGCACCTCAGCTTTTGATCATATTCAGGTATAGGTGTGTTCAGACTGCTTGAGCTGGAGCAGTTTTGAATAAAGCTTCTCTGCTGTCTTAATGTGTGTGTTGATGATAGATGGTCTTTCCTTGCTGTGCAGATAATCTAGTGTGGGGCATGTTCCCCACTTTCTTGGCTGTGCACCCTTTTAGCTGAGCACACAGCTGTGATGTGCTTGGACCTTGGACTGCTCCTAGGATATGTATATCTGAGTTCTGTGGCTGTGGGCTTGGAGGTGTTGGAGTATCTTTAACAGTATGATGCGTTTCAAAATATAGTGAAGGAATAGAGCAGGGTCCTTTGGGGATGGGGGTGTTTGTCTGTAATGCAGTTTGTATTGGCTGACTTGGCCATCTTTGGCTTCATGCTAATAGCATTTCCAATCTACAGAGTATGGGTTGTCAGGTTCTCTGTATTTATTCCACTTCCTCCCTTGAGCTTAATGCTGTGTGCTGACAGTTACGTGGTAGGCAAGAGACACCTGCTAATACAGTAAGACTGTGGAAATGTGCTAGCCAGTATCTCTCTCTCAGTACCTAAAAGTAAGCTTGACCTATCATAGGATCAGCTAGGCTGGAAAAGACCTTTAAGATCATCAAGTCCAACTATTATGTCAGGACTGCTAAGACCACCACTAAACCGTATCACTGAGGGATATCACCCTTCAGCAAGGGGCTGAAGCTGTGCCCTGTGATTGCATAAGGCAGTGATTAGAGTGGGACAAAGTCCTAAGACTCTGCAGTAATCAAATAATTATGTTGGTTTAAATAATGTCTTTCCTTTAAGATAAGATACAATTAATTGATTTGTGTGGAGTCATCAGAGCCTAGTCTTAGCTTAATCTCCTGTATCAGGCATGTGCAATAAAAGCTAATGCAATGTTTTCCAATCCATCTGAAACAAGCCAGGGAACCAGATAAGGTGACATACAGGGAGCCTACATAACAACGTTCTTAGGTAATACACAAAATCTGCCTGTCGGGCAATAGAACCATTTTGATCAGTTCAGACAATATTGTGAAGAAACAAAAGCAGTTCCTGTAGCTGGAAGAAAGTGAAATCCAAGGCTCATCTGACTGTAAATTAGCCTTCTTGGGGAAGTGAAAGCCTGAAGAGTTTATGGCCCTGATGGCTAGAGAATTATTCTCAGATGCTTTCTTAATCAAGCTGTTTTATACACCCATCTTAAGTACTTGGCTTCTGTTCTGAAGGTGTAAGACCTCTCAATAAAGGAAGAAAATCTCCAGTTGAAGGCACCTGCCTTTGTGGCAGTGTGGGTGGTGCCTGATGCTATGAACTTTGTCCCTGTAACCTCACAGTACCTCTAAATTTAGTATATGAGCCAAGTATTGTATCTGATGAAAAGGTCAAATTCCACTGAAGGCTCCAGCCAAGAAATTCCTGTTGGAACATGGTGTAAACAGTACTTCCTGCTTTGTATGCTCACCAACCAGCCAAATCCTGGCCTGGGTGCTGGCTCTAGCACAAGGTGGAGGGATTTGCACCAAAGACTTCCATGTAATGTTCTTTTAAGCATCCTTGTGATGGAACGTGTCAAAGTGCCCTCTTTATTTGGAGATAAGAACCTATTGGATGTTTCTTTGACAGCAAAACTGTGGTGGACTTTGCCAAGTTCCTGGTGACTCTGGTGATAACTGCACTTTCTCTCTCCTGGCCACATCTAAATGTAGGCTTAAGTGCTTAAAGTGCTTGGCTATTTCTTAATTATTCCCTCTGTGCTTTGAGATCTGAGACTTAGTTGGTTCTTTTAAATAGCCAGAAGTAGAGTGATACATCAAGATTATCTCAGCCTTGCTTCTCTTGTGATCTACCACTGAATATAATAGGAGGTTCTGCATGAGGTAATAAGCTTGGGCTGGTTGGATGCCAGTCTCAAGTGGTGTGACGCCTTGCTTTGTGTGCCTAAGCCCATCAGGCATAGTACTGGTGTGACCTTAATATACTTGTATCCATGTAACTTTATGGAGGCCTTAAAGTAGCAGTTTAGGCTTAGTACTTTCCTATCTGCCTAGATACAGTGCTTGAAAGTGCGATGTTTTGCTTTCCTCTTGTCTAGCTGACTTGCTTAGAGTTTTATTCCCAAGGAGGCAGTACAAATAAATGAAACCAGTCCAAGATATGTTAGTCAATGAAGTCTGCTTAATCTGTCTAGAAGCAACCTCTTTGGCTCTTCTGAATCTTAGTGGGGAAGGGAGAGTATTGCACTACTTGAAAGAAGATAGGAAAGGGGATTTGTAAAGGCTTTCAATGTTGGCCAGGCATGTTCCAGTGTGTTGGTGTTCAGCTGAGCTCTGGTAGCACTAGTCAGCCAGAATGCTGACTGGTGGGTGGGCATCTAGGAGGCTTTTGTATCAAACTGCTATTCCTGGAAACAAGATTCCTTCAGGATTCTTCAGTGGCTGTAAAAAGCATAAAGTATCTTGGTAGTGGAGCTGCTTTTAAAGAGGCTGCCTTTACTCTTGTCTGTAGGCAGTTCCATCTGGCTGCATCTTTGCCTTAGCCCAAAGCATCTCTAATGCTTCAGTGAAATGTCTGCCAGGCTTTCAGTTGCTCACTAAAAGGCCTGAGGGAAGAACCCCTTGGGAGTAGCTTCCTGTAATGTCTGCTTTTTTTTAATGCTGGCTTGCCAGCATGCAGAGTCAGGCTCAGCTTTGGCTTGGGTGGAGATGCTTTAGTGCTTGGTAGCTACCAAATCCTATGTGTGCCCCACTGAGTCATGCGGTGAAGTGACTTCTGTCCCTGAAAGAGTCTCCTCTCCCTGGGAAACGTGGAACAGGAATGTGCCTAGGTCTCAGATTTGTTGTCAGTCATTAATTCACTTACAAGTATCTTGATGATGGCTTTCCCAAAACCCAGTGTCTTTGAAAGGAGACACAGAATTTGCTGCAGTTCTTCCGGCTTTTGTTGTACTGTTTCTTTTCCTGTCTGGAATAGGGAGACATGGGGCTTTTCTCATTATACTTGTAAGGGTAAGGTGCATGCTGTTAACAGTAATGCTGAAGTGTTTCCTCCTGTAACATTATTTTCAGCTTTTTCTTCTGTGATGAAAGGGCAAATGAAAAGACTTCACAAATCCAGCCCTTGCCTTCAAGTGATTGATTTTACAGTTAGTCCTCAGTCACAAATGGGGCTTAAGAACATTGCTTGAAAAGACTCTCAGTCTTTGGGGTTGTCATGCCTATAAGTGAACTATAAAAAGAATTGTACACTTAAGGTGCTTCAGAATAACGTCTTCAGTCCCAAGAGCTTCAGCTTCTTTGTGTTCCTGAATGTGGATCTTGGACCCTGTGATGGATGAAAAGGCAGGCTTAATTGCTTCCAGTGATGCACTTACTGCCTCTTGCTCGTTTTGTCTAGCCTGCTAAGAGCGAACCTAGTGTTCTGTATACAGAAATGTTTGTCTATTTGTATTAATGCTGACTAAGAGGAGATTCTAGATTAAAACCTGGCTGGCTCAGTGCTAGTTATCTGTCCTTTTTGTAAACACCAATTTATTGGGTCGATGCAAAACAGGTTTAACAAAACAGAAGCAAGGTGACCTTGCCCCTGCTTATAAATAGGGAGGGATTTGACCTATGTGATTAGAGGCAGAGCTCCCAAATCCACTTCAGTGAGCTGAACTCTTAACATTTCAGAGCAGAATGCTCTGGATCAGCCCCTACAAATCTGCCCTGGTTGAAACAGGTCGGTTTAGGTCTTCAGAAGGACCAGACTCTAGAGGAGGTACCTGAAGTGCAGCAGCTAGATCCATAGCTGACCAATCTAGTCTTCATGGACTAGATCTATTGCTTAGTGAATCAGTGTAGGCAGCTGTGCAACTGCAGGGCCAACTTTATATTAGCTGTATTGGCATTCAGACTGAACTTTTAGGTAGAGATACTGACAAATACGTGAACCTTTAACACATGTTTGAGGTGTGTAAGTGCGGTGAATGTGTATTAGACTGCCTAAAATAGAAAAACACTAGTTCAGAAGTGTTGATCCTGCTTAATAGCTGTTTTTTCTGAGTGTAGCTCCCAAAAAGTGGGCTTTTTTTAAGTAACGATAGGCTAAAATAGAAGTCTGAGAAGATGTGCTTGTAATCTGAAGGTCACTTGAGAGAGAAGACTTTCGAGAAGATACAGCTTAGTTGGATACTTTCTACTGAATAACGAGGATAAAATGCTGATGACTAATCCATGCCAGTTTTATTTTTAACAAATTCACTAATAGCATGAAAGCTGTAAACAGAGAACTGGCTTCAAACCTGGGTGGTGGGAAGGCCTTGGGTAACTTCTTGTATCTCCTAATGGAAGGAAGATGCCAGCACAGCTTATGGGAGTATCAGCTGGGGAAGATTTGATTAAGTGCCTGGTTGTAAGTTCAGGATCTTGGTCTGCTTTTCTGCCTATTGTGCTTTCCTTGGAGAAGCCATTGCTGTAGTTTGCCTGTTGTCTCATATGCAGTTGGTGGTAGTGTTGGTGAAAGTCTGAGTATGGAAGTGAGATGACATACTACAGCTGAGCATTGCACTCACACTAAGACACATGCCAGTGTAATCTCATTGGGAAAATAAATGGCTTTTTGTAGCCCACTCCTGTGTGAAGCCCAGAAACAGAAAACAAAACCTTCAGAGTTGTTCAGTATTAAATGTCTTCGCTTTCCTCACCCTCTGTTCTCCATCAGAGCAGGGAGTTGTGGTGGCAGCAACCTGCAGCTTTCCAGCATGCTGTTAATCAACAGCTGATGTCAGACTTGTTTTCTTCCAAGGGATTTCAGTGTGGCTGCTTCGAGTACAGAAAGTACTTCTGAGGCTGTGAGGGTGTTTTTGTGGCTCTAAGTAAGGCTTTGGTATGACCTGTCCTATTTGGTGTATTCTTGGTGTTGAAAGCAGCAGCCATGTAGAGAGCAGACAGTTCTGGAGCTTTTACTGGAAGCTCTGATTCCCCATTGGTTTGTGTGCCTGTAGGGAATCAGTTCTAAGTGTAAATATCACTTACATTTTTATGGTTGCAGGCTGAAAGCTCTCACTCCTTTATTGGCATCATCAAATTCCTGTAACAAGCCCCAGTGCGTTTGCACTGGTGTTAATTAGGTGGCTGTATCTGAGGCTCCTGGTGGCTCTCACCAACTTGTTGAAGTGTGATATGTTGTAATGTCTCAAAAAGCAAGTGTGGGAACAAGCAGAGACTGTTTACAAGCTTCCATCTGTAGGAGTGAGCTGCCTCCCTAAGCCTGAGTAAAAGTAGGAGGAAACTTCTTTTCAGGCTGGCTTCACACTTCAGGAACAGTGTAGATACTGCACAAAGTTAAGAACAGTAGGCTTACTTCTAGTCTTAAATAGGGAGTTGTGTAGCTTTTGTAATGGGCACAATGCCTCTGTCTTGCAAAGATGGTGACTGTGTGGTCTTCTGGAAGTTCACAGCTTGGCTTTCCTTTGGAGTTGCACTGATTTTTCACTATTGCTTTCTGTCTGTTAGCTCATGAAGGTCATTTGCATACTCCAAATGAATTAATATGCTGTAGGTGACTGATCTAGTCTGGAATCTGTCCATAGGCAGATTTTTAATGCAGATGTATCAGAGTTGAAGCAATTATGACTGAATACACAAATCAATTGAAATGTCTGTGATAGGACCTTTGTATACAATTGTTTTCTTGCCTGCCAGCTGAGATGTGGCCCTATTGTTAACAGTCAATTTGCTTTTCATCTTCTTACAGAGTAACTCAGCACGTGGATCTAGACAGTGACAGTTCTACTGAGGACTGGCAGTTCTTCCTAGTTTGAAGAAAAAGTGAAGTTGGTAAGGTTTGACTTGTCAGTACTTGTCTTACTTGGGTTAGCCATGTGACTGAGAAAAGGCCCCAAGAAAAGCCTGCCCCATCAACATGAATGAAATATCCCTATAGTAGCTGCAGCCAGTTATTTGAACCATATGTTCAAAAGAAGCTGGATCAGTTAAAGAACTTAATTTCAATCTGGAAGCATATTGTTATATTGTGGGGATTTAAATTCCCTCCCTTGGTACACTTCCTTTACCCTGAAGCCCTTGAAAGACTAAATATTAATTTAGTGGTCCTTCGGCTGCAGAGCTACAGTGAATTGAAAGCTGCACTTGCTGTTACATAAAGTGACCACCTTAAATACATGCAGGAGTCAGTACCCGTTGCAGCTCATGGAGCTGAAAAATTCAGACTGAGGAGCTAACATGGTAGTTCTTTCAAGGTCTTCTTTTCAAGCCTGGCTTGTGCATCTGGGAGGAAGCACACATCCAAAGCTGCTGATGTGCCTTTATAGCCTGGCTCTTCGCTTGGCTTCTGTTTGAGCTGTCTTGGCCAAGAGCCTGAAAGCATTGACTGGCTACTATGGACTGTGGGATTTGACATGAAACAGTTGCAATTCTAATGCAGCATTGATTAGGAATAAATCTCCTTCCCAACTGATCATCTAGTTTCTGTTTCTTGTGGTGGTCAGGGTGTTCAGAGCAGTACAAAATGAACTTCCTTTCATCCTGGAAGTTGCTAATCTGAGTTGATATGCTAGGATTCTTGTAGCAGTGGTAACTGACAAATCTAGTTGGGTAGCACAGTCTTGTGTTAATGTTCATATCCAACAGTATATTGTAAAAGGCTTTAATATTGATACTGTTTTTATCTCCAGGCTCAAGATGAGTGTGATGTTGGAAACCTCTGAGCTGCCAGCAGTGTTTGATGGGGTGAAGCTTGCTGCAGTTGCTGCTGCTCTCTATGTTATTGTTCGCTGCCTAAATTTAAAAAGCCCAACTGCCCCTCCTGAACTCATCTACCAAGACTCTGCTTTGGCACGCTTCCTACTCAAATCCTGCCCACTTCTGACCAAAGAGTAAGTAGTATGTGTGTTTGCCATGCTGGCCTATCTTGTATGAAGAAGATCTGCACTTAACCATTCTTCTGCCTAGTGTGTTTCCTAAATCTGGGTGCAAATGAATGTCAGGGTATTCTCTTGATAAAATAAACCTGTTCCAAATCAAGCATTTCACTGTTGTTAATGTCCCAGGTACCTGTGTTTAGAACCAGGCCCTGTTGAGCGGGACTGTCCATGGATGTGTAGAATGTCATCCCTGTACTCTCTGTGGTAGCTGTATGCTGATACTGTACTATACCAGCACTATATAGCCCACTGTCTGCAGAAATGGGGGAAAAATGGATGCAGTCAGCACTTGTTCCTGTGCTCTCCTTTCTGCTAGGGAAGAAATTTGTCAGGGCTCACAGGAAAGAAACACTTTCATGGTGTGTCTGTGCACTTAATGAAGGCAGGGATGGCTGTTAGTTTTAAAGTGCCTGCTCTTACTTGAAGTGCCTTAAGTTGACTAATGAAACTTATTGCTGGTAGAGCACATCATAACTAGTTTAACAAAATAATGACATACTGGCCAGCTCTAGGCCTGTTGAATCCACTTTCAATTGGCCTTATGTCAACTGCGTATTTGAGTGGGCTGATCCTTGACCTTCCGTTCTAGAACCTTCAGAATCAGTGCAGTTTCCCTTACCCTCACCAATAATATGAAGCATTTACTACAATTTCATGAGGCTTTGGAGGGACAAGGACTTTGATTACAGTATTTCTTCTGCAATCACTTTGAAAACTTGCAAGTCCTATTTAGAAGCCCTAAATACATCAATTATCTAGTAAGTGCTGAGTGCAGCTGCATGAACCTTTCTTTCGGATCTCAAAAGTCAAGCTGACTTAATGATAGTAATTTTAGGGGAGATGAGAGGCTTTTAGCAATGCTGTGTTAGGTGCCTTGATTATGTAAGGTGTAAGATCATAGGCCACAGGATCTGTAAACTCCTGGAGAAAACAAAGCATTATCCATTTTAAATTGGAGCCCAGAGAGGGTTCCCGGATGAACTCTTCAGTTTGGTAGTAACATAAGTGTGTGTTGAAGCTGAGCATTGAAATTGGATTCTTGATTATGTCTAGTGCCTTAACTGCAAAGCAGTTGCTTCCCTAAGAAATAAATTAAGAAGTCTCTAGTTACTTGGTACCTTGGACACTTGTCTCAGTGTTGGCACTGCAGATTGACATGTCCCTAGTCACTGAAAGAGCAAACATGAAGCTGTGCTGATTACAAGTCTTGAAGACTTACTGGCATTAGGCTCATCTTTGGAAACAGACTGTAAGCTAATTCAGTCTGGTTTACTCCTATTTTAGCTCTGTTCTCATGGCACAATCTCCTAGCACTACTTAGAGCAGTGTTCTTTGCTTTCAGTTGGAGAACAAACTATTCCCAAAAAAGTGAACATGTCTAAAAATCGCAGTACATCTGTTGTGCATTAATTGCAGGAGTGAAGAGCTTGCAGAATCCTGGTGTTGTGTTAAGAGTGTGCATCCAGGTTGTTTGCTTCTCTGAAAACTGGAGCAGTGATTTCCAGCACATGGTTCTTGAGCTGAACACCTTCTGAAAGGCTTGCATGACCCTGGGAAGCAAACTCAACTGAAGAAAACTAGAACAAAATATGTCCATAGCTACTTGCTCAGTCTTGTTACCTCTATATCTATGTTGAGGAAAATGGGAATAGAATAGTTCTTGGAGATTGAAAGGGTTTACTGGAAAGGCAACTCTGTAAGGTGATGCATGTGGTTTTTTCTATTCTAATGATGTCACAGACCTTTTTCAATACTGAAATGAAAAAAAAAAAAATCAAAGAAATCCTGTCTCTATCATGAAAGTCACCTGGACACTAAAGGAAAACAAATACATTTGAGTGCCTGCAATTATGCATAAAGCAGTTTGTAGGACTAATTAGCAGAAAGCTATGTGCAAACAGCTTGTGCCATGCTGCACTGCAAAATCTTGCAGGGCTTTGATTACTTGCTAATTATTCCGAGTGTTGGGAAAGCTGATTAAGCAGCTCTTTTTTCAGATTCTACCATGAAAGCAAAATAAGTAGCCCAGCAATCCTTCCCGTTATATCAGTACTGGTTTTGTCTGAGATCTGTTAAAGACCAGTTCTTCTGTACAGCTGTGAACTGGCTTTCAGACCTGGTTTGTTCAACTCCCTCATGCTTAAGGGAGGAGGAGGTGAGGGTATTGCCGGAAGGGGAGGAAGCAGAAGTGAGCAAAATTATTCCATCTGTGCAGCTGTTCAAAAATATGTGGGGGAAAAAACATTTTTAATATTATTTCCCCGTTATGGCATCATCCTCACCTATGCACTTACTCAGTACATTATAACCATAGTAAGCCAAGTGGTGGTGGATTAATAATGTAAAAACTTTGGACAGTAAAACTGCCTGAGATGGCTGTGTGCCATGTACCTTGTACTTGCAGTACAAGTGTTAGTGCTGCTTTTTACAGTCCTCTCAACTACTAGGAGCTTTCTACCTACCTGTCAAACACTGGTAAGCAAGAGACTCTGTTTTGCTAGAGCTTCATTTCCCTTTACCTTCTGCATTTTGGCTTACCAAGTGGAGTAGCATAATGAGGCTCTTTCATTCAGAGAGCTGCTGCTTGCATGGAAGCTCTGGCAAATCAGCAAAGCTATTGGTGCCCATGGGCACTTAGGCTTAAGCCCTGGCTGCAGCTGTCTCCTTTTCCTGTCTCCCAAGTTGGTATAGAGTCAGCCGTCTTACTCCTGTAGCAATGCAATGTTGGCTCTTTGATTCACGAGGACAGATTTGGCCAGTGCTTGCTGTACTGGGCTATATTCTTGGCTGTTCCCAGTTTCTCCTATCTCTCCTATGCCAAGTCGATGTGTGTCTTTACTCTTGTAGAGGTGTGGCACAAGTGTCATCCTTATAGAAAATAATTATCCTTGCTGCCTGCACACTTTTATCATTAATAAAGGCAAGCTTCTCAAAGATTGAGGCAAATGACTGTCAAGCCTGTTAGTAAACACTGTCAAAGATCCAGTCTGGATCCTTCTCATCCTTTGTTTGCACGGTAACCTATACTGGATGAGCAGGCTGCCTGGTACCAGAAGACTCTTTTGCACTGTCACTGCTTATCTCCTAGAAGCAAGGAGACAAGTAGTCAGAAAAGCTGTCTTCAAGCTTTTCAATGTTCTTTCCTTCCATCTAATAGCAAATAGTATTTGATTCCTGTCAACTCCTTCATGATTTACCCTGGGAGGAACGCTTCCAGGAGAATAATAAAGTAGAAGAACGGTCTTCCTTCAAAGCTTTGGCAGGTGAACATGTTAAGAGGTAGAGAAGAATGGCAGCTCCCTATTGGGAAGTTGAAGCATTGACCCTGGGGAGTGAAGCAGCCTTGGGAGGAATCTGAGTGCTTGCTTAGGTGCTCTGCTGTGGCATCAGCTGAAAAGTTGTGTTCTCCAGCTCTCATCACCAAAGACGACATGCTGTGATACTCATGCCCTTTACTAAATAAAAGCTGTCTAAACTGGGAAGGAGGTGATTTAACCAAGGAGACCAGTCTGTACTTTTAAATAGTTCTGACTTCATACAGGTTCAATGAGCAGCAAACACTCCACTTAGGTTAGTTTCTTTTTCAGAAGCTCAGGGAACATGGAAGCTCTGTAAGCTGCTTTAAAGTTTTGCTGTTACATATTTTCTTTGCCACTTTGAACAGCCTGACTGCACTGATGCAGAAAAAGCCACTTTCTACATATTTGGGGAGGAGGCAGTTGAACCCTGCAGACTTTTAGATGAGCTTTCTTGACTGGAATTCAAATTGCATTCCCCAGCATCAAATAAAGGACAAAGTTCAAACAAGGTTTGATTTGTAAAGCATCCTTTAAATAGCTCCAGACTGCTCTGTAAAGGCTGGGGGAAATAACCTGTCTTCCTGCTATAACGCAGGTAGTGGTTCTTGGTGTCCCCTGACATGGACAAATTGTAGGCTCTGCTTTCTTGCCATCAGCATCTGATGCACTACAGCACATCAAAGGTGATGTGAGAGTTAATGTTGAAAGTGTTAATCTCCTTGGGTGAGATGAAGTAATGCTTCAGAAATACGCCTGTTGCTGAACTTCCACTTCACGTCTTTTTGAGGACCTAAATGCTGATGCTTGCTAATAAAAATAGCACAGTTTTTACGCGCTTTGTGTGAGCTGCTTATACAGCAGCTGCTTTCCTAAATTCCTGCATGCTGGGCAATGTATGTGCTCTAAAATTATAATCTGCTGCCTGAGCACCACTAAAACCTAACCTACAATCACATGTTGGAATTGGGTTTAATATCAAAATGCTAGGAGGAAGTTTGTGAAGCACCTAGGAACTGTCTTGCTCTCAGGCATTGTTGTGGACTGCCACTTATGAAGATAGTTGTGGCTGTGCTGCGCAGCTGAAATGCAGCATTTGGAGCTAAAACATTAGGATTTGTGATCACCCTTATGTAACTGGCTGTGTATTCACTTAGCCAGTTAAGACTGAACTCTGTGCTTGTGCTGTATAAGTCAGCTTCCATAATAAGTAACTGACATCCCAAGACCTGTTCTCCTGTCTGCCCTCTGTTACAGCATCCTGTTACTGGAAGTTACAGGACTGGCTACTGGAAGCTGTAGCTGACTGCCTCAAATATTTGTCTTTACTCAGAGTGCCTGATACTTATTGCAACTGGTCAAATCAAAACAGGAAAATGAGTCAGTTAAAAGCCTTTGGGTCTGAAGCAAACAGGGAAGCTGTTCTTATTTCACAGAAATAGAAATATTTGTTTCCAGTACAATGCAACTTTGCCTTTAGCTCTTCTGTGTTATCATTGTCTGTGCTATTGTGGTACATCATCTTCATCCTATTGTGGGCATGCATATACCTCTTTGGCAAGAGGTCTTCCTGACTGCTGTTCGCAACTCTGCTTCTGTCATCTGTAAACTATAAGCAGCATTTCCATTGTTCTGCAATAAACATGGTGCTGGAAAAGGGCACCCTGAGGAATACTTAGTGAAATTTGGTGTGCTGGGATAATCTCTACAGTACACTGCTTTTCAAATCCACTTTGGTTTATAGCAGGCATTACAGAGGAGCTGGAGTCTGTCATGTCCTTGAACACTTTCCCTGTTTCTACTTAATATCAGTGCTGGAGGCAAGCCACCTGCTTTTATGAGTGGGGGGCCCTTGTTTGGAAGACATGATTAGATTTAGCAGTAGTAATAGTTTTAGCATAAAACCTAAAGGTCAATACTTAAATGCTGCTTAAACTGAATACTACATAGTTGCTCAGCATGCATGGTATCTAGCTTGTGTTTCTATGTGTTACACCCTGCTGAGCTTGCTTTGTTAAGGTAAGCCATAGGAAAAATACCCGAGTACGTACTCTTCTGCATACAGATGATTGTTCACAGGAGCATCTCTTTTTGGCTGTTTGCCATGAGGAATGTTGTTTTCACTGGCTCTTGCAATCACCACTGGATAGTTAAGGGTTTTTTCCAGCTGAGTTGAATATGACACTGTCTCTGGAACTGATTTTTACATAATAAGCTTAAATAAAATCTGATCTGTGCTTTTTCAGTGGGTGAAGACTCTTGCACAATTCCTGGCAAGCTTTTTTCCCCTCACTAGTGTGGTGTCATGCACCTTTATGACTGAAGGGTTCTTTCTATGCTCTTCAGTTTTAGTAAAAACAAGCTGAAAGTCTGCATAAACCCTGGATGCAAAGACGCCCTTCAGTCCTGTGCAGTCTTGCACTATTATGTGCAGTACTTGAATAGAAATCATTTACAGTGAGACTTTTAAAAACAGGTTTATCCGTTGCCAAAATGGAGAGTCGACAGAAATAGTCAGATCATATGCCTGATTCTACTAGAGATTATAAGGATGCTTTGCAAAGTCAGATTTGGCTTTCAGCAGAAGACAGTTTTTACTGGAATGCAATAATATAGAGCATTGCTTTGTTACTGACAAGGCTTCACAGGGGTTTCTGGTAGGTAAAGATTGGCAACTTGGTAAATTAAAGTAATATTTTTAATAGCTGTTTGCTTTTGCATCAGTCTGGTAAGAAGCGTTTCAGCTTGTCTTATTTTTTCACTGGTTATGCAAGATCTATACAATCTAGGCAACTTTTCCCCCTCTCTGTTGAAGTCTTGTGTTCAGTTTCCTGGAGGCTGGATGCTTAAGGGCTTTGAGGATATTTATCTCACCACAAGCGTATTGCTTAAAGGTTGATGGGCAGTAGCAGAAGAAAAGATAGGCAAGATAACAAGCTGCTGCTCTCACACTTGCATGTATTTCAAGACTTTAACTGCTTTATATTTAAGGGCAAAATGCAGAAATATACTAAACATGCTTAAGTTTGCCTGAGCGGGAGTAACAAACTGCCTCAGAGCACTGTCCTGTGCACATTATTCATGTTGGAACTTGAACTTTGAATACTTACCTGAAGAGTGTAGTTACATGCAGAATGACTAACACCAGCACATCTTTGCTACAGGCAATGTGATGCTTAACTGACTGGAGTTAACATAAAAACTAAGCTGAGCATTTCACTTGCTTGGTCCATAGGATGCTTGGAAACACTGGCTTGTCCACTCTGAAGGGAGCAAGGTAGTGCATGCACCCTTGTCTATAGGGTTTAAAGCAGTTCTAGCTTGGAGAGAAATGTGGAACCCATAGGTATCATTTGTCCATCATTACGGATGGAGTCACAGGGATTCCTGTTGGTTTTAGTCTTTAATGAAGAACATGCCTGTGAAACTGCATCTGCTGTTTGCTTATGTAAAAGCAGTGTAAAGCTTTGACTTACTGAAGGTCAGGACTTCACATAACTTTCAGTTGGGTTATTTGAAGGCAGACTTGAGGTGTTTTTCCTCAGAGAAGCCAGCTGTGACCCAAGGAGGCAGGAAAGTACTACACTCTTGGTAAGCAAGCAGGCTTGAAAGCCATTTGTCCTCATTTAAACACCGGCAGTAGTGGTAAGGCTTTGAAGACTTCTAATTTCCTCTCTAACAACATCCTGTGGTTTGCGCTGCTGCAGCTGCAGCATCTATTCCACTGAATGATTGCAACCTAGAGCTGGAAACGGAACTGTAAGTAAATATGAAGAAAGGATTGATGCTCGCAGAGATCCTTGATTTCTGTTTCTTCATCAAGGTGGTAGCAGTCATCAGTCACAGCTGCTGTAGCTGGAGAAATTGCTTTCCTGTTATCCTTGTGCAGTAAGACTTTGGGTTTTACCTGGAGCAATCTTTGATTTGAAAAGCACTATATAGAAGCAGAGTCACAAGAACTTTCCAATGTATGTGTTTAATCTAAGATTAGAAACTATGCAACAACATTGACATTTGTGTCTCTTAAGAGCTGCAAATTCTTAGTATAGGTTGTATTTGACAGCTCCCCACAGGCTGCTAACAAAACCCGCTGCAAAGGACTTCCGTGAAGGAGACAAAAAGCCAGTCAAGCACTATCCAGTGTGGGGTATGGCTACTGACCTGAACTGGTTGTGAAGTACATGGCTGGGGTGCAGCTAGCTGCTGCTTCTTGGTTTAGAAGAGAATTGCCTTTTCCATCTGGCAGAATAGTTGCTGTTCAAAACCCTATGCAGTGAGCTGTGACTTGAGCAGAACCATCTGTAGTCCTTGTGCAGCCTTGTTTACACTGACTGCAATCCCAATGGATATATACTTTGAATTGTGAGCGTGTATCCCCTGACTACTTTCTGTCTCTACCAGCAATTCCAGAAGTCCCCATCATTGCTGGGAGGTTCTGCATGTCTGGCATGCTGCATTTCAGTGCATGCCTCCCAGTGATGCTGCACTGATCACCCAGAGATGCTGGGCTGATAGAAGATAGTGCTACTAGCCTCACATAGATTCTTTGGAAAGCTTTATAGTTAAGTGATCAAATCCGGGATGAACTGAGGGCTAATTTACAAGGTTACAAGCATCAGTTGGCAGCTTTTGCAGCCTTTTTTGAAGTGGTATCTGCTTCTGTGGCAATCTATTTTGGGTCTGTTTGGGAAGTACACTTGCAAAAACAGGCTGTACAATGAACTATTGTGTTGCTTGGACTGTAAGAAGCCTCCCTCATAGATGATAGAATAAAACA
The DNA here is from genome assembly GCF_963264785.1 of Psittacula echo. Classification (NCBI taxonomy): domain Eukaryota; kingdom Metazoa; phylum Chordata; class Aves; order Psittaciformes; family Psittacidae; genus Psittacula; species Psittacula echo. The sequence continues at coordinate 14,556,460 of NC_137741.1, read as the reverse complement.
GGGAGAAAGAGCAGACTGCTCCTCTTGGCTTGCTAAATAAGCCTAGATAGTTCGTATTTCTACAGAAAGGGTTTTTTTGAGGAGTGTGTAGGGGGAACAGGGAGTTGTTGGTATGACACACAAGAGCTGGCATGGGAAGAAGGTCCAGCTCTGTGAGTAGGTAGTGTCAGAGCACAAAGGCAAGGTCTCTGTCACATTCGAGTGGATTACAGGCTTAAGTAGCGCATCTGAGTTCTGAGCTACCTAGTCCCCTGCGAACAGGGAAGAGCACAATCTTTGCTTTGTGTGGTCTCAAGAAGTCAAAGGAAATAATTGCAGGAAGCTGTAAAAAACACAACAGGGAAGAAGTTGCTGATCTCTTGGGATCCAAGGTGGTGTCAGCAGCTCTCAGGTTTCTTCTGGGTACCTGCTCTGTGTAGCAGAGACTGCAGCTCCTTAATTGGAAGCATGTCCCCTGGGACTGCTGTTCTCCTACACGATAAATCATTCATGCTTTCCTGTTCAGAGCTGATGTAACTGTCTTTTTCAAGGCCCTGGCTCAGTCTCTCCTTCACTGAGTGGCTGGGTGACCGGCCTGCCACCCCCAATGGAATGTGTCCTGTTACCACTTACAGCTCAGCTTGTACTAAAAAACCCTGATAACTGAGCCTTTAATGCCTTCAGCTGATATTGGTGTTTACTCCATGTCTTTTTTAAGCCAGGAAAAGAAAGACAATTTGCTTTGTCATCTGGCTTTAATATGCACTTGATAAGCGTAATTGGTAGGCTCACCCCTCTTCTGTTGAAAGGGGTTTATTATGGAGTTTGGCCAATTCTGAGAGCTCCTTTTAAAGCTGGCGCAGCTTTACCTAACTCTGCTTGAGAGGCAAAATCACCCTGTACCATGCTCTTCCTTAACTGAGAAAAGCAGCTCTGTGTGAAATCATCCCAGCCAGCAAGTCTTGGGGCTTTCAGTCTTCTAGCACTTGCTGTGAACCCTGTTGTTTCTGCCACTGGCTTGTACAGTCAAGTGCTTACATGAGTTCATGTGGCTCAACCCAGCAGGCTTCAGTGTTTCAATTAAAACAGATTTACAACGCTTTCCAGGTTCTGGAGGTCGGTGTGGTTGGCTAGCAACGTGCTTTCCCAGTGTCACTGTGGCACAAGGCCTCTGTGTATTTGGTAAGAAGCATTTGTGCGTGTAACACTTCAATATAGAAGAATGTCTCAGGTTTGGCTTCTGTAAGTGCTGAATTGTCAGCTTTGAGAGCATAGCTGTCTCTCCTTGTGGAAAGCTGCGAAGGTCAGTGCTGCCAGTTCAGTCGTAGCAAAAACCATGTCGTATTTGTTGCTATTTTTGGCGATCTGTTATGGGAGTGCTTATCTGTTCTCAAAGGCTCATAAACACGTCAGGAATAAGCCATTAAATTACTGCCTCTTTCAGGTATGTTCCACCCCTGATTTGGGGAAAGAGTGGACACATCCAGACAGCCCTTTACGGAAAAATGGGAAGAGTGAGATCACCGCATCCGTACGGACTTCGCAAGTACCTCACGATGCCAGATGGAGCAACAGCCACCTTTGATCTCTTTGAGCCGCAATCTGAGCACTGCATTGGAGGTCAGTTGAACAGCTGCTGGCTGCATCTAGCTGCTGACCTTGATCCTGTGCTCTGGGGGATGGATGAGGTTACTGCTACTTGATGTATCAGAAAGGATAGATGTTACAGCTGGTGGTGGAAGGGGAGCTGCTAAGCAATACTAACCCATGTGTGGAGGGTATGACGCCATCTTTCTGTATACCTGTAGTCAGACATCAGGAGAGACCCTACTAGACTAATTATTTGTGGCAAGGGATGGGGAGTTAAGGAACAGAAGTGTTCTTTAACCTGTGCCTTGAGTGAGAGGCTGGCAAAGAGAATCTGGTGGTAAGCCTTGACTGGAGTGCCCTTTGCCAGTTAAGGCTGTGGGATCATAGAACAGAGGCTAGCTGTGTAATGCCCTTCAAGTAACTAGACTTCTATTTCCCCCCTTAGAAATAGAGTCTTGATAGTCTTTACTAACAGTATGTGCTTGAAGTTCTGCATGAAAACAAACTCCATGTGCAAAGGGTATGATGGAGTCCAGACATGAAGAGAGCTCCATGAAAAAGTATAAAATCTTGGGAATTCCTTACAACACTACATATTTATATTCAGAGTGAATGTCAGCTTTAAACTCACTGTTACTGCTAGTAACAGCAGTACTTAAAACTGAGTTACTGTGGCTTGACTTCAGAAATACAATTTACTGCTGCAGTAGCTGATGTCATGACTCCCATTTGGCCTTCAGAAAAAGCGGAGTTCTTAACTGTCAGTATGGAGATCCTCATGGTATAATGCTGCACTAGAACAGACTTTACCACTGAACAGAATCTGAGCAGTGCTTTCTTAATGAGGCAAAAATTCAGTGGCTAGAGCTGCTCATGTTGGAGCTTTTCACAAGTCTGAGAGCTAATCTGAAGTACATACTTTAATCTTGAATGTAATTTATCATGCTTACTTGAATTACAAGAAGTACTTTCTTAGTTGATGAAATGATATCTTGTTAAACTAGTGAACAGTGTCAGCACATCAAATACAATTACATTAGCCACAAAGAAGATGATGGCTCATGTCAGCCAATCAGAATGTCTGTGCTTAGCAAAGCTTCACTTTGAAGATTGTTACACTCAATTCTGGAAGAGAAATGAGGGAAAAATAGCATAGCCATCCTACTTGGTGCATGAATGAGCAGTGGGCTCCAGAGCTTCCACTCACTTAGTCATTGCAGGCTGTCACAAGGCAGAACATGTGTAATGTCAAAAACATCATTCAAAGGGAAGAATTTGCTCTTAGTTTCTAGGCAGTGTCTGTAGAACTGTTCAGGCAGCTTTCCCTGGGGTTACAGGACTGTTCATCTACTGCAACATGAATTACTTGCTCACATCTGTAGCACTAGAGCTGCTCATCTCCTGTCCCATAATGGGTTTTTGGCAGGCTAGTAGGGTTTTTAGCTTGCTTCTGGTAGGTGGTTTCCCATGGATCTCAGTTGGAACCCTTCTGACTCTCAATTTGCATGAAATGACATTTACTTAACTTCCCTCTTTCTGTGCACAGAGGACGTCACGATGGTGATCTGCCCTGGGATTGCTAACCACAGTGAAAAGCAGTACATTCGCACTTTTGTTGACTATGCCCAAAAGAATGGGTACAGATGTGCTGTCCTGAATCACTTGGGAGCCCTACCAAACATTGAGCTCACTTCTCCACGGATGTTCACATATGGTAGGTACTTCATGGCACCTGGGGACTTATTTCCAAACTTGCAGAATTTTTAGGGCTTCATCCTTCAGCATAACACAACTGCTGTATCTGAGTGAGGATAATTTTGTATTGTTTCTTAGGAACTAAGCTGAACTTACACATGAGGAAGATACTGGGATTCACTTTTCCTTGTCTCTTCTCCTAGCTCTTACATGGGTATCCTAATCAAGGAGGCAGGTTTTTGGAAAGAAAACTCTTTTTTTTTGGGAAAACCCATACTCTTGTGGCTAAGAGCATGCTCCAGTGATTTTAGAGGTGCCAAAACGTCAGCTTAGTGGAATGTGGAACAAAACTGGCTCTGAAAAATAAACACTGCTTCTGAGGCTTTAAAATGTAATATGAGAGGATTTTGTACCAGCCTATCCAGAAAGTACATTTCTGTCCTAAGAGGGACACATGAGGATTGGTGCCTGGATGTCACACAGATGCCAAGGAACAGCAACAGTTCCACAGTGTAACAGTAGAGCTACAAAAGTTAGTGCTTAACTGCCATGATTTTGGGATTTCATCTTAAGTATAAGGAAATCTTAACCTGGAAATTAAAAGGAACTGTGTTAAGGGTGACTCCAGCTATTCTTAACTGCCTTGCTAGTGAGTAACATGATCTTTGTAGAATGTGGTCTTCTTGCCTGCCACCCAATCTGCTTGTTCCTGCGCTTTCTTGAGCCCTCATGTCCTGCAAACATCTTTATGGACATTATGTCAGGAATCAGTTGTGGGTTTAGCACATTGGTGTTGGGTTTCTTGTTCTTTAAAGATGACTAACTCACTGCTAAGAGTTTGGATTAGCAGTTTGAATGTTTATCTTGCACAGTTGAACTGCCAAAATAGCAATATAGTGCTTTGAGATTCTGAGTCTGGCAGGCAAATGGTCTCTAATGCTTTGTTGATTGTTTTATAGTCATTAAATCTGCTTGGTAGAAAAGACTTGAGGAATACCAAGTACCTCAACTTGTGTTGAGTCTCTAGGCTGTTAATAGCTTTAAGCCTACCATGTCCTGGGAACTAAGCTTGGCCTCCTTGAAGCATTTGCTTTTTTGATCAAAGTTGACAGCTTTCTTCCATGGACCTTTGCTTTAGACCATAGGGAGTTACTCTGTAGTGCATCTCTTGAGACATACCTTTCTGAGTCTTTTATAGCCTCAGAAAAGGAAAGGAATGCCTAGCACTTCCTTTGAGTAAGACAGTAAATCACTTGGCAGAGTTGCTTGTTAAGTGGAGTGCCAGTAAGACCATGAGCAGCCTTTCCTCTGCCTCCAACCCAAATATCCCAGTGTCTTTCCAGCTTTTGCTGGATTCCTGATGTATTTGTTGAGGAGCAAGTAACCTGAACGTGGAATTTGCTGAATCCTCCGGCCTTGACATCAAGCTTGACCTGGTGCTATTCTGAAATATTTATCAGTTGCCCTCAAATCATGAAGGTCAAACACCGAAGTATTTTGACTTCTGCTTCTTCCAGAGAAAACTAAAGCAATGCAGCATTTGTGATCTTGATGGAAATTGCTCATCAGGAATGTTGACAAGGAAGTGCCTAAGCCCTGCTGAAACACTCAGCCAGAAGCTGTTTCACTGAAGTAAACACAAACCCTGGTGCTCAGTTTAGAGCTAGCTAAAACCTTAGTCTGATGGCTAGTAAGGATGCTACAGTTAGGGTGGGGGCACAGTGGAGCAGTGTTAGGTTGGCACATGGTAGAATCCCAGCTCCTGGGATTTATCTCCCTGGACAAGTTCTACAGGATAAAGCTGAGTTCCTGACTCTAGACAGAAATAAACAGCCATTGCTCATGTGGTGCCTCGTGTGTGGTTTTCAGTCTTAAACCCAGTGGGAAGCTTAACAGTGCATAAATGGTTGAAAGCACTGTCCTGATGCCATCCGTTTTGCAGCTCCATTTCTTCATGTCTCCTTTTCCCAAACTACAACGCAGAAGAAACAGCTGTAGGTGGTGGTGGTGCATGTGTGCAAGTTCTCATGCCTTTCAAACCATCTGAGGTCCCCAGTGCTGCCAGAAACTGGACCCCTCTTTGCCTGCAGCCTGTGGGATGCAAGTGGGTGTCAGCTAAGAGCAGAACAGGCCTGTATAGAAGCGCTTACCTCTTTCGAAGAGGGGATACCTCTGTCTTCTAGAAAGCATCAGTATCTTTACTTCCTCAGTGGTTAGAAAGGGCTAGCTGCCTCTGCTTGAACCCTTCTCTCTGATTCCAGAGAGCACCTGCTTAGTCAGGCTCTGCATCAGTCCCCTGAGCTTTGTCCTGACAAACCAACTCTGCATTTCCATCCCCTCCCTGCATGAGCATGGATTTAAGGATCCATGGCAGTCTTATTAAAAGCAAAGGAGCAAGCTGCTTTTCAGACACCTCACTTAAGTTCAGAAGTGGCAAACTGGCTCAGGAAGGTAACAATGTGTGCTGTTCTTGGATAGTAATGTCAAGGCCAGAGTTACTTGACTCTGCTTTAGAAAGGAGGAGTTGAGATTGTCGCATTAGCTATTGCCATAAATTTTAAGCAAGTTAATTTCATCTTACTTTGGCAGTCTGTCAGAACTAAGCATGAGCTAAGGTCTCATAAAACAGATACATGAACACATGTGTGAATCAGAGCTCTTAAAACCTTAAGGTTAGTGAAAAGTCAGGGTAATAAGCTGAACTTAAAGCACACAACTGAAACTCAAAGTGGGATTATAGGTTTTCAGAAGATGATTCTTGACTTTACCTTTATTTTCAGGTTGCACCTGGGAATTTAGTGCCATGGTTAATTACATCAAGAAGACCTACCCTCAGACTCAGCTGGTTGTTGTGGGCTTCAGCCTGGGTGGAAACATAGTGTGCAAGTACCTGGGAGAGAGCCAGGCCAACCAGGAGCGAGTCCTGTGCTGTGTCAGTGTGTGCCAGGGCTACAGTGCACTGAGGTAGGTCTAGAGGATTCTCCATGCTTTCTGTTAACAGTAAAAGTAAGTTTCCTGTAGCTGGCCGGGAGTATGCTGGTAGCTCCTGGTCTGTGTGAGCTGGCCTAACTCTGTCTCATTACTATAGCATCCGAAGAGGAGACATTCCCGGTTTAGTGTCCTGGTGTAACTAACCTGGCAGGCTGGGCAGCATGACAAACTGCTGAGATGATGCCAGGCTCGCAAGCCACAGTTTACACACGCTCATCGCTCTGAGGAGTATCCCTTGGTTCATAATGGCTTGTTTGGCTTCAGTGTCACAGTTTCATTTGGCAGCTCTTAGCTGAGGAGACTGAAAATAGACACAGCACAGAGGCTGTCAGTCCGTGCTCCCTTCTGAGTGTGTGTCATTGAAACAGTGCTGTGGGCTGCTGAGGAGATGGAGAGGCACTTTGCAATTATGTTGTACAACTTGGGAAGGTGGGGAGGAAAAGGATTACAGCCCCTAAAGTCCGCCTAAAACGTTAACCTGTGGTTCCCTGCCTGGAAGCCCAGGCTGTAACATCTCAGGAGCTGTAACGGCTCCACCTAGTGCTAACACTGATGGAGCATCTGGGTACAGCGATGCTGCTTGAAAACTGGTGGCTTAACTAATGTGCAGTAACTTTCCGTGTACGTAGTTAATGAAGGTTAAAACAGTTGTAACTGGCTAAGCTGCTGCTTTCAGTCTTTACTTTTTGTACATGCAAATAACTACTGAGGTGTAGCTGACTTTAATTAAACTGCACTTTTGAGCCCTGAAACTATTTACAAGATAAAAGGGGCTGTTGAGGCTCTAGGGTATTTGGGTCAAGATCTTTTGGGCAGATAATGGTGAAACTTGCTATGGAATTTGGCCTCCTAGCCTGGTCAAGATAGCTGGAACTTTCTTGATGCTGTGATGCTTTGCCTGTATGGAGACCAGATACGCAGCAGTCTGAAGAAGACACCTTTTATAAGCTAAGCTCTTATAGGTGAAATGGAAGCTTTTATGGAAGCATTAAGATGTGACTAAAAGCTTGATGTGCATATCAGTAATATTCCAGTATATCGAATTCTGTGTGAGAGCAGATGTGACTACAGCTAAAAATGCATAATTTACTGCTAGGTCCACATGAGTTCAGAGCCTTAAAATCTGGATAGATGCTTTCAGGCACAGCATTTCTGTTTTGTTTCAACTGAAATGCTCTTGGATGTCTTGGGGTTCTGGCATGGAGCACAGAGCATACTTTTGAAGCCAGCTCCTCAATTGCAGCCCTCAGCCAGGGTTTGCAGGGTTCACATCTGGCTGCAGTCTACTTGGTTCATCTTCTGCAATTACACACTTGTATTTCTGGTGTCCAAAATGATGTTGCAAGTAATGCTGTTCCCTAGGCCGATTTCTGTAGCAGTGTGTCATGGTGTGCTGGTAGAACAGCAGGACAAGGGCAACCTGTTTAACAATACTCGGATGTTCCTGTGGAAGAGTTCCAGCTGCTTGTCTGAACTTAATGCAAGTCATCAGTGGGTTGTGTGGATTACTGAGCTCTGAACTCCACCTGCTGGGTAAACATCTACTAGCAGATCTCCAGTCTCAAAGCATCTGCTATGTGTTACTGGGCAGTCAGCAGGAAGGCTTTTCAGATCTGCTGTCTCCCTACCTCATGTCTACTTCTGCTTTAATTGCTGATTATCTGGAAAGCTGTGGGAAAGCAACATCAGTAAATAACTACTAAGCAAAACACAGGAGAGGGAGGGCCTTGTGCACTGGTTGTAGAAGTGGGAGGGAGGAGGTACAAAGCACCTCAAGGTGGAATGTTAAGCCTTAGCCTTCCTGGGCTTGATGTGGTAGGGTAAAATAACTGGCCTCATCCCTCTAGGCTACATGAATGTGGATAATCCTGTTATGCATGACCAGTTAGTTTACAATTCCATTTTCTTTTTATATTAGCTTGTACAGCCTTTATTCCTCAGATAACTTTAGGAAGTGAAGGAAAATCTGGTGGTGAGCAAGGTGAGCCAGGGATCTGAAATATGAAAGCCTTTCCGGAGCATTAAGCATGAGTCCCATAGCTGGGCATAATAAAATAGCAGGAATAGTAGGATCTGCCAGAAGAATGAAAGACTCTTAGTTTAATGAATTAACAGAATCTGGGGAATGTGTTCCTTGAGGCTAAATGGGGACACATCTCCTTATTCCTTAATCCCTGCCTGCACAGGCTTGATTCTGCTTCTTGATCTTGTGGAATGCATCTTCACCATAGCTACGACTGTGGGGAGAGACCTCAGCTTTTGAAACCTGTGCAGTCCTCAACATACTGGGAGTTGCTTTTTCTTCCAGTACTTGCAGCTCTCCGTATTAGGAATGCCACTGTACACCACAGGAACTCCAGGGGAATTCTAGTAGTTTTAACTTCAAAAGTCTTGTAATAACTTAATGATTTGCTTGGAAAATCTTTTGTAAAGAAAGAAATGTGCATCTTCCTGTCTGGCTTCATTCCCCTGCCCTGGTATAAACATGATAGGAAAAGTCTGGCTAGACAAATAAAGATATGGAATATGTATACGGATATAGCTTGCTTTTGTCCTTGTAGGGAGCTTGCAGGTTGTGGCTTGGGAGGTCCTGCTAAATCTGCTGTAGCTCTCATGGTACGTTAATGTTTAAATGGTAGGAGTACTTGAATAGGTGAAACTGCTCTCAGCATTCTTAAGTTGCTCAGTAAATGATAGTGTGTTTCCTCAGTAACAGCAAACCCTGCTAAGTGTAAAGCTATAACCTGCCTGTGACCCTGCATAGCAAAGGAGTGGTGGTATCTGGCAGAGCTCACGTGTCTGGATCACTTTAATTCTGTTCTAACAACAGATAAGCTGTGAAGTGCTATTCTGCTTTGAGAGTAGGTAAAGACTTCAACTCAGATGCCACTTGCAGCTGCAACACATATTTATTCCTACAGCTCCTGCCAACGAAGCTAGAACAATAAGTGTTTGCACATATTGGAAACATCTGCACAAATTGTTTCCTCTGCAGAGCTATCTACACAACAGACAACACTTTGTTCAGCAACAGGTTTTAGTCCTTTCCTTGGTAGTACCATTAAATAAATTACATTCAGCTTGTGCAAAGGGATACCAAAATCCTGTTGTCAGTGCTGCAGATCTTGACTGATGCCTCTTAAATGCTCTGATGCAGACTGCTAATTGCATTGTGCAAAATGAGACCGTGGATCTGTTTTCTGATGCTAACAAACTTCTTCAAAGCAGGAGTCATTTCCTGGCAAAGGTTAAGCTGTGGCAGGGAAGGCCTGGAGGTTTGTTTACACACCCTCTAGGCTGCCGTAAGATGCTACACTGGATTAATCTGATCTTTCAAGATCTCCATTAACAGCTTTGATTGTTCTGCAATGTGTATTTTTTGTAGGGCACAGGAAACCTTCATGCAGTGGGATCAGTGCAGAAGATTTTATAACTTCCTCATGGCAGACAACATGAAGAAGATCATCCTTTCTCACAGGTACTGCAGTACATCACTTAGGGTCAGTTGCTATATTACATATATCATCTTACTCCTTTAAAAATAGAGCTTCTGAAAGTTTATGCACCAGTTCCTTGTTTGGTAGTCTTTAGATCAATCAGCAGAGAAGGGGAACCCATATCAATCTCATTCCTATACTGTAAAATGTACAAATAAGCTTTGATGATCTTGTTAGAAGAAAGCAGGCTTTGTCTTTTTGCCTTCTGAGGAAACTTGCTTAATGAATCAACAAGATATGCACTGGAAAACTTTGCAATTAAACTTCAAAGAGGAGCGTTCTGCATCTGTTTCACTTCTAGCCAAAGAATTCCCTATTCAAGGAGCTTCTTTTTCTGCCACCTACTTGAGGTAGGACTAACCTTCAAGATCTGCTGTTTATCAAATAAGCAAATAGACAAATTGTAGCTCTAGCTTCTAGCTGTTCCTCTAGAAAGAGCATGTAGCCAGCAAAGTACTTGGTGTTGCTGTTCCTGGAGTGCAAGTGCTCTTGTAGGATCCCTGTGCTGCTGTTGCGGTCTGTGGCTCTCAACATAAAGGAATGTGTGTGTTAAATAGGTGATATGCTCAATGTTGTTGTCTCCTCCGTCAAAAGTTGTTCTTTCAGAAGAACTTTCATCAGAAGGTACTTCTTTCTAGGGCCATAAATGTGTAAGTATTTCATCTGTGTATATTTGAAGTTGCCTAACTCGAGGGGAATAGCAAAGACCCATTCCAATTAAGAGCATGTGTCACTTGCAAACTTTTGTTTCACTATTTACACTCCTGTGCAGTATAAAACACTTGTAGAAGGACTTAGGGCAGCTGACAAGTAGGATGAGCCACATAATTCCTTCCAGATTGACAAATATTTAGACAACTTGATCAAGTTTAACATTTGAAGTTAGGTAAGCCCCCATTAAAAGTACTTAAATTCATAACCCAGAAAAAGCTAGTGCTGGCTTGGAGGCAAGTCTGTTAAGTAAGCTTTTTTTCCACAATCTCTTCTGCTGTAAGGCAACTCCCCCAAATCAAACCTAGCCTCCGTCCTGCTCTGCCCTGCAGCTGCCTCTGAAAGGGAATAAAACCTCTTTCCAACTTGTGGCTTTTGTTCTATGTTAGGGGAGCAGTTTGTTCTGGTAAAGAAACACATCCTCTCCTGAGAGCAATAACTAATTATGACAAGTGCCCATAGTAAATAGCTTTCTACTAAGGTAATGCCCCAAGTAGTTTCTGTTGTGTGAGCTAACCTAATATCTGTGCTTGGGAGACTTCAAGGCCAGATGGTGAAGGAGGTGCTATGCCCATAACTCCTAGTGACATCCAAGCCACCCACAGGTTTGGTGTGAAGCCAAAGGACCCTCCCTCTAACATGCAGCCTCTGTTTCAAATGCCCCAGTGCTGTCTGTTCTGCGAAGATTCTTTTTAAAGGCCCCTTGTGCAGTTTTTCAGTGTAACAGGAAAACATTTTTCTGTGAAGAGGCTGTTAGGGTGTCTGTTATGCCTTGCTGCAAAGAGAGTAGGACAAATAAGCTGTGCTTGTTCCTAAGAAAGCCTCGTGTATGTAGCCCACTTCTAGTCTTGTCACACTTGGTAAGCTCACTTGTCCTTGAATGGGTCATGGGTTTCCTGCCCTTGTCATGTTATTTAGATGTTTTTCTTGATGTTACTCTTTCAGGCAAGTTCTTTTTGGAGATAATGTGAAGAAGCCACAGAGTCTGTCAGATGCTGATCTGAGCAAAATCTATACAGCAACATCCCTTATGCAGATTGATGACAATGTTATGAGGTATGAAGGGTGATTCTCTGATCCTTTGTAGAATTCTGAAAGCACCTTCTCTTTCAAGTGTTGCTCTTGCGTGCCCCTTGCTGTGCCTGTAGGAATCTGCTGAAACACAATGCTGACAACCTCAATTCTTCCTTGCCTTCACACTGAATAAAACTTGCCACAAAAAAGCTTGCTATTGACAGTCACAGCTTCTGAAAAATCCTCCAGGAGGCATTTAGTTATCAGCAACATCTGAACCTGCAGCCTTCAGTAATGTAGGAAGAGGCCAGCTCTGCCTGCAAGCCCTAGCAAAAACCAGTGCAGAATATGGAAAGCAGCTCGGAACTGTTCATTAATGCCCTTAGCCCTGCTTCAACCTTAAAAACAAACCCTTCTCCCCAAAAACCAGCACTGCCTTCTCAGTAAGTATTAGGGTTAGCTGAGATAATGCAGCTTTTTCTACTTGTCATTCTAACACCTTGCTTTATAAAGCAGTAGCTTGTTACTGCCTGTGTCCTTGAAAATAACATAGCACTTCAGTGGCAGTGTTCATACCATGGCATGTTCTGTATCAGGCATTTGACACCTTTCCAGGATGAAGCTGTAAACTGTCAGCTATATGGCTATAACACTTTTGGCAGACTGGGAGCGTTGCTGGCTGCTTTGTAAAAGCTATTCCTAGGAAAGCCTCCTCTCTTATTCCCTCATCCCTGAGGCCTTTTTAGTTAGGAGACAACACAGCTGTTAGCCCAATGTCAACAAAAAGCCCCCAAAAGCACAAAACTAAAAGCACCACCACAAAAATTTGAATATAGGTTTACTGAATTTTTGTGTTGGGATGGAGTGCAAAGGATTTGGCGAAGGACTGGAACTACATTGAATGCTGGGTGGCTTATAGGCAGGCCTTTTTGTCTGGTATGTTTAAGGTTCATAAACTGGTGGGTTTGTATTTGAACAGGCTTTTGGGTAAAGATGTAACTCTTGCTTCCATATGTACAAATAAGCTTGATACTTTAAAAGAAATGCCCTGAAGACTGCTAGGTTTCAACCTGCATCTTTAACTTGCTCATGCTAACAGAATGTCTGAATAAGCACAGAAAGTATAAAGGCATGTGCTGCCAAAGGAGCAGAGACACTGGGTGGTAAAAAAACATTGTCTGTGAAATTGAGGCATCATTCATATCTCTGCATGTATGTCCTCACTTGGAAGTGTCAGATGGGTACCAGAAGCAAGTGTTTGCAATGACAGTCTTCTCTATTTCAGGAAGTTCCATGGCTACAGTTCCCTGAAGGAATACTATGAAGAAGAAAGCTGCCAGCATTATTTGCACAGGGTAAGCTCTTGCAGTAGAGACTGCTCTTGTGCCTTCATTTTCCTATTGGAAAGAAAGTGCTCCATGATTTCTGTTGTTGATACCTACACCCAGCTGTCTAAGCTGGGATTTTCAGAAATAAACAGGTACAGTATATTGAATTATAGAATAGAATCATAGAAGTGGGATTTCAGTTCTTGCTACCTTTAATACTGGGGCTAAATGCTCTGGGCTCATTCAGCTGAACTGCTCTGAGTGTATGAGGATAAGGTGGGAAATAGGTGGTGGCATGGAGACTGTGGCTTCAAGGAAGAAAGGCTTGTACTCTGGATACTGTGGAGGAGGCTCAGGATGCTGTCTGGCAGATGCTTAGCAGACCAAAGTTTTGCAGAAGTGGAACTGGAAGATTATGGAGACGCTCCAAGGGAGTTTCCTGGACTTTAACCAAGGTGTCCATAACAGAGCTGGCGCTAGCTGCCTGATACTCAAAGCAGTGCAGAATGGAAAAGGGTGTAGCTATTTGAATTCTGAGAGTAGAGAAGATCTGTGAGTCAATCTGTACTTGTCCTGATGCACCCCTGCTCCTTTCTTACAATTGAGTTTAAAAAGTGCTGCATTGGTGAAAAGCCACCAGTCTTAATTTCTGACTCTTTCTGCTTTTCTGATGCTTCTCCAAGGACAGAACATCTCTGAAATAAGATGTCTTAATTGAGTTAAGCTAAGGTGCTTTTATAGTAGGTAGATTGAAATTCAAATACCAATCTCTTAATGCTTTTCTTTCTCTGCTGTGTTTCTTGATGCAGATCTATGTTCCTCTTCTGTTGGTTAATGCTGCTGATGACCCTCTTGTGCATGAGAGTCTTCTGTCAATTCCAAGAGCTCTTTCAGGTATGTTGAAGCAGCCTCCTCCAGCTATGCATATGTGTGTACCTGCAGCTTCCTTATCACATCATGATCCATGATTTCAAAGCAGCTTAATGTGCCTCCTTACACCTGTAATTCTGTGAGGTGTACTAAGCCACCTTAAATTACCAGTTGTAGAACTAACAAGGCTAACCTTGATCAGGAGGAACTTGAATCCTTTCAGCTGCCTTCTGCTGGTTTGGCTGTTGTTGATAGCCAGCAGGTTATCTTCAGGTTACATTCTTGAATGGAAAAATGCTTCCTCATGTCTTTATTCCTCACTGGGATTTAGTAGAAAGGTAGGTAATTATAGTGTTATTCTTGATCAGGTATGGATGGACAGCCCCCTTTGCTGATAAATGCCGATAAATAACACATGCATGACTTATTCAGTACTGAACTTGAAAAGACTTCTGTGAGCTATTTTCAGCCAAGGAAAAAAGGGCAAATTATCTCTAGAAGCTCAGAAGAGGGAGCTGGCTGCTGCTTCATCACACAAGTAGTGCACAGGAAAGGAAGCAGGGTTCATTCTTTTCCTGGTTGAAAGCTGTGAACATAGAATTTATCCACAGCTGCTTCCAGACAGAAGCAAGCACAGGGATTTTCTCACTATACGTGGAACAAGGTGGCTGATGTACTGTCAGTGCTTAGTGCAGCTTGACATGATGTTAACAGTTCTAGTTCCACAGTACATGAGTTAAAGATGTTAATGTGTTAAAGAATGAGTATTCTTATGGAAATACGGGCATTGCGTAGACACCCTCTGTACTGACTGGGATCTGCTTCTGCAGACTGCCCTGTCCTGTGAAGCAGTAAGGTTATGTGCTTTGAACTTCAAAGTGGCTTTGACCTTTGTGCATTTCTGCTTCCTATACAATTGCTCCTTTAGTTCAGATGCTATGCCAAGGGTTGAATTGATTTATCACAACAAGACGCCTTCATTCTCAGCTCAAAAATGTTAACCTGGAATGTTCTGCCTCCTTTTGTTTTACAGAGAAAAGAGAAAATGTCATGTATGTGCTGCCCCTTCATGGAGGCCACCTGGGATTTTTTGAGGGGTCTGTACTGTTCCCTGAACCTCTCACCTGGATGGATAAGCTCGTGGTACAGTATGCCAATGCCATCTGCCAGTGGGAGAAGACAAAGTCTCACTGCTCAGACACAGAGCAGTCTGTATCTGGCCCAGAGTAATTGACTCAAAGACTCTAGATCACTTCAGTGTATCTCCCCCTTTGGGAACATCTTGTTCCCTCACTTGCTGCTTCAGGTTTCCATTCTCCTTGATATCCTATGGCTGGGGTTTGATCATAACCTTTTCTTGCAAAGTGGAGTTAAAGCAAAGGTTAATATCTGGTCAGAGCATTTTTGCATGTAGAGTCACTTGGGTTTGTAATTTACTGCTGTCTGAAAAATTAGGTTGCTGACTGTGACTTGTTACAGGGTTACTGAGCTCAAGGCTGCTTCCTTTAATATAGAAGTTTCAAACATCAAAATCTCTTCTCCTGCTGGTCAAAAACTTGATCTACAGCGTTTGTTTAGGTGTAGAGAACAGGGTAACTAAGGATGTGTTCTGTCCCCGTGTTGGAAAAACCCTGTACCAAGCCACAGGCCAGAGCATTGCTCAGTCTCTAAGCCACTAAAATACGGCTTGAAAAAACAGATGCTTGACTGCAAGTGAAGTTCCAGCCTTGCACCATCTCAAGGGGAAGCCTTTTAGTTCCTAGGAATGCACTTACACAAGTGAATCAGCTAAAAAATACTTAACTTTTTCCATGCTTCAGCTATCTGTGGATTGGGTGTCTTTATGCTGGGACTCTGAGAAAAGCTGCAGGCTGGTAATACTATGTAATATTTCTATGTAAACATGTTCTTGCACCAAGAGTAGATCAGTCACCTTTGTCTCCTTTTAAATGTAATCATCTTTTTAGTACTGGGGTTTTTTTTTGACCCAGGACTTTTTGAAGCTGGCTCTGGCTTCCAAATGGAAACCAGTGATCAAGAATCTGGAGGATCTTTCTGTGAGCTCAATCTCTCATTAAGAATATTTCATAGAGAATTAAGGACTCTCAAGTGGTTTTTGGACAAATGACTTGCCTTACAGTTGATGAGGAACTGGTTTTCTCTAGCCCTGTGCAACTAGAATGGTATCTCTGCATGCCTAACTATTTCCATATCTATGTGTGTATATATATATATACACACATATCTATATATATATACACACATATCTCTCTATATATACATATATATATATACACATATCTATGATATGTAAAGGCTATAGGATTGCTGGCTCCAGTGAGACATTGGGCTCTTCCTCACTTGATTCCTTTTTCACAACCAGACATCCTCCTCTGGTTTTAATGTGTGAAGCGTTAAAGCTGTTGGCAGGAAAGATGCCTACTCACTTGCGCTTTTCCCCTCAAATGGTGTTATAGTCTGTGCCAAGATGGCTATTAATGACTGTAGTCTATCCCCCGGAAGGAAAGTTGTCCCATGACAATCTGGAGACTGAAACCTTGTGGTAAAGATCTCTTTTATTGTTTGTTCTGTCAATATTGTAGTCTCATTAATCCATCCTTAGCACTGCTTTATCACAGTGTCAGTAAAGTTCTTCTCCTGTCTCACTTCCCACATCAGTTAGCATGTTATTGCTTCAGCCTTGGTGTATGTTCCAGGCACTTTAGTTTATAGATTAAGGGTGAAACAAGCTGCAAGACTTCAGTCTGGTAATGTAGGGGAGCAAGCTTTCTGGATTGCCCTGACCCTGAACTCCAGTAGGTTGGAGAGGTGAGGTTTGTTTTAATAAAGCAATAATGAACTATTGTAGCAAAGGTGCATTATCGTATCAGGAAATTCCTTTAATTTGCCTTAGGCCAGACACCTTGGCCTGTTACAATGAACTGTGGATATCTGCACATTCTCCTTGTTTGCAAATTGGGTTTCCTTTTTGATTCAAAGAAAAAATGTGGCCAAGTAAAGCTCTAGGCAAGACTTGCCCTTTCTTGTGGCTATTCCTTAAGAACTATTTTAGGGCATCAGTTAGCAAGGATGTTCTTAGCTGATGGATATCTGGTCTCTGTGTTGTTATCCTCTTATTCATACTGCATCTGTGTATCGCTAAAATCTGTCATAAGGCGCTTCAGGTTTTTGCTTAAGTAGCTGTTCATGTAATATTTATTGGATAGGACTTAAATCTTGCTTCAACAGAAGTGGAGTGTAAACAACGCTTGTACGCATCAAATAGATACAGCATAAATTTAGGTGTGTAGAGGGATGTGATTGTTATCTGCAGTGGCTTACAACTTAAGAAGTGTTTAACTCTCATCATATACTACAGCTGTAGTTTATGCAGGTTGTGGCGATCTGCCTTGAGGAAAAAAACTGCCCTCCCCATGCTTCATACGTCCTTCCCCAATCCAGCTTTACTGTGCTAAGTATCAACCTGGGACAGTTCTAGAGGAGGAGTCCTTAGTACTGATACTGCTGTTGAGGTGAAGAGCTCATCATATAACCCAACATGTGGATACCTATGAAAGGTCAATGTGCATCTGAGCTCCTCTGAGAGCAGATCTGCTGTCCTCAACTTGAGAGCCTTGTCAAAAGAAGGGGTGCTCTGCTCAGCTCCCCAAGTGGCTGAAGCTCTGCCTTACTCCCCAGGACCTCAGACTGGCAGAACAGTTCAGCTGACTGGCCCAGAACATGCAAGTCAGCAGGGTGAGAACTGACTGGGAAGGTTAATGCTAAGGTAAAGCAAGTGTTTTGCCTCTGCTTTTTGGCCAAGTCCCTCTTACAGAACACAAGGTACTTTACTTGCAGCTTCCAATACGTCAGATTTGCCAGCATTTTTAATGGTCCCTTGGTTAGCTTCTAAACTGGGAGTGTTTTCAGATGGGTCTGGCAGTGGTGGTGTTGCACTGTAAAGATAAATATGAACTTCCCTGCAGTTTTCTTCCCGAGTGTTTTCCTGCAGTTCGTGTTTATGAAGATACAGGTTACAAAGGGCATTAAGCAAAAATGTTGGGAACTATTAGCTACAGTACTGAATTTAGCCAATATACCTGTGTGTCATCTGTCCTGGGTCTGTCACAAGTCCCTAGACCCCAGCCCTTTGACATGCAGTGCCTTGCCCTTTCCTTCCTCCCTTGACATCAGCATATCTAGAGACTTCAGTAACAGCTCTCTCAGAGCTTTGGGAGCTTTGCTTTTTAGTAGTAAATGAATTTTCAGACACTAACTTGTGAGACACCTCTGGCCATGTGCACTGTACAAGTGAGTCTTGACTTAAAGGACCTTTGTGGGCAGCCTACGACTAGCTACAGTCTATTTGAAGACTTAAAATAACAATGTCTATAGGTAGTGGATCACTTTCAGCTCTCTGCTCCTCGAGCAGTAGGGAGTGAGTCATAGAAGAAGGGATTGCTTTGCTTTACATGTGATTTGCTGCTTTACAATCCCAAAGTTCTTGTGTCTATTAACTCTCCAGCAGCGTAGCTGAAGGTAGGTTGCCTAAGTGACTGCTTCAAAAGAGCAGAGAGTAGCTACTTGAGGATTTAATTGCCAGTTTAGTCACCTGGATTCCTTCCAGGTTTTGCTAGAAATATTATGCCTGCCTGGAGCTTATTGAAATTCTTCTCAGCCTTTTTCCAGGTGACCAGAAAAGGCCCATGCCTTGTGCTGCATGTGTAAGTCATTTGTTGTGAAGAGCATCATCATGTTTCTGGCTTGAGTCATGCTCTGTGTGTCTGTATTCATTAGGTGGGTCTGCCTGTTGGGTAAGCCCCAGAGCCACAATGACTCAAAGCAGTATGTAGAAGAAGAGCAAACAACCCCTCTTGGTGTGAGGACCTTCTGGAGGTTTCAAATGCCTCAGAGCAACAGTAGCCCAAGGGAGGGATGCCTTGTGACTGTACCCCTTTGTCACTGGGAATGTGGGTTACACTGGCCTGGATTTCCTCAGCTGTTGGGGGAGTTTAAGTATATGTGCCATCAATGAATCAAAGCAGATGCCAGCTTTCCACGATGTGGTGGAAGAGTTTCTAGGGTTATCCTGAACTGTTGTGTTCTGAACATCTCTACTCTTGGGTTTGCTGGTTAATCAATGGACACAAACACTGCAATCCAGGGCAGCATTTGTCAGGTTGGCTCTGCTGGTTGAACAGCCCTTTTCAAGTCTCTCTTAACTCTCTCCAGAAGCTCCCACCCCACATCACTTGAGGATAAAGGCTTTTTTCTTCTCCTCACCCAATAGCATTGCCTAACCCAGGTAGTTTTTATGCCAGTAGGGAGCACTATCCCATAAGGTGGCTCTGCACAAAGCCCTTTTGCTTCTGTTTGAATGACAAGCTCTCATTGTCTATCTCTGGTCATGCAAGAGCTTTGATTAGATACAGAACTTTCTCCTAGGGTCTCTGCTATAGTTCTTCTGGGATGTTGACCCTTCCCATGGCTCCTGCCAACTGGGAAGTCTTTAAAAGGCCAAACAAATCCCACTTGTATTTGATATAACCAAACCCTACTGCTTAGCCCAAGTCAGCAGCTTCCCAAAAGAGCGTGTTTTCTCATTGTGTAACTTGTCAGCTTGACCATAATTCCCATAATTCTCCCTTTTGAGAAAGCAAAACCACTTCCTCCAAAACTCCTAAGCCAAAGAGGTGTGGAAAGAGCTGAGGAACAACAGACTTGTGCCCTTGTTGTGCCCATGCAGCTGTGTTAGAACAGCCGAGTGGCTTCTGATGTTCTTGGTGAGCAGTTTGCTATCAAAATACTTTCCAATTGGCAAAACTCTAGTCTGCGACCATCCCTAAATGCTGCCCTGAAACAGCTTCGTATCCTGAGACACCCTCTCTGCTGCCATGTTCTGAGTCGGATTCTCTGGGGCTGATGGCTGCAGAGGAGATGATTTGCAACTAGCAATGCAATTTTTCTAAATCTGCTGATGTTTACCTTTCAAATGATATATATAAATATATATAAAACAATGTCTGATTTTTCTCTTTTTGTTCTTCTGTGTGGTAAAATGGAGATCGTTGCAAAGCAAAATGTAATTTTGTTATCTTTTGATTCAGTGGGGTTTTTTTATTTAAAAATAAAGGACTTATTGAAGCCAGTGCTACAGGTAGTGACTGTGTGCAGTGTTACTGGGTGATGACGTCTCTCACTTTTAGGCCATGCCTTCTTACTTTGCTCCCTTTGCAGTGAGGAGAGGATCATTTGATGGGGGAATACATGGTGATTAAAATGAGTGTGTTACCTCAGTTATGAGCTCTGATTTAGCGAAAGGAGGAACAAGAGGAATCCTTTAGCCCAGCCATTCTTGCAGTGCACAGAAAGGCATCTCCTCTGGGATGACAGCTTCCTTGGAGGAAGCTGTGGGCTCATGTTTCTGCAGAAATCACCATGTGTTGTTTTTCCCTATTTGAGAGAGGGTGGATTTCCTGATCCTTCAGCTGCTGGCAGAAGAAACACACAACAGCAACAATGCCATCTCTGAGCCCAAGGCAGAGAGAAACCCTGCCAAAAGCATCTCTTGACTGACAATAAGAGCTCACCATGTTTTTACCTACAGACCAAGTAAGACAGATGTGGAGGGTAACTGGGACTGCTGTTGGGGTGGCTGGGCTGGACCAGGACCATTGCTGCTCCTCCCCTGTAATGAGAACTGCTCTGTGGGAGGCAGTGCTTTGTGCTCCATCTCTAGTTTATTGGCCATTGTAATTTAGCTGTTAGATCTGCTTCAGAACTTGGTCAGAGTCACTGGGTGGGGGGGAAGCTGAGGCATGCATGGATGATGCTTACTTCTCTGCTAGCCTATTCTGCATCCCCATCAAAGCAAGCTCCTGGCTCACAACGTGTCCCAGAAGTGTTAAGCAGCCACAGTGACCTCCCAAGAGCTATGCCTGTCCCAGTCCCAATCCCAGAGGCAGCAGTGTGCTGTTGTGTCTGTTTTTACAAGCGAGCTGCAGTTCTCTGTCTCCCAAGCAAGCTGTGCTGTTGTGTTTGCTCTGGCCTGACGGTTGTAGGGCTGTCACGCGTGCTTTCCTTGGGGTGGCTCCAGCTGCTTCCCGGCCCTGCACAGTGCAGAGCCAAATGCAGCAGAGAGGTGCCTTTCGCACACATTTGATCCCATTGCCTCTGCCCAGACGTGCCCCATCCTCCCCACAGCTTCGGGGCCCGTGTCCTGTTTGGTTTGAGCCAGAGCCAGTGCCCTGATGAATGTGGCTCTTGTCAGCACCCAACGCCCCAGCTGCCTTTGGGTCTGGGCTTTTGCTGGTGCAAGGTGCCCGTGTGTAGCTGGGAGGGAGGAAAGGGGACAGGAGCAGGGTGACAGAGAAGATAACCTGGGCAGAGACCAGCAACTTGCTCCTCTCCAAGACCCACTGCTGGCCAAGGGAGGAGAGGATGGTTTGGAACAGGAGATGCCTGGCTCATGAACCAGCACAGACTGCCTTGCCTGGGACACAGCTACTTCTGCCTCCCTCCCCAGACCAGTGCTGCTGACTCCACATGAGCAAGAATTAATTAGCTTTAGCATCAGCACAACTCATTTTCCAGGCAAGGACCCTCTGTCCTCTATGGTGGCTTTTGGTAGGGCTCCCTCCCACAGCACAGTACTAGGAGAAACAGCTTCTGAAGGATGCAGGAGGGTCCCTCCCTCTCCTACGGATAAATCCATCTCCTAGTCTTAGCAGCTGCTGCAGCCTCTGTTCCTCCTCCCTGTCTGCCTGGGCAGGAGTTGCACAGAGCCTGGGGCACTGGTTGGGTTCCTGCATCTTTTGGGCTGTTTTCTCTTTCCTGGTTAGAGCAGATGACTGAGAATTGGGGGTCCTTGTGCAGGTAGGGGTGATGCTCACATTGGGATGCAGGGAGGATGGAGACCACTGGTGCCTTGGCCCCTGTGCCAAAGGACAGTCAGTGATGGGGGGAGGACAGAGGTCTGCTACCGAGCACTGACACTGCTGGCCTCCTCAGAACCAGGAGCACAGCCAGTGTTCCTGCCCCCAAAAGGAACCCCTGTTCCTTGCCACATGCCATAAGCAACCCCAGAGCTCTGCTGTTCAACACCACTTTATTTCTGCCTCGCTGCAGCCCTCCCTTCCCAGAGCAGACGCTCCCCTGTCCCCCCACCGCAGCCCGAGGGCTGTTCTCCTTCTTCCTGTGCTGGCTCCTGAGAGAAAGATGCTCTGCCTGTGGGGGACAGAGCTGCCGGGCAGCCCGCTGCCTGGTGTGGGGAGGCAAGAGGAGGGACAGGCATGGAAGAACCCCATCACGAACAGTTATCCAACCAATGCTACGGTAAGGGAGTGGCTGGGGTTAGGGGGCCACCACTGATCCTACTGTGCTGGGTTAGAGAGCTGTGTCTTCAGCCTCAATGCGCGGCCCAAAGAGCTTCTCTGCAGTAGCTTTGCCATCGTACTTGGGCAGGGTGCCACCAAAGTCTGCCGGCAGGATGTCAGCATCGATCTCCTGATAGAAGGACTCCAGCTCCTCCCCGTGCACAAACACCTGGAGGGAGATGGGAGAGATCAGGGCAGCACTTCCCATGTGCTGCTTCACCCAGAGACATGCCCCAGGTCCCTTTCGTGCACTCACCCTCTCCAGCAGTTTGCTCTTCAGGAACGGTTTGACCACGTTGTAGGTGGTGGTGAAGTACCAGGGCTGGTGGATGAAGTGGACGGCCTTGAACCGCGCTGGGAAGGAGTCCTAGGACGCCAGATACAGATGGTTACAGATGGTGCTGCCCACACACAGCTGGGTAGGCAGCAGTGGACGCCCTGGCACTGTCATGGTTCTCCTCACCCCATCTCCCCTTCTCTCCTTGATGGCCTCTTTTTGTTCTGACCCAGAAGATCAGCAGTCCCAGCCCCAGGGGAGCTAAAGAGCCTTCCATAGGGTTCATAGCTTCTGCTCCATGAGCATGGCCACGTCTCTGCTGTCCTCCCTCCCTGGGGAGAGCCGAGTGTCTTCAGCCTCTGGTCCAAACCCTGCCAGCCCTGCCACTTCCCTTCCCTGAGCTCTCTGCTCCCCCAGGGCCCTTGTTTGGTGGGCACAGGCCCCACCTGCAGCATGTCCACCATCTTCTTGAGCTCGGAGGGTTTGATCCCTGATGCCTGCTGCATGGTGAAGCCCTTGAAGTTCTCAATGATGCAGAACCCATTGATCTGGGTCTCTTCATTTTCCAATAGCTTCTCCAAGATAATGCAATAGGCACGAAGGATCTGATGGAGAGGAGACAGCAGGGTCTGGTGTTAGGTCTCACTTCCTTGTAGACTCCAGGAGGTTCCCAGGATATGTTCCATGGAGCATTAGCCTGGGTCTGCCTGACTCCAGCCTGCTTGTGCAGCCAGCCCCAGGGCTTCACAGCAGGGAGGGCATTGCAGGGGATGCTCAACAACCACCATGTTCCCCTTTCAAGTCAGATCTGGTGTCAGTGATTATCTTGTGATCAAATTCAGAGCTGAGCAGAAAACACAGCTAGAAGAAGCTCTGAGTTACATCCCTGGATACCTCTATGCCAAGAGGCCCTTTCTGTGCCTTGTGCCTCAGTTTCCTCCTTTGCCTGCTGGTCCCTCCTTTCTAAAGAGCCTTGATTTAATGGTGTGGTGCCTTTCTTCACTCTGTGTTACCTGGGTTGGGGAATGCATCCCCTAAATTTGATCTGCATCTTGCACCACATCAGGGGGAAGGAAGGGAACCCTTTGGGATGGGACATATAAGGAACCCTTTGGAATGGACCATTCTCTCATGCTTCCTCAAAGCATAAATTCAGAGGGTTACAGATTTGCTTCAACCTGGGCTGCTCGAGGCTGTGTGTGGACATGTGTCCATAGGGATGCTGTGCTCAGGTGTGCCAAGGGGCAGGAGTGGGCCCGCTCTGCTGAGCTGACCTCATCGAAGGTGATCTCCTCGTAGTCCCAGTTCTCGATGTTGAAGAGCATCACGACCCGGCCGTGCTTGTCCCTGCTGGCCAGGATGCCGGGGTATCCAGCCTCGATGGTGCTGCGCACGGCCTCGGGGCTCAGGTTGTCGAAGAGCTCCGGGTACTGCTGGCGGAAGCTCACGTAGCCTGGAGAGAGGCAGGAATCAGGAGGACAACATGGCTGGGGAGCCACTGGAGCACTGGTGATGGGGAGACACCCATCCTGAGCCCCGTGCCTGGGGTCCCTACAGGTCAGGAGCGCACCAGCCCCAGTGTGCTCAGTGTTACTCTCCCCATGTTATCCCGCATCAGCCTCCTCTCCAACACCTCAACAAGCACATTTCCCCCCTCATTTCCCTTTACCGTTGCTCCCTGTTACGGTGGCACCACCCAGCCCCCTTCCCTTGGCTCCCTGTGGGCACAAAGTAAGGAATCTCCTCCTGGGAAACAAAGCAGCTCCAATGGGAGCCAGTGCTGATAATTACAGCTCATTATCCCCCCAAACTGACACAAAGAGAGGAGCCAAGCAGGTCCCTGCAGGCAGCCACCTCCCCGGGCTGCCCTTCCATCCCTATGGGTCATTCCCAGTGTGGGGAAAGGGTGCCAAAGCGCCTCAACCTGCCCTCAGCCCTCGAGGGATTCCAGGGGTGCTGAGCCCATCAGGCACCATGCACAGAAGCATCAGGATGGGTGCAGGACCAGCTACTTACAGGGGTACAAAGGGGCATGTATAGGAAGGACATGGGCATCTCCAGGGGACGCAGCCCAAAGCAGCTGGGTTTGCTGCACAAACGAAACACCAAAAAATGCTTTTTTTCTCCCCTATTTTGTCCAATAAATCGACAAGGAATGGGACTGTTCTGGCGTTGTGGGATGCCTGGTATCACCCTCATTTATTTCCCTCCCCGTCCCAACTCTTTCCCTGCATCCCAGCCTCCCAGCCCAGCACCTCTCCCAACCTTTCAGCAGGTCGTAGGCCCTGTGGACATCGAACTTGCGGGCGCGAATGAAGCGAAGGAGGAAGGAGTCATCCTTGTCCTGCACCTTCTCTGCCACCGCCTGGCACACCTCCTCACCGCCCGCCCGCTCCCGCACCAGCTCCCGCAGCGCCTTCACCGCCACCTCCCTCTGCTCCTCTGTCTCATTCAGCTCATCCTTTGCCTGGAAGCACACCCCAAAACACCCCATTTATGTACCAAAAGCTGGGGGATGCAGTGATGCTCTTGCAGCATCCTAGTGCAGGGAGTGCAGGGTCACCCGACTTGGGTGTAAGTGCATCCCACTCAATGCAAGAGGGTCTCCTCCAGCCCCCCAGAAGGAGCAGGAGCCCCAGGCTGCGCCTGCCCCCCATTCCCCATACCCACCCTCACCTTCTGCAGGGTGTGCGGGGGGATCTTCTCGCACCTCCCAAAGACAGGGCCGTGGTCCTTGGTGGTGAGACGCTCCAGCTTGGAGCGCAGGGCCTGCTCCTCCTCCGAGACAATGCGGAAGGTGCCCGTCTGGGGGTGAGAAGAACATATGGGGCTCCCCAACCAGCCCCCCTGCTCCCTACCCCGCTGCAGGTCTCCTGGGGTAGGGAGCTATAGGGGGTGCAATGGGATGGGGATGGGCTGTGTGCTGAGAGCAGCCAGGGGGTAAAGGGTGCATGGGGTGCACCCCACCCCAGCACTGCAGGGAGGGGATGCTCAGAGCCCAGCAGATAGGGCAGCACAAGGGCAGTACTCACAACTGCAGACATGTTGTCCTCTGTCCTCTGTCAGCTGCAGGACACTGGGAGAGGGAAGGAGCAATCAGCAGTGCAGGGGATCCTGATGATTTCTGTATCCCCCCTATGCCCCATCCCTGCTCCTCTTGCTCAGGCAAGAGTGGAGGTGGGTACCCAGAGGACACCCCCAACCCTCCTCAGTTCCATCATGTACTGCCTGCATCTCTGCCTGTCAGCAGCCTTGAGAAGCACCAGGGATATTTGCAACAGCAGCTTAAAGATGTGGGTATTGATCATCTGACACCTTCATCCTTTTTCTGGCTCTGGGGACATGTCATAAGGACCTCCAGCCCCATGAGCTCACCCAGCGCTGTTTGTCTCAGACCACCTTCACATGTGCAGAAGTGGGCACCCAGCTTTGGCCAGGCAGCCAGCCAAGTGCTTTTATTGCCTTTTATTTCTATTACCCTGCTATCCCCAGCGTTCCCCAAATCCTCAAGCCCCACTGCTCCAGCCCAGAGCCCATCACCGGCTGCAAGGCTGGACCATGATCCTAGCAGCATCTTTCCATTGCAGTCTGGGTGAAAGACCTTGTTCTCACTCCCTGCGAGGAGGAGGAGGGCTGCCTTCATCCTGCCTCCAGCACTCATCCCTGCTTCTGCCTCTTGCCTTCCAAGCCCAGGCAGTGCAAGGGATGCTTGGCTCCAGCTCAGCCACTTCCACCAGCTCCCAGGGAACGGATGAGCATCCCCTTTTGCCAGGCACTACAACCAATCCCAACCCCAGCAGTGCCATGTTAAGGGATGTATGAGTCTCCAATGCAGTTATCTCAGGTGGGAAAAGCCCTGGATACTCACCAGGGATAGAAAAGCTGAACTGAGGGTCAGTGCACAGGGACCGAGACGGACACACGGACTGCAAGGCCGGAGTGGAGCAGGCAGATAGCGGGGCAAAAGCTTTGTAGAGTCACCGGGTTGGGATTAGACCGTCACAAGGCATCAACTCACTGCAGCTTTGCAATTAAGGCAGCACAGCCCCGGCAAGAAACCCCATTCCAGCATTACAAAAGGCAGCTGATGGACGGGAAGGAGGGAGCTGGGGCTGCGCGGGCCAGTCCGAGCGTGCATGGAGGGGCGAGCCGGGATGCCGGACCCGATTAACCAAGTATAAAAGCTTCTTGTTGTGTAACTCGCTCATTAGCACGGGGCAGGGGCAGGCGGGGGCTGGCTGGCATCCCTGCCTGCTCCCCTGGGTAGAGCAGGTCAGGGCTGTTCCATAGCTTCTGCATCAAAAAGCATGGCAAGGTCCAGCTGCAGGGACAGATCCATGGCAAAGGATGCTCCCAGGGCTGGTCCATCCTAGGGCTCTCCAGCTCCTCCCAAACCAGCATCCATATGGGTCCCTTTTCAGCTTTTTGAATGAAAACGCCTGAGCAGATCGTTGTTTTTATAATGTCCCACGTGATGGTTTCCTGCTTGGAGCTTCGGGAACTGGAACCCAGTCCATCCCTGGGGTGAAGTCATGAGGGAGGGGGGCCCGGGATGTGACAGGAATGGTGCTGAGCACATGTATGGGTGCAGAGGGAAAAACAAGTGTGTTGGAGCTGTCCCAGCATGACGATACCACTTGGGGCAGGGGAGCGTTTGCAGCCTTAACTCTTGGGGTCCATGCTTATGGAGCTGGGTGAGGACACGTTGAGGACGGGGCTGTGCACGGCTCTTTTCCCAAGCCCAGGACTGGAGCTCAGCCAGGCTCTTACCACAACAGGGATTTTGGGGAGGCGGTAGGGCCAGGCTGAGCGCCGGGCAGGGCTGAAGGGGGTTACACAAGGCACGTTTTGTAATGCCACCGGGATTTACGGATTCGGTTTCCACGGGGCTGCCCTGCAAACAGAGCTGAGACCCCGCTGCGAGGGAGGAGGAGGAAGGCACAAGACTCCTGATGAAGGGCAATGGGGAGCGGGGAGGGAAAACTCAAACCTGTGCCAAGACCCCAAGCAGTGCTGCCATGGCCAGAGGCATCACACACTGAGACCCCCAATCTCCTTGTCCCATTCCTATGCCAGCCCTAGTGTAAGGCTCAGCTTCCTCCTAAAGCTTGTACCTTTGTCTGCAGAGCAAGATGGTGTGTGATGGGGGGATATCATCCTGAATAACCCCAATAGCCCTGCATGGGGATGGCAGAGGGGACCACAGGAGCATCCTGGCCATCACGCTCATCACAGATGGAATACTTCAGCAGAGTCATGTGTAGCCCCTGGCATCATGGTGCTTTGTCCTGGGAAAAGGGGTCTAGGATGGTTGGCAGCCCCAAGGACAGCCCATCCCCAAGTACTGTGGCCACAGCCTTTCAGACATCTCTCAACCAGGTTCAGTTATCCCACTCCCCATGGCCCTTGGCCCCAGGTGAACCCGCTCCCTGTGAGCACAGGGCTTGCGAAAGCTCCCACGCTGTGCTGGCACCAGATCCCCTGGATAAATCCCGCTGCTTAAACACGGGCTAAACCTCCTCGTGTGCCCAAGGCCACCCCTCATCCCCCTGGAATTAAGGGGTTTACTTGGAGCTACCCATGCAGGTGGCTCTCAAAGGGGCTGGGTGCTGCTGCTGCTGTGGGTGGCCCTGAATCACAGAATAGGTTGGGTTGGAAGGGACCTTAAATCTCAGCTCATCCCAACCCCCTTGACACCTTCCACTAGAGCAGGTTGCTTGAAGCCCTGTCCAAACTGGCCTTGAATGTTAATGGGGATCTCCAGATTTCCTGTAGCTCCCCTTTAAACACTGGGAGCTGCTCTAACGTCTCCTGAGAACTTTCTTTTCTCCAGGCTGAATAAGCCCAGCTCTTGTCCTGTCTCCGTAAGACAGAAAAGTCTGCTTCATCAGAGAAGTCTTAAGAGATGACACTACTGGATGCTGAAATGAGGGCTGAGCAGATCATAGAATCATAGAACTGATGTTTCAGCCCAGTTTTGGGGTTACATTAACATGACAGTACCTGCTTTCAGGCTCTGAACGTGGTGACCAAGCAAACTGATCACATTTGATAATGGGCACTTTATGCTGAGTGCCCCAGTACCCGCCATGTGCCGCACCCCGCGGGACTCGAACCCGTGACCTCCGGTGCTGCAAGGGCAGGGGCGCTGAGCCGCCGGCGGGGACGGGAAGTGAGCGCTGCGGGCGGGACAGTTGCCCGGGTGACGGCAGGGCGCTTCCGGGCGGGAATTTCGCGGCGGCTGGGCTGGCTCCGGGGCGCCGCGCCCGTGTCCCGGCACCATGGCCCAGCGCATCCTGGCGCTGGCGGCCGAGGAGGCTCCCGAGCGGCTCCAGGAGGCCCTGCAGAGCCTGGGGGAGAGCGAGGTGCGCGGGTACCCCGCGGCCGGGCCCGGTGTGCGGGGCGGGGGGCGGGTGCGCGCTGTTGGGTGCAGCGCAGCTCACGGCGTCCCCTTCCCTTGCAGCTGGGCGATATGGTGACGAGGCAGGCCCTGAACGGCAGGGAGACGGCAGCTTTGATAAGAGGCATCTTCAAAGGTGGGTGAGCACTGAGGTGCGCTGGGTGGGGGTGAGGGGTAAGTGGTCACGGGCACCAGGAAGTGTCACCTTTGGTCGAAACAAACATAAGGACATGGAGCTGTTGGAGCAAGTCCAGAGGAGGCCACGAGGATGATCAGGGAGCTGGAGCACCTCCCGTATGGAGATAGGCTGAGAAAGTTGGGGCTGTTCAGCCTGGAGAAGGGAAGGCTGCGTGGAGACCTCGTAGCAGCCTTCCGATATCTGAAGGGGGCCTACAAGGATGCTGGGGAGGGACTATTCATTAGGGACTGTAGTGACAGGACAAGGGGTAACGGGTTCAAACTTAAACAGGGGAAGTTCAGGTTAGATATAAGGAAGAAGTTCTTTACTGTAAGAGTGGTGAGGTGCTGGCACAGGGTGCCCAGAGAAGCTGTGGCTGCCCCATCTCTGGCAGTGTTCAAGGCCAGGTTGGAGCAACCTGCTGTAGTGGAAGGTGTCCCTGCCCGTGGCAGAGGGTTGGAACTGGGTGATCTTAAGGTCCCTTCCAACCCAACCCACCCTGTGATTCTATGAAAATCAGCTGGTCAGGGCTGCCACAGGGAAATGTGACATCCAAAAACAGGTACAGGGAAATAGGAGACTGGATAGACACATCTTTAATGAGCCTGTTGTAAGTGGGTTTTACTTTTGCCAGCCCTTAGGTGATATATTTTACATTGGCTGTTGCTAGTCATAGTTACTGTGTGTATTAGGATCTTGAACCTGGGTCAAGAAATGTTCATTAACAATAAGGAATTAATGAGTAAAACCAGGACCTGGTTCTGTTTAAAACATCAAAGGAGAGCATCTGGGATTGAGGATGTTATTCCCAGCTTGGGAAAGTGACTGTCCAATTAACCAACTTGGCAATCAAACTGAAGTTTGATTCTGAAGTTTGATTCATTCTAAAGTGAACTGCCTTTATTATAATACTAATAATCACACCCAGAGATCAAAAAGACCTTGACCCAGGTGAAGACCCTTCCTCTGAGCATGCAGTTGAATGAATATGTAGTCATATGTTAACTAATAACCAGTCAGCATGAAATCTATGATTTTTGTGTATAAAAGAGCCCTGAAACTTGCTGTTGATGTGCATGACTTGTGCAACAGCCTGCCCAGACCTGACTAAATACATCTCCTGAGCGTGTGGATTTGTTATATGGTGGGTACAAATCCACTTTTGGGACAACACAGGCACCTTGGAGTAGAGCAGAGCCAGCTGAGGCTTAATTGCCAACCTGATTCTTCTCAGCATTTTGACACTTCCTGATCTTTGGCAGCAGTTTGAGTGAAGCACGGGGTGTGATAGTAGGGTTGAGTGCTTCAGCTGCTTTATCCAAGAGATTCTCATTTCCTGTGCTCTGTTTTATTTATCTGTTGTGTCAGATAGATAAAGAAGGGAGTTGCAGTCAGGTGATAGTTCAGCCCTGCTAATTTCCTGTTGTTTAGCAACATGTTGTTACTTGCATAACTTTTTGTCCATTCTTTGTTTTCTTTATTTCCTCCTTATAAGGCTCCCCCTGTTCCCAGCAGAGTGGTGTTCTCAGGAGGCTTCAGGTTTACAAGCACTGCATCCCGCTGGTGGAGTCAGGAGACCTGCATCTGGCCAAGGTGTCTGAAGTCATAGGACTGCTCATGCTGGAGGTAGAGATTCCTTTGGCTTTCCTGGGTATCACTTTGTATGTAAATTGGGATACTTCACTCAGCCACTGAGGAAGATGAGTTGTGTCCTTTCCATGGATCCACCCTGGACTAAGTTAGCTGGTGTTGGAATTTGCTGTGCATGTAAATGTGATTATCTTTAATTTAGACTTGAAACTCCAAACCTATAATTACGTCATCTTGATACACTGCTCTGTTCTATACAAAATAGAGATCTCAGGGCCAATTCCCCTTTTAAGGGAACATTTCCCAATAGGAATGTTGTTGTTTGCTGGTTTTTGGTGATGGTTTGGATGTATATGTGGACTTCTGTGCAGTGCCTCAGGCTTCTCAAAAGTTGTATGTTCTCCCAGGCTCGCCAGCTGCCAGGCCCTGCCTTGGCTGAACTTGCCACCCTGTTTGTGGATGTTATCAAAGGTGGCAGCCTGTCTAATGGGAAATCCTTGGAGTTGTTTTCCACTGTTCTCACTGCACTGGCCAGTTCGAAGGAGAGCCTGGCTTATGGGAAAGGTAATCCCTCTCAGTTCCTTCTCTACAGCCTGTCCTCCCTTCCTCTGGAATCAGCTCCTCAAAGACTTTTGCTTTTTCAGGTGAACTGAGTGGGGAAGAATTTAAAAAACAGCTGATCAATACCCTCTGCTCCAGCAAGTACGTACATCCCTGCTAGCTCTTAGTTACATGGCAAAACAGCTTCATGTTGTGCTTTGAGAAAGGCATCAACATGAGCTGGATGTCACCACCTGTGTCCTGTTCTATAATCCTTGAATCTGTGCTGTCCCTGACAGTGTCTTGTCTGGCTGGGATAGCCAGGGAACACCCTGCTACCAGATCTTGTAATAGTGTTGCATGAACTGGTCTTGGGAAGTACTTGTTTTCATTCCTCTCTTGGTATTTGTTATTCTGGGGGCTGGGGCAGCTCACAACCATTACCAGTCTGGGGGGTGGTGGTGATTTCTGGTGGAAACCTGGCTTCTTATCTTAATAAGAGAAAATAACAGGGAAATGGTGACATTGAGTAATTGTGTATGAGGAGGGAAGGGCTAAGTGGTAATTCTGCTTGCTCTCCATTTGCTGACATAGTTTTGTTGTACCAGGTGGGATCCTCAGAGTGTGATACATCTTGCCAACATGTTCAGGTAATTCTTTTCCCTTCAGCATCAACACTTCTATGTGCTGTTGTCGTGTCTGTGCCCTATTTCAAATGTAGGTTGGGGCAAGTACAAATAGGTCTGACTATACCAGGCACAGCCACATGAATGGTTGGTCAATGAACATCCATGTTGTATCCATTTGGACACAAAACACAGCTTTGGGAAGGCATGGCATCATTGTTTCTATTCCACGTGTGAGCAAGCTTTGGCAAGTTAATAATACATTAATGAACATCATGTGGAGGAGATCTAAGCACAGAAAGAAGAGTATCTTGGAACAGAGGTAGGGATTTGAGGAATCTTTGGCAACTGCTTCTGGTGAAGACTTTGAGAACACTTGCTGCCTGTCTGTACATTAGAATCTTTTGTCTGGTTATGGGCTGAATCTGCTGTGGGATTCTGAAGGAAATCAGTGGAAATGATTAGGCTGCATCTTTGATTCAACAGGGATATTCCACTGTCAGGAGAGGAGCTGCAGTTTGTGGTAGAAAAGGTCCTCAGGATGTTCTCCAAATTAGAGCTGCAGGAAATTCCACCTCTGGTCTATCAGCTGCTGCTGCTTTCTGCAAAGGTAAGAGCTCATGTGAGCCTCCCCCTAAGTATGTACCATGAGAAAAAAAAGATGTACAGACTGAGCTGTAGGCTGGATTTTGGCAGGAATTCTGATTGTTCCAAACTGTGTTGTGAGGAGCAGGACGCAGCAGGACATCAGTAGGTTTATTTCTCCAGCTGCCTGTAGCCTGAAGAAGCTGACTGCTCAGAGATGGATACAATCTTTATATTCTTTGTGGGGAAGGAAGGAAACCTTTGGGAAATAAGGGGTGAGCACAGACCTAGGAGACAGCAGAGAGAATTGGTTTTTCTCAGTGTCCTTAAGTGTGGTTTTCCTCACTCTGTGGTCTGCACGCTATAATAATAGCTCATGCAGTATAACTGTGTTCTGGGTTGTAGTCTGATTTGTGCTGCAAACATGTCATTCCCTGGGCTCTTCCTGCAAGCAGAGGCTGCCAAGAACATCTCTGCCCTTTGACAGGGTGATCTGACTCTTGGGCTTCATTTGTGACTGAGTCAATTCCAAAAGTGATGCTGTCAAAGACAAATGATATGTGTGTTTTAAGAGGTTTTCCTGGTTTCCACCTGGTTTCAGGTCCACTGGCCAAATATCTGTGTATATATATAGATTGAAGGCTAGGAGTTTGAAAGCCTTCCCAATTGATTATAACATAAAGCCTTCTCAATTAATTATAACATAAAGGATCCTTTCTAATTAGTAACAACTTAAAGAAACCCTGAGAACATCTGAAAGATTCAGCTTCTTCCAACTCTTTATTAAAGAGTCAAAAGAAATACACAAACTAAACCAGATGACTTAATTTGGAAATGACCTGCGTGGGAGCCCTCCCCACCTCAGGAATTGATGAAGGGAAAAGAAGGATACCATGACATTTGTAATTGATGGGTACAAGGCCTGTAGTGGCTCAATGTGATGTCCTCCCTTGCAGGGCAGTAAGAAGGCTGTTTTAGAAGGAATCATCAGTTTTTTTAATCAGTTGGATAAGAGACAAAAGGAAGAACAGAAGGTTCCACAGTAAGTTCTTTCTCTGTCATCCCCTTTTCTTACTACCTGGGTAAAGGCACAGGAGGTGGCTGGTTTCTTCTCCTGAGTAACAAGCGATACGACAAGAGGAAATGGCCTCAAGCTGCACCAGGGGAGGTTTATACTGGATATTAGGAGAATATCCACCAAAAGTGTGGTCAGGAATTGGAACAGGCAGCCCAGGAAAGTTCAAAAGCCATTTAGATGAAACCCTTAGTGACGTGGTTTAGTGGCAGCCTTGGCAGTGCTGGACTTGATGTTGGACTTGATGATCTTAAAGATCTTTTCCAACCTAGCTGATTCTATGATTCTAATTGTAGTCACCCTGGTCCTAGCCAGAACTCCTCAAATTCAAGTTGTTAAACCTTGTACAAGTACATCCTCCTTGATGCATAAGAAATTATTCATGGCTTTGGATGGCTTGGTTTTGAAACTTTTACAGATCAGGGGACCTTGAGGTAGCCACAATGCCCCTGGACCAACTCCGCCACGTGCAAGGCACCGTTATTCTCCATATTGTTTCTGTTATCAACCTGGATCAGGACCTTGGCGAGGAACTAATCAAACATCTAAAGGTAGGACACAGATGGAGCAGGCTGTGCTGCTGAAGGTGCTGAAGCAGGGGTTTTAAATTTAACTGGTTATCTGTAGAAAGGATTTAACAGCTTTTGTGTTTGCAGTCATGTTCACATGTAAAAGTGCTGTGATATGTTTGAAGGCAGATGTGCCTTGCAGCTTCCCTGAGCTAGTGGGATGCTGCAGTTGAAGATAACAACTGACTGTTGCTTGCCGTTTTCTAGACTGAGCAGCAGAAGGACCCTGCTAGAGCCCTGTGTCCCTTCAGTGTGGCTCTTTTGCTATCGGTTGCAGTAAAACACAGACAGCAAGAGCAGGTATGTGGGCGATCAGCTTGCAGAGAACTTCCATAGGCATGTACACTGCACTTCTTGGAAGGGAAAGGAAGCATAGTTAGGTCATAGTCCCATCAGAGCTAGTCTTAAAATGGTTTCAGGATGCTTGTGGGGAGGCAGTTAGGTCATTGGTACCCTGTAATTTACTGAACACTATAAAAGACCCCAGAGCAATATCAGAATTTTCCAGAGTTGTGATTCCTGGGGGTTGGTGTAACAGGATGAGAAGA
The DNA here is from genome assembly GCF_963264785.1 of Psittacula echo. Taxonomy (NCBI): domain Eukaryota; kingdom Metazoa; phylum Chordata; class Aves; order Psittaciformes; family Psittacidae; genus Psittacula; species Psittacula echo. The sequence continues at coordinate 14,522,022 of NC_137741.1, read as the reverse complement.
AAAGCAATGTCTTTTTGTAATGCTTTGGCTCTGTGGTGGCCACCTGAAGAGCATCTGGCAGCAGGTTGCCCTCCTTGAGGCACTTAATGAGGTTGGTGTATTTGTCCTGAGACATAAGTGAGTTCAGACTTTTGGCAGGCTCTACTGGAACTTGTGCTCTGGCTGATGCTCTTACTGGAACGTACCCAAGACTATACAGGTCTCATTTCAAAGATCATTTCCTCTCACTCAATGATTTTATGTTCCAGATATTTGATTTCTTGAAAACATCAATCACAAGAAGCTGCAAGGACCTGCAGTTCCTTCAGGCCTCCAGGTTTCTGCAGGATTTGTTTCCTCAACAATATGATGTAACTGCTGTCATTCTCGAAGTGGTGGAAAACAGGTGAGTTGTTGCCACATGCTGCAGAACACTTTTTTTTTTTTTTTGAAGGGGAATGGTCTGGGATGCTAAATACTGCTGGCCAAGGAACAGTGTCAAAATCCAAAGTTTTTATCCTAGTTTTATATTGGTGACCTGAAAAAAAGGCAACAAAATGCAGCTGTGTAAATCTGCCCTCCCTCCCTCAAATCCCAGCGTCTGGTGGTACAAAGGGCTAAACTGATCAGGACCCTCTATCTGCTTCTTGCTGGTGAAGCTCAATATGAGTTGATGATCAGTATGATCATATGAGTCATGCTGCTGGCTGTAGTTTGTGTTCTGATCAAGGAATGAGTGATAGGTCCACTGTTTTCTTCTCCCACATGGTTAGTCCTTTAAACATCCTGTGGGAGGATAGCTCTGATCTGTCACCAGCTGTCCTTCAGTTTGATGAGAGGCATTCCTCTTCTCTCTTCCTTTCTGACTTGGAGATCTCAAGATCAGTAGGATATTTGTGCATCCCAGCTATAGCCTTCTGTCGCATTCAAATCAGACCTGAGTGCACATCGTTCCCCACAGTGAGGAAACCTTTGGAAGAGAAGTCTGGACTGCAAGATGTGTTGTGCTGAATGCCTGTCCTTCAGCCTAGAGACAGTCATGGGCTTGTGAGGGATATTCCCTGGTGTGATCAAGCATCTCCCATTGCTGCTTTGGACCCTGGAATGACTGCAGAAAATTTTACTTTAAACTGTTCTAATCTAAACCTTTTCTATGACTAAGTTGTTTCTTTCCTGATCTGCTTAATGCTTTCCTCAGTGCCTTTGGCTGGGACCATGTTACACAGGGCCTGGTGGATCTTGGCTTCAGCCTAATGGAATCATATGAACCAAAAAAGCCCTTTGGAGGAAAAGCTGCTGATGCCAGTTACGGCCTTTCAAAAATGCCAGCTCAGCAGGCTTGCAGACTGGGAGCAAGCATCCTGCTGGAAACATTTAAGGTACTGTGTGTTTTGGAGAGGGTTTTTTTTTGGTGGGGGAGAGAACTCTCTTGGTAAATGGTGTCAGAACTCTGCCTGCTGTATCCATCATGAGTGTTTTACAAACAGTACCAGATTCAGTCTCTTCTATTTGCCCCTGTCCAACTGGAAGAGACCATCCTCATGAAGACCTAATCCTAATCTGTTCCAGCTACCATGATACTTGTATAATCCCTATTACACTTTCCAAGAAACTGCAAAGAAGGTAGAGAAATTCAGAGGGACAAAGGAGATCTGTCAGGGGTGGGATTGAAACCATCATCTCCACCGAAGCGGTAAATTTGCATACCACCACTGATGTCACCCAGTATTTTTCAAGCATGTGCCTCTGCTGTGCTGGTTCTGCTTGGCCTGGGATGGAATCTGAATCAACCTGTGTGAATTTAGCTGAAAGGGGAGTTCAGGCAGCCAGTCTCAGCTTACCTGTCAGATCTGGATTTGCTTTGTGCTGCATGATGCTTCTGCTGTGAGGCATCGTTTTTATTTGTTGTTCTTTCTCATTTCAGGTTCATGAGCCCATCAGAAGCGATATTCTTGAGCAGGTCCTGAACAGAGTCCTCACAAAAGCAGGGTCTCCTGTCAGCCACTTCATAGGTAACAGGAAAGAGAGAGAAATGTGTCCTGCCCTGTGGACACTCGGAACATAGCTTCTTGAAACAAGTTAATAGGTTCATAGGATAGTTTTGGTTGGGAGGGACCTTTAAAAATCATGAAGTCCAATCCCCCTGCAATGAGAATGGACATCTTCCACTAGATCAGGTTGCTCAGAGCCCCGTCCAACCTGACCTTGAGTCTCTCCAGGGCTGGGGCATCTCCCACCTCTCTGGGCAACCTGTGCCAGTATTTTACTACTTACACTAAAAACTCCCTTATATCTAGTCTAGATCTACTTTCTTTTAGTTTAAAACCATCACCCCTTGTCTTACTGCAACAGGCCCTACTAAAAAGTTTATTCCCATCTTTCTTATAAGCCCCCTTTAAGTGTTGAAAGGCTGCAATAAGGTCTCCTCAGAGTCTTCTCCAGGCTGAACAACCCCAACTCTCTCAGCCTTTCCTCTTAGGAGAGGTGCTGCATCCTCTGGTCATTTCTGTGGTCTTCCTCTGGACCTGCTCTGGCAGGTCAATGTCTTTCCTGTGCTGAGGACTCCAGAGCTGGAAGCAGTGCTCCAGGTGGGGTCTCACCAGAGCAGAGGGGAAAAATCCCCTCCCTTGACCTGCTGGCCATGGTTCTTTGGATGCAGTCCAGCATACAGTTGGCTTTCTGAAGTTCCTGCTGAAGTGACCTGAAGCCAAGAAAATCACTTGTTCCTTCCCCTCTTACTGAGGTGTCAGCTGCCTCAGATTATTGTGTATTCACCATAGGTAAAGTATACGGTTTCAGGCAGTTGCCATGGCACAGATGACGCACAGAAAGTTGGTATCCATCAGTCAGCAATTTGTTCCGTGTTCCTTAGCCTTGCCTTCCTCCTCGTCCTTGGGCAGGTGCTTGGGAGTCACTGGGGCTGCCAAAATGCCTCTGCTGCAGCCTCTTCTCTTATACCTCAGTGCCCTCTGGTGGGATGAGGCCCTTCAGCTGGGTTGTGAGCATTTTACACATTGCCTGCAGCAGAGCTGAGACTTTCAATGCTTATCCTGTCCTGTATGATGGAAGGGCTTTGATTATTCTGTAATTGTTAGCTCTATAGACATCTTTTATTCAGACTTTTCTTACCCATTTTCTTATCCCGTTTGTCCTTTTGTTTTTCAGACTTGCTATCCAGTATTGTTGTGTCTGCTCCTCTTGTGCTTCAGTCTTCATCCTCCAAAGTCACAGAGACCTTTGACAATTTGTCCTTTCTGCCCATTGACACAGTGCAAGGGCTCCTGCGGGCAGTACAGGTAAAACTTTGCATTTCTTCATGAATATCCTTACTAGTTTAGTTCCAGTGACAGCACTAGGCCACAATTATATGCATGATCTGTTAAACCTCCGTGTAAAATAAACCTTCATGCTCTGCTGTAGGTTGTTTGGTGTAGCATGGAACTGTTCTTCAAGCATGGATTTGCATGTGCCCTCTAACAAAAAGCATATGGTGTGGTCTGGCATGGTACCAAAGCCGCTCTGTGCTGACCTTTCATATGGAAGATGCCCAGATGCTGCACACTGTACAAAACTAAGTATATAGTGTTTAAATGAACAGCTGGAGCTGTCATGTTGATTTTTCTCCTTCCAGGCTCTATGTCAGTGTTTCTCTTTGTCTGGGCTGAGATACTGCCCTAGTATTAAATTTTTATCTGCTTTGTCCAATCTGGGGATAACTGTTCTTTTCCCAAACCCTTGCACCGTGTCCTCACTAACCTGTGAGGTGTCTCACTGCAACAGCTCTCTGGGTTTAATTTTATACTGGCTTAAAATAGTTTGGTTTTCCTACTGTACTGATGACAGTATTGGAAACGCAGGGCCAGATGGGCCTAAGGAAGATGAGCTCATATGCCCCAAGGGCTTGGCATGCCTTAGTGCTTTTCTTTCCAAAGTCTATTTTCCTTTCCAGCCTCTGCTCAAAGTCAGCATGTCAGTGAGGGACTCCCTGATACTTGTTCTCCAGAAAGCTATCTTTTCCAGGTAAGCTGGGAAGGGATTCATTGAAAAGATTTCCACAACTCATCTATGATTTTGGAGTGGAAGTATGTTTTGTTTGGTTTGGATGAGTCTCTTCTCACTATGTTCTTCCCATAACTGGATGGTGACATCTCCTAACCCTTTAACCTAGCACTTGAATACAGTCACAGCTTACTGAACTGAGACACAAATCCCAAACCCCAGCTAACTGGGCTTTGGGAATTCAGAAAGCTGTTGGGAACGCCAAATAAGTAGGCAAAACTAAAACCAATTCCAACATGTGTCTACACTGCTGAGTACATCCAGATGCTAGGGAGAGTCTGGAATGCTGAGCTACCACTTTCCCTCTGATCCCTTACAGGGTGGTGGAGAAGCAGGCTTGTTGTCTTGGTAATGCTTTGTGCAAACCATCCTGCTGTCTTCGTAATGCTGTGAGCATAAACTGGATTTTGTTGGGCAGTAGCTGCCTGGTTATGAGTATAGAATTCGTAATTTAAGATTATTATTCAAGGCAAGGGACTTGCTCTTGGGAAAGACCTAGTTTCCATGAGCAAAGCAAAACACCAGCTTTTTGTGAGCAATTTTCCAACTCTGAGACTCTCCCATTCCAGTTTTCAGGGGAGATTTAATGCTCTGGTCCTTCCCTCTGCTAAGACAGGAAGGAACTTGAATGTTGTGAGAGTGTAGAGCAAAGGAGTTCTCAGCAAACTGCCAACCTCTCAACTCCTTGGGACAGTGCTGCCCTCTTGGGGAGTGCAGTTCCATTGGGCCCAGTCACTCTGTATTTGTGGACTCTTTTTTCGTTGCTGAGTTGGTCTTGTGTTTACCTCTGAGCTTCTTGCTTCAGTTTTTCCTTATGCTTCTCTTTTCTCTCCTGCCTCACAGGCAGCTCGATGCTCGGAAAGCTGCAGTTGCTGGCTTTTTGCTTCTGTTAAGAAACTTTAAGATCCTGGGCAGCCTGGCCTCTTCCCAGTGCAGCCAGGCCTTTGGTGCCACTCAGGTAAGTGCTGTTCTGCAGTCCCTGGGGTGGAGAGATGAAAGAGTCTCATGTCTAATACCATAGAATCATAGAATAGTTAGGGTTGGAAAGGACCTTAAGATCACCCAGTTCCAGCTCTGCCATGGGCAGGAACACCTCACGTTAGACCATGTTGCCCAAGGCTCTGTCCAACCTGGCCTTGAACACTACCAGGGGTGGAGCATTTACCACTTCTCTGGGCACCCTGTGCCAGGGCCTCACTACTCTCAGAGGGAAGAACTTCTTCCTTATATCTAATCTGAACGTCCCCTGTTTGAACCCATTCCCCCTTGTCCTGTCACTACACTCCCTGATGAAGAGTCCCTGTTTGAAACAATTCAAGAGTAGAGTGTTTCCCAAAAATGGAAATAAAACTTCAGTAAGGATTAGTCCTAGAAGGAAGGCTTTGGGAAATGCCACGAGAAGCTGGCCTACGTATGTTGCTTCTCATTCTCTCTTACAGCACCAGTGTTCTAGGGAGCATTCACACAGCTCCATGATGATGATAAAGAGCCTGGCAGCATGCGAAGGCCTGTTTCAGTGATTGTTTAGGGGCCAGGCCCCTTATCACCTTGCTTATGTGTTGTGATGATTTGAGAACTGTAACCACTATAACGTGACTAATATCCTCTCCCAGGTCCAGGCAGATGTTCATGCCTGCTATAATTCTGCTGCTAATGAGGCCTTCTGCCTTGAAATCCTGGGCAGCCTGAGGCGGTGTCTGAGCCAGCAGGCGGATGTTCGGCTCATGTTATATGAGGTAAACGTGGTTCCTTCAATCTCCTTTTAAACAGCCACTGTCTCTTCTGTAGTCTGGTTCTAGTGTAGCCCCAGGTAAGTAATGATCGCATTATTGTGGAAAACAACCTACCATCTTGGTTATGTTCTTCATGGGACACGTGTACCAGGGACTATATTTATTTTTCCAGTCCTTCTGCTTCTTTTTATTTTGGATCACTATAATCCCAAAGACACATTGACATATCGTCCTCATCTCCTGCACTGCTTAAGAGGAAAAATGCATCAACGTCTCTTTCCGTAGTGTGGCCTAGGAAATGGGAAGCATGTTTGATGCCCAGTGAGGAGGAGTGTTGTAACGGGCATCGGATAGACACAGAGTTGCTGTGAGTTAATGACGAGCTCCAAAGAAAACCCTGATTGGAGAATATGGGGCAACTTCCTTAAAGACTGCAGCAGGGATCAGTCTTTTCTCCTTTTCCTTTTGCAAGCTTCTATAGAGGCTTGTCTGTCCTTTACATTTCTTGTGAAAAGTGGCCTAATATAAAGAGCCGTTTGTGGGTGTGTATCTCGGCGCTTGAGGTAAGCATGGGGTACCATCCTGAGAAAAAACCTATTCAGGTCAAAGAGATTTTGTTTCTTTCTTTACTTGGTTGGACTGACCTTTGGTGAGTTGCAAGTTTTGGGTGTGTTCGTCACTTGCTGTAAGACTTGTGCTTGCTTTATCCACCACTGAGTTTTCTCAGTCTGAAGGATTTTTTTGCCTCCTACAGTTTCCCCACTGGCTTGTTTTGCCTTTGAAGCAGGATTTCACAGTTTGAAGTTGGATCTAGTGCTAGTGTTAAATAGCAGTGAAAGTCACTCTGGGCTTGATGCCACCGCTGCTAGGGAGATACAGCTTGTAGGAGGGCCCCTGCGAGGAAATTCAAACTCTTTCTGATTCATACCTTCTTTCTGTGGTGCCTTTGCTTTGCCAGGTATGGGGTTTTACACTGAGCACATTGTTACTTCCTCACGGTTCCTTGCAGTGCCAAATGGTCACTGGTGTCTTGTGACACCAACTTATTGTTGGTTTATATCTGGTCCATTTTCTTTGTCATGTAAAGCCAACTTGTCCTTCCTTCCTGTCTCCAGGGTTTTTATGACGTCCTTCGCAGGAACTCCCAGCTGGCCAGCTCTATAATGGAAACACTCTTGTCCCAGGTAAAGCAGTGCTGTGTGCTGTGGCTGTAGAGACTAAGAATTCTGCACTACAACCACTATAGCAAACAATTCAGGTTAAATATTGGGAAAATAGCTCTCCCTTAGACTGGAAACATGTTTAAGTGTGTGGCACTTCTCTAAGGAGGTGTTCAGATCCCTGCTATGTTGAGAGAGCAGACTGGGGAAACGTCTGGAGACCGGTTCATATCCTCTCACAGGATGGTAGAGAAAGGATCTCTTGGAGTCCTTTCCAACCCTTTGGTTCTGAAGTGCTGTGAGAAATATGAGCCTAGAGAAGTGCAGTTACCCTCCCATACTTCCCCAAGGATGTGTGCTGACAGAGTAATTATTATTGCTGTCCTCCCATCAGGAGAATACCCAAGTCCGTGTAGGATCTGGGAGGATTAACTCATCCCCCAACAGTGTTGCTCATGGCAACAAGACAATCACATTTCCTCAGTCCATTGGACAGGCTGTGCTTTCTTTTGAGACAAGTAATTTTCTTCCCTTTAATCATCCATAGAGTTCATGCTGACTAATTCCAGCTTTCCCATGACAGTAGAGGGTTTGAGAAAGGAACATGAACAGAGACAAGGCAGCTTTTGGGTTGCAGAGGGCACTTAAGGGGAAGTTGGTGTAAATGTATAGAGTTTTATAGCATCTTTGTATATATAACTTTCCCTATTTGGTTCTGATCCTATATCAGTACTTGGAGGATATCTCCTTCCTGTCGTGTGCCAAAGGAAGGGGATATCCTCCAAGTATTGATATAGGATATCAGTACTTGGATATAGACAGGAATTGATGCAAGCATGATCTCTGATGGATTTGTTCTAGTGCCAAGTGTAGCCTCCATAACTGCCTGCACCCTTAGGCCAGGAAGCTGGATGCCATAACAGGGCCAAGCATTCAGTGCAGGTGACAGGCAGCAGGTTAAAGGATGAGTAGCACTGCAGGTGAAGCGCAAGTGGTGTTGCATGTGGAGGCAACACAACAGCAAGTGGTCAGGTAAACTTGTTTTAGGGATGAGAGGTACATAAGCAACTCAAGAGGGCTTTTTAATCACTAATGGATGATGTGGCTCACGTAGATGTATAGTCCCTTTATTACAGTGCCAGTTTTTGCTCTGTGAAATGGAGTGTGAAGATTATCTGCTGTTTCCAAACAACCTGAGAGGCTCAGTTACCAAGTAACTGGTTATTTTTATTTCTTGTTTTCTGTGACAGATAAAGCAATATTACTTGCCCCAGCCAGACCTCCTGCCTCCATTGAAACTTGAAGGATGTATTATGGCTCAAGGAGATCAAATCTTTCTGCAAGAACCACTGGTAAGAGCTACAGGCCACAGCTGCAAGCTCGTCTGTTCCATAGCATTTTAGTTGTGCTGCTACATGAGCTGAATACCTTGTGTTTCTTCAGCGTTTTCTAGCCTGGAGCAATTCTTTTAATGGCAATAGAGCTGGGCATCTCACCCCTGCCTCAGGCTATCTATTAGAGCTCCACTTGCACAGTGGTTTAGGTGACCTGTGTGAAAAATGCTCTAGGAATAGTGTAGCTCTTTTACACTCTCTTGAACTCACCCTAGGCTTTTTGTCTCTCCTTTAACTTAATTCCACATACAATAGTCCTGCAGTGTGTATGTGTAATAGGGGGAAGAATCTGCCCTTTGGTTTTGCTCCTTTGAAATTGTTGGAGATGAGACCTCAACAATTCCTTGGATTTCCAAGGGAACAAATTCAAATTAGTCACTGTGTTTTCCGCTAAGGCAGCTTCTGTGCTGTGCTGCAGTAGCACACCCAGGAAGAGAGCACACACCTCAGCTAGATTGAGAGCCCTTTTGGAGTTCCCTTTCCATCTCCTTCAGCAGATGAGGTGGGTTGAGGGAGCAGTGGGATTTAAGTCTTTGCATCCTGTATAGCCAGGCTCAGGCAGACATTGAAGCTAGGGCAGGGTAGTTGTGTGTAGGATTACGCATCCCCATGTTTCCAGAATAAGGCATGTTCGTGGGACTCACATGAACCCCTGAAGGCATCTTTTTGCCTCCAACTATGATATTCTGGCCTGTATCCCCTCATGGCAGTGACCTCCAGCTAGAAGGCTTAGTGTGATGTGTGGCTGCTTCCTTCAGGCCCATCTGCTCTGCTGTATCCAACACTGTCTTGCCTGGTATAAGAGCACCATGCATCTCTGCCAAAGAGCTGAAGATGACGATGAGGAGGAGGATGTGGGATTTGAGCAAAACTTTGAAGAGATGTTAGAATCTGTCACACGACGAATGATCAAGAGCGAGTTGGAAGACTTTGAACTGGTAAATCAGATTCTCAGCTTGGCTCAGTGGAAGAAGACACTGAGTTCTTGTCAGATTTTGAGAAGATTTTTCACTTGTTTCCTTTACCTCTTAGGATAAATCGGCAGATTTTTCTCTGTCTTCTGGTGTCGGTGTAAAGAATAACATTTATGCCATTCAGGTGATGGGAATTTGTGAGGTCCTGATTGAATACAATTTCAACATAGGGAATTTCAGGTAAAACATCAAATCTTGCCCTCCAGCGCTAGCTGTGCCTGCTCTTCAGAGTACATCCTCATTGCAAGCACAGGGTAATAGTGCCAGCACAGATTTAGCAGGGTGTTTTCTGAGTGTGAGTGGCTCAGACGTTCACAGAACATTGAGGAGTGGCTTGTGTTGTGGGATGTGACATTTTGTAGAGGAGCAGGTTAAGGAGGAATGGATGAGGTATACTCTGTTAGGGAGGTGGGGAGATGCCACATGTTATACTTTTATCATTTAGAAAGTGCCATTGTGTAATTTGGTAACTGAAGCTTCAAATGGGAAACTATAAGACTGGATTTTGTCCTTTAATGCTTTCTACTACGGTTTTGCAGCAAGAACAAGTTTGAGGATGTCCTAGGCCTGTTTATGTGTTACAACAAGCTCTCTGAAATCCTGAAGGAGAAAGCTGGAAAGAACAAATCTAACTTAGGCAACAAAACTCCACGGAGCTTCCTGTCCATGGGTTTTGTATCTACTCTGCTCACAGCTCTGTTCAGGTGAGAAGCAGTCACATCTGGAGTAGCTTTAAGGCCTATTCACACACTGCTTTTGTGTTGTCTGCATGCTGGCTGTCTTGCGCACTGCATACAGGGTACAGACACTGGATTTCTGTACAAAGCATGCATGTAACAGCACTTGTCTGGAGAGCATCGTAGTCCAGGCAGGAACCAGAGCTGGTCTTGACAAAGCAGCTTGCTTGGACCTTGCTTGAGACTTGCAAGACTTCAGAGAGTCTCCGCTCTTCCAGTCCTGGGCTGTTCCCCAGACAACAAACTCCAGTTTGAGCTATATGGAACAGAGCCAGGCATCAATTGAAACCACGTCAGTGTATTTGGAAAGGCTGGTGGAACCCTATCCTCCGAGTATTCACTACAAGCTACCAAAACAAAGGGTCTTTTCCACCCTGAGTCCAGCTATGGTTTTATTTGTTAATACATATTTAGGTTTTGAATCTCTGTGCTTTTTGAGTGCATGCTCAGTTCTCTGACAGTGCTCTTGATTCTTCAGGGACAATGCCCAAAGTCATGAGGAGAGCCTAGCAGTCCTGCGCTCCAGCACGGAGTTCCTGCGCTATGCTGTCAGTGTAGCTCTGCAGAAGGTGCAGCAGCTGGAGGAGACAGGACAAACAGATGGACCAGACGGACAGAATCCTGACAAGATGTTTCAGAACCTCTGCAAAGTCACGCAGTGAGTCGCTGTGGCACGTGGAGACAGCAGCACTGAAAAGCAGCAATGCATTTTGAGGATTTCTGATTCTCAAGTAGGGTTTTGAAAGAAGAATGCAGTCTGTAACTATTTCAAACAGTTATTATTACTGGGTTGAGATCATTGCCTTTCTTTGCTCCTGAGAAATCAAGTGGAGGCAGTACAGTTGCTGTGCCAGAGTGAGTGATACAGCTCTAATAATGGTACTTGGCCTGGAAGAACCAAACACCATCAAACTCTCATTTTCAGCCTCTTTGTGACTTTTGGTTCATCGCTCACTGTCACAGAGGAGGTAGGATTGTTACAGGCTGGATTCTTGAGGCCTCTGGGATGCAATAAAGTTAAAATTCACTTCTAGCTAAAGTATAAAACAGATGTAAGAGAGACACAAGCTTTAGAAAACGTTTCTTTAGGACTTTTGCAAGATGCTTGAAGACAATCCTGCATCTAATCCTTTGGAAAGCCAAGAATGTTAACCATGTAAATGTCTTTTGGGATCTAGGTCATATCTGCATGGGGTCTTTTCAGATCCCAGTCAGCAGAGAGCACAAAATGCAAATTACCCCTGCCATGAATAATGCCTGTTTTGTGTCTTGCCCCAAATAATAGAGGCTATTTTTGTTGCAGTCATTAGGACTACATGTGAGCTACATGTTTTGTGTGATTGGACGTTGAAATAGAATAAGATAATCTGTGCAGGAGACAGAACTAATGAGAAGAAAGGAGAGGGAACAAAAAAGGGAAGAAGTGGGCTTAGGGGAGCAGAAAAAAAGATGTTTGCCTACAAATAGAAAAGTCTCCTTTGGGCCAAACAATTTTGCTTTCTTCAAAGCTTTTCACTTTGCTTTCCCTGCCTTTACCTTTCTGGTGTTATTACTAGAGAGCCTTATAGTGATATCTGACATTTCACAAGACTCAAACTGCCAGGAGAAAAGCTTTTTGTCACTGCCAGATTTGACACCAGTGGTCAGTGTGGGGGTAGTTGGAGACAGAAGGAAAAGCCAGGTGGAAGAAATGAGTGTATAAAGATGGATTTGAAATGGGATTGGAAGGTCCCTTGGCACCTGGAAAGAATTAAATTATTTAGCTGTGCAGGAAGAAAGCTGTAGCTGTTTTGCTGACATTGAAACAAAATCTTCTTAAAAATTGATTTCTTCTCCCTCCACTTTCCTATAGGAAAAAGACATTCCAATTTAGTCATAGTTAAAATACAATCCAAAGAGTAGAATCTGTGATTAGCCCTATTCTAGCTCGTGCACTGTGCAGCCAGCTTTACTGGAGCATGTGATGCTAACTCATCTCCCATTGTGTAGGGTTCTGCTTTGGAGGTACACTTCAATTCCCACTGTTGTTGAAGAGTCAGGGAAGAAGAAGGGCAAAAGCATTTCGCTTCTGTGCTTGGAAGGTTTGCTGCGGATCTTCAACACAGTGCAGCAGCTGTACTCTGCCAGGATCCCCCAGTTTCTACAAGCCCTGGGTAGGCACATGGTACAACTCTGTTCTCGTTTCTGGCCTTTGTGTTCCAGCCCATGTGTAGGTAGGTGGGGACCCTTTATCCATAACTAGAGAGAGAAGGGTCTGCTCCTTGTCTCTCAGTAACAAGGTGGGTTTAGTAGCGTTGATTTTCACACCAGAGGCAAGTTCCAGACATCTCTTTACCTGCTTTTAGAGAGCTCTCAGTCGGCAGAGGATAGCTGGGTTCTGATATAGCACTGGTCTATTTGAAGTTTGCCTTTAACACATTTCTGTGCTCAGCACGGTTCTGCAGTCTGTATTCCTCCCCTAGCTGTGAGCACTTGCAGTCTTTGCCACTTTTGGAAATAAATCCTGTATTCTGCTCTTGGCATTTAGCTTTTTTCTGCACCTTTCTGTCTCTGCCAGATATTACTGATGGTGACGCAGAAGAAACGGATATTAATGTCACAGAGAAAGCTGCCTTCCAGATCCGACAGTTTCAGGTGAGTACCACTGTGCTGTGAGTGTTCCAAAGCACTGGTGATCCTGGCAGAAAACGCTGCTTGCTCTCTGCTGCTTGACCACAGGCTTGAGTGTGTGATAGCAAATGTGACACTGATTCATTCTCAGTTCAAAAGTTTCCCATCCCTAAGGAAGGCTTCTTCAGGGTGCTGTGCAGAGCTGGATTGAAGTGCACATGTATTTAAAGGGTCCTTCAGCGCAGCATAAACGCACCTGAGTATTGTACAGGTCACACTGAGTCATATGCAGGCCTCTGTGTAAAAACTCATAAAACCCAGTACTTGCTCTTTAGAAGAGTCCTCTTTTTACATTCATTCTTTGTCATTCTCCTTGTTGCTGATTCTTTTATCTGCTGCAGCTTCTGGTTATTTGCTTCTTAAAATGGCACTGCAACAAGCATGCAGGCTCAGGGCCTCTGCTTTTCCTTCCCATGATCAGAGATCCCTGGTGAACCAGCTCAGCAGTTCTGAAGATGACTTCAACTCCAAGGAAACACAGTCACTCATCACAGTTCTCTCTACTTTGTCCAAACTCCTGGATCCAACCTCTCAGCAGGTACTTGACAGCCTTCCTGGCGTGGCAGGGATGGATGTCATGGCCATGAGAAGATGATCAGATTGGTCTGACATCTGAGGGCTCTGACATGTGTGCGTGTTCTGCCTTCTCCTGCAGATCACACCATGGCAAAGGGACAGTTTTGTTATGTTGCCAAGCATTTAAGACATTAGGAAGAAATTCTTTACTATGAGGGTGCTGAGGCGCTGGCACAGGGTGCCCAGAGAAGCTGTGGCTGCCCCATCCCTGTCAGCGTTCAAGGCCTGGTTGGACAGGGCTTGGAGCAACCTGCTATAATGGAAAGTGTCCCTGCCCGTGGCAGGGGGTTGGAACTGGATGAGCTTTAAGGTCCCTTCAACCCAAACCAGTCTGGGATCCTATGATTCTCCTGTCACACACCCGCACAGTTAAGAACACTTTGTTTTCCCATCCCACTCCTGCACATTCTGATTTTGTCTTTGGGCTCCTGGAGTCTGAATGACTTGTTTGCTTGAGCAAGGACTGCTAACAGAGCCTGGCTTTGGCACAGCTTCCGTGTGGGAATAGAGGCAAACAAGGCCAGCAGAGCTGTGACGAGTCCAAATTGGCTGGGTGCCTCATGCCTTCCATGCAAGGAGGCATTTTCCAAATATGCCCCAATTTTACAAGATAGGAACTGCACTAAAAGTGTGCCAGAAGTCTGGAGTCATCATTTACCTTAAATTAAATAGAGCTGTTACTCTGTCCAAGGGAACGTATAGCCATTCCCCTGTCCTGGATCTCAGCTTTTCACTTGTTAGCAGGTTAAGTGTCCCTTGTGGAACTTCACAGGGCATGCCTGGGTGCCTTTCTGCTAGGAGGAGTCTCTTCCCATCTTCATTTGCTGTGATTCATTGTTTTGCTTTGTTATTAGTAGTAGTATTAGTTTTGTGCTTTGAATTCTGTTTCAAAGCCATGATCTGTTTTCTCCCTTTCTGCAGTTCCTTCAGTTCCTGACTTGGACAGTCAAAGTTTGCAAAGAAAATGCTCTTGGTAAGTAAGCTTGGGGAAGCATGTTTAGATGTGATGTGTCAGATATTAGACCCTTAGATGTTCTGCTGTTGTCTGTCCTGTTTTTACCTCTTTGTTACAGATACATTCAGGTCTCATTCTGTGGCAGATTGCCATGACACTGTGGTTATTAGCACAAGTATTGAGGAAGAAACTCTATAATCTCTATAAATAGTGTTGCTGAAGAAAGAGAAGCCACTTACTTGAGTTTTCTTTCTTGTTATTTAGCACTTCTGTTGCTCAAATCAACAGACTTATACTCTGAGAAGATACTACTCTTGCCAGAGTTTGTATTGTGCTTCTGGTCATCTTTTTTCCTATGAGCTGAGGGTTCCAGTGTGCCATACTTCCCTTTGCAGTGTTATATGGGATGCCCAATGTTGTAAACTGTGCTTTTCTAACTATGGTGTTTTGATGGGATTTTCACCTCCTGAGTGTTCTTTCTGGGAATGCAGACTGTTAAATTCACTCTGAATCCGAGGCGTTCCCTCGCTGGATGTCTGATGTTCCTAAATAGCTAAGGGAGCTCTGCACCTGGTAATGGGCTGTGTTCCCTTTCCCACAGAGGATATCTCTTGCTGCAAGGGTTTGCTGTCTCTGCTCTTCAGCCTCCATGTTCAGTACAAGAGTCCTGTTGGTCTGCTGCGTGAGCTTGCACAAGACATCCACGCTTGCCTGGGAGACATAGATCAGGTATGATGCAGAAGCAGCCTAACTCCTCATCACTTTCTGCTGTCAGGGCAAAACTGAGTGCATCTCTGGTGCAAACTGTGTGACAGCAACTAAAGCTTTACTCACCAGAATTTGTTTTCTCTCCTCCAACCAGGACATAGAACTGGAGAGTCTTTCCCACTTTGCCGTAGTGAATCCCAAGACTGCAGCCCCTACTGTCTGTGTGAGTGAAAACAGTGTGTATGGATCAACCCGTAATGTCCAGGGCTGCTCTGCTACAAGTGGTTTGTAGATGCCTGTTGTGCCATACTCCTCCAAAAACCTGTTTTGTTATTGGTGTTCCTGTGTTTAGCTGCTGGTTCTGGGTCAGGCGGATAAAGTCCTTGAAGAGGTGGATTGGCTTATCAAGAAACTCACCAGTCTGGGATCAGACACATCAGGTAATACAAGTGTTTCTCTTCTTAATGTTACACCTCTATTAAAAACAGATGAAGATAGAGAGCAAAAAGATGTGGAGATTTTGAGGTAGCATCATCTGAGGGCAGGTTAAACTCTCCCTTGAGCTGGTTCCACATGAACAATGTAAGACAGTGTTGTCACAAAGTCGCTCAAGTGATTACTTTTCCTGTTCCACACTGGCGCTTTGTGCACCAGACACAAAGGTGGTCTTTTGTGCATCCCATCTGCATAACTGGATTCACTAGACACACATTCACGAGGTATTCATCTCTTTCTTCTAGAAGAGTCTTCTCAAGCATCAAACCAAATCCAGGCTCTGGAGAAAGGTGTAATTCTGCAGCTGGGAACTCTGCTGACAGTTTATCATGAGCTGGTACAAACAGCACTGCCTGCAGGGAGCTGTGTGGACACGCTGCTGAGAAGCCTCAGCAAGACATATGCAATTCTCACCTCCCTCATCAAACATGTGAGTGCTGCTGTGCTGACAGTGGGCTGGCTGGGATCTAAAAACTTCTTCCCTTTCTGTTGCAGCAAGCTCAGAGTGACCCCTGGCAGTAGCTATGCTCAGGACTGAGCTGTTGATCTCTTCCAGGAGTTGAATCCCTATTCCATTGGCTTTCATGCCCTCAATTTCATGACCTTTCTGAGCAGCAATAATTGTGTTGGTGGAGGTAAAGGAGAGCTTCTCTCCAGCTGAATTTGGCTGTGCATGGCTTGGAGTGGTTCTTCCCAGTGTACCTTGTAGGTTCCTCTGCAGGCAGCTGTGTGCCACACTGAGGGCACTCGTGGTGTTCTTACAGTGCTCAGCAATTCTGCCGCTGCCTCTCATTCCCATCTAAGGCTCGAAGCATTGGACGCGAGCGAACTGGGCCACAAGAACAGGCCAATGGAGCTGGTTTGAGACAAGGTGGTGAATGCCATAGAGCTCTGGAATGCAGACGTGGCATTTGGGTTATAGCAGCCATTGGGGAGGATAGTTCTTGCAAATCCTGCCTTCCCCACTGTGCCATTGGGTGAGCTTCTTTGAGCCCTGCCTGGAAATACAGGCTGCAGGATGGGAACAGCATCCCTAGAAGAAACTCTCTCATGTTTTTCTTGCAGTATATCCAAGCTTGCCGGAACACCTCGAATACGATTCCAGGAAGGCTGGAAAAGCTGGTGAGTGTGAGCCAATTGCTGGAGGAAATGGCTCATTGCCTTGAGTTAGGAGTAACACCAACCTCTCTGCTTCCTTCTTTGCAGGTGAAGCTCTCAGGTTCCCATTTGACCCCACAATGTTACTCATTCATTACTTATGTACAGGTAAGGCCTAATTAACAAGCAAAACCACAGTCAGTCTGATGCTGAGTGGTGTATCAGCTGCACTGCATGGGCACCTTTGGGGATTATTAATCTTCTTGACATGACTTGAGTTTCTTATAGTTCAAGCTTTACTGTGTCAAATAATAGTATAAGGCATTTCAGCACCATTGGGACTGAGAGTGCTGATTTCTGCTTGAGCAGGGAAGGAAGAGTGTTTGAAGAGCTGAGGTTTAGTTTGGTGGGAGTTTTTTTGATGAGATTAATACTGCTTTTAACCACAATGGCAAATAAAGGTCAAGAACACTGCAGTCATCACAGTGTAAAGTGATGTGGGTGCCAAAGACTGCAGTGCTGAAGACTGGATTTAGCTGCTTGAAGAGGAATTGGGTATGTGAGTGAGGAGCACAGGAACTGCACAACAGGCGTGTTGGGGAAGCTGTATCTTCTCACACACATTTCTGAATGTATAGGTCACGAAATCAGCTTTTCTTTCCTTCTTTTGAGATTCCATTTTGAGATTCCTAATTACATCTTTCTTGTATCACCACCTTTCTCTCATCAAGCTGGTAATGCTGTTAGCTAGTCAGAGCAAAGACTTCTCTGGCCTTACTTAGCTGGCCTTTCTTCCCTGCTTACCTTCTAATACCACATCTTTTGGTATCCTCCCTCAGAACATCCACAGTGAGAGTTTAAGCTTTGCAGAAGAAAAGAAAAAGAAGAAGAAAGAGGCTGAATCTGCTGCAATCTCCACAGTCATGGTAAGATGGACTTACTCTCCATTAGCACATGGGCTGCAGTTAAACTTGGCATCATACCTCAAGGTGTGTGTCACTTGATGTGGCTTCTTATAGATCACCAATGACAAATCGTCATTTGGTCCTTTAAGTAAAAATCAAATTGAATCTGCCTTAACTTCAGAGAGAAGTCTAAGAGAACCCAAGCAAACGTTATAAAAACCAACCACACAATAACAACAACAAACCCACCTTCACTAAATACAGCCTAAAAGCTCATAGACATGAAACAAAGGTCAACCCTGTCATGTTCATTGTTCTCAATCTGATCTATCCCACTTCGTTCTGCATTTCAGGCTAAGGTGCTTCGGGAGACCAAGCCCATCCCAAACCTGATTTTTGCAATAGAGCAATACGAGAAGTTCCTTATCCATCTCTCCAAGAAATCAAAGGTAAGGTAAAACAGAGCTCTTCTGTGACCAGAACTCAGTGGGATCAGTGGCAGGATAGAGGTTATGGCTGAGCCGCCTTTTAAAGTCTCTATTAGTGCTCAAGGATCTCACACTTCTTGCAGCCCTTGCCCAAGCTCCTGGCCCACTGAATTGCTACCACACTGGTACCAGCAGGTGTCAATGGCAATAGTGCCTGTGACCTGACCTCAGATGGTTTCTGGTTGAGCAGAAACTTCCCCAGCCTGTCTATAAGCAGGAGAGAAATGTACCACGATGAGGTACGACATAAGAGTAACTGGTAATCACTTGGCTTTTAGGAAAACAAATGGGCCACTGTATCACATGGGGGCAGGTGGGTTTTCACCTACCTTTTGCTTCAACCCTGTGTTATTGCTGTGATGGACGCAGTCCCAGTGCTGCGCAAAGGACTAGGCAGGGTGGAAAACTAAACAAAGATGCTGCTGGCATAATGTCCTCTCTCCCTGGTTTCACCTTGGTTTCTGCAGGTGAACTTGATGCAATATATGAAGCTAAGCACCTCCAGGGACTTCCGCATCAATGCATCCATGCTAAACAGCACGCTGCAGGAGCACAGCACAGAGGATGCTGAAAACGAGCCCAACAACGACCAGGTCAGAACTCATTTAGCTGCTTTTACCAACAGCTTTACCCCTCTTCTGAGGCCAACTGTCTGCAGGTACATGTGAAATCAGGAAATCTGTATCAGCTTAGTATCAGCAAGAGCTAACCCAGGGAAGACAAAGGAGTGAACAGTCTGGCTATGATCCCCAACACTCCAGCCCCCTGCCTTGAGTGACCTTTATTTCCATGCACCAGTTGTCTGTATCTCTGGGCTTAGGGAAGTGAGACTGTCCTCAGCAAGCAGAGAGGTGTCAGTGTTACCTCTGAAGACCTCCTGCCTGCCCAGGATCAAATGTGCGTGCATGATGCAAAGTGGTTTTGCATCCAGGTTGACTTCTGTAGATAAGCAGCTGGCAGGACAAACACTGCAAAGCATCATAATCCTCAGACCCATCTCTACTAGATAGTTTTGGTGAAGGTAACACAACCTGTGCTGGATAAAAGCAAATAAGCAATTTACTTAACTGATTGTCCAGGTTTTTATTGGTGGTTTTGTCTGTACTTTCCTGAGTGTTTCAACAAACCAAAACACAGCACAAGCAGTCCCTGTCCTGTGCCACTGATAACTGGTCTAAGTTCCAGTATGAATTGAGAAAAGTCCACAGGGAAAGTCTCAGTGGGTGAGAGGAGTCCCATATTCAGGCCATATTGTTAGGAGGAAGAAGAGCTAAATCCCGTTCTGCACATCCAGTTTCTTGCTTTAGGTAAACTTTCCCTAATCTATCACACACAAACAATCACAGTCTGTACTTCTTTCTCCCTCCCCTCTCCAGAGCAGCACAGCAGAGCAGACAGATGAGAACCAGGAACCCAAAAAGAAGAGACAGCGAAGAAAATGAAGCTTGGGGTTGCTGCTGCTGCCTCCTTCCACAGCGCCTGGTCTGGTCTTGGAGAACTGCTTGCATGGAGAGGATGAGTTATTGTTTCTCTTGCCAAATACTTAACCACTTCTTCCTTCACAGCTGTGCAAGCATGACTGGCCCCTGTCTCAGGTTTTATAGCTGGCTGCCGCTCTTAGAAGCACCTCTACTCTTTCAGTGTGCTGCTATCACCATCCTACCCAGGAGCATCCCTTCTTACAGCAAAAAAGAAACAAGGTGACCAGGATCAGTTCCTGCCAAACATCTCCTGAAGGCCAGCCGGGCTCTGGCACGCAGGCTGGACACTTGTCATTGTAGCTCTCTGGCGTCATCACTTCTTCTCCAGCGAACCTTTGGTTATTTCAATTAGCTGATAGATATCCAGAGCTTCTCCTGGAAGACAACGGGACAGTCAGTTCCCTGCATGCTGCAGTACACTCAGAGCCTGTGTAACATGACAGCGACCGTCACGATGTACTTTAGTTCAGTGCGTGTAGCACAAAAAGCTCTCAATTTATTCCAACTTGTTTTGGGTGGTGGTGTGAAAGCAGGAACCAGCACCAGTAGGAAGCTGGAATCATGAACAGTTCTGCTTTAGAGTGGAAACTGCTGCTGTCACCTCTCCAGGAAGCAGAGAGGAGACAGCGTCCTCAGGCAACGTGGGTTTTGCTGTTAGGTTGTTGTTGCCCCTTACGTGATGCACTTGTTTAATTTGCCTTGTTCTTGGTGAGAACAGAAGTGCCCTTTTTTTGCCCACATAACATGAATCCTGTTACCAAAAGCACCCTTTGCCTGTAAGGCTCCTAATAAAGTTTACCTAAGGTGGAGTGTCTGACGTGTCCAATGACAGAATGACTGCTTATGCCAAGTGCTCCCAGCTGAGGAGGGCTGTGCAGAGGGGATTACAGAGCGGTTGGCTCACACAAACACGACTCACCTTGCGGGATGCCATACTTCTTCTCCATCCCGGTTGGATTTGATGGCGTTGTGCAGCTCATGGTCACCTCCTTCCTTAAGCATTGGTCAATATCCACTGTGCTGAAGAAAGCTACTGACTGTGGCAGGTCCTGGAGACCCAGTTTGTAGGCAAACATGCACCTGCAAGAACAAGAGACCCAACACATCAACTCCGACCTGGCTCTGAGCAGCCACAGCTTCACTGGGCAGCTTACTGTGCACCCACACCACTCAGGAGCTGCAAAACAAGGTGCTTTCAAGCACTGGGTAGCAGGAGGGTCAAGTAGTGCTAAAGTGGATGTGGGAGGAACAGAGTCACTGCACTTTG
Organism: Psittacula echo; assembly: GCF_963264785.1. Taxonomy (NCBI): domain Eukaryota; kingdom Metazoa; phylum Chordata; class Aves; order Psittaciformes; family Psittacidae; genus Psittacula; species Psittacula echo. Next base: position 14,501,343 of record NC_137741.1, on the reverse strand, counting down.
AGCCTCCTCATAGAGCAGGAAGAGCCCAGCCCTTCGCTGCTGGCTAATCCTCCAGGCAGAGCACAGGCTGGATTTTCCCAGCAGGCAGCCCTGTGCTTGCAGGAGCCGGCACAAAGGCAGGAGTCTGGGGGTGTCTGCCCCGCTGTGCCTGCTGCACTGGCACAGGAAGGCTGTTTGCTCTATCCCTGCCTCACACAGGAGAAAACAGCCAGGCTTTGGCCAGCTCCCATATAACCAAACACCCCACAGCGCCGGGAAGGGGATTTGGCTGTGCCAGAGGTGACTGAAGAGAGCCCTTTGAGGTCAAGAGCTTATCTTTGCATGGGGCAGGGAAGCAGCAGGAACACTCCATGCTGTAGAAGAGGTATCAGCGTTGGTGCTCACAGCAGAGAGAAGCTGTTGCTTGAAGGCCACAAGGAGAGAAGGGATGGGAGTTCAGTCAAGGCCAAGGGCTGCTGCCACACAACAGCCACAGACCTGATGGGAGCAGGAGGTGATGTGCTCGCATCCCAGCAGAGCAGAATGATAGACCTCATTCATTGCAGGAGCCAAAAGCTGATGCTGTCCCCCTCCTGCCAGCACATTATCCCTGGAAAAGGAAGCTGAGTTCCATCGATAGCCACCCACATCACATATGAAGAAATTACAACCTGCAGCGCTGCCAACGTCCCTTAAGCAGAAGCAAGCTGCTTTGCACCAGCCTGCTGCAGACACAGCATCTGCTGCAGACACAGCCTCTGCTGCCACCCCAGGCCCTGTCCCACCCCGGTGCTCATCCCCAGGGTCACATCTCACCTCGTGAGGAGGTTGGTGATCTGCAGGGCCAAGGCTGCCCGGTACCGATCCTGCTGCTGCACCAGGTAGCGCACCTCGTCGTGGATGCTGATGCAGAAGCGCCCATTGATGTCGAACTCCTCGAAGAGCCACTTCATGGCGACCAGCATGAGGTGCAGGTAGTCAACAGCCGAGCTCTGCACCACCCAGTTCACTCTGCTGGTCAGAAACTGGTGAAAGGAAACACAGATGGATACTAAGACAGCACTGGGGTCCAGATAAAGGAGATCTCCTGTGAGAAGTCTGTTAAACTCTGGGTTGTTGGCTGGCATGCAGACAAAAGGGGCAATGGGTTTCCTGAATGGCTCTGAGAGCCTTCTGGGTCTCCAGCCTCTAAGAAGGGCTGAGCATAGGGTCACTCAGCAGCACAGAGCTGCATCCTTACCTCCCCCTTGGCCACGGCGGGCTCCAGGGCCCTGCTGATGTGACAGCCCAGCACCGGGGTCTGTGGGGAAGGGGATAAGGCGATGCTCTCCAGCTTGTTGAACATCTCTGACTCCGTGCCTCCAGCCCACACTCGCTGTTCCACCACGTTCCACTTCTTCTTCCTCCGGGACCTGGCAGGGCAGAGGGCAGCGGTGCTGGGAGCATGGCAGGAGGCTGCAGGCCCTGTTTGACCTCAAACACTGCCCCCAGTTTGGAGCAGCTGGATGAGCCCCTGCAGCCTCCTGCTGCTCACTGGAGAGACCGAGAGCACCAGATCAAACCTGCTCTGCCCTGGGGGAGCAGGAAGAGAGGATTAGGACTATCCAGCCCCATTTCCCTATGGGGCTGCAGCTCCCTATGCCTCACACCCCAATGCCACCAGAGCCACGCATGATCCAAACATCTCACCCCTTTGTGGCTTCTTTCTGGATGCGCTGGACATCCTCTGCCGACACCGATCCATCCTCTGCCCTGTCCACAGCCAGCTCCAGCTTATTCACCAGCCACTCCCCATCCTCAGAGAGGTGAAACCTGGAAGGGACGAGCGCTCTATGGTATCCTATGGGAACACCACCACCATCCCCATCCCTGCTCACCCCCGGGGGCAGCACCCACCTCCGGACACCCTTGGTGACCGCATACATCTGCTGAGCCTTCTCCCGCGCCTGCTGCTGCGTGAGCCGATGGTTGAACTGCATCAGCAGCCGCTCGGCGAAGGGCTGCCCGGCCCCATAGATGCGCCCGTAGTTGAAGACCTTGGCGTGCTCCCGGCTGATGCCCACCGTGGCGGCGGTTTTGCTGTGCAGGTCCGTGCCGTTGCTCTTCTTCCCCTGCAGAGTCATCCACCCGAAGGCCGTGCAGCCTGTGGGGAGCGGAGCAGGGGTTGGGCACCGAAAGGGGCCAGGCTTGGGGGTCACCCCACAGCCACCACCAGCCCGGTCTCACCGTGCATGCCCGCGAAGTGCGCCTCGCCCAGCACAGCAGCGATCCACAGCTCCTGCGAATCCACGTCTGCACCCACCAGGGAGTAGCCGGGAGGTACCTGGACCATGGCTTTGAGCTCGCTGCCCACCCGGTCAGCCTGTGGGACACAGCACCTGGCTCAGCACAACCCCTGCATGGCTCTGCCCTTCTCAGCAGCACAACAGCAAAGCCCCTTCTGCCTGATCAGCATTCCCCATGCGCCTGAATTGTGCTCCCAAAGTCAAAGCCAGGTTTAACACACGTATGAGGGGCATCACCCACTTGGTTACTCTCCCGAGCTTGTGGAAGAAGAGGTTGGGGAAAGACAGAAACCAGTGCTTTGGTGTTTTCTTCTTCTTTTACCAAGCAGTGAAGCTCTGAAGCCTCCACTGACTCCTTCCCCTCTCCCAAAGCCAGAGCGCATCGGCAAGAGAAGGGCCCCAGCACCTCAAACCCCAGCATCCAGCCCCAGCTCATTTCCCACCATTCCAACACACAGATCCCCACATCACCCCACAAGGGCCCGAGCTGTACCCGCGCGTTGCTGGCCGTCAGCCACGTGGGCTCCACTGCCCGGCGGGTGATGGTCCCTGCGGTCACCACCTGCGGCAGGATGGCTCCGTAATCATCCTCTTCATTATAGTCAGGATGCCTGGCACAGAGGTGAGGGTGAGCATCACCCTGCAACAGCCCTCCCAGAGCAGGGCAGAGGGGACCATGGTCCCAGCCAGGGCTGTTCCTCCCCATACCTGGTCACCACGCGAGGCAGATCCCCCTTCTTCAGCCACACCACCATCTGTGAACTTGGGGGGACACATGGCAGGTGAGATGCTGAGCCCCACACCACCTCCCCTGGCCACAGCGCAGCCTCCATCCACAGGGATGCTGTGATCTGGATGGAGGCAGTTCTCACCTGATCCGCTTGTGAGCGTTCCTCCAGAACGAGATCATTTTGTTGATCTCCAGGGCCCTGGTCCCGTGCACGCGGCCCACAGCAGCCCGCAGGGTGCCGTCCTCCATCTGCAGCAGGAAATCCTTGGCAAAAGGGCTGCCCACGTTGTTCTCATTCCCGTCCTTTAGCAGCAAAAGAGGAGCCGGGGCTCAGGATGCCACCAGTCCTTAACAACAAGGGTCTGTACATCCCCCTGCCCCAGCTACAGAGATGCATTTCCACCACCCAAGCCCCATGGGACAAGACCCCAGGGGTCCCAGGAGTCCTGCAGTGACAGGCAAGGGGACACGGCTGTGCCGCAGGACCAGGGGAGGTGGGGTGCAGGGTGGCTGGGAATAGCCCCAGGAGCACCCAACTTGCCTTGTGAGGCAGCTTGAAGAACCAGCACCCGGGGATGTTGACGTCATTGTAGGGACCATTGCCGTGGTGGTACGAGGGCTGGCTCCTTGGCTGCGCTGGCTCAGGCACCTCCTCCTGCAACCAGCGATGCGAGGTGTGCTGGGAACACTCCCAGGCATGGCAGGAGGGGGAAACAGAGGAAAGAGGGACCAATCCATCACTGCATCCCACAGGAAACCCCCTTTACCTGCTCCAGGCTCTGGTCTGCTCCACCCGTTTTCTCCTCCATGTCCACCTCCAGCTGGCTCAGCTCCTCTGCCTGCAGCAGACAGACCATGGAGAAGCCAAGTCAAACACCAGCACTCTGGTGATTTAACACGTATTAAAGGAAATCTACTTCCAGCCCCTGGAGCCTCACACGAGGCTGGTTTTCACATGCACGCACAGCAAGAAGGACAGCCCCACATCTCCCTCCCATTCCCTCCATCCCTTCCTTCACCTTCTGCCATATCGTGCTGTCATCCATCACCAGCAGCTCATCCTCCATAGCAGCCTCCAGCCCCTGGGGCTGTTCCTTGCCCTTCTCCAGGCAGTGCTGCCTGTACAGGCTCTCAATCACCCTGGCACGGGAGAGGGCAGAGTTTGCACACATAGAGGTCCCAAAGCCCCAGGGCAGCACCCAGGCAGCTCCCAAACCCCTCCATGGGGCAGCCCCACTACATCCCCCTTACCTGTGTGGGCAGGAAGGACCCTCTCCTTCCGAGGGGGCTGCTGGCAGGTTGTCCCGCCGCCCTGGCACCAGGTAGCCCCATCCATGCTTGTCCGAGTAATAGAGGGGGAACCCATCCCACACCAGGCGCATCAGCTTCGGGGTCACCCTCATCTGCAGGCTGATGAAGCTGGGTCCCGGCACCCACCCCGGCTCCCCCAGGCGCGGGCACAGCTTGCGGTACCAGCTGGGGAGCAGCGGGGATTGGTCAGAGCGCGCAGGGCAAGCCCTTGGGATACCCATGGCCCCCAACTCACCCCGGGTGTCCCGGCAGGTGCTGCAGCCTCTTGGGTTGCAGTGTGACCGTCTCCTTCAGGCGCTGCAGGCAGACCTGGCTCGCAGCCTTCAGCTCCTCATCCTCGTCAGGGGGACCAGGGTCTGGCAGGGCAAGGAGGAAGAGCTGGCAAAAGTCCGCTGTGCCACCCTGCTATGTGGCCCAGCACGGGGATGCAGGCGTGCGATGCTTCACATACCAGCACCGGCAAACCATGTCCCTTCATCTGGGCACCGATGGCAAGGTGGCCCTTGAGCGTCCCTGGAGCATCCCTCATCCCCTGTGCTCACCCTCCTGCCACTCCTGCATGGACCCCTCTGCACCCGTCACTGCCAGGGAGGTTTTGCTGTTGCCCTCCTGATCCTGATCCTTCTTCTTCTTCTTCTTCACCGGATTCTTCTTCTGCTTAAACTCCTGTGTGTCCCACTCAAGATCCCAGAGCCACGGGTCATCCTTGTACCTGCCGACACACCATTGTCACAGCGCAGCTCTGTTCCCATCCCCAGCGCCCACCCATATCCCCCCATGGTCTCCATCCTGTGAGCAGCAGGACCTGCACCCCCAGCCCATGGGTACCTGTCCTCATGCAGCAGCTGGCAGGCATCATTGGCCAGGTTCATCAAGGACTTCTTCATCTCCTTCTGCAGCTCCTCATAGATGCCCTGAGCATCATCCAGGTACCTCTTCCAGTTCCCATTGACCGGCAGGTAGGACACCCCCATCTCCAGCATCCCTGCAAATGTCACAGGGTGGGGGCACCTACAGCCCAAAGCAGCAAGGAATTAGATGTCTGCTGGAGGGGATTTGCCCTATGACAGACATGAACATGTCTTCACCCCACACAACCCTCGATGCTCTTCTCTTAAACCCATAAATTCCTGTATCTCCTGCCTGCCCTGCACATCAGCTGCTGCCCTAACACCCACCCTGTGCAATAACCCCAAAGCTGTATCACTCCGACGCGTCTCATTAAATCTGCTCACCTCCTCCAGCCACTCTGTGCTGCTTTTTACTCCTCCTCACCTACAGCACAGGGATCTGGAGTCCCTCCTGAAAAGGGGTTCAGGGCCTCCCCAGTCTCCTGCCACCATTCCAACGATCAGAGGAACCGTATCCCAACCCCAGAGGGATCCCCCTGCAGCCCCTTGGCCACCACCAGCCAGAGCTGGGTGGCTCTCACCTCTCCATGAAGAGCGGGAGCTGCTCCTGGAACACCTCATGGGTGGCCTGGACATCACGGGCACAGTAGGACATCAGGTCCTGCGGGCACAGGCAGCTGAGGGCAGGGAAAGCAGCCACCCCTGTGCCAGCGCAGGGCAAAGCGCTGTGGGATGGTCACAGCTCCACGCACACAAAGGGCAACAAAATGGGAATGACCCCATCAGCTCCTCCCACCCCACTCCCATCTCCGGCTCCCGCTGCCCACAAGGATGTTGGGATGGAGCACATCCTGTATGAAAACAGGCTGAGAAAGTTGGGGCTGTTCAGCCTGGAGAAGAGAAGGCTGCGTGGAGACCTCATAGCAGCTTCCCGTGGCTGAAGGGGGTGAAAAGGACACCGGAGAGGGACTCTTCATCAGGGACAAGGTGGGAATGACTTCAAACTTAAACAGGGGAAGTTCAGGTTGGATATAAGGAAGAAGTTCTTTACTGTGAAGGTGCTGAGGCGCTGGCACAGGTTGCCCAGAGAAGTGGTAACTGCTCCATCCCTGGCAGTGTTCAAGGCCAGGCTGGACAGAGCCTCGGGCAACATGGTCTAACGTGAGGTGTCCCTGCCCATGGCATTAGAACTGCATGATCTTAAGGTCCTTTCCAACCCAACCCATTCTGTGACTCTAAGGTCGCCCCACCTGGAAGTGATTCCTGATGTCAGCCATGGTCCCTTTCACAAAGAGCTCCCGCGCCTCCTTCTCCAGCGGCTCCCCGCCGACATAGAGAGCGTGCACATCTGCCAGGTTGTTGATGCTGCTGACGTGCACCCAGTCCCACGAAGTTATCTGTGCACACAGTGCAGGACAAGGACCACACGAGATCAGGCAAAGGATGCTGCTGCTGCTGCCCCATTTTAAACCAAGACCTCCTCATCCGGAACACCCTGGGAGAGCTTTACCCATCAGAGCTGCTCCAACAGCTCCCTCTTTGCCAGTACAGAAGCAACTGGTCCCATTACACGATCAAGCAGCCCCCTGCCACTCACCGCCATTGGCTCAGCTCCCTTACTGACAGCTGGCCCCTCCATTTTGCTGCGTGTTTTCTTGATGTGCTGCTTGACCTGCTGCAGTCCCTTCCTCTTGCCATGCTTGGCAGCCATCCAGAGGCTGCGCTGGAAGCCCGTCAGGCCCGAGATGGCCATGTGCATGCTCATGGTGTCCAGGAAGCGCACCCGGGAGCCCTGGGAATGCACCAGGGAGGGAAGAAAGATGGTTTGGGAGATGCTGGAAGAGAAACGTGCTGCCAAGCGTCCTGCAGCTGCCAGCAAGCACCGCTCTCTTCCTGCAAGACCCTGCTTTCATCAAGGCAAAGCTCTTTCGAGTGCCAAGAGCACCCCCAGTGCAGGCTGTCAACTGCAGAAAGGCTGCTGCCACATCCCCATCTGCACGCCTGCAGCCTCCAGCAACCTTATGGGGTGCAAGAACATCTCCCTATGAAGGGACCCCACTTCAGGCTGTTCTGCAGGACAAGGGAAGCAGAACCCTGGGGAATCTGTGCAGAACAAAACAACCCCAAAGAGCCAATGCAAAGGGTAACAAACTGCAGCTGAACATGAGGGTTACCTGGATGAGGTACTGCTCCTTGATGAATGCTCGGTCAAAGGCCACGTTGTGCCCCACCACCACTCTCTCCGGCCAGTCCTGCCTGCCAGCACAGCCAGCGCCTGCCGGGCTCTCCAGGGGAATGAGGTCGGCCAGGGTGAGGTGGCTGGACCAGGAGTAGCGCTGCTCCAGCAGCCGCCGGCTGCACCACGAGTACCTGTGGGGGACACATTGCATCCCACAGCCATAAGAAATAAAGCAGGAGCTCCCTGGACCAAAAGCACCCACTGAGAGCAGGATCCCACCCAGAGCAAGGAGGTGATCGACCCATGGACACACATCACACACCCCAGAGCCACACTCTGAGGCTTCACTATTATTCCCACAAGCCAGCAGTGGTTTGCAGGAACCATAGAATAGTTAGGATTGGAAAAGACCTTAAGATCATCCGGTTCCAACCCCCTTACCACAGGCAGGGACACTTTACACTAGACTCTGCGCAAGCTGTCCTTGAACACCGCCAGGGATGGAGCATTCACAACATCCTTGGGCAACCCGTTCCAGTGCCTCACCACCCTTACAGTAAAGAATTTCTTCCTTATATCCAATGTAAACTTCCCCTGTTTAAGTTTGAACCCATTACCTCTTGTCCTATCGCTTATAGGCCCTGGTGAAAGACCCCTCCCCAGCATCCTTGTAGCCCCCTTCAGATACTGGAAGGCTGCTCTGAGGTCTCCCCAAAGCCAGCATCACTGCTGCCCTGCATCTCACCATGCATGCGGTGAGACCGCCACAGCCAGCGTCGGGCAGTGTCCATCAGCCACGCACACCTCCACGTCCAACACCACCGCGCGCTCCTCGGGGAAGTCAACAGCTTCCACCCGCCCACCGGGGCCGTAGCGGGTCCAGCCGAGCTGCCATGCCCATTGCTCGGGCACAGGGGGCAGCTCGCACCGCAGCAGCGCGTTGGCCGCCTCCAGATAGGGCAAGCTCTGCTTTTGCGCCAGGAGGCGGAAGTGCTCGTCGATGTTGTTCCCGTACATGCGGGGCAGCCGCAGGTCCACGTCGGGCAGCGTGGAGGTCTCCTTGCCCCACAGGTCGTGGCGCTGCAGGTGCTCCACGCTCCTCTGGATGTCCGTGGATGAGTGGTGCACCTGGGCCCCGCGGAAGATCTGCTCGTGGAGGGTCCTGGACAGCATCTGGATGTTGAGGGGGTTCATGCGCCGCTGGTCCTTGCCCGGCTTCTGGCTCGGGGCCTCCTCCGGCAGCGGGCGGCGGGCAGAGGAGCTGGAGGCGCATCGCCGGGGCTTGGCGGCACAGCCCCGCACTGAGCGCCTCCACAGCAGGCGCCTCATCCTGCCCGGCCCTGGGGATGTGCCCCAGCACGGGCCGGAGCTGCAGGGAGAGCAACAGCGAAGGGTGAGCGCTGTGATGCTGGGGGGATGTCCTTCACACACACACACACCCCCCAAGGCATTCACATCGTGCAACAAGTCCCTGCATGCACACCCCTTACATAGCCGAGCACCCCCTTACACAGCCGTACCCCTCCTTACACAGCCAAGCACCCCTGTACTCAGCCGAGCACCCCTTTATACAGCCGAGCACCCCCATACTCACCCATGTGTCCCTTTACACACCTGTGCACACCCATTCCTCAGCCATGCACACCCCTTACACAGCCATAACCCCCCTTGCACAGCCGAGCACACCCATACTCGGCCATACACACCCCTTATGCAGCCGAGCACCCCCTTTACACAGCCATACCCCCCACACACAACCACGCACCCCACTCCGCACGCTCGTACCCCCTCCCGCCGCACTCTGTCCGCCACCGGGCCAGGGGGCGGATCCAAACCGCGGCGCCCGTGGGAGCTTCCGGCCGCGCTGACGTCCCGTCCCGTCCCGTCGTCCCCCCCCACTGGGCCTCGGTCATGGTACAGTCCGCCTTGCGTCGACTGAGTATGGCGAGGGGAAAAACTGACGCAGGGGCGGCCGCGTGGCCTAATGGATAAGGCGTCTGACTTCGGATCAGAAGATTGCAGGTTCGAGTCCTGCCGCGGTCGAACAAGAAGCGCAGTAAAGAGGCTGCCTGTTTTGCTCCGCCCTCCCGTGCTGTGGCCTCGGGGCGGGAGCCGACAGCGGAGCGGGGCAGCTGCTTCCCGCTACCGGGGTCACCGCACGCAGCCGTCGTGTTTTGCATCGTGTTTAACTGGAGAGGAGAAAACGCGGAGTGCGGCTGCGTGCGTGGAGCTGCAGGCCGACCGCGGTTGTGATACGAGTGGGGCGGTCACAGCCACAGCCGTGGGGATGGGCAGTGCGGGGTCCGGTCTGCGGCACACTTCAAGCTCCGAGGCCTTCACGGGTCGGTGCGAGCGGTGGGGTGCAGGGTCCCCTCGCCCGGGGTGCATGGAGACAGCAGCGGCCGTGACGCACTGGTGGGGACCACTCGGTGCGTGGCTGGAGAGTGAAAGGTGGCCGCAGGGTGCGGGTGGCAGGCCATAGGGTGCGGGGAAGGGGCTGCGGGGTGCAGTAGAGGGGACCAAGAGGACGGTGCGGGCGGTGGGTGAGGGCTCGCTGCCCTCCGCAGGGACTCCTGTGTCCGGGAAGGTGGCTCCTGGCAGAGCCCAACGTGCCCTTGGCATTGCGGGGTGCCGAGCCGTGCCAGGCCGAGCCGTACTGCGCCGGGCCGAGCCGCCAGGTGGCGCTGCGGGCCTGCCTGTGCCTGCCGGGCCGGGCCGGGCCGGGTCCCCCAGGCCGGGGCCGGGGCCGTCGGAGCGTTGGTACCGCTCCCGCTGCATCCCTCCCCGCTCTCTCCCGCTGGGCACCAGGCAGCAGGCACCGGGGCCTACGACCCCTGCCTCGACACCCCCGGTCCCTGCACAGCTCCCCTCCCTCGGGGTGCAGGGTTGGGGGGGCCGCTATACCCCCTCCTCTCCGTACTGGCAGCACCAGCACGGGAGTGGGGAGGAACGCACGCACACACCACGATGCTGTTTTTTGGGGGTTCGAATGCATTTCACAGCCCTCCGGGGCCTTCCAAAATGCCCACTGCCCGCCAGCCTGAGATTCAACTGTGGGGGCAGCGCTTCACCCTGTTTCATACAGCAGCAGAAGATATCCGCTGCCTGAGCTTTGGGGGATCCAGGCCTATGGGGTATCCCCGTGCTCAGTCCCCCATGCCGGTGGCTTGAGGTTTCCCGGTCTTGCAGCGGGAGCTGGGGATGCAGAGCCAGCTGGAAGGGGTGCTCCGGGGCTGGGGTGCTCGGGGTAGGAGAGAAAGAGCCATGAGCTGCCCTGGGAGGAAGCAAGGAAGGGTTTGGGGACGCCCTGCCCTTGGCTGGCTCTGGCGAAGGACCCGGGTGCGGGGGACTTGTTCTTCCCTTCGATACATTATGTTAACGCTGATCTCCTCTCATTTGGGGTCTTTGATCTATTTCTTTTTAGCTTGATCGCAAAACAAATTAATAATAATAATAAAAATATACACAAAGCAGCCCCGTTAAAAAATAAAATAGAAATCCCCCTTCAATTGAAAAAAAAAAAAAATAAAAAGAAAAATTAAATAATAATGCTCCCTGAAATTGTTCACGTTGACGTTGATGACAACGATCCCGTTGCCTTGTCCGCAACAGGACCGGACGGGGCTGCCTGTTCCTCACCCGAGTGCGGGCAGGGAGGTTCGGCAAGGCAAAAACCAATAAACCACCACCATACAAAAACCCGAAATAACCCCAAAAAGCCGCTGTTTCATCAGGGCTGATTGCAATGAATGAGTCGGGATGAGGTAAGGTCTTCTATTAATTTTTCTCCTAGGTTCTTTGTCTGTCTGTCTGTCTTTCTGTCGGGGACACATCCCCATCCCGGTGCGCCCCGTCGGGCTCTGGTACAAGCCGTGAGAGATGCGATATTCTCATACACACCCCCCGCCTTAGAGACCCCGTTCCCCGCCGGAGGCTCGATGCTGTCGATCGGATAATGGGGCGGTGGGACTTTGTTTAACCCCGTTGCCCTCGGGGCCAGGGGTCAAGGGCTTCCTCTTCCCCCTGGGGCACGGCGGAGAGGCCGCCGCTCGCAACGGGAGGACCGAGGCGGGGAGGGAACGGGCTGCGGCCGCTGCTCCCCTTCTCCCCACCGCGGCCCTACCGGTGCGACCAGCGTGGGACCCCGTGAACCCCCATCGCTTCTCGATAGCGAGACGCTGAGGCGGGCTCCGGGTGGTGTTTTGGGATACCGGGAGGCGGCCAAGCATCAACCCGAGGCAGGGGGGAGATGCGGAAAGCGGCCCCTGCTCTCCAGCATCCCTCAGGTCTGCCTTCTTCCCCAGATGGAGCAAGACGTTTTCAACGGGGGGCAGGTTTTAACGGGGTTTTACCCCTTCTCCGCTGGCAGAGGTATCTCAGCCGCCCGTCCGGAAGCCAAGAAACGGGAGAAACGGGCAATTTTTATAGGTGACGTACGGGCTTACGTGGGAATCCATGCCCAGCACCGCTCTTCTAGCTTTTTTTTTTCTCCTGAAATAACCCTTCCCTGCAGCTCGTAACCCCCTTTTCCCGCTTACACCCCCTTTTCCAAGCTGGGACTGTGGGAGACGAAGAAGGAAAAGGGAAAAGAAAAGCAGCTCCCAATATCCCGCTATTTTTCCTGCTCGTGAGACGAGCCCCGGAGCTCCCGAAGTGAGCGATGGAGAGGGCGAGGGGAGGCGGGCGGGCTCCGGCTCCGAAGTGGAGGGGTCGGAGGCGGGATGGAGATGGGGGGAGACATGGGGGGATCCTCCTTTTCGGGATTAAGGGAGAACCGGCGAGGGAGGGAGGCTGGTGGCACCGCGGGCATTTGAGGTAAGTCCCCCGCCGGTGGTACCGGAGCCCAGGCGATGCTGGCACGGGCGGTGCCGGCGCTGCGAGGTAGGGAGGATGCTTTTGGAGGAGAAAAGGAGCCCTACCCGTGGGCGTACCAGGCCCAGAGCCGGGTCCTGCGGGCAGTGAGGGGCCGGGGCTGCTTTGGCGGCTGCGGCTCCGGCGGAGATCGGTGCCGGTTATCGCGGGCTGGGGGGCTGAAGGCAGCCCTGCCCGCGCCCTCGGGGCTTGGCCGGGGTCCGCCTGGGGCGAGCGGCCCACGGAGACCGGTCCCGGCCCCCGGGGCTCCTCCCGTGCGTGTCTCAATTCGCTCAGGCTTGACTTGGCAATAAGCTCTCTCAATAGGGTGACAATAGAGCCCCGGTGGGACTCGAACAAAGAATTTGAAAGTAGTTAAATTGCAGGACACGTCCAGGCTGGGTGCTTGAATTAAAGAAAAAAAGGGAAAAGAAAAAAAAAAAAAAAAAAGGGAAGAAAAAAAAAGAAGAAAAAAATTCGGAGCAAAGTAAAAGGAGAGAGACTTTTCTTTGGACTGGTGAGAAAATGCTCAGGGTAAAAGTTGGTTTGGCGTCTTCATTTCAGCGACAATGGAGCAGAGCTAATTCAATAGGAAACGCGGGGATTTTATAGTGAAAAGACCGCGGGGTTACACCGAAGTTAAGCTCTTGTGAATTAATTATTAGCGCAAATAAACTGGGGGGGGGGGGGGGGGGGGCGGAGGTGGGGAGTGCTCGGGAGGGAGTGTTGCGATTTCTTAATATTCTTCTTTTCGTGTTTAACGACAATGCCATCGGGTTTGCGACTCTGGGTGAGCGAGAGGATTCCTCACCCTCCCCGCTACGAGGAGAAGACGCTGGGTTTATTCCTTTTCTTTCTTTATTATTATTAATTTTCTTTAAATGGTGTTAATCGCTTTTAAAATAAAAACCGCACGGAATTTGGCAGCGAGCTCCGGTTTGTGCTGGCGGTGGCATTCGGGGTTATGTTTCCTTCCGTGGCAAGTCGCAGATGCAAAATGGAAAATAACGGGGGAATTTAAAGGCAGGGATGTAGAGGCGAGGCGGCGTGTTCGGCTCTCGCACATCTTCCCGGCTCGATCGGTTTCTTGTTTTATTCCCTACATAGAAAACCTGTGCGGGGATCCCTGGGCGTTCATCGGGGCTGCGAGAGACTCCCCAGAGCCGCGCCGGGGCATCGGTGGAGTGAATCGGAGATAAACCACACGAGCGCGGTTAAAGGCAGGGATGAAGAGAAGGGGAGGTCGGAGAAGAAGTAAAGGTGTGCAGGAGGGGTCTGGGGGCTTTTTCAGCCCCACTGCCAAAGCTGCAGGCGATGCGATACGTGTGTGATTCTGTGAGGAAGATGAGGAAGAGGTGAGGAAGGTAGCGGCGGAGGGAGGCACCTCCGTGCCCGGGTTCCAGCGCCCTGCGGCTGTCGGGGTGAAGCTGTCTGCGGGACTCGGCCTGTCCGTCGGGGCGGGGATGGCTCGGCCCGGCTCCGGGAGGGGCCCCCACCTCCGAGGAGCAGCCGGTGTCCCGGCTCTGTTCGACAGCTGCAGGCGGGCCGGGCCGTGCCGGGAGCCGCGGGGCCCTTCAGCATTTGGACAGCGGAGCGGGGCCGGGCCGGGCAGGGCCGGGTATCACTGCGGGGAGCGGAGGGCAGGCGGCGGCTGTAGCCCGTTCCCTGCTCCTTGTGGCGGGGATGGGGATGTCCTCGAGGGAACGAGGGTTCCAGGGATGAATGGGGGGGGGGGTGTCACACCCCGGTTTTCCACCGGGAAAACCGCTGCTCGGACAGGGGTGCAGAGCGGCGGTCCCTGCGTGCGCCCAGGTGAGCGGTGGCCCCGGGGGAGCGAGTCTCCGGGGGAGGGGGGGGCGGCAAGGATGGGGACACGGCGCCTCTTCTTTTCCCCCCCCCAAAGTCCCCCCCGCAGCCCCATCCTCGGGGGGTAATTACGGGGTGAGGAGAAGGGGCTGCGCTTTCTGCTCGGCGGAGCCTGGCAGCCACCAACCCCCGCCGCCACCGCCGCCTTCCTCCCGTCCTCCTCCTCTCCCCCTCCCTCCTCCCGCCTCCTCCCCTCCCCCTCTCCCTCCTCCTCCTCCTCTCCGCCATGGTTGGAGTGAATAGGAGGCTGCCGGGCTGACGTCAGTGCGGGCAGAGCCTGCCGGCGGCGGCAGCTCCTGGACACCGACCAGAGCCGGCACCGGCAGCCGCCGGGAAGACGCGAGGAGCTCGGGCAGAGCTGCTGCCGCCGCCCCGGGGCTGGGGCCGCTGCCCGGCTGGGGCTCCCCTGCCCGCCCCGCTGCCCTCACGCCCGGTGTGTGTAGGGGATGGGGTGGCTCCCGCCGCCCGCTTCGCCCGGGAACCGCCGTCCTGCCCTCGGCACGGCAGCAAGAGTGAGTGTCGCGGCCGGGCATCGCCGCCACGGCGGGGCGGCCCCGGGGAGGCGGGAGGGCGAGGGGTGACTTGTCCCCCGCGGGGGGGATGCACAGGCTGCCGGTGGGGAGGAGGGAAGCAAGGAGGGAAAGAGGGAGGGAAGCAACGAAGAGAGGAGATGAAGTTGGGCCGGTCCCCACAGGGAAGTTGGGCTTCTCCAGGTGCCGGCACCACGCGGGACCGGGACCAGCACCGCGACCACCCCGCGCCGCACCCCGGCCCCGGCCCACCCTTCACGGGGGACGAACGAGAGACAAGGGGACTTTTGGCTGCCGGAGATGCGTTTACTCCGGCAGCCTGCCCCCGTCTGCCCGGGACGTTGCAGCTCAGCGGCGGGACATGAGGCAGGCTGAGCCCCGACGGGGTGGTGGGAACCGGACGCTACCGAATTGCTCCTGAACGACACCGGGAGAGGCGGCACTGGGCAAAACGCCTGGACGAGGCCAAGCCTCCCTGTGCACCCAGGCTTTAGGCCGCGGGAGAAATCCCGGGCTCCAGAGGAAGTTCTTCCTCCCGGTGCAGCGGGTGCTGCTGCGGGGCCCCGTTTCACGGAGGGGGATGGGGGGTCACAGGGGTGCCCCGCTCGCCTGCTCGGATTTACCGCCGAAGAGCAGCAGCAGGGAGCCGCTGCCCGTGCCCTGATCCGCCACCGGCTTCTGCTGCTGGAGGATTTCTTTTATTTTTCTCCTGCTATGTTTCTTTTATTTGGCTTTTTAAAAAAATATTATTATTATTTCATTTTATTTCATCCTTTTCCCCCTTATTTTTATTTCATTCATTTTTTTTTATTATTTTTTTCCTTTTCCATTTTATTTTTTTTTTTCCCATTCATTCTTCTCTTCTTCTTCCTTCCTTCCCGGAAACGCTTTTTTTCTTGGAATTGATTTTGTTGGGATTGGGTTTATCTTTTGGGGGTTTCTTCCTATATTTTTTTTCTTCTTCCTTTTTTTTTTTTTTTTTTTTTCTTTTTCCTTTTTTTTTTTTTTTTTTTTAATCCTCTTTAGCCTTTTTTCTTTTCCTTCCCCCGCATCTCCCTGCAAGTGAAACCCGTTTTAGGCCTCAGCCTTTAGGAAACCCGAATCATAGCAGTGCAGATGGCCCGAGACTCTGCACTTGGCTGGATCCCCTCGACGTGCCACCACCCCTGTCCCGGCCGAGCAGCCCCTGCATCCGCCGAGCCGGGACGCTCCGGGACCGGCCCCGCTTGGGTCCTGGCCCCCGACGGCAGGCGAGAAAAAAGAGCAGCGGGGGCCGGGCCGCCGCCGCCGCTTTGCCTTTTCAGCGCCGGGGCTTGCTCAGAGGCGGCTTTTAATTGCTAAACAAAGCGACGCGTTCCCTTCACGCCCGTCGGGAGCTGCCGCTTCTGTGCGAAGCCCCGATTTTGCGGGAGGAAAAGCAAAACAACCCCAACCCCAACCCCTCAAACCCCCAGAACACGCACAGCTACAGTTAAGAGAAGCTGCGGGTAGGCGCGAGGGTTACTCCAGGTTGGCTAAAAATAACTTCTCCTAATTAAAGAAAAGTGACGTCAGACGCGCAGGACGTAGAAGAGGGGAAGGCAGCGGACTCGGTACTGGGCGATCACGTTAAATAATCCCGGGGCTGCCCGGTGACCGGGCGGGAGCGGGGCCGCGGGGCTCGCCGAGGTGCGGCCGGCTCCGCTTCCCCCAGTGAGGACACGGGAAGCAGAGGCCGGGCCACCCGCGGGTGGGCGCGGATGTTCCGCGGGAGCGCCGGAGCCGGTGCAGCACCATGGCCAGAGCCGCGCCGGCACCGCCCCCCCTCCCCGTCCCGTCGGGCCGCCCGCAGCCGCGGGTCGTTTAATCTCATGGGTTCGTGCAGAGGAAGGACGGGCCCGTGTCCCTCATGCGACGCCTCCGGAGCCCGGGCAGCCCCCGCCAATCCCTCCCCGGGCTGCTCGCTGGTGCTCTGCGCAGTGCCAAGGAGCCATTTTGTACGTATTCTGCACAAATTGCGCCTAAAATAAGATTAAAAATTATCCCACCAACCCCAACCCCCCCAAAAAAAATCCAAATTAACAAAAAAAAAGAGAAAAAACCCACAAAGCCTAAAAATTACCCCCCAAATGCCCCAAGAACAAGGTGAGATTTTCTCCCAGGTGCGGGGATTCTGCCTTCACCGAGCGGGTTGGGCCGAGGGCTCCGAGCAGAACAAGGCTTTGCCGAAAAGGAGCAGGGGAAAAAAGACAATATTATGTCCATTTCTGCCAAGAAAAACGGCTCCTCTGAGCAGCAGAGAGGCGAGATCCCAGCCCCGAGCAGCCCGGCGAGATGCGGTGCTTCACCCGCAGCATCCTCATGCGAACAGCACGGCGGCCCAGGAGCTCTGTGCTGCGGGCAGCAGACCTCGCACGGCGGCAGCTGGGCAGAGCTGCGGCTCGGCGGGGCTGGCTCTGCCTGCCTGGGCCCTTCTGCTGCTGCCGCAGGGACGGTGGGGCCAGAGCGGGGCCGGGTCGCCGCCGGAGCGGCCCCGGGAGCGGGGGAAGCTGCCGGCGGTGCCCCACGCTGCTCCCCCCGGTGAGTAAAGCGGCCTCCCTCAGTCGGTGGAAGCTGAGGCCGGGCCGTAGCCCAGGCGAACCCCCCGCCTCCGCTTGGCCCCGCCGGCCAAGCACCCTCGGGCTGCCCCGTGGAGGCGGTGGGGAGAGCGGGCGCCTTCTCCTGCGCGGCCGGGGGCGTACGGGCAGGGATCACCCCAACAGCGACAGCGAGAAATTAGGAGAAAATCCAGGGCCAGCAAATGAAGGAATCCGACCAGTGGCAGGTTTTTTTTACCCCCTTTTTCAGGGGCAGATTAAAATAAACCCCAGCCAAGCGCGCTTCCGAGCAAGGCACCAGGGGGCTGAGGACGGAGCAAAGATTTCTCCTCGCCTTCCCCAGCCCCGTCGGGGCGGCAGGGGCACCCCAGGGCCCGTTTCTCGTTAGGCAGGAGGCGTCAGGGAAGCAGCGGTTCCCGGGAGCTGGGCAGCGGCCGGGCTCTCCCGGGTGGCGGGAGCAGCAGGGCTGGCAGCGCCGGTACTGCAGCTTTTAGCCTGATTGAACCGGTAGATTTTATTTATTCCATTTCTAATTTTTCCTTTAAGGATACGGCGGGAGGGGGAGGCGAGGAGAGAAAGAAATAAATAACCCGAGCGGAGCTCGCCGGGAGCCGGCGGGACCGGAGGGCTGCGCTCCGCCGCGGCTGCTCCCGCCGCGATCGCTTCGTTTCGCGGATCTCTCGTTTTGCAACCGGTCACGTTTTCCCCTCGCCTGGGATTTAAAGGGAGGCGATGGTTAGAACCAGCGAAGGGTTACAGCTCTTATTTTTGTTATTTATATTTTCTTTCTAGTGAGGAATAGGTCAGGAAGGACCCCAGATAATCATGGTCACCTCCTGGCATTTCGTTATTATTATCGTTGTTAGTATTTGTACATACCAGGTTCGCCCCTAACACGCATATGGCGTTAAGAAATTGTGCAGGAAGTAGCAGAACCTGGAGGGGAAATAATTAAAACAAGGGAGGAGAAGGCAGCAGAGAGGATCGGAGCAGGATGGCGGAGCGTTCCCAGCCCGCGGGTACGGCTCGGGACGGGCGGGCCCCGCGTCTGGCTGCGGGGAAAGGGGCTTGAAGGATTTCCCGGTGCAGAGATCGGACGGGGCGGGCGCTGCTGGGGGAGGAGAAGGTGTGAGAGGGGTGCGGTGAGTGGGGGGGGTATCACTGGGAGGGGAGGCGGGGAAAGGCTGAAGGAAAGGGGACGGGAAAAGGGAAGGAAAATGGACGGAAAGGGGAAAAGAGGAGAAAAAGGAAAGGCCGTGGAAGGGGAGAGAGGGGAGAGGGCAAAGGCAGAAGGGAGCGTCGAGGATAGGCAGAAGGAAGTTACTGCAGGTGGGTCCCCGCGCTGGGCCGTGCGGGGCTGCTGCCGCCTCTCCCCATAGCTGCCGGCCCAGCGGAGCTGCCGCGGGGGCACGGCAGGGCAGGGAGGGGGGAGGCAGAGCGCTCCGCGGCTCAGCCCCTTCGGCGCAGGCCGGGAGGGGAGGTACGGCGGGGGAGGGCCGGTCCCGAGCCGTGCAGTGCCGGCCCGCCCCGTCCAGCCGCGGCGCGACCCACCGCAATCCCGGTCGGGCCGGGGCTGGCTGGAAAGCGCGGGAAAGGGGGCGCTGATTTAAATGCGGGGTCGAGGATTGGCTGTGTGCGACGTGACGTCACTTCCCAAAGGGGGCGATTACCATGCGAGGGGAGTAGAAGTTGGACAGCGGGGCGGGAGCGCGGGCGCCGCTCGCCCGGGCCGGTACCGGGGCGGGCTTGGCACGGCTTGGCTCGGCTTAGCTCGGCTCAGCCCCGCACGGCCCGGCCCGGCTCTCCGCAGCCCGCCCCGCAGCCGGCGGTGCCGCGGCTCTGCTCCGGCTCGTCCTCTCCGCTCCTATTTATCGTTTTTTTCTCTATTTTGCCCCCTCCCCGTTTTCTCTCTGTGTGTGTGTGGTTCCCGGTGGCAGCCCCCGGCCGCCCTGCCCCGGCCGTGCCCGCACCCTGGAGCGGACTGACGGATGGACGGACGGATGGCCGGCATCCCCGACGGAGGGATGTTTCTGTCTTTGGTTATCTAGCTGTATGAGTGTTGTGGAGCCATCATAAAGCTAGATAACCGAAAGTAGAAATGACTTCCAGACCTGCTCGCCCGGGGGAAGCGGCCGCATCGGGACCGGCGGAGCAGACACGGCCCGACCCACCGCCTGCGGGGCTCCAGGTAAGGACTACGGCTCTGCGCCCGCCCCGTCGGGCCGCTCCGGGCAGCTGCAGCAAGGGGCTCCTCGGGCGGGAGGGCCGGAGACAGGGACAGGGAGGCGAGCCCTGTGCGGATGCTTTCATTGCCGGAGAAACCCGGGGGTTAACCCTGGCTTAAAAACACCTCGAATGCGCTCCTTGGCTGCGGGGTGCGCGGCTCGGGGAGGACGGAGGGAGCGAGCGCCCTCCCAGAATAAATCACCCTCCCGTTCCAGATCTCGACCTCCCCCCGGCTTTTGGATGTTTCCCCTTCCCTTCTCTCTCCATTCCTCTCTCTTTTTTTCGGCTTCGGGTTTGATCCCGGCCTCCCTGCGGAAGGTCAAGTTGATGATAATGTGATCACTTTTCCTGCGCGATGGCTCTTGCTTTTGTCCGTAGCTGGGAAGGAGAAGTGGAGGTTCTCCGGGGAGAGGGATGCAAGGGCAAGGGTCCCGCTGCTGGGTGCACCCCGCCCGACCGGGGGCTTCTTTTGGGAGCCGAGCGGTTGGCAAGGCACAAAGCTTTCCTTCACCCTCCGCTGCAAGCCCCAGAAGTTAAGATAGAAAATGTATTGCAATGTGTGGCAAATATTAAAAAAGAAAAGAAAAAGAAAAATGAAGACGGAAAGGAAGGAAAGAAAGAAAAGAAAGGGGGAAAAAAAGCAATTGGCACATCTGCATTCCGTTCCCATGGCGACACAAAGCACCGCGCTCGCCGCCAGCCTCCCCGCACGTTTCCCCGCTGGCGTGGGGCAAGCGCCCGTGACCGTGGCAGGGCTCCCCGGCCCCCCGGCACCCCTGGACAACCCGTGGGGCACCGCCGCCGGCCCCTCGTCCGGCGGTGGCAGTTCCATCCCGCAGGGATCATCCCTGCGCTGCCATGAACCCACACGGGGCCGCGACAACAGCAGAGGAAAAGCTTTCAGTGTCTGGGTCTGGAGTGGGGTGTTTGCAGGCTCTCTGCCCCCCAGGAGATGCTGCGGGAGATGGAGAGGGATGGGAGAGATGGTGCCGTGCTCCCACTGCTCTAGAAGTGGGTTGCGGGTTCCCTTTCCCAGCCTTTTCCCTGCAGCTGGGCATTCCTTGCTGAGAAATAAGGGTAGCACCTTAGGGCTGAGCTGCCCACACCCACAATGAGAGGTGGGAGTCCCGTGCCCCCCCGAGACAGGTTTTCCACCTTCCCTTGCCCGGGGGAATGGCGTCAGATGCCACGTAGGCCCGCCAAGCTAAACATGCCTATGCACCCTTCCAGGGCCAGCAAAGCATCGCCATAACCACAGTAAGGAAAAAGGATCTCAGCCTGAATTGGGCTATACCGGGTGAAAGAAAAGTTCTGAGGAGCTGTTGTTATTATATATTCTAATGAGAAGTCATTGGAGAAATTAAAAAGGGCAGAGAAAGAGGAAGACGCCAGCACTAATTCCGCAGGAAGCCTCCCAGGGAAAAGGCTGTGTGAGTGTGAACGCTGAAAAGCATGAAGGCCTGGAATTAGACTATCATTTAGAAAGCGTTACTAATCCGAAGTTACAGCAGTAATTCCATGATTTGCTGGGTCCCACACGCAGCGCCAGAATTAAAGATACGGATTTTCTAGAAATGTAACTCAACTGTGGCACCGAGTCTCGGCAAGATCCGAATGAATCATTCATTCCAAAGGCAGCGAAAGACGTGTCATTAAGAGCCAACCTCCTTCTCTCCAGCCCATCTGGAATATGTATGCTCGATGCAATCCCAGAAATTGTGGAAGAGATCGGAGGTGGGGAGGAGGGAATGTAGCCCTTTCCCTTCTTAATTATGTCGCTTATTTTTAAGGGATAATTTCCCAGTTATTTCCACCATATTGTGAGTGGCACTTCAATTCTTCTCCTATTTATTTCCCCCCCCCTTTCCCCTTCCATACGTTAGCATCGAGTCAGGTGCAAACGGTTTCAGTGGAGATGCTTTAAAACTCGACTGAACAAAGCAGGGGGGGAACTGAGCAAGGTGGTTGATGAATGCATTTATTCCGGAGTAATGATTTGATGGGGGATGGAGGAAAGAAACATTCAAATTCCTAATGAATATAATTCAGGAGGAATCATTCGACCAGCGTGTTAGAGACAATCTGTTTGGTGGGAGTGTTTCTGCACTGGCACAACCCAGGAGGTATTTCTGTCCCTGCCTTTTGTAATTGCAAAA
Organism: Psittacula echo; assembly: GCF_963264785.1. Taxonomy (NCBI): domain Eukaryota; kingdom Metazoa; phylum Chordata; class Aves; order Psittaciformes; family Psittacidae; genus Psittacula; species Psittacula echo. The sequence goes on along the minus strand of NC_137741.1, from coordinate 14,479,803 downwards.
GGTGAAAATATAAAAAGAGGATCTGAGGGGAAAAAAACCCCAACCCACACACACATATAATAAATGTCTTTGTGTGTGTGTGTATAAATACACAGATATATAATTTCACGAAATAAAATCGAAGTGTGGAAATCCGTGTCTACATGTGAACTCTTACAAAGGATCCGTGCAAGCTCTTTCACCTTGCTGTTCCATCAGCTGCTCAGGAGCACCCTTGACTCCTCTCCGTTTCTCTGCCCCAAATCACCTGGTCTGAGCTCATTTTTCAGGTGTTTTTCAGCCCATTTCTGGTCCACTCACCTCAGAGCAGATCCTCCTGAAGGGGTCTGAGGCAGGAACGGGGGCCATTTGGCCTTTAGTTTCCAAGAGAGAGTTGGATTTTTATGGGCGCGTAAATTCTTTCTTTTCACCCCCATTGTTGGTGTGAACCCGCGGTGTTGGAGGCTGGAGGTGACCCCCCCTCCATTAACAAGGGAGGTGGCAGTGAGTGATGGGTGACGGTGATACGAGCATCCCCAGCTCATGCGCGCATGGGTGGGGGGCGAGGAAGCTGATAAAGCCCCCCAGTAAATCCCTGTGTGTGCAGTACCCGCTGCAGTTGGAGGCTCCCTGGCAGCCCATTGCCAGGTCTCTGCTTTCTGTCTTAATTGTCATAGTGAAAGGAGGGCTCCCAACGGTCCATCTTTGGGCCACAGATGGATTTTGGCTTTACACGGGCCCTTTTGTGGCTTAGCTCTTTGCCCTGTTTGCGTAGCTGTTGGCTTCGGATAGATCTTTTCCCCTGCACAGCCCAAACCCACAAGGGAAGGCATCTTTTCTGGCTGTGCTGAGAGGAGAGCCCAGGTCATGGCATTCCCAACCCTTTCCAGTCACTTTCTCTTCTTGGTAGAACTGCCAGCAGAGCAATAGGATGCAGCGTAGGCCAGGCATGGGTGAGGTTTCTGGAGCTGGGCCGTGCTGTCTTTGTTCTTCAGGCAGAGCTGGGGATGGGCAGAGGGAGCCAGAAATGGAAGAATCAGTTTGTGGCATTGGAGGGATAAATGGAAAACATAATTTGTGGGTTCACCCCAGGGAGATGTTGCCCTGGGACATCGCGTGCTCTAATTCATTATTTCCCATCTTTTCCTAAAACTTGGCCACCACGCAGTGGGCTGGGTTTGAGGCACGAGATGAAGGTGGGTTTGTACCATATACCTGGGAAGCCAAACCTTCCTGGGCACAGGAGTGAGTGAAGAAGGATCTGTTCGGTCCCTGCCATTCAAAGGAGCCACCTCAGGATGACCCCTCCCTCTCAGTTATGGATGAAATCCCATCAATGGGCATTTTTGAGGAATCACCTGGCAATGGAAGGTTCAATGCTTGAGGCCAGGCTCGACCATTTCTTTTACCTGTCTTGGCTCCCACTCCCTCCCCACATCCTTGCTGGAGGCGCATGGTGCCTCCCTTTACCTGCTGCTCTGCCCTGGCTTTGTGCCACGGAGAAGGGGCAGAGCTCAGAGGCTTGGAGCATCCATCCCACCTGTGGCTGTGGATGGGTGCTGCCTGTGCACCGGGGAGGTGCTGGAAACATGCTTTCTCATGTCTGAGTGAAGGGAAAGTGCTAATTTGACACCAGTGCAGGTGATGGTGTTTCTCCTAGCTGCAAATGCCGAAGTGCTGATTCTTGGCACGTGGCTGTGCATGCACACCATTCATGCTGTGGGTGCCGTGTGTAACTAAGGGGCCTCTGGTGCTGCCACATCAAGATCCCTTGATCTCCCTAAGCTTCTGGAAGGCCTCAAGGGCTGCAAGCATAAGATGGCTGCATGGCTGCCCCATTGGCTTCCTCGCCACATGGTGCCGGGAATTGCCTTTTCTAGGTTGGGAATTTTGGTGTTTCATGCCCGTGAGCCCAAGAAGGCATTTGCCAAGATCCCAACTGGAAAAGCATCATCTCAGGCTGCTTACCCGCCTTCTCTCCATCCCTCTGGGCACAGAGCTTGTGCCGGTATGAAGCTGAGGCATCACGCTGCCCACCGCTGGGCTCTCGGCATCCGCAAGGAGTCAGGACAGGCTCTGGCTTTCAGGTTTTCAGGTGCTGTCTGATATTCATTCAGGGGCTTGGGTTTGGTTTGGAGCGTTTGCCTGGAAAGCTCAGGAGTGGGGGTAAAAGAAAGAAAATGGAAGGGAGCAAAAGAACACAATCTCCGGCAGTTAGCTGTCTCTTGGAAACTCAGCTTGCTGTTCCTATAGAGGCTTTCTCTTCTCCTTCACCCTGGTCTGGCCTTAAGTACCACTTTAAGTGGGCTTTGCTCATTCACATCCAGGCTCCTTAGAGCAATTGAGCCTGCGGGGGTTTGAAAAGAAGGGACAGTCCTTCAATGGCAGGACCTTGGGCCAGGCTAATTGGTTTTGGTTCAAGGGGATACTGGATTTGTGAAAAGCCCAAAGACATCTTTCCCACGCCAAATCCCGGCTCTTCAGAGGGGGAAGTGAGGGTTGCTGGGTGGGGAAGGGAGCTGAAAGAAAGATGGTTTAGTTGAGGAACCTACATAACGACCCAGGCACCCTCCAGCCTCAGTGGGGTGCAATGAGGGGCTGAGCCCAGGGTGGCATGGTAGCGGGAGGATGGAGTCTCTTTTCCTCAAGGCAGGTGGATGGTAGAGGCTGGCTCCCGGCTGGCAGCAGTGGCTTGGTTTCATTCAAACCAGGCTCTTTATGTCCGTGCCAGGCTCCTGTGGAGATGCTGAGAGAGAAGGAAGGATGGGACCTGGGTCCAGAAGCTGAATTGCTTCTGTGTGCTAGGCTGTGCAGCTGTGGGGGGGATTTGCTGAGGTCTCTTGTATCTCATTTTGATTTAGGGATTTATTTATTTTTCAACATTGACTCTGTCTGGCGCCATTCCAGCAGTCCCACGACCTTTACTCTCCCCAATCCATAAAAACCACTTAATTATTGGGCCGAAAATCAAGGCTTGGAAACAAAGCCAGCTTATGGGACCATCATTTCTTGACATATTTCCTAAGAGGACATATTTCTGGGCACCTTCAGAGCAGAGCATGCAGCTTGTTGGATATGAGATATCAAGGCATTATTTATTGAGGAAGTCTTCACACTCTCTCATCTGTTATAATTAACTGATGACATTTTTTTCCTTAGGTTCAAAATACGGTGAAAAAAGTATAATTAGCACGAAGCTGAGGCACTGCATTAAAATGTCTCCTATAGTTAATGTAGGGTAGTCGTGCTATTTATTATAGGAGGAGCTGGCTGTGACCTCTGTGTTGCCTAACACTTTTTATTGTAAAGATTCTTGAACTTTTTTTCCCTTTGGAGCACCTCTGACACTCCCATTGTTTGCTGCGGGCCCTTGAAATTCGGCCGGGGGAAGCTCTTCAGCTCGAGAAATGCCTATTCTTTGTCCCTTAAATTCCTTTCAGGTTTAGCTGAATTATGAATTGTTCGGAATCGTGATTTCCTTTCGCTTGCCTCTTGGGGGGAAAAGAAAGAAAAAATTGGAATTTATTGTTTCCCTGGAATAATAATAACAAACCACGAGCAGGGTGAGGCCCTGGACTCCCACCACTGGGTTGCAGAGCTCTGAACCAGCCAGGGAAGGTGGGAGGACACTTACAGCCAACTCCATGACTCCCTTCCACTATTCTTCCAACACGGCCCCATCTCCTGGGAGAAAACTCCTCCGGGTCCTGGCATTGGAAGGAACAAGCGTAGGGGGGGGTGAGTGCATTGGCCTGGGCACTGCCAGCCTCAGCGGTCCCCCTTGCTGCCAGCCCCAGGAGAGCAGCCTTCTGCCGCTGCCAGATAACATTAGTCCTGGATTTCATAGTGGCAGAAATCTGTGCCGAGGCTCAGGGCTTGAAATCACTGTACCCATGCAGGACAGAGGTAGGGATGGGTGTGGGGTGGAGGGAGGGGAATTTTGTTACACTTGCCTACAATTGTTTTTCTTTTTGCTTATATAAACAATCTATTATTTATTAGCTATAAATAATGCATTTTTCTGTATGTTTAGAACGCACGTGATTTCTGTATATTAAAAATGAACATGGCTCTGAAGGCACCAAAGCAAGTGCTTGGCAAGTCGGGGGGTACCCGATTTCAGCTTGGCCATGAGATGTGAATTCTGCCTCTCCCTGCACTTACGAGGCTGTAATGACACAGTCACTGCCTATTTTTAGCTCACTCCCTCTTTCCCTGGGCAAGGTGGCTGCACAGCGAGGTGGAATTAAGGTTGCATGGACAGCCATAAATTGGACACTTCCTAACTTTGAAGTGCTTGACCACGCAATCTAAATGAGGGCTCTTCAGGGCAGTATTTCTGCATGTGGCATTAACTGTGTTGGTCGGGGACGGCAAATACAGGGGTAGGGAAGCCGTAGAGCAGAAAAGACCTATCAGGCTATTGACAGTGCTTGTTTGAATAGATGGGGGAGTCAACAGAGTCTACACTTGATCTGAGCTAAATGGCCAAGAAGATGTCTCCAAGATGAGAGGGGGAAGCCTTTGTTCCTTCAGCCCCAGCCTTGATGTTTTCTTTGCCTTTGGTTTCGCCTCGTTCACTCCTTGGGAGGTTTGGGCTCCTTCTCTTGAGGAACCTGAGGCTTGAGTAGTGAATCTGTGTGCTTGTGGAAGCAAGGGGGTCCCTAGGAATGTGCACACGCACCAGCAGATGTGTGCAGCCAGCTCATAGATACTTGCTGACTGGCATCCTTGCCTTGCTTTGCACGCTGCCTCTTGCCGGTGTTGCTAACAGGAGCTGTTGCACACGTTGGA